>NC_080675.1:65955954-66602763 GCF_030445035.2 Dasypus novemcinctus | reverse complement strand
CAATCCATGAGCATGGGATGTTCTTCCAATTATTTAGGTCTTTTTAAAATTTCTTTTAGAAATGCATTATAGTTTTCTGAATACAAGTGCTTTGCATCCTTGGTTAAATTTATTCCTAAATATTTGATTCTTTTAGTTGCTGTTGTAAATAGAAATTTGTTTCCCTGACCTCCTCCTCAGATTGCACATTACTAGTGTATAGAAACGCCACTAATTTTTGTGTATTGTTCTTGTACCCTTACACTCTACTGAAATTACTTATTAGCTCTAACAGCTTTGTTGCAGAGTTTTGGGGACTTTCTAAATATACAATCAGATCATCTGCAAACAGTGAAGGTTTTAATTCTTCCTTTCCAATTTGGATGTCTTTTATTTCTTTTTCTTGCATGATTGCTCTAGCTAGAATCTCTAGCACTATATTGAACAACAGTGGTGACAATGGGCATTCTTGTCTTATCCCTGATTTCAACAGAAAAGCTTTCAGCCTTTCACCATAGAGTACAATGTTAGCTGTGGGTTTTTCATTTATGGTCTTTATCATGCTGAGAAAGTTTCCTTCAATTCCTATTTTTTGTAGTTTTTTTTTTATCAAGAAAGGATAATTTATTTTGTCAAATGCCTTTTCTGCATCAAGTGATAAGATCATGTGATTTTTCATCTTTGATTTATTAATGTGGTATATTATGCTGATTGATTCACTGGTGTTGAACCAGCCTTTTGACTGGTATAAAACACACTTGATCATGATGAATAATTCTTTTAATGTGTTGTTAGATTCAATTTGCAAGTATTTCATTGAGGATTTTTGCATCAGTATTCACTGGAGAAATGGGTCTATAATTTTCTTTTTTTAAATCTCTTTATCTGGCTTTGGTAATTGGGTGATATTGGGTTCATAGAATGAGTTTGGTGGTGTTCCTTCTTGTTCAATTTTTTTGAAGAGCTTGAGTAAGGTTGGTATTTGAATGCTTGGTAGAACTCATCTGTGAAACCAATTGGTCCTGGGCTTTCATTTTGAGGAGCTGTTTGATGACTGTTTCAATCTCTTTACTTTTTGATTGGTCTGTTGAAGTCTTCTATTTCTTCTAGGGTCAGTGTAGGTAGTTTGCATGTTCCTAGGAATTTTTCCATTTCATCTATATTGTCTAGTTTTTTGGCATCAAGTTGCTCATAGTATCCTCTTATTATCTCTGTTATTTCTGTGGGGTCAGTAGTTAATGTTCCCTTTTTCATTTTTTATTTCATTTATTTGCATCTTCTCTCTTTTTTTTCTTAGTCAGTCTAACTAAGGGTTTGTTGATTTTGTTAATCTTCTCAAGGAACCAACTTTTGGGTTTGCTAATTCTTTCTTTTGTTTCTTTGTTCTCAATTTCATTTATTTCTGCCTGATCTTTGTCATTTCATTCCTTCTACTTATTTTGGGATTAGTTTGCTGTTCTTTTTCTAGTTCCTCCAGCTTTGTAGTTGGGTCATTGATTTTAGTACTTTCTTCTTTTTAAATGTAAGCACTGAGGGCTATAAAATTTCCTTTCAACACTGCCTCATGGCATCCCATAGGTTCTGATATGTTGTATTCTCATCGTCATTCATCTCAAGGTATTTACTGATTTCTCTTGAAATTTCTTCTTTGACCCACTGATTATTTAAGAGTGTATTGTCTAATCTCCATATATATATGAATATTCCCTTTTTCTGTGGTTTGTTGATTTCCAACTTTATTCCATTATGATCAGAGAAAGTGCTTTGTATGATTTCATTTTGTTGGATTTATTGAGATCTGCGCTGTGAACTAACATATGGTCTATCCTGAAGAAAGATCCATGAGCACTTGAAAAGAATGTATATCCTGCTGTTTTGGGGTGAAATGCTCTGTATATGTCTATTAGGTTTAGTCCAATTATATATTATTTGAGCTCTCTGTTTCTTTATTGATCCTCTGCCCAGATGTTCTACCCAATGCTGAGAGTGGTGTATTGAAGTCTCCAACTATTATTGTAAAGATGTCTATTTCTCCCTTCAATTTTGCCAGATTTGCCTCATGTATCATGGGGCATCCTCATTAGATTCATATATATTTATGATTGTTATTTCTTCCTGGTGAACCATCCTTTTTATTAATATGTAATGTCCTTCCTTGTCTCTAATAACAGTTTTGTCTTTAAAATCTATATCACTAGATATAAGTATACCCACTCAGCTTTTTTGTTTGTTTGTTTGTTTCTGCATGCATGAAATATCTTTTTCCAACCTTTCACTTTCAATCTATTGGTATCTGTATTAGTCAGGGTTCTCTAGGGAAACAGAATCAGCAAGAGATATCTTTCAATAATAAGCAAGTCTTTCCAACTTGAACAGACTCAGACCCCAGCTGTCTCTAGTATTATACTTTAGCCAGCCAATTTCACTAATGAGTAGCTGAGGTCAGTGGGCAACTGTCTTCTCTTCCACCATTTATGGGAAATGAAGCTTCTAACTCCAGCCACAGAATAACTCCTGAGGCAACTTGCACTGCTAGAGTAGGGTGGACACCTGCCTCTGTGGTGTGGCTTGCAGTTTTCCAGAGATATCAGAATGCAGAGGGAGAAGAGAGAACTTTCAGGTGAAGGAGTTATAAGATACATTTATTGAGAAAGTGGTATTTTAGTTACATCTTGATATTTGGCCAAGAGAAATAAAGAATAGAATTGCCCAAATCATGTGAGGACATTGAAAACCCAAATCTGATGATTGCCAGGTGGACTGTATGCAGAAGAGTTCAGAGCATAATTTTCAGGAGGTAGAGTAGAGGGGAAATGCAGGCTGGACCTTAATAAAAAGCTAAAAATCCTGGGCTTTAACTTTTAGTGGCAGGGAATATATAGGAGAAAAGAGTATTTGAAGAGGGAATGGTCTGGTATAACCATGTTATAAGGTGGTATTTCATCATGAGTGCATTTTATCACAGACATTTTTCTATACAAGTTTTTGTACTTTCTGTTAGTTTTGTTTCAGTTAAAATAAATATACCACAAACATACACTAATTGTAGTTTGAATCAATTTGTGTTTCTTGAACATGGGAAAACTGATTTTTTTTAGTTTAGATAGTCCTAAAGAGTCCCTGGGATTATGAATAGCTAATTTTTCCCCTATTTCTTTGTATATCAGAACAGCACACCAAACATTGTTTTGAGTTGTTGTCAGAATCATAACAATGAAGTACAGGAGGTTTACTAAAGAGTCTTAGTATATGAATTGATAAATTAGGTGCAGATGAGTTTTTGCTGGTATTTACACTTTCAGAGTAGTCAGGATGGTCTTAATTAATGTCAGAGCTTTGATTAGTAGAATTAGATGTCATAAACACAAATTATTCAGGAAAATATGTTTCCCTTCCATATTGATGGTATTTAACATTGTAAGGAAATAAGCCCTGGCAAATAATTTACAAAACAAGATGAATTTTTTTTTTTTTTTTACAATTTTAAAACACATTTTCATAGTGTGCCAGGGCTACTATGACACAATAGCAAAGACTAGTTGGCTTAAACAACAGTGACTTATTGGCTTGGCTCACAGTTTGGAGGTTAGAACACCAAAATTAAGGTATCATCAGGGCAGTCTTCCAGGTCTATAGCATTCTGGTGGTAGCTTGCTGGCAATCAATCTCTGCTCCATCATATGAAAATCGGTCTCTTTCTATCTCCTCCTGTGGCTTCTATAATACTGTGTCCAATTTCCTCTGCTTATAAGGTCCCCAATCATATTGGACTAAAGAGTAACTTGATTCAATTTTGCCTCAGCTTCTCAAGTTATCCAATTTTCAAATGAATTCATAGCCATAGGACTAGGGTTTTGACAAAGACCCAAAGACAGAACATGTCTTTGCGGGGACATGGTTCACTCTACCCCACTACACACACATGCATATTCCATAGGGCAAGCTGCAGAAGGAGAGAGATGTCAATGTGTTTCTATTTTTCATGTATTTGATTAGGAAGGACTGAATGAGAGCGATGTAAGTTCCAATGTCTATGAAAAGCTGAGCATTTCTATCTTTTTCCCATAACATTCTTGAGTAAGAAAAATGCCTGTTAATATAATTTATCAATTTTATAGCTTACATTAAAAATAAGCATAATTCTTAGATGAATTAAAAGAATAAAACATAAAAGCAGAGAAGTAATGTTACCAACAATCTGTAAGTGTTTCTAGGCTTTTGTTGGTCTTCCCCAGGTCTGCAGTGGAAGACACAGCACAGTCAAAACAAAACAAAACAAAACAAAACAACACAATAACGAAACATTATTTCTGTGTCTCACACTATGTACATAAACGTGGGTTCATTAGCCAATTCCTGCTTATGGGGCTCCAGACTGACAGGTATCTGTGATTTCTTCATGTATCAGTTACCTCTTTTATTTAACAAGCCAGCCCCCACCCTCCACCCTCAAACTTTGAGGCTTAAAACCATAACCACTTATTTATCTCATAATACTATAGGCCAGCAAATTGGTCTGGTCTCATCATGGCAGATCTTCTCACCTCAACTAGGCTCACACATATATCTGAGGTCAGCTGCTGTCTTGGCTGAGGGAATAAATGATGTAGGATGACCGCAACTGGGACAGTTCATTTCGTGGGCACATGGTGTTAAATTTTCCTTTAAGCCTATCATCCAGTCTCTAGCTCTCTGAGACAGCTTGGTTTACTTATTTCATATCAGAAAGGTCATATAGTATTTGTCCTTCAATGCCTGGGTTCCTTCACAGAACATAAGGTCCTCAAGATTCATCTGTGTTATCACATGTGTGTGTACTGTATTCATTCTTATAGTTGAGTAGTATTCCATTGTATGTATATATTTTATTTATCCATTTTATTTATCCATTCATCTGCTTTTGTTTTAAAGATTTATTTATTTATTTATTTCTCTCCCCTTCCCCCCAGCCCCAGTTGTCTGTTCTCTGTGTCTATTTGCTGTGTCTTCTTCTTTGTCCGCTTCTGTTGTTGTCAGCAGTATGGGAATCTGTGTTTCTTTTCATTGCATCATCTTGTTGTGTCAGCTCTCCGTGTGGGCGGCACCATTCTTAGGCAGGCTGCACTTTCTTTCGTGCTGTGTGGCTCTCCTTATGGGGCACTCCTTGCGCATGTGGCTCCCCTATATGGGGGACACCCCTGAGTGGCACAGCACTCCTTGTGTGCATCAGCACTGTGCATGGGCCAGCTCCACACCAGTCAAGGAGGCCCGGGGTTTGGACTGTGGACCTCCCATGTGGTAGACAGACGCCCTAACCACTGGGCCAAGTCTGCTTCCCTATCCATCCATCTGCTGATGGGCAATGGGTTGATTCCAACTTTTGGCAATTTGAACATGGGTGTGCATATATCGGTTTGTGTCCTTGTTTTCAGTTCTACTGGGTATATACCCAGCAGTGGAATTGCTGGGTCATATGGCAAATCTATAGCTAGTTTTTTGAGAAACTGCCAAACTGTTCTCCAGAATGGCTGGATCTTTCTGTATTCCCACCAGTAGTGAATGAGTGTTCCCTTTCCTCCACATACTCTCCCGTATTTGTAGTCTTCTGTTTTTTTGATAGCTGCCTGTCTTATGGGGGTAAGATGGTATCTCATTGTAGTTTTGATTTGCATTTCCCTAAAAGCTAGTGATTTTGAGCATTTTTTCATGTGCTTTTTAGCCATTTGTATTTCTTCTTTGGAGAAGTGTCTGTTCAAATCTTTTTCCCATTTTTTAAATGGGTTGTTTGTATTTTTATTTTCAAGATATAGGAGTTCTTTATATATGCAGGATATAAGTCTCCTATCAGACATATGGATACCAAATATTTTCTCCCATTGTGTAGGCTCTCTTTTCACTTTCTGGACAAACTCCTTTGAGGTGCAGAAGGCTTTAATTTTGAGGAAGTCCCATTTATCTATTTGTTCTTTTGCTGCTCGTGCTTTTGGTGTGAAGTTCATGAAGCCATTTCCTATTAAAAATTCCTGTAGATGCTTCCCTAAATTACTTTCCAAGGTCTGTATGGCATTGGCTCTTACATTAAGGTCTTTGACCCATCTTGAGTTGATTTTTGTATAAGGTGTGAGTTGGTAAACCTCTTTCATTCTTTTATATATGAATATCCAGTTCTCCAGGCACCATCTGTTGAAAAGGCCATTCTCTCACAGTTGAGTGGGTTTGTTGACCTTGTCGAATATCATATGACTGTGTATATGAGGATCTATATCAGAACTCTGAATTCAATTCCACTGGTCAGTGTGTCTGTCCTTGTGTCAATACCATGCCATTTTCACTACTGTAGCTTTGTAGTATGTTTTGAAGTCAGGTAGTTTGATTCCTCCAGTTTCATTTTTCTTTTTCAATATGTCTTTGGCTATTCAGGGCCTCTTTCCTTTTCAAATAAATTTTCCTGTAGGCTATTGTGAGCTTGTTCATGTCAAGTTGGCAGGGTTCAGAGAGTGGAAGTGTGCAAGGCCTCTTGATGTCCTAGGCTCAGAACAGAAACTCTCTCACTTTCTCTACATTCTTTATCCAAAGTAAGTCACAAGGGCATCTTTGATTCAAAGGGTGAAACAGTCTACACTTTTTGATGGTGGGAGTGCAAAGTCCCATTGCAAAGCATATGAATACAGGAGAAGGAGAAGAAAATGGCATTTCTGCAATCAATCTACTACACCTTGGTTGCTCCTAATATAGTATCATACTGACCTCCAAAGACTGCACTCCAATTTTAAACAACCAATGTTTTTATGTACATGTATGCATGTCTATGAATATATCATTTGTTCATGCTTTTGTACATTTTACATAAAGGGCATTAAACCTTGTATATTTTTATGAAGTGTGCTTTGTTCACACAATATTATTTTTTATTATCCACGAGCATAGCTATAAATCTAATGTTTCAGATTTCCTCTTATCACAACAACATTTCACTGCATGTCTACACCTAATATTATTTATCCCATATTTATGGACTTTCTTCCTATATTTTCATTTTTATAAAAAATGTGATAATCAGCATCCTTACAAATATCTTTTTTGTAAATGTTTTGATTACTACATTAGATATAAAGGTTGTTATAAGTCTTAAAAACTATCATATATAAATTATCATATATTTATTACAGAAATATTAAAATATTAACATACTTTAAAAATATGTATCAGCTATCTAGAAGTGAAAAATCTTGTTCATAGTTACACGTTTCAGAAAATGTAATTCATATTTTGAAAATTTACTTATGTTTATGTAATTATAAGCTTCCAGTCCTCTCAAAACTGGTAAGTATTGAATTGGGGAGAGTCTAACAGCAAAAGTTAACCTTTTCTTGACACCATTTTCATCACAGATATTTAGGATACTCTACTGAGACCTTATAACAAAAAGATTTCTTTACATCATAAGATAATAATTCATTCAACAAAACCTTATTGATAAATGTATATGTACATATGTACATGTGCATTCAATGATAAAAATTAAGTTTATGTGATGGCTTCTACCACTCTTATATGGTTTGGATTTTGGGTTGCAAGATGAGATACACCTGACTTGGTGTGAAATATTCAGAATGAGACTTAGAAATCAGAAGAACAAAGTAACAGAAGAACTACAGCATTGATAATATCACAAAAACAGATTTCTTTTCAAGGGCTACTGATGAAAATTAATGAATTCATGGAATTCATTCTCTTAGTTACTATATACTATTTGAATTCTATGGAAACAGTATTCAATTAATCTAGGAAAAACAGAACATCTATTAAACCTTCCAACAAAACGATAACCAACAAAGAAGAGGTTTTATTCCAAAGAAATTCTGGTGCTATAGGAAAGGAGCATAGATGCTTGGAGGTCTAAAAACAATGTCCACTAAAAACCAGTATATCCAATATGCCCATATGCATGTGATTTGTCCAGATTACCAATTTCTCCTGATTCAGAGGTGGCTATGCTTACGACCCTGTCTGTTTTCTCTCAGCCTGTCTGGATCTTATGTCTTCTGTTAATACATTCTACTCATGCCAGAACCCTTGTAACTAGGACTTTTTGATGAAGTTACTTCAGTTAAGGTATGGCCCAACACAATCAGGGAGGGTCTTAATCCTATTACTGGAGTCCTTTATAAGCAGAATGAAATTCACACTGATAGAGAAAGCCAGAGAGAACAGCCAGAAGCAGAAAGTCAAGGGAACCCAGGAGAAAAGAGAGCCAGGAGAGGCTGCCATGCACATTGCCATGTATCAGAGGAGCCCAGGACCAAGGATCACTCATAGCCAGCCCCAGAATACCAGCTTTCAGGAAGATGGCATTGCCTTGATAATGCTTCGTTTTGACTTCTCTTATCCTCAAAACTGTGAGCCAATAAACTCCCATTGTTTAAGCCAACCCATACCACACAATTTGCTTTAGCAACTAGGGAGCTAAAACAGATTTGCTGGGCTTAATATCCAATTGTCAACAACCATTCATTCAATCATTCATTTAAGACATAGTAATTGAATTATATACTTTTCAAGGCTCTGGGGGTAAAAGAGTAAATAAGAACAACAAGGTATATTTTGCTGATTTTTGACATTAGAGTGCTTATTAAATCATTTCTTTCTTCATTATCTCTGCCTTATGATTTTTTTTTAAGATTTATTTATCCGCCCCCCCCCCCCCACTGTCTGCTCCCTGTGTCCATTCATTGTGTGTTCCTCTGTGTCTGTTTGTATTCTCATTGGGCAGCTCCAGGAACTGATCTTGGGACCTTCTAAAGTGGGAGAGAGGTGATCATTCTCTTGCACCACCTCAGCTCCCTGGTCGCTGCATCTCTTATTGTCACTCCTCTGTGTCTCTTTTTGTTTCATCATCTTGCTGTGTCAGCTATCTTTGTGGGCCAGTACTCCTGCATGGGGCAGCACTCTGCATGGGCTGGCTCACCACATGGGCCAGCGTGCCTTCACCAGGAGGCCCTGGGCATCAAACCCTGGACCACCTATGTGGTAGATGGGAGCCCAATTGCTTGAGCCACATCCACTTCCCATACAACTTAGGAGTTTTTAACTGACTCTTCTTTTACTCATTTCCCCCTACTCCACTCTTACTTTTTCTTAGCTCTCTGAGCAGTCCAGTGTTTTAGCAAAAATGGATCAAATTCTTGTCAGTACTCTCAAGAAGTTAATTTCTCCAGGAATTAAAGCCTTGATCTCTTGTGCTTTTTCGTTTCAAGTTACAGGAGCATGTAGCTAACTTTTCTTCAAAGCCCACTAATAATGAAAATGGCAAATGTGAAAGATGGATATCTGTTTCAACAGATTGCTATTAAGCATAGAAACTGATTGCAACTCCAGGGCTTCGGTGTATTTCTACTAGTAACTACAGGGTAAGTTTTCCTTATAGGCTGTTTTACCTTTTTCCTCTGTGAATTTACCAGATGAACAAAGATTTTTTAAAAATTGATAATGCAAACTATTTTTGCATGTTTAGGGAAATCCCTCTCCCATATCACTGAGGGTATTAGAGATTAGAACAATTTTTTCAGAAGCCAGTTTAGAAATAGCCCTCAAATTACTGAATATATACCCTTTCATTCAACAATTCCCCTCCTAAGAATTGCTTGATTGATCGTATGGTGTTTAGCTGTATGAAAATAGTATGTTTACATACACAAGAATATTGCCATAGGGGAATAATAAAATAAATCATATAAATAAATCTCATTTGTAATCTCTACAATTTTATTATCTGGATATATTATTTTATAATGACAAGCTAATTGACCCATTTTGTATCTCATATTTATATATATATTATGTATTAGATATGTATATATGTATAAATATGTTCATAATTGCATGCAATCCTAATTTTAATTTAAACAATGAAGAGAACGCTGGAGAGGTTTTGACTTATTTGTGTTCATTTTGATGTTAGATTAAAATTAGAATTGAAACAATAATCTGTATGTTCTAAATTGGTCTAGGGCTATATCCATATTTTTCTGCACAAATAAATGAATATTTTCATTTATATAAGATGACTTTATGTTTCCATTCTTACATTACTCTTTCTAAGCCTTATTGTTTCAACAAAAATTTTTTTCCATTTGCTGTATTTTTTCTTAAATACTTCCAATTTGTTGTATCCCTAATATAATTTAATTTTTAAAATTTATTATCCTTTCCCATTAATTTTTTATGCTCTTTACCTAGGACAACAGTGAGTTTTAAGGATTTTTTTTGGTTGACCTTATTCTACTTTGCTAGAGTTGTAATGTCAGCAAGATAACTTTACATTTCTTTTTATCAGTTTTCTTTCTAGGTGTGTTTCCACTCTGGTTGTTTTATTATTGGGATCAATTTGTATTATTATATTGAATATTTATGTGGGAAATATCAAGAATGCTATTTTTAGTGTTCCCTCTGGGAAAATATTAAACATACAGCCATTTCCATTTCTATATAATCAATTTACTGGTATAAATATTGAATGAGATTCTTCAATTGTTGATAAAATCTAAGAATTTATTGAGGGAGCAAAGATAATTTTTATGAAAATAAATGAGTAAATCTTACAAATATTTGTAAGAAGTGTTGTGTTGGATATACCAATCCAAATGATAACACTTTAGTATTGTTCAGGTAAGGTTTTTTTTTCAAGTTTCAGGAATGTATGTAGGGGTGTGGTAGAATACAGAAGGCCACACATCCTTTGCTTCTCTTCCTCTTAAGAGGTGGAGAATAATTTTCTTTCTTGTAGAATGGTCTTAGTCACTTCTTTTACCTATAGTCACTGTGGACTTATAAAGTTCTGATACTTCCAAGTTAAGTCATTGGAGGCCTTGAAATGTTTGCTTGGGGTGGAGGGAAGGGAGAAAATTGCCACCGTATAAGAAGTTCACTATCTCCAGACCATCATTCTATGAAGAAGTCCAAGTTAGATATGTGAAGAGACCTCAGAGAGAGCATGCATGCCTAGTCTCAGATGGTCCAACTAAACTAAACTTAGGCATCAGAAATATGAGAGTGGAAGCCATACTGGACATTTAGTCCCTAATGATATGAAGTTGAGGAAAACCAAGGAAGCCAACTGTCAGTCAGAATTGAGGTCCTAGACATGTGCAATCATTTCAGTTGCTCCTGCCACCTTTAGCTATTTGAGCAACCCATGTGAGGCCCCAGTCTTTGTAGAGCTATCCCAGCTGTGCCATGTCCAAATTACTAACACCCAAATTGGGAGCATAACAAAATGGTTGTTTTATACTACTAAATCTTGGAGTCATTTGTTCTGCAGCAATAGATAAATAGGTAAACAGAACTATTTTATATGACTTTAGTCCTAAAACAGGTCAACCATTTGTCCAAATACTGATTAGACACCATTGTTAATGAGTGAAACCATTTCTATATTTAGAAGCCATTCTTTTTTTACATAAACTTATTTTTTAGAATAGTTTTAGATTTATAGAAAAATTGCCAAGATTGTATAAATGTATAGAGTTTCTATATACCCTACATCCAGTTTCCCTTATTATTAATATCTTCTGTTAACTGATAATTTAGTTTCAACTAATGACTCAATAATTATACCTTATTATTAAAGGCCATATTGTATTCAGATATGGATTTAATGTACCCTTTTCTATTCCAGGATGTCATTCAGAATACCATATTATATTTAATTTTCATGTCTCCTTAGGATAGTCTTGTCTGTGACTGTTTCTCAGACTTTTTTTTTTTGGATGACCTTAACAATTTTTAAGAGTACTCATCAGATATTTATAGACTACCCCTCAATTGGGTTTTGTCTGATATTTTTCTCATAATTAATTCAGGGTATTCAATTTTATCACCAAATAATATCACTATCCTATTGAGGTGGAAAAATAACAAATTTGACATTTAAAGAGTAATTATTTTATTTAAAATTTTTTCATGGAATGAGCAGGTACATGTTATGCATTACTGAGAAGCTTAATTAAACCAGCAGTTCTGAACCAATATTCTTAGGGTGAAAAAAAAGCAGGAATCTAGCTTTTGGCAGAAATCCTCTATCAGACATCACTTTTGAATTAATATTAATGGCATTCAATGTGGAATAATAATTTCAATTGAGGTGATGCTGGAAAAACATTCCATTTTATAAGTTGAGTTACTGTTTAACAAATCATGGATAAGCAGATTATGATGCATGCTTTGTATATAAGCATACATGTTTTGGAGAAATGTTGAACACCCTGTTGCATTCAATATCACTGGAAACCAGGATAAAAGAGAATTTTGTAGTTTCATTGAGTTAGCAATTAATTTATGAGCTATGGTATAAATTGGAAAAAGCTTCTCAAAAGCAGAGCATAGGCTTCAAAAACTTGTGAAGCACCCTTACTTTTCCCACTTTTCCCTAGTACAACCTAATCTATGTATGTAGCACAAGTTTTCTTCAGTGAGAAATTACTATGTTATTTTCAGACCACATCCCCAATTTTATTTTTAATCAGAATACCCCGAACTCTCTAATAGAGCTACCAGATGTTTGCTTTGAATCGCTGTAATTTGGGCTTTTTAATTTAGTAGAGGGAATATAAGAAACAAAATCTATCAGGTATGAATATTATTCTATGGATATTTGCCACTGAGCTGAATATAGGATTCATGATGAATAATGTTACACAATTTATTCTACTCATTTTGTGAAACCACTTTTATTATTAACATTACTAGTGAATAGTATTAATCTTTGTTTTATTTTCTTTGCTGATAAAACAGTCACCATAGAATAGATTGGCTTGAAAACAAGAACTTATCAGTTCATAGTTTTGGAGTCTAGAAGTCATGTTTTCTCCTGGGGTTGGTATCTTCTGACTGACTGAAAATCGTTGAGGTACCTTGGTTTTTTTATTACATGGCAATGCATGTGGTGGTATATTCTCCTTTCTTTTCTGGATTTCTTTGATTCCACCTTCTGGCTGCCCCTGTGGCTTTTTTTTTTTTTTTCTGCATGCAATTTCCTTTGCTTATAAAGATCTTTAGCCAATTTGGATTAAGACCCACTCTTACTAAATTTGGGCACACCTTCAGTAACAAAATTTTCAAAATTCCTATTTACAAATGGGTTCACACCCACAGGACCAGGTATTGGGACCTGAACATGCCTTTTGGGGGGACATGATTTAATCCCTCAACTCTTATATATACTTTAATTTTATTATTTAAAAATAGAGATTTTGTGCTCCTAAATTTATTGTTCTGCATGAATGTCAAATGTCCATTAAATATCTAGTGGATGCTGAACTTTTGAGATTCAGCAGTATCTATTTTAATTCTGATAGGTACTCAAATGTTGGATGAAATAGGCTATGCAATATTTAGCACTACGCTATAACCAACTGAGTTAACTGGCCATGGGGGACTATGCAATATCTAGTTAGATAGGAATGCTAACTATTAAAAAACTGGGTAACAATTGACTAGTCAGGAGACTGGTGGGTTGCTATTGGGATTTCATGAGATCTGTCCTTAAAATCAGGGCTCAGTCTCTGTTATAGAGTGGCATGACACAGGACAGATTCATGGGAAGAGAAACCTTCAAGAATCAGGGGACAACAATATTTAGCGGGAGTCTTGACTTAGAAGTTAGAAGCATGGATTTAGATATCAGGAAGTTTGAATCCTAGTCTTTCCAAACACTAGCTCTATAATCTAGGCAATACATTGAATGGTTTATTTTCTCAGTGCCTACACATATTATGAGTAAACAAGGAATAATAATAACTATTTGATAGAGTTGCAGTGAGAATTAAATGAATGCTGTATACAAAGTACTTAAGACAGTTTCTGACTGAATGAGAACCAAATAAATGGCAGGCATTTTCCACTATGTTAATATTATAAAAGTAGACTAGTTTTCTAAGTGATTATGGAATGGGAAAACTCAAAATATGAGAAATTTTATTAGGATTATAAGATCTCTCTGAGTTTCGAACAAGGGTGCCATATCCTAGGAATCTTGTCAATGAAGGAGATTTAAGAATGTGTTCATTAATTGTAATGAATGTACCAGACTAATGAAAGAATTTGTTAATTTGGGAAAAGTGGGAGGACTCTATGTTAAGGCAAAAATCAACTAGAAAAAAATCACTTAGATTTAGCAAACCCTTTAAGCCATCCCAGTGCTTTACTTCCTGTTCCTACTGGTACAAGTTATGGATACAAATGGGCTCAATAAACAGAAAAATTACTTAGTGTTATGAATTATTATGCCAAAATGGGACATACTCATTTAGGATCTTTCTTTTTAAGGACTGAATTTGAAACTACAGGTTGGGAATGGTAGAGGGAGGGAAATGACTCAAAAGTTGAAAGGGAGACAGCAGCATTAGCTAAGATAGGAGGTGAAAAACTTCAGGAGGGGAAGCAGATGTAGTTCTTAACTCCTATAATAAATTAGGTATGGTAGTGGGGCTGTGTTTATAAGTCCCATCATGGAAAGGCACAAAGATTTTCTACACTCCCAAGGTTGGCCCATAAGAAGTCTGGACATTCAAGAGACCTTGAGTATGAATGAGAAGGGGCAGAGTGCACTGACCAACAATTGTAGAACATTTTGGAGAGTCTGGACACAGGCAGGATATATTGGCAGTTTCCAGTTGAAAGACCATGAGACAATGGTGATGCACAAGTCAGTGGGTTACAAATGAACAAATGCTTTTTCCTTCATACCCTTTCCCTTATACTCCATAGACCCCTACAACCTGGAGGAAAAATATGAGAAAATGTTTAAAAATTAGCAAAGACCATTTCCCAGGATTATTTTGAATTGACTCTGAAATTGTTTCCTGCCTTCAGGAAAAACAGAAGCCCTAGATAGATATATATGTCTGGAGCTCAACCTAAGTGTCTGGCACTATACAGTAGCTGGAGAAATATGTCAGTGAACAAAACCTACAAGAATTCTTGTATTCAATAAAATTAAGGCAATAGATAGACATATAAAGAATGCATAAGAACATGTGTATAAAGACAAAGAAATTTACATATATCTATATTTAGAGAAATATAATTTAATGATTATGGTTTTAATTTAAATATTTAAAAAATATAGAAAAAGGGTTAGATTATATGTATACAAAAGAAGTTTTTATTCATGCTTTCATTTTGTGCTCTTAAAATATACTAGGTAAAACACATGTAAATGCTGACATGATTTTAAATCTTTAGATTTGAGAATGGTCATGAGTGGGTAGGGAAGTGATATTTGAGAACCATTGGAAGGATAGTTAGAATTTAGGTAGGTAAAGAAGAGACGAGGGGTGTCTAGGTTAGTGAGACAAATATATAGGGGCAGATAAAGAGGTTCAAGCATATAATTTCACTGGAGTAGAGAATTCATACAGGGAATTAGCATGGGGAAGAAAACAACTGGTGGAGGATATTTCATAGGTCTGAATGTGGATTGAATAGTATGAGTCTAGATCTTTCCTGTTTTCACTAAATTGGATATACATATATTTCTTTGCATTTCTTTCTGAATGACTCACTGAAAACTATTTTTATATGGCTTGTAACATTGATATGTTCTGTTTTTGAGTGGATTGATTGATTTTTCAATGTCAATACAATTTTATTGGAAAGCTACACTAAAATGATCTATCACTTTTAAAGAGCATAATGTCTAAACATCATAGTTTACTGAAAAACTATCAGAGAAAAACAGCTCTCACTGGGACATGGAGACTGAGGATTGCAGGTAGAAAGTTTATTGGGAAGCTTTCCCAACTGAGGAGGTCTGAAGAATAGACTTCAGCCCCCTGCATGCCCTCCCCCCCATACTGGCATGGTATGGGTCTGAAGAGAGACTTCAGCCTGCCTCTGGTAGAGGTGGTCATGAATTTATACAGTTATACAGTACATCTATAGGCAGAAAAATGCTTAGTCAGTGGGTGGGGGTTGGGGTTTGGGTAAGACTTGAGGGTCAGTAACGATGGCTAGCGGTTGGTAGGCTAGGGGTAGTGAATTCTAGGGATGTGGGAGGCGTTGGCAGTGTCATGTAACTCCTGTCTATTCTTCTGAGGAAATGAACTGTATCTGAACACATAGGCTCTGGATGGGAGACTGTTCTATGTCACGAGAAAGCAAGTCATTGTTTATTAAACATTGTAAAGGAAAAACCTATAACAAAAACTATATGAGCTAATTAAATAATAAATTCCCCATGAATCGAGACTATATAATAAGGAAGTGGACTTGGCCCAGTGGTTAGGGCTTCTGTCTACCACATGGGAGGCCCGCAGTTCAAACCCCCAGCCTCCTTGACCCGTGTGGAGCTGGCCCACGCACAGTGCTGATGTGTGCAAGGAGTGCCGTGCCACGCAGGGGTGTCCCCCACATAGGTGTGCCCTGAAAGGAGAGCCGCCCAGCACGAAAGAAAGTGCAACCTGCCTAAAAATGGGGCCACACACACGGAGAGCTGACACAACAAGATGATGCAACAAAAAGAAACACAGATTCCCATGCCGCTGACAACAACAGAAGCAAACAAAGAAGACGCAGCAAATAGACACAGAGAACAGACAACCGGGGCAGGGGGGAGGGGGAGAGAAATAAATAAATAAATAAAATCTTAAAAAAAAAAGACTATATAATATAATAACTTCAAAGTACTACTTTTATAATGAAAGTATATGATGATATGCATATTTGTTTTGTATGCTCACAACTTTTACTATATACGTAAAAAATTTTTTTTTTACTTTTTGTAAATTTTTCCCGTAACCAATCTGATTATTATCTTTGAATCATTTATATTTGAACATACATAAGCAATTAAGTGTATAGTAAAAGTTGTGAAGTTACAAAGCAAATATGCATAACATCGTACAGGGGTCCCATACATCAACCCTCCACCAACACCTTGAAATTGTCATGAGACGCTTGTTACAAACTATGAAAGAATACTGTCAAAATCTTACTACTAATCATAGTCCTTATCTTACATTTGGTGTGTTTATCCCCCAACCCACGCTATTATTATTTTTAAAATATATTTATTTATGACAGAAGTTGTAAACTTATAAAACAATCATGCACATGTGCAGAATTCCCAAACAACACCCCTCCATCAACACTCCACAATGTGGTGTGTTTTTTGGTACAGATAAAACAATATCATCTGATTATTACATATGCATAGTGTACATTTGGCTCACATTTTCCATACTACCTCAATATCAGCACAATACATCTTTTGCATAAATGCAAAAATATTATACCATCACTACTAAACACAGTCCATAGGTCACTCCAGTTGTATTTTTCCTATGCTTCTCCACATTCCCAACACCCTGCAATAGTGACATACATTTGTTCTAGCTAACAGAGGACACTCTTGCATCTGTACCATCAACCACAATTCTCACGCACATCTTGGTTCACCTTGCCATCCAGTTCCTAGATTATTCTCAAGCATTCTGTCAACTGGCATTTACATAACTAGACTACCATTTTCAGTTACATCCCCATTTATAAACTAGCTGTTCCTCACTGTGTGTTATCATTCACTCTATACATTTCCACAGTTTTACAGTAAAGCTAATTAAAACTTCTACATACATTAAGCATCAGTAGTCCACTCAGTCCTTCTCTTATCTCCTTTAAGAAACCACCACATACCACCAGGTCTTAAAGATATTTTCCAATAATTTCTTCTAGAAGTTTTATGGTTCTTACTTTTAGTTTTAGTTTTTTGATCCATTTTGAGTTAATTTTTGGATAAGATGTGAGATAAGGGACCTCTTTCCTTCTTTTGGCTATGGATGTTCAATTCTTTCAGCACCTTTGGTTGAATGGATTGTTCTGTCTGAGCTGTGTGACTTTGACAGGCTAGTCAAAGCTCACTTGACCATACCTTTGAGGGTCTGTTTCTGCACCATAAATTTGGTTCCATTGTTCTATTGTGTCTGTCTTTAGGCTAGTACCATGCTGTTTTTACCACTATAGGTAGGTATTATGATTTAAAGTCTGGAGATGAGGGTTCACTTTTCCTTTTTATGATGTTTCTGGCTATTCAGGACTCCTTACATTTCCAAATAAGTTTAATGAACATGTTTTCAATTTTTTCTTTAATGCTGGTGGAATTTTTATTGGTATTGCATTAAATCTGTATATCAATTTCAGTAGCATTGACATCTTAATGATATTTAGCCTTCCAATGCATGAGCATGGAATGTTCTTCCAGTTATTCACGTTTTTTAAATTTGTTTTAACATTGAGTTGCAGTTTTCTGAATACAAGTGCTTTACATCATTGGTTAAGTTTATTCCTATTTGAGTTTTATCTGTTATATTTTTTTCACCACTCTTTTGAGACTTTTAGTTTCTCTTATTGATATAATCTTCCTTTCTAGACTCTCTTCCAGGCCCTTCTTTCCTGTCTTTTCTTTTCAGGCTCTAGTACACCCTTTATTATTTCCTGAAATTCTGGTCTCTTGCTTAGAAATTCTCTCAGTTTTTGTTTATTTGTGAATATTCTAATTTCACCCTCATTTTTGAAAGACAGTCTTGCTGGATATAAGATTCTTGACTGGAAGTTTTTCTCTTGCAGTATCTTAAATATATCAGACCACTGTCTTCTTGCCTCCATGGTTTCTGGTGAGAAATCAGCACTTAATCTTATTAGATATCCCTTATATATTATGCATTGCTTTTCTCTCGCTGCTCTCAGAATTCTCTCTTTGTCTTTGGTCTTTGACATTCTGATAGTATGTGTCTTGGAGTTTGTCTATTTGGATTTTTTTGGATGGGAGCATGTTGTGCCTTTTGGACAGGGATATCTATGTCCTTCAATAGGGTTGGGAAATTTTCTACCATTATTTCTTTAAATATTCCTTCTGCCCCTTTTCCCTTCTCTTCTCCTTCTGGGACACCCATGACACATATGTTTGCATGCCTTTTGCTGTCATTTAGTTCCCTGAGACCTTGTTCAATTTTTTCCTTTCTTTTCTTCATCTGTTCTTTTGTATGTTCACTTTCAGAGGCCATTTCTTCAAGCTCACCAATCCTTTCTTCTGCCTCCTCAAATCTGCTATTATATGATTCCAATGTTTTTTTAATTTCACTGATTGCACCTTTCATTCCCATAAGATCTGCTAGTTTTCTATGTATGCTTTCAAATTTTTCTTTGTGCTCATCCAATGTCTTCTTAATATACTTAATCTCTTTAGCCATCTCATTGAATTTATTAAGGAGATTTGTTTGAACATCTATAATTAATTATCTCAACTCCTTTATGTCAACTGGAGGCTTATCTTGTTCCTTTAACTGGGCCATAGCTTCCTGTTTCTTGGTGTGGGTTGTCATTTTTTGTTGGTGTCTTCACATCTGGCTTACTAGAGTTTGTTTTTTCTGGGTGCAGTTTTTCTCTTTAATTTAGGGCTTCCTATCATTTCTTCCTTGCTGTTTCTGTTGCAGGAGCCAAGCATGTAATTGGTGCTGAATGCTGTGGAGGCTCAAGCTGCCCTCACTGCACTAGGGACCAATGAAGCTTCTTCCAACTTTCTCCTTTGCCAGGGGTAGGGACAACATGACAATTATGTGGAATAATCCTAGTGCAGCCCTAGACTGTAGTTGCTCAGAGAGACTGATGAAGCTTCACATCCCTTTCTCCCCTGCCTGGGGCAAGGTTAGAGCTGCAGGTGTGGGCAGCAATCTATGCAGTGCGGGTCCAAGATGACAGCAGTTGCCCTGGTAGTTTTCTGATTTTCAGTTTATGCCAGCCAAAGTTACCTGTAGTTACCTACATAGGCTGGTGCAGGACTCCTCAGCCTCCTCCCTGCCAGATACGGAGCTGAAGCCTAGATGGGCTGTAGGCTGATCCACATGAAAGAAATAGGTTCCTGCTGACACTGAGAGCTTCAGTCAGCCTGGCTTACCCTCAGGCTGGGGGTGGAGTCAAAATGGTGGCTACTGGCCTCTTTCTGACTTGGGCTTTTTCTCACCCCAGCTGTTCCCAGGGTTATCTCTTAGCCAGCCAAGTCTTCCATTCAGTAGCTGAAATTGGCAGCCAACCATCCCCTCCTCCCCTGTTTCTGGGAAATGGAGCTTCCAATTCCCACCACAGAGCAGCTCCTGGAGCAGCTCATGCTGCCAAAATAGGATGACCACCAGCCTTCACGGCTTGGCTGGTAATTTCCCAGAAAGGCTGGCACAGGTCCCCCAGCTTCCTCCCTGCTGGAGATGGCACTGAGGCCTAGGCTAGACCTGCAATATGATCTGGATGGAAAGAAGCCAGTCCCAACCAGCACCTGGGTTTTCGGTCCACCCTGCTTCCCCTCATGCCAGGTGTGGAGTTAAGATGGCGGCTCCTGGCCTCCTTCTGACTTGAACAGGCTCAAACTTTAGCTGTTCTCAGGATTATATTGTAGCCCACTGAATTTCCTCATCATAGCTGAAACTGTGCTTGACCATCTTTTCCTCCCCCGTTTTGGGGAAGTGGAGCTTTCAATTCCAGCTGCGGAACAGCTTCCGAGGTGGCTTGTGCCTCTGGTGGTGGATGGGCACTGGCTTCCGTGGCGTGGAGTGTTCTACTTATGAGTCTTCTCTGCAGATGGGCAGTCTCCTTCTACTCCCCCAGTGACAATGCAGGATGCTCTTCTGGTTTCCTGGAGTCCCCAAACAGGTGTTTCAGCTAGTTCCAGGGAGCTCTAGGTATTTGCTAACTGCCCTGTAGCAGGAGCTAACTCTAAGAACTCCTTACTCTGCTGCCATCTTGCTATTTCTCCTACTATATACTTTTTGTTTATATATGTTCATGTATGAATTTATATACTTCATTAAAATTTTATTTAAAAATTTTTAATGTGAAAGAAAATGAAAATACTATTTAAATATAGCTGAGGATTTATTTTTAGTAGATAAGTATGTACTTGGCAATAGGGCAGATTTGTGCTTCAGAAAGTACCATAAAAGTTTCAGGACTCAACATATCTAAGCTTCTCCAGTTATGTCTTAGCCTCTTTGAGTCTCATCTTCCTTCTGTATAAAATGGGGATAAAAATGTCTTCTTCTTTGTATTGTTTGAGATTCTACACTTCAAATACATTTCTCCCTAGCTCAGCTATTTCTCTACTTGTGTCTTATATGTCCTTAAATAATACTTTGATATGACAAACCCTCAGGTCAAGTTTTAAAAATAGTTACTCATACTTACAGGCCGAGAGTCAATTTAAATGACTTTTAGATCATATGATTTCACTTTAAAATACGTTGTAAAATATTTACATTAAAATGTATGACCCCATTTTACTTTCATTGTACTTTTTATTGCCCCAAGGTACTACAGTGGGTTATTATTCAGAAACAAAGACAATTCTAGGAAATACTCGCAAGATTTACAAAGTAATTTTCTCATATTTGAAAGAAAATATGAAGCAATACTAGTCTTTTAATAAATCAATTTTTGAAAGTCTATAATTTTACTCTTATAAAAATATCTCTTCCTGAAATTGTGCTGTTACCTAAAGAACTCAGATTAATGAACTTTTGGTCTGTCTACCAAAAATAAAATTAAAATATATAATTTTACTTAGGATAATATCCACTAACATTTACTGAACTAAAACTATTAGCAAGAAACTATGTTTCATTCTGTTAGGATAAGGAATGGAGCTGAAATAATTTCTGTAGTACAAACAGTCATTTGAATGTCTACATTTGTGGAAGCAATATTAAATCTCCAACCTAGCAACTATTGGTCTCTTTACTTCACATTGCAAAAATACATTTCAGTAATCAACAATTGACAGATCAAATTATTCAAGTATCCTAAATATAGGGAACCTCATTATTTATAAAGGCACATTGGTTAAAACCTTAATTGTCTTCACTAGGATCTATAAATATATAGATTTATTGAAAGCAAGATTGGCTTTCTTCTGCTAATAAAATGTAATAAAATAAAATATGGCCCATTTTTCATGTCTTCAATTCAAACAGACAATTGTCTTAAGAACCTAAAAATGAATGGCATAATAATTACATTTATAATTATTACAAATATTGTCTTACAATTGAATTTATAGTATCATAATTACAAATTTGATATGGAAATCAGAAACTGTAGTTATAACAGTAATTTTCTTTTTCTTGTTATTACAGTTAAGTTAGTAATATTGTCATTAAACCTTTGACATTAATGAACAAATGTAATCATCTTCACAAGAAGAAAATATATTGTGAATTATGCAGGCCTCAGTGTTGCATTTTAGATAATTTTGGGGGGGGGGCGGGATATACCTAGTTTTTATTTTAACTGAAATTCTATTAAAAATTCCTTAAATCCAGTCTCCACACAGCAGTAAATAAAAGTCACATCACTCTGAGTTTCAAATCCCTTATGGCTTTCCATCACACTCAGAATGAAAGCTATACTTCTTTTCATGGCATCCAAAGTCCCATATGATATGTCCGTGACTCTTTCCAGCCTCGTCTCCTCTTCTCTGGCTCACCAAGCTCCAACCAAGGACACCTTTCTATTTTTCCCTTACACGTGGCAAGATTTTTCCCTCTTTTAGCCTTTGCACTTGCCTTTCCTTCTTCCTGCAATACACTTCCCATGGATTTCTTTGTGGCAGGCTCATTCTCATTATAATGAGCCGCTTAAAATATATTCCCCCCAAAAATCTAATGTAAAGTAGACACCTCATCTCTTGGTCACTAACATACCATCCAATTTTATTTTGGCTTTGTACCAGCCTTACCTAAAATTGCATACCAAATTAACCATAAAATTTAGGGGCTTAAAACAACAAAATTTATTACCTTACAGTTCCTCTTATCGAGAATTCAAGAGCACTTTAGATGACTGTGGCTCAGGAGATCATGAAGTTTCAGTCAAGATGTGGGCAATGACTGCAATCATTTCAAGTTTGACTGGACCTGGAAGATCCATATCCCAGATGCCCAACTCAGAGCTGTTGGCAAAAGATCTCAGTTCCACCTAGGCTGACTGAGTGCCCTCCCGACATGGCGGATGACATCCCCAGAGCATTTTGCTCAGAAGCCATTTCCTCACTTTAGCTTTTTTTTCTCTCTGGAAAGGTTAAGAATTATCAAAGCCAACAAATTCTGGCTCCTTTTCATTTAAAAGTCTTCCCTTTATCTTATTTTATTGTATGTTGCTATAAGCAGCAAGAAAAAATCAGAAAGCACTTTTCAAAGCTCTGGGTGAGGGGAGCGGATGTGGCTTACGTGGTTGAGCTCCTGTGTCCCACATGGGATATCTGGGGTTTGGTTCCCAGTGCCTCCTAAGGAAAAGAGAATCAAACAACAAGCAAAAACAAGTGTAAAAACCAATTCAGGCAGCTCATATGGCTCAGTGGTTAAGTGCCAGCTTCCCAGATTTGTTCCCTGGCCCCAGCACCTAAAAAAAAAAAAAAGAAAAGAAAAGGAAAAAGCAAACAAACAAAAATCTCTGGATGAAAATCTCCTTAGCTAGATCATCTGGCTGATAGGTACAATTTCTACCTTTGGCATTACTGTCAATGTCAAACTTCCTAAAATTTCTGCCCCTACATAATTATCCCCTTCCTTCTAGTTTCTAGTAAGATTTTCCTCATTTTACTTTAAGTCCCACAGACAGCCTTCGAAGTCCAAAGTTTTATGAACACTCTCTGAAGCCCTTTAAGGGTTGACTGATACTCAGCTCAGAGCACACTGCCCTGTTCTAAAGCAATTCCCACATTTTAAGTTTTTATTATGACAACAATCCAATTCTGTTACCAAATTGCATTAGTTCTTTATTACTGTGAAACAATTTATTTTCCAAATTTAGTGATTTAAAACAACAAATATTTATCATATCACATTTTCTTTGGGTCAGACATTTAGGAGCACCTTAGCTGGATGATTCTTAGTAATCTTTTATGAGGTTGCTATCTAGAAGTTGCCTCAGCTGCACTTATCTGAAGATTAACTGGTGCTGGATGATATGTATTCAAGATGCCTCATACACCTGGCTGTTGGTGAGTGAGTTCAGATTCTTGTTATGTGGATTTCTCCATAGCTTGCCTGAGTTTCCTTATGACATAGCAGCTGACTACTCCCAAAATGAGTGATCCAGAAGAAAGACAAAAGAGAGCAAAAGAAAGAAGCCACCTTCTTTCAAAATCTAATCTGGAAAACTGACATAACATATATACATGTCCTTTTCTCATGCAAATGATGAATGTGGAAGGGAATTTCACTGGGGCTTTCTTTGGGTCCAGCTTGGAGGCTGGCCACCATATACAACTCTGAATTCCAGCACCTTGTCCACTGATGCTAGAAAAACACTGATTTACTTCTTTTCCCTATAAACCAGTTTATACTTTTTAATATTTTATATAAGTGAGTACATGCTTTTTTGTGTTTGGCTTCTGTCACTCAGTATAATTATTTTGAGATTTATCCATGTTAACGAGTATATCATACATTTGTTCTGTTTCATTGTTAAAAATATTTCTCCTGTATTTATTTTAATTAATTCATTTTTTTAAATATTTATTTATTTATTTTTCTCCCCTTCTCTCCCCACCCCGGTTGTCTGTTCTCTGTGTCTATTTGCTGTGTCTTCTTCTTTGTCAGCTTCTGTTGTTGTCAGCGGCACAGGAATCTGTGTTTCTTTTGATTGCATCATCTTGTTGTGTCAGCTTTCCGTGTGTGCAGCGCCATTCCTGGGCAGGCTGCACTTTCTTTTGCGCTGGGTGGCTCTCCTTATGGAGCGCACTCCTTGCGAGTGGGGCACTCCTTGCGTATGGGGCTCCCCTACGTGGGGGACACCCCTGTGTGGCACGGCACTCCTTGTGCGCCTCAGCACTGTGCATGGGCCGGCTCCACCCGGGTCAAGGAGGCCCGGGGTTTGAACTGCGGACCTCCCATGTGGTAGACGGACGCCCTAACCACTGGGTCAATTCCGCTGCCTCTCCTGTATTTAAATTCCAAATTCTGCTTGTCAATTTACTTATTGATTGTCATTTGGATTGTTGCCAGATATATTAGTCAGCCAAAGGGGTACCAATGCAAAATGCCAGAACTCTGTTGGCTTTTATAAAGGGTATTTATTTCAGGTAGAAGCTTACAGTTACAAGGCCCTAATGAGTCCAACTCAAGGTACCATAAGAGGTACTTCCTCATGAAACTCTGTTGCCACGTGTTGAAGCAAGTTGGAAGGTGACATCTCTGAGGGTTCAGTCTTCCTCTTCCTCTTGAGGTTCTGTTGGCTCATTTCTTTCTACGCCTTCTTAGCTGCTTAGGACTCTGGTCTCTTCAGCTGCAAACTATCAGGCAATGGATCCTCTCTCTCCTGAGCCCATGATCAAGCTCCCCCCTCTGCTGTGACGATGGAGCTCTCTCTATGCCCATGTGTCTTCTTTTGTGTATCTCTTTTCCAGTGTTCTTGTAGCCCACAAAGGGGTAGGGGACTAAACTGAGTCACCCTAATGATATGATCGAATCAAAGCCCTAATCTTGATTTAATCAAATAAATGTAAAGCCTTTGAATTTAACCAGAGAGTATCATGCCCAGAGCAACAGACCAGTTTGCAAACATGATCACTATTTCTTTTTGGAATTCATAAATAATATCAAACTGATATACTAGGTTTCATATATTGTGAATGAAGTTTCTATAAACATCCATGACCATGTTTTTTTAATGTTAAGCATGTCTTTATTTCTTTTAGACAAAAATCTAAAAGTGGAATAACTAGGTCCCATGGTAAGCTTCTTGCTTCTGGAGTTTCAAAATGATTGTTTCAGACAGTTCTGGAGGAAGGACTGAGTCCTGGAACTCCTTATTCAGCCATCTTCCTTCAATCCCCTCTTGAAAATCTTTTGACCATATCATTTTCATCCTATTTCTGAACTCTCTTTTATTCAGTTGAACTAAATGTCCTTTGTAAGGCCAATGCCACATATCTTGAATATAGTAGTTTTTTTATTATGACTAAAAATCTGGAAATGTAAGTCATGTAATTATTCTTTTAAAAAGTGCTTTGTTTTTCTAGGTCTTTCTTTTCAATATTGCTCTACTAAATGCAATAATAACTTGATTTTTCCTAAATGCCCTATTTCAGGTAGAGGTGGTTCCCTTCTATTCATATTTTGTTGAGAATTTTTTTATTATGAATTGGTTCTAAATTTTGTCAAATAGTTTTCCTCCTCTATTGAAAGTATTATACAATTTTTCCTATTATGTAATGTGAATTACATTTATTGGATTCCCTGGAAAACCCAAGTTGATAATGATAAAATACGCATTGTTGGATTTAAATTGCAATACATGTAAAAATATTTTTACATATATGTTCATGAAAGTTATTGTTCTGTATATTTTTGTAATTCTTTTTTCATTTCTATATGTCTAACTTTCAAGATTTTCTTTTTTTAATGTATCAATTTCATTGATACATATTAATAAAGCATAAATTTATCCAAAGTGTACAATTAATGGTATTGGATGTAATCACATATTTGTATATTCATCACTTCAATCATTCTTAAAACATGTTCATTATTCCAATAATAATAATAAACAAAAACAATCTCATCACCTTTCCATCTCACTATGCTTCCCCTGCCATATATAGCTGCTATTCTTTTTCCTTCTCTCTAGTATATTTGCATTTAAGTTTTGTAAAAGCAGTCTCATATATGCAATATCACCCATATTTGTGTTTTACATAATCATATACAGTACCATGTTACAACTTTTAGCTTTCCTTCTAGTAATACACATGACCTTAAACTTTCCCTTTCAACCACTGTCATACCCATACGATATCTCTGCTAGGTACAAATACCATGATAGACTTTAACCATTTCTGTTCATTTCCAAATGACATTTGAACCAGTTTGCAAATATTAAACCTCAACTTTCCATTTTCTACCCTCCTTCTATTTCCTGGTGACCTACATTCTAACTATTAGCTCCCTGCATTTACACAATACTTAGTCCCTAATTGCTCAGTCATACAGTGTTTGTCCTTTCGAGTCCGGCTTGCTGTTGTTGTTGCTGTTGTTAGTAGGCACCAGGGACTGAGGCCAGGACCTCCCATGTGGGAAGCAGACACTCACCTGCTTGAGCCACATCTGCGCTTTCTCTTTTTATTTTTATGCCTTATTTTCTCTCTACTTCTGAGATTCTAATTTCATAAATGTTTGACTTTTTAATATTTTCCTATAAGTTCCTAAGATTTTTAAATTCATTTTGAAGGTATTTTACTTTGTATTATCAATTACATTTATGATAGCTGCTCTAAAGTTATTGTCTTATAATTCCAATATCTGAATCATCTTGGTGTTAACCTCTGTTATTTGTTTTTCTTTTGAGCAAAAGTCACATGATTTTGTTTTTTTCCCAAAATATTTATTTAAATTTTATCATGGAAATTTGGATGTGAATTCTGGTTCCTATTGTATTTCTTCTAAGAGTGATGGTAAGTTGTTTTACCAGGTAATTAAATTGTTTAGAGTCAGAATCCAAATTTTATCACCCATGCATATATCTTATTTCAGCTTTATTCAAAAACTGCTTTGTCTTCCTGTGCACTTCTTGTTCAGTGGTCAGAGACTCACCTATAACTTAGGACTCTCCTTCTTTACCTCACTCCTTTCCAAGATCCCTAAGCCCTTCAATTGCCAGCAGATTTAGTCACCCTAGACTCTTTTCTCTAAGTCATCATGCTAGAGATACAAATTATTTTCTAATGGAGGCTCAGTCACCTGTACCATGCCACAATTACAGCCAACTCATAGGCCAAACTGCAAAAATTGGAAATGTATTTGTGCTGGTACTTTCTTCCAAGTTTGGAAGAAATCTGCCACACTAGAAGCAGAAGCACTACTCTTGCTTAGTATTTTATTTTCAAGCTAATGATGCATTTCTGCAAGATACTAAAAACATTGAAAATAAATGAAAATGAATAAATGGAATATATTATCAGCTTAGTATTGAGGATGCAAGGGATTCAATAAACTCATATCTTAAAAGTCATATTTAATATGAGCTCTGTTATCTTCTAAGACACCCTGCATGGTTGAATGGATTTGAAGGCAGACTTAGGGATTCCGATTCAGTTGTTTGTTGTGGTATGCATAACATGTGTATGTGTTGTATGTGCTGGATGGAACACTTGGAAAAGGAGAAGATTGGAAATAGGATCAATTTACTAAGGAGAAGAAAATATGAGAAAACTGACTAAGATGCTGAGATCACATATAGTAAGTCCCAGGTTTAATTGTGGGTAAGATTATGGTGATAACAGTAGGAAAAATACCTGTAATAATTATAGCTAATACTTATTTTTTTGTGTGTCAGATACTGAGCTAAATACTTTGCACATATTTTTTAGGTTATCCTGACAACAACCCTATGATGGAGAACCTATTATGGCATTTTTAGAAATGAGGAAATTTTGAACACCTTTTTGAACTTTAATTACAATTGAAATGCTGTATACCAGTGTTTAATGCAATATTTTATTATGGTGTTTATACAACAGACCATTTTCAGTATACTCCCATCATTAGGCTTTATCTAAGATGATAGTCTATCTTTTGCTATTATCCAAAATTAATGAATCATATGCATTACTCCAATTTCTAAAAGGAAATTTTAGTCATTCAGCCATGTACATTTATTGTATTTTAGGGTGATTTTCTATGTAATTCTCTGAAAACCTTGCCAATAAAAATAGCTTTTTTGTTGTTAGCAGAAGTGCAAAATCTATGTGCCAGGTGTTGACCTTGTTAAGTTGATGGTGAAAACATGTTTTTGTCAGCTGCTGGTGGAAACTCATGAGGTGGTACCTCTGATTTGACAATAACTTTTAATATTATAAATTGATGTGTAGGAAGGAAAAGAGCAGCATGCACAAGCAAGCTAGCTTGTAAAAATATTGAGTGTGAAATCAGCATCTACCAGGGCTTATGGAAACAAAGTGTGAATAAATACAATAATTTTTTTGAAAATTCAATACATTTTAGAAAAAGAAAATGTGACCTAGATAATTACTGATATTAGGTAAAGATTTTTGAGTGGCATATGCTCTTTTCCCCTGCTTTTCAAATTAGGAATTAATTTGTCAACTTTTCTCGAAGATGTCTTCTGAGTCCATTGGGTTTTGACATTGTTCTTCTGCTCCTTTCTCAATTGTAAATTCTCCTTGTGTGTTTTTCTCTCTAGCATGAAGAATGTCTCCAACTGCCAAAACATTCCTTTGAATAATTTTTGAAAACATGTTTTCTCTTTAAGAAGAAATAATAGAATGACGTAGTGCAACTATATCTTTTTATTGTTGTTGGTGGGGTTTTTTGTTGGTTGGTTGGTTTGTACCATGTTTGCAGTCATTATTTTCATTAAGCGCAGTCTTTTTTTACTTTTTGGTAGGGATGAATGACAGTGTGGCACATCTCGAGAAATTTAATAATCTATCCCAGGATAAAATGTTTAATATTAGCTAAATATTTTAAGACCTATTCTGGAAGAATACAAATAAACTCGATGTTATAGGAATTGAGTGGATATTTCAAGTGAATAAGAACTTAAAAATGTTGTCTCTTCGGGTCCGTCTATAGCAATGATGAAATAATACGTAAGAGTGAATGTAGGTTTCTGAATGAGGAAGAATTTTAGACTCCTTTTTCTGGTAAAATAGGAAAGAGTTGTACAAGCAGTAGACTTTCAGACCAACAGATTTATCCATGTTCTGAACTTTTTACCTGCCTATTACTAGTGATGTTATGATTGTTACACCGGAAAAATGTGAGGTGATAATCCTTAAGAACTTAAAGGAGTTCTTATTCTCACAGAGGAGTGGGAATGCATATATGTTTCTGTATGTTCCAACTGATGGTAAGACTTCTCTTTAAGCAATAAACACAGCCTTCGTTCCTTCATAAGCAGGTTACCAAGGAAGAAAAAAGATTCTGGATATAACATGCCAGAAAAGACAAGACTAAGGACATGGCACTTGAGTAGCAATGGCGTCAGATGGCCTGGTTTTGAATGTAGGGTTCACTGCTAACCCTGTGGACCCTTTGTGCCTTGTTATCCTTATCTGGAAAGTGGGCCTGGTAATACTATTTATTCCATAGAATAACTGTGGGGATTAAGGAAGATAATTCACACCCAGCATTTAGAGCACTTCCTGACACTTAGTAAAGAGTTAGTAAATGCTGGTTGTTAATGTAAGTTCCAGGTTGCTGTGATTTCAGTCTCAAGATTCTTGTCTGAATTTCCCAGAGATGTGCAATACTTTACTCCAGTCCCTAATCAATGGACAAGAAACTGTTTTCAGGGATGCTATCACCTGTTAGGCAAGTAGATAGTAGTTGGATAATTAGAAGGAGTAGAGGAACTACCTCAAGTGTTTGAGAGGATAAGATAAAGAGATGGAGATTTACAGTTCTCTCAAAGGCTTGTGCACCTGAAATCTTCTCATCAAAAAAAAAAGAAAGAAAGAAAAAAAAAAGGATTTCTAGTAATGCCCCGATTCCTAGAGCCCTCCTGAAGGAAGAGAGTCTATATCTAGTGAGTATATAATTAGTTTTCTATATCAATTATCAAATTAGCACATCTAAATGTGCTGTGGGGAAAAAAAAGTACTCATGATACTATTATAGAAAGCATCCAGTACTAAACCTTTGCTAGAAAAAAAATGCCTGGTAATTCCCTTCTCTTCAAAAACACCTTTCTTCTAAATTTATATTACTAAAATTTGCACAGATATGTAATAAAATAAACATCTTTTACTGTTTGCACTACTTAAAAAGATATTTTATTGGAATCAGTCTGGTAGGGAATTCTGACCATATTCATTACTTACAGAAAGATGTTAATGTGCTTTTTACTTCATAACTTAGAGAACAGTAGGAAGAAGGGTATGGCAGAAAGAGACGATGATACTTGGTGATAGTAAATGTTGGCAGGAGGCTTAAAAGAATTTTTATGGAGTCAGGGATATTAGACCTTTGGGTACTTAAAAATTTATCATTTTCTTTGTATATAAAGAACCTTAAAATATATAAACATTCCTCAAAAACAGATTGTTTTTTGTAAAAACCTAAGTTCAAATTATTAAAGAAAGTATTTAGAGTTCTAGAGCATTAACTTATTAGAAATGAAGTATTAAGGGTAACTGGAAAATATTAACCTATTGTATTATTACCATGTGGAGAAAAATTCCTCAATAATGAAGAAAGTGGGTTAATACATATAGCAACTTAAGTGTTTAATTAAATATAGTGAACTCTCTTTATTTGCTAAATACAGTTAATTATCAGAGCTTTGTTATCTCTACCACAGGGATTACAGTAAAATGAATAAACATCCATCTGTTTTGTGATTTAGAATAAAAAGTTTCCTGGTCTTTTTATCTCCTCCAAAGAATTATGCCTCAAAAGCATCAGTTGCCTTTTTGTATAAAAATTATCTTGTGACTTTTTTATATATCAGTCTGCTTTAGGAGACATTAAAAAAGTATTGATTTTCAACACATTTTCATGAATAAATATACTTCTATTGACCCACTTGAGCATGAAAAAGAAAAGATTTGGAAGGAAGCCTCAGGGTCAATCCCTCCATTGCATCTCAATCATCTTTATTCCATTGCTTCCCTGGTCTATGACTCCTTTATTGTTTCTTGCTTACCCTCACATCAGTTGGTCTTTAAAGCAGAGTGATTTTAAGCCATCAATCTCTTAGGTTGACTTTTCTGAAATTATCTCATATTAATCTCTCTCTCTTCAAAATTGTACTATATGAATGAAAGAACTTCTAAAACCAACCAATAAATCTCTTATAACATGGAAATTAATGGGGTTGAGAAATTTTATGTGTGTTCGAGTAGCTCCTAAGAATATTATTTATGGCATTTTCCGGTTCCTTTAGCTGCTACCATATGATGAACAAACACCAACATTTAAACATTTGTTCACTGTCACTGGAATAAAATATTGTCTTATTTTATTCATATATCACACACTGATTGGCTTAAATAACAGTGATTTATTGGCTCATAGTTTTGGAGGCCTGAAGTTCAAATCCAAAGTGCTGGCAAGTCCATGCTTTCTCCAAAATCTGTAGCATTCTGGTGATTGCAATCCTCTAACACATGGTTATCTCTCTCTCCCCGGCTTCTCCTATTTCTGGCTTCTACTGACTGTATCTGAGTTTCCTCTGCTTATAAGGATTTTCACCTTATGGATTAAGGCCCACCATGATTCAATTTGGTCTCCTCTAAATAGGATCTTTGAGAATCTTATTCACAAACGAGTGCATACTTTAACTAATAGATCCTTAACTAAAGGTCCTTTTTTACAAACATGTCTCAGTTTGCAAGGACTGCTATCTCAAATGCCACACAATGGTTGGCTTAAACAACTAGAATTTATTGTCTCATGGTTTTGAAGGACAAAAGTCCAAAGCCTCCCAAACTCTGTGGCTGTGTTACTGCAATTCTTGGAGTTCCTTGACTTGAATCTGCTTCTGTCAAATGACTTCTATTTCTCTTGATCATTTGTCTGTATTCTGGATATATTTCTTCTCCTTATAAGGATTTTCAACCACATTGCCTTATTTTATAGCCATCACTCCAGTTTCTTAAGTGAAAAGGGATGCAGTATCAACAAGAAGATCGTTTAAACATTTGTTATTCATCCTCAGTTTGTTATGCTCTAAGTCAAGGGATGAACATCATTTGGTATTAAGCACCAACTCCACTATCCTTGTATACGTGTTATTTCCTGCATTCCTTTCTAATGGCTGAATCATAACAGTGGCAAAAACATTTCTTTCCCCTAGGACATATTCTTAGATTACCACTTGTGAAATGTTTAACACTTAGCCTGTTTCCTTTTGTCAGGGACTATCTGTGTACCATATACCACTCATAATGGAGTCTTTCTTGCCAGAGAGGTGATGAGCAATCCAGTAGCAAAATTCCATTTTACTGATGACTTTCATGGGTTTTTACTGGTGCCATCTATGTATTTCAATTCTTTTGGGAAACAGCAGCAGATTCAAAGAGAAAATTAGAAGTTCAAGAGATTTGTTTGAGGAAACACCTGTGAAAGACAAAGAATAGAAGAAGGATAAGTAGAAAGAAAGGCCTCCAGACTATGATTATGATGGAGAGTAGCTACCTGTATTAGTCAGGTTTCTCCAGGAAACAGAAATATCTCTATCTATTTCTGTCTCTACCTTTACCTCTACCTGTATTTCTACCTACCTCTTCCTCTACCTCATGAATTATAGGAATGTCTCACTTAACTATGAGGACTGGAAAGTTCAAATTCTTTAGAGTAGGCTATGAGCTGGAAACCAAAGAGTGGTAAAGTTGAATTCTCCAGGGAAGCTGACTGGCTAAATTAGAGGCAGAAGTTCTTCTTTATGACTTCTGAAAGCCTGAATTCTGGCTTTTAAGACCTCCAATTATTGGATGTGGAGACTTCTTACATTATTGAAGGCAATCTCCTTTGATGACTGTAGATGCAATCAACTGGTTGGTTATAGGTGCATCTATGAAACACCCTCATAGTAACTATCAGGTCAGTGCTTGCTTGGCCAAACAACTGGACACCATAATTTATCCAAACCGACACATAGAATTGACCAAAATGGATTTATACCCTAAGACCAGGGGGATTATACTTGAACATATATTTTTGTGGGGACATAATTCAAATCCCAACAAATATGAATCCTTATTTTTTCATGATCTTTCTTCCAAGTTTCATGCTTATGTCTCAAACTGTCTTGAGGGAATTTTTTTTGCTATTATTTAAGCCTAATCTCAGTCAGCTCCCAACTTCTCTACCAGAAACTCTCTCTTTCAGGTAATCTGGTCTACTCACCATTTATGGAATAGGAATTAATCATCTATACATAGAATATATTATATTCTCTTGTCAACTTAACCAAAGCCTACACTTCTAATAACTGACTTAAATTCTGCATTTCCAGTGTAATATTCTGGGTTACAACTTCTTCCAAATCTCTAGAACATATTTTGCCTGATGTGTTCCTTTTCATTTAGAAACACTGAAACTTTTTTTAACATTTAGTATGTTCTAGACCCTTTTTATTTATATTGCATCCTTAATTTTATTGAATCTGTTCAAAAAACCTGAGGGTAGGGTGGGTATTACATTCATATCTTTCAGATAGAAACCTAAACAGGTTTCAGAATGTCATCATCTTCTTTTATATGACAAGTTCAGGATTCACACAATGGTGTGTCTGATTGTGAAGCCTTTTTATTTTCATTGCCTCATATTGGGAAAATTGTGATAGAAAAATAAATGGGAAGTAAGAAAGGACTTTTGATTGATAATGTCTCAATGGAATGTTAGGGACTGAAATCAGTCTGGTAAGTGCTGAGGTATAAATGGGTACTTAAAAATGAGGCAATTAATCTAAACAGTATTTGAATATATTTTATATCATTTTACCTCCTTCTTTACTTAGAATTTTAAAAAATACATATATAGATCCCATTTAATTACCTAGGGATTATGTTATCTGAGTTCAAATGTAAAGGAAAAAACATATTAAATGGAAGTGTGAGGAAGAAAAATAAATAGAATGACAAAAAATTCTTCTGTGTATAGCCATGTTTCGTTGTTCAGATGTGTGTTACTTGAGATAGCATCAAATAGCAGCATGTCACAGATAACAAAGGCACATTAGCTCAGATATTAAGGAACCATATATATATATATGCCTCCTTCCAATGACCTTTGCTTCATATTGTGTTGTGTTTGCCAGAAAATCATTAATAAGAATGGTTAAATGAGAATTGAATTGAATTTCATGCAAGTTTGCCTAAATTATTTCTGGAAAAGTGAAAAGTACTAGAGCCATTAAGGTTTAAAATGAATGGGTACCATTTTCTTATTAATAATTATGCCCATTTAAGACAACCATTAGTTCCATAATGTGAATTTAATGAGGTAAATATACTAGAATATTATTAATTTTCTTTTTGTTAAATTAACAAACCCCTTTGCTGACATCTAATATATGTATCATTAATAGGAAAATATCAATTAAATTAAACCCAAAGGTGATGAGGACTCAAAAATAACTTTAATTCACACAGAGCATACTGCCATTAGAATATAAACTAAAAGTAAGCATTCCTAAATAATTAATATGGTGACTGATATAGTGTTCTACAAGTCTTACATCTATTTTCATACCATTTCCAATAAAGTCAGCATAGTATTCTGAGACCAGCATGGAGCAGTATTTTTATATTTTTATTTTGAAGTAGTTTCAGTACACAAAAGCCATAAAAAATAGCACAAATAATTCCTGTAACCCTTTCACCCAGATTCCCCAAATATTTATATTTTCATGTATTTGCTTTATCATTCTCTCTATACTTGTGTGCATGGTCACACACATATACAATACTTTCTGAAATGTTTGAGAAGCTGAAATAATGTTTTTAATTCCTAAATAATTCAGTGTACATTTCCTCTAAATAAGGATATTCTTTTACATAGCCACAGTAAAACTATCAAAATCAGGCAATTTACACTGATATGTGTATTATCTCTTATAAATATCTTATTCAAATTTTCCTTGAACCATATTTTAAAAAATAATATTGTATATAATTTTATATACTCATTTGTTTCTTGGAAATTAATTCTAAGAAATGCTGTTCCTATACTCAAAGTTCACTCTGATATATTTAGTAATGGAAATCTCCGTCTCACTTGCTCAATAAAACTCATATAGCTTTGAAATTCTGTTAAATTGATTTTGAACTGACAGGCTATAATTCAATTGAGCAAATATAGACAAAATCTATGATTCAGATATGAATGAAAAGTTTCAAAGTTGAAATCATTGATTCCAAATGCTAACTAGATCTTCTTTGGGACCTACCACTTAAAATTTGGGTATAATCTACCATGAATATCACTCATTTCTCTCACTTAGGATTCATGTCAGTAATTTTGATAACCAATTTTGGGAAAATGTGCACACTAATGTCTCAAGTTTAATTTTATTAGTTGTTAGTTAATGTGGTTCAACTAAGTATTGGTTTTTAGAAAACCAAAAATAAGTAATGCTTAGACAACATATCAGAGCAGGAGATAGTCAGAGTGCTGCTCATTCAATCCAAATGTGTGACCTGTTTCAAGGAAATTCAATTTGGCCTTATTCCTGTGACCAAGTCTCCCATCATCCTACTGTATTCCTGAGATAAATCTTTGGTCAAAGCAATGCAATGCCTACATTCTTTCCTCTGGTGGGATATTTGCATCAATAAGTTGCCCAGTAAGTATATCAGTTATCAACATTAACTGAAGATCTCTGAATTTACAAGTTCCCTCCCCAAAATAGTATTCCCTTATAGTCCCAACACCTCTAATGCTGAGTGCCTAGTTTTTCCAATTATCGTCGTCACCACCACCATCATCTTTACCACCACCACCACCATTATCCTTTTGCATATTTGCTGTATGCCAGATACTTATGTAATCATTTTCATGTGTCATCTCAATTTAATTCTCCCAAGAATATTAAGGTAAATATTGTCACCAATCTTATTGATGAGAAAACTGAGATATAACATTTAAATAGCTCACTCCAAATTCTAACAATTAAAATGTATTTAAGATTTGATCCCAAGTGTGTGTGACAAAAAACAGAGCCCAAGCTCTTCACCATTACTACCTTTGCTTTGCTATGCAATTCCCACAGTCATCGGCCGTATCCACCCATCAGAATTTATTAAACACTGTAGCTACTTCTTGAAACAAACAATCGGCACTGCCTCAGAAATAGAATATCTCAACAAACAAATATCTAGTAAAGAGATTGAATATTAATCAAAATTCCCCCAACAAAGAAAAGCCAAGGATCAAATGGCTTCACAGGTGAAGTAAACCAAAAATTCCAAGAAGAATTAACACCAATCCTTTTCAAACTCTTCCAAAAAACTGAATAGAAGGGAACACTCCCTAAGAAATTGTGGTGTATAGTATAATGGAATGCTATGCAGAAATAATAAGAAAGGAAGTTGTGAAACATATGACAACATGGATGAACCTGGTGACATTATGTTGAATAAAGCAAGCCAGATACAAAAGGACAAATACCGTATGACTGTGCTATTATGAACAAAATTTACTGTATAAACTCTTGGAGTTAATAATTAGAATATAGATGACCAGAAAACAGAATGAGGGTAAACAATGAAAAGCTGATGGTTACTCTGTGCAGAATTGATGAAAAGATTACTTATAAATCTTTGGAAATGAATGGAAATGGTGAGAGCATATCATGGTATTTGTAACTAGCAGAGCTATTATATGGGTATGACAGTGGTTGACAGGGAAAGCCTAAGGACATTTATATTACCAGAAGGAAAACTAAAAACATAATATGAGACCGTATAACATTTAAAATACAAATATGGGTGATATTACATATGTAAGACTGTTTTACAAAATATAAATACAAATATGCTAGAGAGAAGGAAACAGAATATCAACTATGTATGGCAGGGGGAGCATAGAGATTGAGAGGTGATAAGTTTTGTTTGTTTGGTTGTTTGGTTTTTATTTATTATTATTACTGGAATCATGAAAATGCTCTAAAAATGAAGTGATGAACACACAACTATGTGATTATATGGTGTTCCATTGATTGTACACTTTGGATAGATTTATGCTTTATTAATATGTATCAATACAATTTATTTTAAATAAAATTAAGTATTAAGTATTAATTTATTGTGAATAAATTAAATTATTTAAAAATAAATAATCATCTGAAAAAATATATATTCATAGGACTGTATATCACAAACAGTGAACCCTAAAGTAATCCATGGCTTTAGTTAGTATTACAAATATAAAAATATTCTTTCATCAGTTGTAACAAATGTACCACACTAACTCTAGGTGCTAATAATAGGATGGTTTACAGGAACTCTGCATTTTATGCATGATTTTTCTGAAAACCTACAATTTTTCTAATAATAATAAAAAGAAGGAATTTCATTTATATAAACCCTGACCCCATATGAGGTCTGAACTATGAAGTAGAATTATGACTTCTCACTTATGTACCTCTATTTTCCCTTCCTTTACTTTCGCTTATTTTTTCTTTTTTTGGAAGTTAATTGTCTTGAAAAAGCCCATCAAAAAAGCTGAGAGCAATTTAACCCAAGGGTAGAGGTGCAAACATTATATGTATTAGTTTTCTTAAGAGTAAGAGGGAAAAACTGCCATATAAATAGAGGTTGTCATAAGTGGTATCATCTATTAAAGGGTGAATTTTTCTTTAATTTTATTTCCTTTCCCAATCAGTGCTTGGAATAGCCCCTGAGAGAATCTTTTAATTTCCTCCTTGCCCTGACTTGGAGTCTTAATCTGTATAATTCATAATCGAGACTCATATATGTTATTCCTTTTCTTTTCAAAAATCCAGAGGCTTTTCAAATGAAAGGCAGTGTTGGTGAGCATGCACATAACAAAACCTATAGCCAACAGGAATAAATAATATATACACACAATGCATATTTAATTTAAAAGTTAGACCTGAATTTGTAAGGTTGTGTGCCTGCTGACTTTTTTCTACTAATTTTTCATGAGCTGGATGGCAACCTGGAGACTCTATAGATTCCTTAGAACAGAAATGTAAAAATAAGATGGGTTATGTCCAATTTAGAATATTCCTTATTTTTAGGAGGTTTTCCCTGAAGTATAATAATGGAATAAAGGATACACATTAAAGAAGAAAACTGCATAGTCAAGGTATTTCAATGAGTATATTTGACTGAATATTATCTTTAACAGGAAACAAGGTATTTTATGATACTGAGACCATGCAGGACTTAATGTTTTAAAATACAGATAATTGTGGTGTCTTGCATGAAGAGAAAACTGTTATTTTATTGTTCTTTAATAGTCTTTTGGGGGCTTTCTAATATAGCTTCAATTTGAAGAGCTACTTAAAATAGATGTCTAAAAATAACAAGTAATAAAATATAACATGTAAAAAACCTTTCATAGACTATACCTTGGAAAATCACCTGCGTATTCTCATCTCAGAAAAACCTTGCTATAAAAATATTTATGTATCCTCTGATACGAACTATAAGAAATGTATTTACCTAATTAAAAGTGCATATAAAGTAAAAGGTAAAATATATATCTGTATGTATATGCATACATATAGTTTTATTTTAATATTAAACTACATGGAGGTTATATAATGAAAAAGAAGTTGTAAAATAAAATCAATTGCATTGAATGCTTTCTATATTGATCTTATTAAATCACACTTCTAAATGCTAAATAATTTTTAAAATAATTAAATTAATACACCCACCTGAAATATTTTTTAGCTTTACTCTTATTAAAGCTACTAGTGGTATACTTTTAAAACTCTCCCAATTTGGAACATCCTAGACACCAATAAAATGTTTTTCACTTCTTCTAAAGGAATATGTTTCTGTAAATATGTGCTGTTTTTGAACTCTTTAATGATCTCAACTGCAAACGAAATACTATAACCAATTCATTTGCAAAGTCTTGCTTCACGAAATGAATGCTAACGTCATAGAACCCTAAATTAAGGATCTGGCAAAAGTCCTGGGCTCTGTACTGACTCTAACTTCGATCACATGCTCATGTTCTCTAAGAATGTGGCCTAGCATTGACTCTCTATTCTGCCAATAGCAATTGGTCACAACAGTGGGCTTCTGGAATGAGTTTAACAAACCCTCTCATAAGATCTAGGCAGCCAGTCCTGCTGCACCTCACAAGTCTCAGTTCTCTTCCACAAAGCTGATTCTCTTAGCTGCTGAGGCACTAGAAAAACAAAGCCCTTCCTTAGAATTCAGAGAACCAACCCTGTGGAGTGCTTTCTCTGTGCTGCTTTTTGTTCTGCCTCAAACAGTTTTATTTCTTCTCCTATCCCTAGGATGGCAGATACTTAAGGTTTTATCTTAATGATTTGTTTTGTTTTCTTCAACAGTACTCCAACATTTGTTTAACCAATTCCCTGTATTAAATTATCTCTGAGGAAATACCTAGAGTGCTTTCTGAATACCTTACTAGACTCCAAATGAAAAAAGCAAACATAAATTTGTTTTCATGGAAATATTTTGTATAGTGCATATCATTTCACTTCATGAAATACTAAATTACAAGTTATAACTGATTATCTGTAGTTTATGTGGTAATTCAGAATATTAAATTAGTTAACAAAAAGACAATACTGTGAGGAAATAGAGCAGATTATTTTTTTCATGTGTTGTATGTCACTGCAAAATATATAGCTCAAGATTTTAACAGGTTTTTCTTTCCACATACCACCACAGGAATCCATATATGTTTCAACTTCTGGTTTGACATAAGTCTCTTTTTTTAATCTCTTGGTTGCCATTTGCTCTGTTAATATTAATTTATATGAATATTTACTTTTATTCCACAATAACTGAATAATTATTCAATTGCAAAATTTTCTTTGACCTTATTCTAATGCCTAAAGAAATAAATTATCAAATGAAACTGATATTTTAAATTAAGTAAGAGTAAAATCATCAGCATATTTAAACAATGGTCTACCGAAAACATCATATCAAAGACCCAGGTAATTTTTATTGTACTTTTAAATTTTATACTGGTTGAATATTACCTTGTTTGAACCAAATGCTATATCTGTACTCATTATTTCTAACAGAATTTTTTTTCTCATGACCTGTCTATATTTTAAAATGTTATCAAAGTGTTATTTTATGGACAGTTATATCTGAACTTTCTATTAGGTAAGCTATTGAAATATCTACGTGTAACATGCCATCTCTAGGTTGTTTTTGAAGTAGATTGTGGCTGAAATAAGTACATTTTCTTCTGAAATTTATCTGGTTTTTTTTGTATGTTTCTTCAGGTATGTATGAATATGTGTGTATGTGCATGTATGTATGTGTGCATGTATGAATGGGTGATTGTGTATACATGTGTATGTGGGCTTATGTTTTAAGAACAAAAGAAAGAAGCAAGAGAGATGCAGAATACTGTGAAAGTAGAACCAGTGGCATTCAGAGGTGAAGGGAAAATGTCAATTTACCTCGGGCCTTCAAAAACAATCTTTTAAAAGTTCAACCATGCCCAGTAAAAATCACTGATCTTTAAATAGAACAGGCTAGTAGGAATATATGTGTATTTAATTCTAGTCCTAATTTATTTTTTTGGTGATTAAATTTTGGGTTTGGATTTATAAGTTGTCAAACATTTTATAAATCAAATGCATCCAATTATGAATCCTGTTTCCTGGATTGTATGCCTACCTAAAGAACAAAACTAGTGTGAAAAATGATGTTTTGAAGTCCTAAAAATGAAAGGTCAAATTTTAAGGCTACTTTCAAGATGAAAGGTCACATGTTTATAAGGAAATCAGTTGTGTACAAAGCAGGAGCTTGAAATGTTTAAACTCCATTTTGTCCCAGAATGATTTTTCTTTTAAGAATCAATCTGTATCTATAACTATTTCTCTCTCTCTCTCTCATATTCAAATGGTGGTCATATTTACACCTGCACTCCCCATTTAAAGATTTATTTGCAATGGCATGCTGGTAAATGTTTAACACCTGATGTCAGCTGTTTGTGATTTCTCTTTGGTGCAATTATCCCATTTTGACTGATTTCAAGCTAGCAACATGATATCACTGAATGCAGGATTGAGACAAAGATGTGAATAGTTAGCTTTCACAAGCCAGCAGGAGTTAGTTCTAGCACACAACTACATATGTGAAATCTAAGCCAACAAATGAGTCCTTGGTTTGAATAAAAATTATTATTATTATTTTATAGGAGGTATTGGAATTGAAACCCAGACCTCATGCATGCAAAATAGGTACTCAACCACTGAGCTACATCCACTCCCATGAATCAAAATTATGTTTGATAAGATGTCCTCAAAATGTTCATAGATAATATAGTTCACCAAACCACCAATGATGATTCAGATAAGACACTTAGGAGTTTCCATCCAAAGATTACAGAATATTTCCTTTTATCTTAAGATTCCCCAATTTTTTTCAGTCTCATCGTCATATATAAGAATGACCTTGACATAAAAGTTCTTAGGTACTAAAGATTTCATAGTTGGATCAAGTGTGGGAGGAGCCTCTGTATTTCTCCCAGTGACAGTTGTTTGATCTTTCAGAAACCTTTCTAGAACTTCATTTTCTAATTTAGATCTGTACAAGTAGTTTTAGTATTCTAAATTCCTCTTCTCTAAAATTTTAAATGCCTCATTTCATAGATTTCATATGTATTAATTTCTATGATAATAATTATATTGAAATTTAACTTGAAGATTGTTTTCATGGAATCTACATCAACTTTGCTGTGTATTACAACTTTTATAGGGAAATTGAAACTTTCCCTCATAAAAAAAGGCAAGTTACCTTTATTGTTATTATTACATTAGAATAAAAGATTCTATGTACACATCTAAACACATATTTATGCATTTTAATCTAGGTTATTCAAATTCCAATGATAAAAACTCATATAGTCTCCAACGTAATGATTTAAACAAAGAACACTTCTATAAGGAATTTAATATATTCCTATTCCAAATTTGTACTTTCACGATTTTGTTAACTTTCAAGAAATTTTCTTATATCTTTCAATAGGTATTAGATTTAAGAGAGATAAATAAATAACATATAGCATTTAATCATATGCTTGAATAAGCGGAACCCAATCAGCTACTAGAAGACCATGTTCCTTTCTGAATTGTAAGGAAAACTTTCCCAAATATTCCACTTGATTCCACTACCAGAAATTTACTACACATTGGTATATAACAAAAGGATTCTTCTTTGCAAATGTTATATCTCAACACATTTTTTTTCTTCTAAATCCACCAGCCCCACAGCTTTTCCTCTCAATATCAATGGCAGGGTTGTGAAAGCAAACAGCTGTCCCTCCATTATCTTTTTTCATTACATGCTACAGACTGTCAGCAGCTCTTATAAATTCAGATTGAACTGAACAGTCTGAAGAAGTTCAGTTCAGGGTCATGCTCCCTGAAATAGCATGAAATTGTGCATCGCTGGAAATGGAGGGTTTAATCTTTGTGCCAAGGGTCGTAAAACAGGATCATCTGGTCTTTCAAACATTACTCTTCTGCCGCAGCTAGTTTCTGGACTATTTGTAACTTTTGCTGATTGAAAGAAGGATCTGTCATTTGGTTAAGAGAGCAGAGAGAAAAATGCTATAACCTGCCTACTACTTGGACCTGATTTACTGAAGTTCTGCTTCACTGGCATATTCAATAAATTGCAATTAGTCTTCACAGACTTAATATTCAAAACCCCACAGTTACTAGAGTGTGCTGTGGAAGATTCAGTCACGCAAACCAGGGCAATATATTGATGCACACATGGTACATATTTCAGTGACATTATTTCTGTTAGGTTTGATGTTCTCTCTACACAGCAATATTTCAGCAATTGTAAAAATGTACTTCTTTGTAACTCACAACATAAAAATTCCTTTTAAAACATAAGGCAGAAAATTAACAGAATTTATGTTTTATGATAACTAAGAAAATATTTTGAAGCTAAATTATACCATTATAGCTTTTTTGAGCCTTTTATGGATGCTACCAATTAAATTTTTTTGAGGTAGTAGTTATAACATTTTTGAGGTAGTAGTTATAACTTCCTATATATTCAAGAGAAATCATGCCTGATTAATTTTATTTTTGACAAAATAAGAGAAAATAATGTATAATTTAAAAGGTAAATAAGAAATACAGAATTTGTCTTCATGCTGATAACATTCATTTGACATTTTGTTGAGTTCCCCTTATGTTGAGAAGCAGAATATTATGGTGAGGGTTGTACTGTATTTTCTAGCTTTCTCTACTTTAAGATATATCTTTTAGAGAAATAATTGTTTGAGTTTATCCTTAATTTTAATAATCACAGTTAAATGTAAAATACACTTACACACACAAGGAATTATAGGGCCTCATGATAAGCCATGCATTATTCTGTTTCTGGTCTGACCCACACCTATGTTTCTTTTTGAGAAACCCATATAGAGGGAGTATTTATGATATTTCTCTATATGTCTGAAATCTTATACTGATTTTCTCTGTGTGCCTTATTTTTCTTCTGTAATGTTTACTATTTTCCATTAGCTCTGTACAGAAAATAAAAGTAATTAAACTTAATTTGACACCTATTGTTTTTGTTGTTGTTATAAATCGTGGAACCACTCTATTCTCTCCTTTCTTCTGAAGTCAAATAACCAAAGGCAACACAGTTTTCACTAAAGATCTACCTAATTTACCTCTAGAATCAAAAGCATATTTTCTAACAGATTGTGACAGCAATGCTATTTTCTTAAAATTACTAGAGAATTAGACAAGCTGCAGGATTAGGTGACCCTTGTAGTTTGTAATTTACTTATGGATGCATGAACCTACGTGTAATAATCAGGGTTCTATAAGGAAACAGAACTGACAGGAGATATCTGTAAATAGTAGGAGATTTTATAAAATTGTCTCACATGATCATGGGGTGAACAAGTCCAAGTTCCATAAGGCACTGCAAACCAGGGGTTCCTATGAAGTTCCTTGATGAGTTCCTCAAGAGACACTAGCTGTCTGAAGTAGAGATGGGAATCCTCTCTCTGAATGCTGAAATCACTTCCCCTTTTAAGGCCTTCAACTGATTGGATGAGGCATCATTCATTGCTGACAGGAATCTCCTTGGTTGATTGTAGATGTAACCAGTCACCTGGGCCAGCAACTCACTGATAATTAGTCCATAAAATGTATTACAAATAGCCCAGTGCTTGCTTGACCAAACCACTAGGTACCATTACCTGGCCAAGTTGACACATTAGCCTAAAAATCACAGTCCAGTCCTTGTGAACTTGATAGCCATATACATCACCTTAAATCATACTTAGTCTCTAAATAAGAACAATAACAGATCTATATCTATCTATCTATCTATCTATCTATCTATCTATCTATCTATATAAATAGCTATCTATGTATGTATTTCCACCTGACAATATTAACTATACTGTGTAAAACTGGAAACATATTAAATTCCTCGAGAATAGGTAGCAATCCTTGGATTATATTCACTCTTAAACTTGACATCCTTAAATACTACAATATGAAACTAATACAAATTATGTCACAAGATAATGGGAAAGGTTAGGGAAGAAAACAGAGATATTCATTTTATGTACATGTACAAAGATACTCAAAACAAAGACCATTACAGTCCTTGTTTCTATAATTGATCATGTAGTTGGAGTTGGTATTTATCACTACCTTCTTTCACTACCCATTCCATGTTCTCTTTACCTTCAGCATGCACCTCAGCTGGCTGTGCATCTTTGCCCAGTGAGGTGACTCTGTCATTCTTTCTTGAAGATTCTGGGCCATTTTTATGCCTACGTGGATTGGGTTGTTGCAACTTTCCATTGACTTTAATCACAGGACATGGTAGTACTAAGAGATGCCCTAGAGGATCTTCTGTATTCTAGGAAAACTCTTCATTACCTCTTTTGTATAGGTGCAGTCCTATTTTTGCTTGATAGTCAGGATCAATCACCCCAGGCATTCTTTCTTTGCCTGTTGATTCAGAGGCACAAAGAGACCAAGTGGCCAGTGGCAGTATTAACTTCCAGTTCAGTGGAATCATTGTTGTGTTTGCTGGTGGAAGAACTCCTTCTTTTGGAACTAAGATCTTTAGACCAGCAGAGCTCAAAGTTGCAGGAACAGGAAGCAAAAATTTCCCTAGTGGATCACTAGGAATAATAGTGAGTGGTGCTATTCCCATTTCCACCCCTTGATTCCTGGACCTATGAATCCTGGTTATGGGATAAACAGCACCATAAAGCATACACAGACTCCTGGAGAATGTTGCCCCAGCCCTGCAACATATTGCCACCTAGTTGGTGCTATAATTGAGTCTTCAAAAGGCCATTTCTCCATTCTATCAATCTAGCTGCTTCAGGATGATGGGGGACATCATAAGACCAGGGAATTCCATGAACATATGCCCAATCACGCCCATCATTTGCTGTGAAGGGGGTTCCTTGATCAGAAGAAATGCTATGTACAATATCATGGCAGTGGGTAAGATATTCAGTAAGTCCACAGATGGTTGTTTTGGAAGGAGCATTGGCTGCAGAGAAGGCAAACCCATATCTGGAGTATGTGTCTATTCCAGTTAGAAAATATCATTGCCCCTTCCTTGATGGAAATAGTCCAATGTAATCAATCTGCCACCAGGTAGCAGGCTGGTGATTTCCGGAGCTGAGTGTGGGTCTCTGCTGCTGGCATATTGAGGACTCAACAGTGGCTGTAGCCAAGTCGGCCTTGGTGAGGGCAATTCCATGTTGCTGAGCTCCTGCATAACATCTATCCCTATCACCATGGCTACTTTGTTCATGAGATCATTGGGCAATGAAAGGAGTGGCTGAGGAAAGAGGCTAAGCATAGCCACAGAGCAGGTCTTCTTATCTACTTGATTATTTAAAAATTTCCTCTGCTGAAGTCACTCCCTGGTGAGAATTCATTTTGCCCACTCAGAAATTTCTATCCACATACCTCTTCCCCAGACCTCTTTGTTACCAATTTTTCCATCATGCTCCTTCTGAGTCCCTGACCATCCAGCCAAACTTTGGCAACAGCCCAAGAATCACGGCAAAAAGGCAACTCAGGCCATTTCTCCTTCCAAGCAAAATGAACAACCAGGTGCACTGCTCAAAGTTCTGCCCACTGGGAGAATTTCCTCTCACCACTGTCCTTCAGAGATGTCCCATGGAGGGGCTACAGAGCTGCAGGTATCCATTTTTGAGTGGTACCCACATCTGTCTGTAAACCATCCTGAGTTTTCTCTTCCTCTGTCAACTGATTTTAGGGAACTCCCCAAGAGGCCATAGTCATGGACTGGGAAAGAGAAGATAATGTGATAGGAGTGGTGACCACTGGCATTTGGGCCACCTTCTCATGTAACTTACTGTGCCTTCAGGACCCACAAGAACCCTATTTCATATATACCACTTCTGCCTTATGATGCATTGCTGCCACGCACACCAACATTATGGTTTGATGGGTCAGACAATACCCAGCTCATGATAGGCAATTCAGGTCTCATGGCCATTTGGTGGCCCATGGTGAAGTATTTAGTTTCTATTAAGACCCAGCAACAGGCCAAAAGCTGCTTCTCAAAAGAAGCGGTTATGTGCAGAGGATGGCAGGACTTTGCTCCAAAATCCTAAGGGCCTGCATTGTGATTCTCCTTTAGGGGTCTGCCAAATGCTCCAGATGCATTTCTATTTCTCACTGACATTTCCAGCACCTCTGGATCTGCTGAATCATATGGCCTAAAGGGCAGTGCAGCTCACACAGCAATCTGGACCTAATCACAGAGCCTCCTCTTTTCTCTGGGCCACTCAAAACTAGCAGCTTTTCTGGTCACTCAGTAAAGGGGCTGCAGTAGCACACCCAAATAGGGACTATGCTGTTTCTAAAATGTGAAGAAACCAACTAAGTATTGTGCCTCTTTTTAAGTCATAAGAGGGGTCAGGTGCAACAGCTTATCTTTCACTTTAGAAGGGATATCTTTACATACCCCATACCACTGGACACTTAGAAATTTCTCTGAGATTGGAAAACTCATGAAGTTCTTTTAGAGTATAGTGCACTTCCTCATGGGCCACACTTCGTACTTCACCTTTGGGAGTTTGTTGTGATTTTAGTCTGGTTATAGGTCTGAAAGAGAAGAGGAGTGGTGGGTAAGGAGAAAAATTAGAAATATCTTGCAAGCTAATTACCTCAGGGCATTCCCTTTCAGTTTCATCTGGTGAGACAGGATTAATCTCTTCAGGCAGGGGTTTGGGAGTACGGGTGTTGAATGACTCCTCAGGACAGGGTGGAGGTTGGGTGATGGTTTCTTCAGGGCAAGGAAGAAGTTGAAACTCGTCCAGGCAAGACAGAGATTGGGTACTGCAAACTTCAGGTTGGGTGTTCCTGCCTCAGGGCAGTAAGTCTGTCTGGACTTCTTGGGGCAGGCTGGAGGTTGGGTGATTGAAATTGTGTGGTCTCCTCAGGGTAGACTGTTACAGGATTATCTGGAAAAGTCTCAGCAGAATTTGGGGTTTCAATATCCTCACTGATATCATCATCAACCTGTATAACTCCAACCCATTCCTCAGGGTTCCACTCCTTTCCAATCAATGCCTTCAATTTAACAGCGGACACCCTGTAAGGTTGAGATTTTAGTTTCTGTTGTAACTCTGCTATTCATACAATAAGACTTTGAATCTGGTTTACAGAGATATCAGGTCAGCCACTACACAAAACAAGATTTTCTTTCAGAGTCCACACAAACTTTCACATCATTCATGTGGCACTTAAATTGCAAATTTGAAGCCTTCAGCTCATCCCTTTCTTTTGTAACTGTATCCAGAATATTTAGGAATAGCCACCCAACATCACTGTATCTTTTAACTCTACAAAACTCTGTTAAGGTATTAAAAACACTCTCACCCAGTCCTTGCCTCTTAAGAGCATGGAAGCATTCATATCTAGTGGTGATATTTTGTGTATCTCTATTGTCACCTCATGCCATGAACCGTCAGTGGTCTCCTGTTTTTGGGAAAAAGGGTCATTAGTACCCTTGAATCTAATCAGAGTAGAGGCCCTATTGCAAACATCCCAGAACCAATTCAGAAATCCCATTTTTGAGATTCTGTTTCTCAAGAACGAATACCCTTCTGGTACCAAGTTGTATTAGTCTTGGTTCTCTAAGAAAACAGAACAGGAGATATCTGTAAATAGTATGAAATTTTATAAAACTGTCTGATGCAACTGTGGGGATGCACAAGTCCAAGTTCCATAGGGCATTGCAAACCAGGGGCTCTGATGAAGGTCCTTGATAATGAGTTCCCCAGAAGTCGCTGACTGTCTGAAGGAGAGAGGGGAATTCTCTCTCTGAATGCTGAAATCACTTCTCCTTTTAAGGCCTTCAACTTGATTGGATGAGACATCACTCGTTGCTGTTAGCAAACTCCTCAGTTGATTGTAGATATAACCAGTCATCTATGCCAGCAACTCACTGATAATTAAAGTCCATGAAATGCCCTTGCATTATAATTAGCCCAGTACTTACTTGGCATTTATTTTTCCTTATATATTTCTTCATCATATGTGCACATACTTAAGATTGAAATTTCATAGTATATTTAGATTGAACCTTAAGTCTAAAATCTTTAAATCATTAAATAGGTTTCTTAAATATCACTGAACAGCATCTTTCTTTAATATACAAGTACCACCTACTTGAAATGTGGAAAGCTACAGAAAATTATGTATTTTTTTTCACCTTATTTGAACCACAGTAAATACACTTTTGGTTTTTTGGTTTTTTTTTCCCCTTCCCAGTACAGCATTTTCTCCTTTCACTAACTATATTTCAGAAACATAACTGAATGAATGAGCATATTAAAATGTAATACATAATAGATTTTTACATTCCTTATAGATATATTTTTTCAGAGGTATTTATTGAAAATTTCTTTACTTATTTAAATATTTCCAAATACATAGCATAAATGTTTTATTTAGAGAAGAATAATAATATAATCTTTTTGGAACATTACTACTATTATTTTACTTCAGGTTTCCGTATGAAACATAAATAAAGGAAAGACTTTTAATTCATAGAAACCCTAGAATAGAATAAGTTTAGACAAGTGAAAGTTGACTCAAATTTTTCTATAGGGTCCTAACAGAATTCACTGTTGTACTATATACTTATTATTCTAGCAATGCACATTCCTAGAAAAATGGAAGCATTTTTTGTATCTTTTATATTTCTCATATTTTCCAATTATTTTTCCCTTTTTTCATTGAGCCAGAACTGCCTTTCTGTGATCAAATTTTGTGGCTATAGCTTGGAAAATTTCATTCTAGGCACTTTGCTGCAAATTTTAATAAGATTATTTGTTTCATTCTTATTTCCAACCAATTTACGCAGCAGTTATAACACAATTGTATCACATTTTTCTAAAAGAAAAGATTAAAAGTGTTCAGAGTAATTAGAGATGCTGCCCCACTCCCTCCCCTTCTCTGTGTTCCCACATTAACACGTTCCTCATTAGGGTGGTGCATTTGTTACAGTTGATGAAAACATATTGAAGCATTCCTACAAACCATGGACTATACTTTACATTATAGTTTACACTATGTCCCACACAATTTTGTTAGTTATGACAAAATATATAATGGCCTGTATCCATTGTTGCAATGTCATGCAAGACAATTCCAATGTCCTAAAAATGCCCCATATTACACCTATACTTCCCTCTTCCTCCCCTCAGAAACTGCCCACTGCCTTTATATCATTGATAAAAAGCTCTTGCATTGCTAGAATAGTAAGTATATAGTAGAATAATAATAACTCTACTTTAGTCCATTGTTCATTCCCCGATCTTGAAAATTTTGGGATGGTGATGCCCACTCTGCTCCTAATTGAAAGGGGGCTTAGATCTCATGGAGATGATGAATGGACCTATCTTGCTTGCAGTTGTAGACTCTCTGTTCCTTGAGATGGGCATTGTACATCATTATCTCCTTGTTAGTTGTCCTGGATGAGTCCAATGAACTGGAGGTAGGTGTTGCAACTCTCCTGAGATTCAGGGTTCAACTGGCACATGGAGGGACCAAAGATTTAAGTCCCTGGGATGTATATTTAACAAGTATGGTGCTAATTATAGGTTCAAATAAATAGGGCAGAAGGGCCATGTGCAGGGAAATTATAAATCAGTCTAACTCTGTTATACTAGGGAGCATAAATTCCAAAGTAAGGCCCACTGGCAGGGTGCTGTATTCCTGAGCTGTTTGCCCTGTGTCTGGATGTCTTTGCTATTTAAGGCACTGTGTCAAAGAGATCCTGCTGAGAGGTGAATAAGCATAACCTCTGGAATGACCTCCTGAACCACTTTGAAATCTCCTAGCCATAAAAACTCATTTGTATTTACCATTTCTCCCTTTTTGGTGAAGGTCTTTTCCAGCTACATTGCTAGTTGATGCTTGATAATCATCCCTTGGCTCCAGTGAGGTTCATTCCCCATACCTGGGGTGTGGGGGGGGGGGTAGAGGGGGTTGGGGGGGGAATGGATTTAGTGCATTTATATGCTGAGTTTGACTCAGAGAGAGGGCACATTTGGGCAACAAGGAGGCTTTTAGGAGGTTAACTCTTAGGGCTATATAATACTAGGCTAAGTTTAAATTTCACAAGAAATGGTTCATAAGTACAAACATCTATATCAAGGGTATGGAATAATGGTGTATTAAATAAGTCCATATCTGTCTTCCTTCACTAGACACTGTGTTTACTCAGGGGTTTCTTGCCATCCTATTAGAAAATGTAGCAGAACTCTCCAGAATGGGAATTCAATATTCTTTTGGTTATTGTGTGGGTCTCCACCCACCTAGACAATACTCCATGAGCATTTGAACATAGATACTCCTTAGAGGCAAGCCCCCATAAAGCCCTCTTCATGCATCACCCAGTCACTGACACCCTGCACCAGTGATCCTCCTCTGCCACAGTTATGACCCTTCTGTGATCCAAATCCTATCCAAAAATGAAGCCAACAAACATGTATTTTCATATCCTTTTGTCATTCACTTGTTGTTAGGTTCAACACATGAAATAATATTCTATAAATGGAATCACTAAAAAACAAAGATTACTGAATTTATAGGAAATGAGAAAAGGGGCTTAAGAAGCAATCACCAATGTCCATTCTTGAAAGATACAGCTTTACTATTCATTTCTAAAGAATGTTTATTAAGAAAAAATTCTTTGAAAAGATTTGTTTCATTATATACAATAATCTTTAGAAAATTGATTTATTGAAGAAATGTTTTATTATACCACAAATGTATATTTGAATGTGTATGTGTATATATGTATAGGCATAACTATGTATATTATAATTTGTATAAACTACAATATATAGATGAAAAATATTAGCATTCCTTGACCAAAAGTAGAGAAAGAATTAAATGAGAGAGAAATGACTGCACCAGACTGAAAAATATATTATGTTATAGAATTTTAAAGCATGGTATTTTCTGAATGTTACTTCTTTTGACTTCCTTTGAAACTTTGTATCAATGTACATAAGTATAAAAGTTCAGCACCCTGAAGAGAAAAGACATCATTGCAAACTTATTAGGATTAATGAAAGTAATGACTCCATTTTGTTTTACCAAGCATCTATTCTGTATCAGTTGTTGTGCTCCTGCCAGGGCTGTAAGGATGAGTAAGGTCCATCTGACCCTCAAGATGTTTACCATTTACAGAGGAGTTAAAGTCAAATAAGGGCTCCTTTGAGTAAATAACACAGATTATACATCACTCCCTGGGGGCATTATTTCCCTGAAGAGGTGGCAATCCATTAGTTAAAACTTTTCTGTTTTCTATTTAAACATTTATATTTCTTCAGAACAAGTTATGACTTCAAAGTATATATTAGTCTACTATGGCTTTGAAAGGGGAATTTTTAAAACTTGGTAAAGGGATTCTTTGTGGCAACTTAAGTCCTACACAGTGAATCTTTTTTTCTCCCTCGTTTTCCAAGAAGTCCTGACACTCATCGTGTACAGAATATAACCTAACACAAACTTTGATCTATTTTCATTTGGAGAAAATAATATATTATAAGTTGCTTGTTGCGTATAATGAAAATTTGTTTGTAGTATAGCTTCACCTGTCAGTATTTGAATAAATGTTGCCTTTATAATCTTAGGCTTTTAACAATTAGAATCCTGAGAACTAAGGTTTATCTGTTTTCAAAGTTTAAATAATTTGAAAGTTCTAATGATTAATTTAGGAGCTCTAATTCCAGCTCTACAGACCTGTGCAAGTCATTTCTATTCCTTGACTATTCTGTAATTATTCCAAAGGAATAATGCTGTGTACTTTTGGAGCCTGGGTTTATGCGTTTTCCCTAAAATTTCATGCCACTTCTCTAGGATGCTTTCCCTGATTCTCCACATTAAATTAGGGCAAACCAGGAGTGGATGTGTCTCAAGCAGTTGAGCACCCACCTCCCACATTGAAGATCCTGGGTTTGGTTCTCAGTACCTCCAAAAGAAAACAAACAAGGAGCAGACAAGGAGCAGCCATTGAGCAAAACAATGAGCAGATCATGAGCAAAAACAAGTGAGCAGGGAGTGCATGTGACTCAAGCAGTTGAATGCCGGCCTACCACATGAGAGGTCCACGGTGCCCCCTAAGGAAAATAAACCACCAAAAAAAACCAAACAGACAAGGATCAGACAGTGGACAAAAAACAATGAGTGCAAACAAAGAGCAAAATGATGAGGGAGCCAGCCAGCTCAGAAGGGAGAAATAAAATTATGACAAACCTTATAGGTTCTTTCTTAGGGCCCTGTACTTCTTGTTTCTCAGTACTTATTTTTTTTTATTTTATGCTCTGTGAGGATAGGCAATGCACCTGTCTTGTTAATGATAAAGTAGGATCTCTTTCATATAGTGAATGAATTAAAACATTAATTAGTGAGGCAATATTATGTTTTTACTTCTTTCAATGTACAAATTATAATAACTATTACATTGCATTATGAGATTTATGATTATTATTTTGATAAAAATGATTTAATTCGAAAATCAACTAATATTTAAAATATTCTAATGCAATTAAAATATCATTATTTCTAAGGTATCGTATATAATAATATAATATTAAGATTTTCCATATTTGAAATATAACAAATATCTATAGAAAGGATACGGATGTTAAAAATAAATAATTATTTCAGAAATGTAGCATTATTCAGTTTTCATTTCTTTATGAATTATTCATATTCAAATACACAGACACTGACAGAGACTGTCCTCTATTACAATGAATCCTAAAATGCTAACAGTGGTAAATCATATGGTGTGTAATGTCAAACACCAAATTCCACATAGAAAAACATTCAGAAAGATTAGTCTGTAAGCCTATATTAAATAAGTCCATATTTTCAATAATATAAAGCTCAGTGAAGAAATGTGAGCTAGGAATACAAGACCTAGCATTAAACGTTTGCTCCAGTAAATAAAGAAATTAACTAGCTCAAGACAGTAAAGGTGAAATGAAGGGCATGTATGCTTATAATCTAATTTTGAGGATTAAAAAAACATATAGCACAATCTTTTGCTTTTAAGAAAAAAATGAAAATAATGCATGTGTCAAAGAGACTTCACATAGTTATCAAGTCATATCCTCATGTCTTTAAGAATTGAGACTACAACAGTTTCATTTGGATATTTAAAGCCTTATGTTGAAATATGTGGAACCATTTTTGTGACTCTAGCTGACAAGAGCTATCCCTTACAACTTTTGAAACTCTCTCGAACCTACCTGCATCTTCTTGACCGGACTCTGAAGCCAGACTGTCTGGATCTGAAGTTAGACTCCAATTCTTACTCTGTTGACCTTAAACTCTCTCGACGCACAATTTTCTTTCCCTGTAAAATAAAGCTGGCTGATAATAATAGTATCAATCTTATAGGCTTGTGATGAGTATTAAATTAATTTATGTACATAAAGTGTTTAGCAGAATGCCTGGCGGGTCGGAAATGCAATTCATTATTTTTCCCACTGGCAGTACCTTAGTTTAAACTGGTAGAACTTACAACGCCTATTTCAGAAGATTAGTATTTTGGTACATTCAAGGAATATCCATAAACAAAAGCTTAGCAGTAGCAATTTTGAATGTCTGGATGGCATGTCTTTGTCCTACTAATAATGGGCTTTTGTAACTTGCTAATGGACTGAATTCTTGTCCAAATAAATAGTAGGGACTTATAGTAACAAAATTCCTAAGCTTAATTTGTTAATTCTTTTAACATGTATTTCTCTTCAGTCTGGTATACAGGTCAGATTTTCTTGAATGCCTGAAGTTCATTCATTATGTGTTCTTTACTTGACAGCAAGAGGAATAAATCCATCACGTTTGGACAGAATAATGATCAAGCTACCAAGACTGTGAATGGCAACCTTCCTTGCTACTGAGAGCAAAGACTGATCCAAACTGAAAAGTAGTGCATAGCGTAACCAATGATACAACTCAGATGGGATTTCTTTTCACAAGCCTTTCATACTACTTTACTGGAATTGTAGTTGGTGCTGGGACTTAAGATATACCTAGGGGATTTGAATCTCTGGACTGACAATATGATAGCCAGGCCCTGACCTCAACAGACTTCAGCTCCTACACTCTGATTTAATGGACTTACCCCACTCAGCTAACATGGAGTTGAAGAATGTCAGCCACCACACCATGGAGCCTAGAATGCCTACAACTGAAAGCAGGAGGATTGCATCCAATATCCATGTGGAATCTAAACCCCCTCTTGACATAGATGTGGAATGGACACAACCAAGCCAAGGTCCACAGGAAGGAGGAATACAATAAGGATCAGAGTGGACTTAATGATATTCTATTCATGAACTATTGTGGTTAATAATCGAGAAAATGTGGCCGTGGTGGCTGCTGGGTGCGGGGAAGGGGAGGAAGAGAAGAGATGTGGAGGCGTTCTCGGGACTTGGAGTTGTCCTGGGTGGTGCCCCAGGGACAATTGCCGGACATTGTATGTCCTCCCATGGCCCACTGGATGGAACGTGGGAAAGTGTGGGCTATGGTGTGGAACACGGGACATGGGGTGCAGCGATGACCGGAGATGTACTCACCAGACGCAATGGATGTGACATGATGATGGGGGAGAGTGTTATTGGGGGGTGAGTGGTGGGGTGGGGCGGTGGGGGCGAATGCGGACCTTATATTTTTTTAATGTAATATCTTTTAAAAAAATGAATAAATTGAGTAGAATTTGAAAAAAAAAGTATCTTTAGTTTGGAGGTTCTAAATCACAATAACTTTTACTTTTAGCAAATAATAAGGGAAAAAAAGTGAATTCAAATAGTGGATGGGAGGAAATGTGATATACTACAAGTTGAAGTCTATTGCTTAAAATCAAGGACATAGAAATGTATCATCATGTGATGCTTGGATCACCTGAATAGCCTTTTCTATTCTTGATCCCTTTTTAAATTTTTTTTTGGGGGGTGCACTTTTAGTTCAAAAATTTTCAAACAAAAAATTTGTAAGAATAGTTCAATATGCATCCATATTTTCATTATATGGATTCATTGATTGTTATTATGGTACCCACCCCTCCCCCTATCTCTCTCTTCTTCCCTGTCTCCTTCCACCTTCCATGAATTATTTGGGATTCAGTAGCAGACTTAAAGAAAGGTCACCCTCAAGTAGTTCATCATTTATTTTTAAGAATAAGTACATTCTTTTACATAAATGATACAGTTATTATGATATAAGAATTAAACACTGATATAATGCTATTTTCTAATAAATAGTTCATACGCAAATTTACCCAATTGTCCCACTTTTATGATAGCTGCTTTCATCCCTTCTTCCTTCTTCTGGAGCTAATTGAGCACAACATTTATATTTGGTTGTCATGTTCTCTAATACATTTTCTACATTACAGCCAGAGTAATCTTTTTAAAATATATAAATTTTTTTATTACAGAAGTTGTGAACTTACAAAACACTCATGAATAATGTGCAGAATTCCCATACGTTATCCTTCCAACATCTTGCATTATTATGGATCTTTTGTTACAAATTATAACAGAACATCAACAAAATATTACTGCTAAGCATGTTCTATAGCTTACATTTGGGATATTTTTCCATATACTTTCCATTATTAACCCATGTATTAGTATTGTACATTTGTTATAGTTCACGAGAGAACACTTTCATATTTGTACTGTTAACCACAGTCTATAGAGTAATCCTTTTTAAAGTCCCAAATGCATTGTCATTTCTTTGATGTTTTCCATTTATTTTAAAATGAGACACAAAAGTCTCCTTAACTCCCGAGACACATCTCTTTCTATTATCCATTTTGTATTACTCTTCAATTACATAGCACTAACTTATTTTTCTAGAAATTACCATGCCCTCTCTTAAATCTAAAGCTTTGTTCATAGTGTTCCATCTATCAAGTATTCTTTTACCCTAGTTATTCTCTTCACCAGGCAAACCTGCCTAAGTTCCGTTATTCTGTTGACAACTTACATATCATTGACATGTAAAAGCCTTAGCTGATGACCCACACTAGATTTGATGCTCCACTATGAGCTCATGTAGCACTCTACAAATAGCCCTAGGATTGCATTTACCACACTGATTTGCATTCATTTGTTTAATAACCAGAATCCCTATCTAGACTGTTAAACTCCTTGAAGATAGGGACTGTATATCTTGTTCACTACTGTATTCCTTGAGTGTAACAGAGTATAGTTGATTCAACGAATGTCGAACATCAGAGCACGCTAAATCTTAGGTGCTGTTGTTAATTCTGAGACTGAGTCTGGTTAAAATTAGAATTGAGTGAACTGACATGGTCTTAGATTAGAGGAAGATAGAAAAATTCAAATTTTTCTAATTAAAATTTCCAGGATCTAAATATGTTTTCATAAATTATTTCACTTTCACATGATTATTTGCATATTACATATGTTGTAACACTGGAGTATAAAAATAGGTACAGTTTAAAGTTTAGGATATGAGGTATCTTCCAAAGCCAAAATTGATAAACCTGAACCTAAGTCCAGTAATTAAATTTTAGATTGAAAATTAATCATCAAAGGTAAAAGATTTCCAGGAAAATCTGGTTATCATTAATGGCAGCACTGAAACTCAGAGAAAAAAGCCCAGTAACACACTGCTTCTAATTTGTAAAAAACCTGCAGACCTACACAGGTAAGACATTTCCAATTTGTTTATTTTTCTTTATTTTGTAACATAATGTATATTCATTGACCTCTAAGACATCAAAGAACCCTAAAACACCCTGTGATAGGTTGATGTATCCTAGGAAGAAAACACACTCTTAATATTAATCCATTCCTGTGGGTGTGAACCCATTATAAAGAGACATTTTGAAGGTGTTGTTTTTAGTTAAGATGTGACCCAGCTGAAGGAACTAAATCATATTGCTGGAGGCTTTACAAAGAGAAATCCATGTGGAGAAGGAGCCAGACATCAACAGAATTCCCAAGAGAAAAAAACAAGGAAGTCCAAGGATTGCCAGCCAGCCAAAACATTACCAACCCCGGGAGTAAGCAAGCTTTCCAGGCTCCAAAAACAATGAGCCAACACACTTCTGGAAACAATGAGCCAACACACTTCTGTGTTGTGTCAATCCATTGTATGGTATTTGTCTTAGAATCCAGGAAACAAAAGCAGCATGTAATCTACTCTTCAATCTCCAGTAAAGACTATGTATACACCATTTCAAGTACTTGTTTTTTCCTATGTTATAAAGGCATGCTAGCTTAAAGCAGACAATTATTTTTCTTTATAGTTGTTCCATTTTAGATCCAGAGCTATTCATGGAACAAGATCCAATATAAAAGGGGAATTCAGAAAATTATAATGAGAGAAATTAGATCACTTTTGCAGGGCTCGTCTGTAAAGACACAGGGGCTTTGATCCACTCAAGGATGATAACATATTAACTGAAATAGGGTTTCATCATCCATCAGCTATGACAGTGAAGTGGTCTGCAGAGAAAGAGACCACTCCTTTGACATTGGGCAAACTGATATTGTCTCCTTGGTGTTATAAAGCACATTGACAGTAAAACTGCAAGTTAAGTATAGTCATCAATAGATTGTCCTGTAGATTTTAGAGACTCTCTGTAATTTGGGATAATAATAAGTTACTTTTACTTCATAGCTCAATATTACTATGAGATAACTCTAAACACTATGTACTCATATTTCCTTTAAATCAGATTAGATTGATTGAGATTGATTAGATTAGATTGAGATTAGATTGATTCAAAATATTCCACCAACATTGAAAAATAGTAATGCTGGCATACAGTGCATGTGAACCTATTTCAAAATTTTCTTCATTGATTTACTATTGATATATTTAAGGCTGCCTATCACAGGGCAGAAAATGAGTAAATAGTTATGAATAATTAAATTAATGAACATATTTTTATTGAATACCTCTTCTATCTATGTGCAGTAATTAGTGCTAGTTTGCAAATGATTTAAATCCCAAAGTCAGCATCTTCTCTACATAAACCTATCCCTATATTTAGTTTAGTAAAATGTGATGAACTTGTTTTAGTTTTCTGGGCTGCTCAAGCAAGTACAATGAAATGGGCCAGGTTAAACAATGGGAACGTTTGAGACTGGGAAAAAGTATACATCAACACCTCATCTAGACAATGTTTTCTTCCCGAATACTGGTGTTCTGGAGATGGCTAGTGGTATTCCTTGGCCCTTAGCTTGTCACATGTCAAGGTAAATGGCAGTGTCTGCTGGTCTTTCCCTTATCTTCTGTGTTCCATTGAATTTCTGCTTCTTGCTGCTTCCTCTGTGGTTTTCTCTCTCTGTCTAAATTCCATCCATTTTATAAAGGACTACAGCAATAGGATTAAGACCCATCCTGATTTCAAAAGGATACATTTTAACTGATGACCCTCACCCAAAGGTCCTACCTGCAGGATGCACACAGGAATGGATTAGATTTATATCAATTATATCATTTACATCAATTGATAAGCCTAAAAATGCATATCAGAGAGGTTTTCAAGCATCATTTACTCATTAATTCGTTCATTATATTATTAATCAATTATTTATTATTTTAGAATTAATCTATTATTATACAGTTATTTATTTGTTATAGCTTCCTTATTATATACCAGAGAATGGGAATATGAAATTGAACAATATAAGGTTTCAAAGCACTCAATCTGATGTGGGAGATTGAAAAATAGATTGGAAATTGTATGATGTTGTGTCAATTACAAAGGCAATTACAAAAGCTTTACCTGGCAGTCCTCATGGCGGAAAGCTTTCCTCGCCTCAGTGACTTGGTGCACAGCCAATGTACTGCAGCCTCTAATTGAGTCGCTACCAAAGTCTGAGGCACCCTGACCACTCAGGCTCTTAGGCAAATCTACATTCCTAACACAAGGCATCCATCAGGGGTCTCTGCTGAGACCTCCTCATTGGGAGGGAGAAAGAAGAGTCCTTAAAGACAATTTTCTCCTCTCTTACTCAGTACTTAATACTTTTCCATCCCTAGTGCACTCTCCACTATCACACTTTTCCAGTCCCCAGCTCCATAAAATTGCAGGAGTATTTTACGAGGGGCACTCTGGGTAGTGAGACATCACCCTATGTCTGCTCTGATCCATCTGACCCTCATCAGGTGGCACTATTCCATTGAGGAAAATGGAACAAAGGGAACCAGTGATGGGGAAATTCACCGGCACACCTAGTGGCCATCGCTCAGTCCTAGACTACCCCCACTTTCTTTTCTATTGTGTCCAAATGTATGTTTCCATTCCACAGCCTGGGGGAAAGTTAGGACTAATGAAAAGCCTTGCCAGACCTTAAGACCTGAAACTAGGGAGCAGCTCCAGATGCTTATCAGGGTGGGCATTCACTGGCAGGGCCCCCTCTTCCTGAGTTGTATAAATACCCTGCCCTCAGAAAGTACAGGAACCTTTCCCTTCCAAAGCAAAATGGGACATGTGAGGCTGTCCACTCATTCAAGTAGTTTGGCCTCCATGTGAGACCAGCCACCATGAGATCTCTTCCCCTGCCTTTTTGGATTTTTGTGCTATGTAAGGAATAAAGTGGTCATTTGCTAAAAGTTTCTGTTGTGACTGTCTGAGTCTGTTTTTTCACAATGCCCCATGTAGCAACTTGCTCCACAGCCAGAGCCTTTTCTCCAGATTTGCCTCATGCTTATACCATCACAGCAGATGATAAAAGGCTTGACTGTATTTTCATTTTGGTTTGTTGTCTTAAATAGCTTCCTTTGACACATGGCATCTCACTTAAGCTCTCTTTCATCTTTTGACATATAAAAACACAGTTTTTTTCCTATTGAACAGGCAGCATGGGGTACTTTTCTGGCCTAAGACTTCTACGGGTACTAGGATTGTGAGGCAGCCATTCATTCTCTCTCGTTTCTGCCTCAGTTAAATTTTATTCTTCTCCAGTAGCACTGTCCAAACTTTTTGGTGATTAGAACACTATTTTCCCATTTTGCATACCTGTAGTCTCCACCTGAGGCATATTCCTAATCAAAACTTTCTCAATGTATCTCAAGGGAGGGAAATATCCTACTATATCTGGTATTTACCATTTTAAGAAGAAAAAAGTCCAAAAGTACTGTTAAAAAGCTAGTATTTAAAATGGCAGGAAATCCTGATAGCTCAGTAAATCTCTGAGAGGTCAATAAAGTGAATTATTATTATTATTTTTTTAAAGATTTATTTTTTATTTATTTCTCTCCCCTTCCCTCCCACCCCCCAGTTGTCTGCTCTCTGTGTCCATTCGCTGTGTGTTCCTCTGTGAGGACTTCTGTCCTTATCAGTGGCACCAGGAATCTGTGTTTCTTTTTGTTGTGTCACCTTGTTGTGTCAGCTTTCTGTGTGTGTGGTGCCATTCTTGGGCAGGCTGCACTTTCTTTCGCACTGGGTGGCTTTCCTTACAGGGTGCACTCCTTGTGCATGGGGCTCCCGTACGTGGGGGACATCCCTAAGCAGGGGACACCCCTGTGTGGCTCAGCACTCCTTCCCTTCATCAGCACTGTGCATGGGTCAGCTCCACACAGGTCAAGGAGGCCCGGGGTTTGAATTGCAGACCTCCCATGTGGTAGGCAGACTCCCTATCCATTGGGCCAAGTCCACTTCCCAATGAAGTGAATTATTAATTAGACATTCCAGAGGAGAGAGTCTACATTCAGATTCAGAAAAAAGTTAGGTCATGTAAGATTAGACAAAAACAGGATCCAAATGAGAAAGGAAACTAGGGTTACATACAGAAGACTAAAAGATTGTCTTTGTTTATATTTTAGGAGGATGCTTATGGTTAATATTATATTTGGGTAGATAGGTCCAGATTAATGGATCAGAGATTGGGTGCATATATATATATGGGCAAATAAGCAATACATTTTGCTAATTTTTAAAATTTATCAATTTGAGTTTGACTCATAACTCATAGATTTTCTAGAATTGGATCATTTTTTTTAGATCTACAAAATTTAGGGCCCAGTCTTTGGAAATTGTGATTCTACCCATGTACCCAGACATCCTCAGATAGTCTGAGCACCAACAAACCAACTAACTGATTACTCTTTCCTTAACTTTTCTGCTTCACATACATTAGTTGACTTTATCCTTATTGTGCTTTGAAATAGAATTTCAAATTGAGTAAGCATGTTTAGAGATGTTGACCGAATGACCAAATAAACCATGCTATTCATTCTCCACACAAAACCTTAAACCTTCACTGTTGAGACAGATGTCAAAGTTCTATATTAGCAGCAGCAGGGTTTTCACAATGCCAAAAATGCTGGAAAGTCAGTTGATAAAATTTATGTCTGAATATGAGGATATGTACAATAATTCCAAAAATTCATTAAATATCTCGTCTTAGTGAAATAGACATTGTGAAAAAATTCATTTGAAACTCTTAGATTTTGCTAAAAAAATAAATTAAAAAAACATATTGTAATTTTATTTTCTTCTTTTTATATTCTGTATCTTTTTAGGTGAAGTGGGTCCAAGTCATTAATAATATTAATAACAATAATAATAATTATGATTATAAATATAATTATAGCAGCAATCCAGGCTTAGCCTCACTATTGTTCATCCTACAGTTTTCATTAGGTACATGACCATAAGGAAGAGGATTTTTAAAATACTATTGGCTAAAGATATGGGAGTCATATCATTTCTACAATAATAATAAAGTTCTATTATTTTTATTGATTTTTGAAAAACTCATCTGAGATAAATAAAGTTCAAAGGAGAGAGAAGATTGGATGATACAGGAGAATTTTCAAGTATAATCAAAGTTCATTCTTTTAAAGGAAGAGTTTCAAGAATTTTTTAAATTTGAGGAGTTTTTAATATGCAGGTACAGGCAATAAGGAACATTTCACACATTGACTGTAAAAAATGAACAGTCACTTTATGTTGAGTTAATATTTTAATCTTTGCTCAATATGCAACAGAGGAGTTATCAAAGAATATTTTCCTAATGCATCATTTATGAAAATCATTTTGAGGAACCGAACAGTCTTCAGAAAAGTATTATAATTGCTTTAGGTAAATCTTCATATGATCATTTAGCAAAAGAATTTTTTAAAATCTGCTGAGTTTGGAAAAATATTCAGTGTTGAAATATTTTCTTTTTAAATAAACATTAAAGGTTTACACACAGATTTGAGATGTCATCTTCCAAAGCACTAATTAACAATTAATTCACAGTTATGAAAATTATCTAATTAACCGACTAAAACAATCATGCTAGATTAATAACCAAAGGTTACTTTGATTTTTTAATGTATTAGTAATAATGCAAATGACACATTTATTGCCCATATAATTTCAAACTAATTTTAGTTCATGATGATTGTATTGATCATTTTCATACCTAGCACATCAAATATCACACAGTTTGAAAATTACATTAGTACTTAATTAACATGTTAAATATAGCTAAGTATTCCATGACACTGTAACACAGGAATGTTGAGCCAGGGAAAGCAGACTGAATACTTTTGATATTCCAAAGAAATCACACAGAAAGCTAGCAGCTGCCATGCCATTTATTTACTTGTATGTCCTATGATGGCCACCGGGTAGCAATCACACACATACAGAGGGAAAACAAAGATTATATAGGGCTAGACAGCACAAAGAGGGGGTCTAGTTACTGCTTAGAGCAGCTCAAAGATGCATGTAGGCTGGAGAATTATTAACAGTGAGTGTGTGCATATGGGAGGAATCATGTGTGTTCCCAGAACAGTGAAGTGCTGCACGTACGCAGGTTAATGATTCCTTTGACTAGGGTCCTGTGTGCACTGTGGGGGAGCATTCCAGGAAGGATTGCTGGGCCAGTTCCATCCTGCCCTTTCCAGCAACCTAAGCAAATAACTAATGGGAAGGGACAGTGGGCATTTCATGTCCCTACAAAAACAAAATATAGATTTTCACTATCTTGTACACAAACACAGACAGATGTATCAGTTTTGTGCATGTGATAAAATGTTTTCTATTTTGTCCTAATTCAGTGGTTCAGCAATATTGCAAACTATCTCACTGATTCCACTCAGATGGCAAAAGAGAAACTCTTTAAAAAGAGTCCACCTGTATTTCTTGGCTTCTTTTCCGTACTCTGTTTTATGCACTGACACTGTTTGTCTACTCCAGTTCAACAAATGCAGACTGATAAATCGTTAAATACGTCTAAAGTACAAGTGAGTATCAATACATGAGCTATAATCAATTTAAATGTCTGGAAAAAGAGAACCTAGTATGTTATTCCAAAAATATATATATATGGAAGATAAACTTTTAGCCTGAAAAATCTTTAAAAATCAGTGTTAACAGTAGATTCTTATTCCTAAAAACTGTATGAAGAACGTTTTCAGCTTCAGTTTTTGGTTTTTAACCCTATTGTGTTTATAGCTAAAAAGATTAATTTTCAAGGCAAGAAGTAAAGTTGGTACTAAATGGGGAGGACTTTGATTTGGAGATGTGAAAATGATTCTATGGAGTAATTAATGCAAAGCAACACCCAATTCCCTTTTCTAGTCTGTGTTGAAGTGTGTCTCTCTTGCAATGAAACTTCAAATTCTTAAGACTAAAGAGGAAATCATAAAAACGTACACTATAGAACAAATGAAAGGTAAACATATGAATAAAAGGATAATAGCAAAAGCATATGAGTCATGCTTTGGAGGAGAAAAGGATGTAATCACAAAAAGAAATATGGCTCTTTGTCCAAATCTAACTTTATCTCAAACCTTGACCTCACTTTTAGGCTTTTAGATCCACCTTTTTTTTTTTATCGGGTTGCTCGTTGGGTATTCCAGTTTTCTTTAAATCCTAAATTAAACTACTGAACCTCCCTCTCAAAACTCTTTTCAAAGAATTGTGCTAATTCCTTGAAAATTACCAAACATCTGACTCAGCATTTTCCAAACACTTTTAAGGAGCACAAATATTTCACCAAATGTGAATAAATTTCCCATGGGGAAAAGTAAATTTGTTCTCAATATATTTGGAAAGCAATGGATGAGTGCTAACAACATATAGAGTTGGCCTAACTGATCTGCTAAATAAAAGAAATTATGATCATGGCATAGCACAAAAGAGAGGTATGAGTAATGGGGTGCTAACCAGGATTCTGCTGAGAATGGAAGTCAAGAAGAAATTCCTATGAAGGATTTGCTTAATTAAGTACTATTTAATAAATTAAGTACTATTTAACTTGTAAATTATTATTTTTTTAGGACAATGACATAACTAACACTCCTCTGTCATTCCAAACCTTCATTATAACTTGCTGTCCTGTGGTATATGAATGGTGTTTGGGGAAATTCAAGTGAAATTGAGAGTTAAGGATACCAGTACATTAGACTTGAAGAGATTGGATTTCTTGTTGTAAACTGGATTAGCATTTGTGGTGTGTGTTTTTGTTTTGTTTTGTTTTTATCTTAAATAATTAATTTATTTTTAATAATTATTTTTAATAATTTATTTAATTAAATAAATCACACAACTGATTTCTGGATTACTTCAGAAAATATTCCTTCTTCTCCTTGTATGACACAGGCACCCAAACGGTCACAATAAAGTATACATTACATACTCAAAATATCTTTGGAATCTAGCCATTCCTAAATACCATTTCTGCCATTGCTTAAATTCAGGTCCTCATCTCTCTCACCTGATATAGTCCTTCTTTCCCAAATGCTTACCTAATAACGATATACCCTTTCTAATCCATCAAATCATCAGAGGAATTTTCCTAACAGGCAAATGAAATCTGGTTGTTCTCTCACTGGAAAATGACTGCCCAATGACTCCCATCAAACAGAATAGTAACTAATTTTAGCAGGGTTTAGAAGCCCTACATGAATTGTCCCCACTTCACATTCCAGTTTAATCTTCAATTCCCATGATGTGCACAGGCAACTGGTTCCCCCTGCCTGGAATGCTGCTATTCCCTGCATTTTCATCTTTCACATCTCCCTCTCTCCCTATCACCCTCCACTCTTTACTTTCCACCTGTACCTCCCTCAATGCCCCAGTTATTCTTCCTTTAAATCTCCTAAATTAAGATGCTATTAACCATCACTTCCTCTAAGAACACTTCCCTGAGATTCCTCAAGTTATTGGCAGAATACAGTTCTCTTGCAGTTATAGTACTGAGATCCCCCTTTCCTCTCTAGCTATCAGCTCTCTAGTTTTTGCACACAGGCCCCTACATCTCTGATCCAGCAACTGCACATGCATGAAATCCTACTCATGCATATCTGAGTATACCTGACTTCCCCTTCCACTGCAACACTCTTGCCTCTTTCTCCACCATATCTTTCTGACTCCAATCATAGAAAGTCCTCTACTTTTAAGGGTTCATGTGATTAGATTGGCTCCACAAGGATAATCTAGGTCTGTAACAAATACATCTACAAAATCCCTTTTGACGTGTAACATATTTTTAGGTCCCAGGGATTAGGGTGTGGACATCTTTGGGAAGCCTTTCTGCCACCTCACTATGTTTTAATGGAACCCTGAGGTAGAATGTTTTCTGGTTTCTTTTAAAGACATGAGTAATTATTCTAAAGCTTAACTAATTTAGAGAATCCAGAAGCTCTCATGAGAGGAAAGTCTCCAAAAAAGGAAGAATGATGCACAGATGGGGACTACGAATTATTCACTCTGACAAAATAAAAAATAAAAAATAAAAAACTGTGACTTCACTTTACAGCCAAAGGATGAAAAGCAAGATATACCAATTATAAAGAATAATGGAAATGGAATGTGAACAAGTTGGTTCTGCCTGCTTTATGGCATGAGGGAACAATGTTTGTGTAATCCCAGGTGATAATAGTAAGGTAGGGAAATTTATGTAATAAGGCCAAGTCTGGGTGCTGGGATTATAATGGAAGTTGAAAACAAATATGTTGAATTGCCTTCTGGATGCTGCCTTAGAGATTCTTTCTGGCACACCGATCAGGACTGAGTGAATTCTAGTTCCACCAAGTCTTAGAATAGGTAAATAGAATTCATAACCTTAACAACTAGAAAAACTAATTGAATGACTTCTTGACAGTTTATATTCATTTTTCCTATCTTCTGATATTTTTGGACAAGGACTTTAGTAGAAACAGAATCTCCCATCATTAAAAAAAAAAAATTAAGCCAGGATGCTATGAAACAAGTGACTTTTTGTTTCTTTATCACTAGAAATTATTATGATACCAAACCACTAGTTTTCCAAGCACTCCCAAATCCTCTGTAGAAAGCTTTAGATTTAAAAAGGAAACAACTATAAAAGGAAACTAGGAAACCATGTGAGTGTCTATTAAACAATGTGAACTAGATCTATAACTGGCTAACTTGGAAGGGGTTTTCACAATGTACTATTTTATATTAGAAAAGCAAAATATGTACGTATATAATGATTCTTGCTTTTGTTTTGTATAACAAAGTCAAAGACAAAACTGTATGTATTTCTATTTGTTTTTGAGTATGATTACATGATTATAAGAAGTTATGGAAGAAGAATCAACAGGTTAGTAATACTGGTTACCTGTTAGGAGAGGAACGAGTGGTGTAGGCAGAAAAAAAGCAAAGAATGAGAAACAGAGATAATGAAAAATAAATCAATGTTTCATACCATAGATTGTTCATACATAGAACATTTAAAAAAAATACATACAGCTAAAAATTCAGCAACTAACACCATGAAACAGTAAAGAGATAACCTCATTCATATTGAGTGAAACAAACCCACTGTGGACAATACAACATAGCATCCTGACATATACCAGAGCTATTCCCTTAGTCTCACTTGTGAAAGGCTACCATCATTTCCAAAGAGAGAGGAATATAAAACAGTATATAACCTTCATATCTGTATATATGTGTGTGTGGTAAATCACATAGTGCTTTTATTTTTAAAAACTTTACTAATAGTCTGTCTCATTCTAAGGAGGATTTAAGTTAATGTACTAAAAAAGGCATAAAATAAAGCTGGACAACCTCACATTAAAAATGTATCAAAAATAAGACTAAGGAAAAACAACAGAAAGAATAGATGGACTGTGAGTAAGATTAGTACATAAATTGCATGCCATAATATCATATGCACTTCTTAATGTTGGATCACAAATTTTATTCTAAATTTTCAGGATTAAAGTCTCCTGTAAGAGCTGCCAAGTAAACCTGTTGATCAAGTAAAGCCAAACTTATTAAATTTTCTCTAGCAAGGGAGAGCAGCACCCTGAAAAATCAAAGACAAAAATCCTTAGTCTCTAAAGGAGGATATGAAAGAAGGTTATTTATAGGACTTTTGGGGGTGGGATAGGTGAGTTTTGAGTTGTGTCTTGCAGCCATGAGAACCTCAGAAGGGCCCATTCTTGATTTAATGCTCTGCTGTTTCCATCTTGAAATTCTTAATAATATTATCATTAAGCCTATGTTTTATAAGTGAAGTATGATTGGGCAGTTGTGCACACACGTGAGCAGAGTAGGTAAACACCATAAGCATGTCTGCAGTTGTTGCTCCACTCACATTTAGGTTCAGGATACTACAAGAACACTGAATGCCAATAGACTCACAATGCATGGAGTTCAGCAAGCATGAGACTCAAAGCTAGTACAAGGTAATCACATTAAGTGTACCTGAATAAGTGCAGGCATGGACAAGTCTCAAGAGAACACATTTTCTGTTCAAACTAGAACTTATTTCAAATGTGGAAAGAAGTTGTGTTCTATGAAACATAACTAAAGAATCCTACCATATCCTCCTTGGTTGTATTACTTCCTCATATTAGCGAACCACTTACACTGAAAGGGAAATACTGAGCAACTCATATGTCCTTTCTGTTCAGTTCTTCCTTACTCATTAATAAAGTTAGAGTGTTAGTAGAATATGCACATATCAAGAAGTAAAATAAAAACAGTTAAATATTAACAGTTAAATGAAGCAGCATTTATTTTATTACATGAAAACATCATGAAAACTCTAGACTATAGAAGAAAGGAAAAAGCTTTATATTTAGTACTTTAGTGGCATCTTTTGCTCTTTGAACAAAGAACTCAGAATTTTCATTTTATACTGGTCTCCACAAATTAGGTAGCCAGCCCTGCATGGTGGTAATAAATTGTGTTGAAGATTGGGCAAAGTTCATGACATGAATTGGTGGGGGCATTGGGGTGAGGGTCTTGAAGTATCTTGAGGAGAAAGCTGTCCATTAGAACAGTTAGGGTATATAACCAAGCTATTAGACTTGATAAGTAAGCTGTTTTATTAGTACTTAGTCTTATCTTCATGGAACACATATTTCCTGAAAGGAGCAACTCAATTATTCTCTATTGGTCTCATTATTGTTTAACACAGGGACAGAAAATTATGTTGCTTTCGATTCTTAGATATAATTTAGATGGAAATTAAAATTTACAGGATTTATGATGAGCATTCACAAAATAAAAATTTCTCCCATGTGACTACTTTTACCCAGCTATAGTGATTTGAACACATGTATTCTCCACTTTTGTTTCTGAAGTAAGATCATTTTCAATTAGTGGGCCATCTGTAAATATTTTGGGAAATTTCAACATATGGTATCATAGGACTCAACCTGCAGAGGATTGAGATGTGAAGGAGAAATATACAAAGCAAGCATAGGTTACATTTCTGAGTCTGTGGCTGAAAGGAAATAGAAGGAGCTACATGAAGGGAAAAGAAACTATGCAGCAGAAGTAATAATTTAAAAAGATTTCCAAGAACTTAAGTTGGAGTAGTAAAAGAATATTCATTTTGACCCTTAACTTTCTAATAGCAAGGGTACTATTATCTAATGATGTAATGTAATTTAGTCTTTTAGGCACTACTTTATGGTTTATTAATAGATAGTCAAGGAAATGCTTCTTTGTGTTTTCTGCTACTATTGGACTGTAGGTTCAAAAGTGGATCAATCATTACTCATGTTTCTTTACTCACCAAATCATATTCTTTTTCTTGGATATTCCTTAGTCCAGGAAGATTCTGAATTCCTTATGGGCCAGAGTCATAGACTTTAATTGTGCAATCAAATAGTGCTCTATATTGGTTGGAGAGAAATATTGCAAGATGTTTCAATTGAAAATAATACAATATGAATTCTTAAATATAGGTGATATTAATGAAGCTAAATACATGTTTTACCACTGTGGCATTTGATATTATTCATGAATCCAGAAAAAGAGAAAGATTTTATTTGTAAACTGACCTGTTCCTCTGGGTATGATGCCCTTTGAATGCATTAGACTCAGCTGACCTGTCTTGATTAAATTACCTGTCAAGGTTAGGGCTTTGAGTTGACCATGTCAGAAGGGCATGGTTCAGATTCTGTCCCCACCCCCATAGTGGGCCTATATAAATGGACACTCACTCAAGAAGACACAAGAAAAGAGATAGAGCTCATTAGAAATGGAAAAGGAGAGAACTTGGTCATTTTGGTCCTGCCATGTAACAGAGAGTAGAAGGCTCAAACAGGTAGAACCCTGGAAAGAGAGATGAGCCATTCCCATGATAGTTTGCAGTGGAAGAGAACAGAGCAGCTGAAAAGGCCCAGAAAGAAACAGGCCCTATTCCAGCCTATTGCTGAGATTGAAAGAACCTTAAGAGACCACAGAACCTTAAGATAAAGAAGGAAGGAGAGACCAGGCAGAGACCACCCGCCATCTTGGCTCAACACATGGCAACAGACTAGCGTGAGGAAGTAACCTTGAGTTGGACTCTTCAGGGCCATGTAATTGTAAGCTTTTACCCCAAATAAATACCTTTATGAAAGCCAACAGATTTCTGGTACTTTGCATCAGCACCCCTTTGGTTGACTAATACAAACACCATATCTGGTTAGTCTTATTAATAATTAGATATTTTCTGGAATTAAACATGAAACAAAGAGAGATGGGCTAACTCAGACAAATTAATAAACATATTAAAGACTAAAAGAAATTATACAGTGATTATATGAAATTACGCATTAAGGATATATTAATTTAAGTGGTTACTTCATTTTAAATGAGCCATGTGAGCTTTAACTGTGGATGAACTTTTTATGGAAAAATATGAGGAATTTTATATCACACATTAGTTCTTTAAATATTAGTAATAAAGAAGAATAATGAAAGAGAAAACATTATGGCCAAATATTCAAGCCATAGATAATAAATTCAGTTAGTTTCTGGTTCATTATTCCTGTGTCTCTTTTTATAAAAATCAGCAGATATATGCACTGGAAAACACAAATACACATACACACATATCCATACTGTATGGCTATACTTTAGGTTATTCAACCAATATCTATAGGGACATTTCCATCATTTCCAAAATTTTGCCTGTAAAAACAATGTCATGTTAATTTATGAAGATTTTTTTCCATATTTTTGCAGTTTTACCTCCACAGTAAATTCTTACATAGAAGGACCAAAGATCAATGTTTATGTGGAATTCAACATCAAATGTTTTATATTTTTCATTCCTGCTGGAATTTAGTATAAATAGCAAACATTAAAATTAGACCCATGAGTAATTAATAGTGTGAAATTAAATGAGTAAACATCATAGCATTTATCCTTGAATTTAACAAAATCAGAGGCAAAATATTTTAAAATCTTGAAAAAAGATATAAGGAAAATTAAGATAAATTTGGAAAATAACTTATAGGATAAAGACTTAATTATTGGAACTAAAATCTATTGGCTTAAACTACAGATAAGACAGATCTGAAAATGGGATGAGTGAACTAACTGAAAGACAGTCCGGAAGAAATTATGGAAATGTGGCACAGAGAGTCAAAGAAACAAGAAATATAAAAGAAAGTTCCAAAGAGACAGAGAATAAAATGACAAGATTTAACATGAATCTAATTAGATTTTCAAGATGGAGAAAATAGATAAAACTGGAAAAAGCTAATATTTTAGAAGTAATATCTAAAAAAAAAAATTCCAGAGATGGTGAAATACTGAGTTTTAAGGTGAAAATAATGAAACATTTACATCTACATCTACATTTGACACATTGTGACCATGACGCAGAATATTAAACACATAGAGAGACTCAAATAGTCAGGGAAAAGAATTCACCCACAAAGCTACTAGATTTCTCAACTATCTTTAAGAAAAACAACAACATAAGATACAGGCATTAAATATTTTAAATATGAGAAAAATGCTGTTAATCTTAAAATTTAAATTTAGCTAAGCTATCATTCAAGAATAAGGCATAAATAATGGCATCTGTTTGCTACTCTCATTGAAGAGATTTTTAAAGGTTGTTGTACTTAGTGAAGAGGGTGATAGACCCAAGACTCTAAAACTGAAAGTTAAGGAATAGTGGGAAAATGTTAGCAAATATCTAGGTATAGCCAAAGAAACATTGACTCTCTATAAACAAAACAAATAATAATAATTAGTTCAAGGTATTCAGAAATAAGATGGGACTAAATTCCTAAACAACATAAGACATGACGGATAAGGGGACTGATTAAGGTCTCAACAGTCTAAAGTTCTTGTCTAAGAATTTAAAGATTAAGTTTAGACGTTTTTAAACCAAACACACATGCAAATATGTTAAGTGCAATAAATCAAATGATAGAAATTTTGAATCAATTAAGAACAGAGAAAAGGAAGATAATAATTTGGCTAATCCATGTGAAGACAGGAAAGGAGGGAATAAAAGGCAAAGGAAAGGCAAGATAAATAGAAAGCACAAATATGGTAGACACTGACAATATTAATTAATGTAGTAATTTATGGAAATGCTATCAGTTACATATCAACATTGCAAAAAAGTTTTGACATTATTACTGATAACTTTTTATATTATCATCTAAAATGCCGTCTAACTATCTTAAATATCAAATTTCTAAGTAAACTGAGAAAAGTATGGGTACACTGTATTTTGGCATGTTAATTTAGGGACATACGGTGGTATAGAAAAAAGATGAAGATAGAGGAAAAATATCAGAAAGATATTTTCTAATTTGTTGGAGAGAAATATTGAAAGATGCTGCATATTTTTTGAATGATTAATTGTCCAAAGTTGATGGGAAGCCAAGACAGATCAATACCAAGCTTATCCCTACATCTCCCAATGTTTTTTTCTTTTCAAAAATTCCCAAAAGGATAAAGATTTCCTGAGTGGAGATACAGTTGCTCTTCCTTTATTTTGAAGGAGCTCACTTTATTCTGCAATTTTCTTTATGTCATTTGCTCAACCTATAAATTTGCATGAAGTCAAGGAAATAATAATTTGCTTAGAGTTTTAAATTGACAATATGAGGCAGAACACATATACACTCTATTTGAATAATCCTTCATAAGCATTATCCCCTCACACGTTCTTTCTTAAATTCTATTCCCACATGCAAAAGCAAAAGCAACAGAAACAGGAAGAAAAATAAAACACTTCCAAAAGTCTGAATGAAAAGAAAACATAAAGTGGTTGCTAAGAGAAGGCAGAAAATTGAAATTGACTATCCAATAGTGTGTTATAAGATTGCAATAAGTTAAAGAGCAAAAATAGCAGAAAAGTAATGGAAGTACATAGTGTATAAAGAGTGGTGCTACCAAAATTGAGCTTACTTAAGCAAAGCATTTTTACATTAGTCCATGTTTTAAATTACTGTTTGATATAGGAACACTGGAAATTTTGCTTTGAAGTCTTATTTTTTTTAGAGTTGTGTTCTAGAATTTTAAAAATCATCGAGATTGGTATTTGGCTACCAGAAGATTTCCTATGTAATGTAGCCACATTGATTTTGGATTTTCTTAAATGTAAGTTATAATCTTGCCATTCTATAATAATGAGAGTGGTTTGCTAAACTCACCAAAATGAAAGCTTTAAAAAATGGCTTGCAGTGTTTTTAATGCATGTCCATTTTGAATGAAACAGATTTACAAAGACTCCTTCTCAGTTTTTTATCTCCCATTTCATCACTTTCTCTTAGAGCATTCATGAATTTAAACACCCAAATTAAACACCCAAAGCTTATTTCAAGAAATAAAGAAAAATTCATACTTAATATTCATTCCTTACTAAACATACCCATCTGTCTGCTAATGAATACATTTAATAAATGAAATCAGAGGTCATTTTGTTGTAATTTACCTCTATTTATCTAATAATTAGTGAAGTGGTTAGAGAAAAATGGCATAGTCAACTTAAATTGGCGGAAATAAAGATAGTTAATCAGCCATTTAAATACCCGGGGATATAAATGTCCTTGATATTAGTGGACTCTAGGTAGTTGGTGATGTGGAGGGTATAAAACTTTTGTGATCTAATGATCTGTATCTGACTCATACATGAATAATTCTATTCTGGATGCTTACAGATATTTGAAAGTTTATCTTTCCAGGATTCTTCTTAAATCTTTTAAATTTAAGCACGTATTGTTAGAATGGAGATTTGAAATTAAAGAATTAACCTGCCTGTATCATTGCAGAAAGAATAACTAGCACAATTAATTTTATACCCCAATTTGCCGTGAAGAGATGGCAATGCAAATGAACAAAGAGAACACATGCAAAGAAATTTAAGGCTAAATTTGAGAGTATGATCATTTTCTTTCACATGGAAGAATAGACATTTTTAATTACTTACTGAGTAAGGGTTAAAGGGCTCAGTATAAAAGCATAGACCAGATTTTCAGGGATGCTGAGAGTAGAAAACACATTCAATCAAGCAGGTAATGCTATGTCATGCAGGCCAAGAAAGATGAAGACTTTCAAACAGTCAAGTTCTAACATTTTCAAATGCTGCTCCTGAGTTAAGAATGGGCATATATGCTTAAGAATATAAACATATATGAATTTTGTATTTTCCCTTTTTGTATGCGCAGTAATAAAGGATTAAGCAGAAATAATGAAATATGCAACACAATATCGGAACACATAGACTCTAAGCTTTATCTGAAAATATCTGTCAATTATTAGGCTTTATAAAATGTGTCTATATAGTAAGTTCTGTGCTTCAGAATGCTGAATTAATTTTTGTCAACTGAAGTTAGGTAAATAATAGTACAAAAGATTTTAGTATCCTGCAGGTTGTCATCTGAGGTTCCTATCCTTAAATATTGTTGCCCTTTATAATTTGTAGAATATTTTTGCATTCCTTTTTATTTCATGCATATAGTATTTGCTTAAAGTTTGAAGAATTTTCAAGGATTTTGTGCCAATGAAAAAAGAAAATTGGAAATGCCTATCTCCATTAATTTTTCCTTGTTGCATTCTCTATTTAAATTTTAGTTATCCAGCTATATATTTGACATCGTTAAGACAACAGATCATTGGAAAATTCACTGAAACACCAAAGATGAGTTTATAATTCAGGCCAACTCTTCACTCAGTAATACACATTTTATATTTGAATAGATTTAATTTTGCAAAAAAAAAAAAAAGTTGCATAGGTAGTACAAAGAATTCCAATTTTCCCATACACAGTTTCCCCTGTTAAAATCTTATATTAACATGACATATTTGTACATCTAATGAACCAATATTTATACATTAATATTAAACAATGTCCATACTTGTATTGAGTCCCCAAGACCATGCTCAGGCTCAGTAACGTGCTAGAAGGACTCAAAGGACTCAGAAAAACTGTTACATTCAGGTTTATTAGAGCAGAAGGATATGGATTAAAATCAGCAAAGAGACAAGTTATGTGGGATGAAATACAGAGGAAACCAGGCACTAATTTTCAGGTGTTCCATTTTTGTGGGGTCATACAGAGCAAGACTTAGTATTCCCAAAACATGAGACAACATTTGTAAAGTGTTGCCAACTGGGGAAGCTCACCTGAGCCTTGGAGCCCAAGGTTACTATTGGGGTCATGCATATATTCATGCATCTCTCACAAGACTGACCTCAGTTATTCAGACTGGTCTGCAGAGCAAAAACGGGCATTCACCGTAAATCACATTTTTGGAATAAACTTATCCTAAAAATACTGTACCACCTGGTCAAAAAGGTACAGAATGTCTCAAGGTCTCAGTCATATAAGAACACTCTTACCATGCAGACTATTCCAAGGTTTCACAGGTCATTTCTCATGGGATGGCAAAGGGCCATCCTGGCGACAAGTCTTCCTTGGTATGTGCAGGATTTGACCAACCCGAGCCTGCTGAGTCAATCCTTTCTTGCATAATACTTTATTCAGATTCCTTTAGTGTTTTATGACCCCAGATTACATCCAGGAATCCACATTTCATTTAGTCATCATGTCTAAGCACCTCTAGACTTTCTGGCTTTCCTTGGTTTTTTATTTTTTAATTTTATAGTGCCTCAACAATTTTGAAGAGTACTGGATAGATATTTTGTAGAATTGTGATTTCTCTGATGTTGTCTTGATTAGACCAGGGTTTTGGGGAAAAGAACACAGAAGTGCCATTTTCAGCACCTCATATCAAGTGTATATACTATCGACATGACTTACTACTGTTAATGTTGACTTTGATCACCTGGATGAGGTAGAGTTTGTCAGGTTTTTTCACTGTACAGTTGCTCTCTTTGATCTCCCTTTTCATACTATACCTTTTGGGAAGAAGTCACTCTGTGAAGCCCACTTAAGAGGTGAGGAGTTACGCTTGGCTTCCATGAGAGAAGAGTAGCTGCATAAATTATTTGGAATTCTTCTGTAGGAATGATTTTTATATTTTTTTCTCATTTAGTTATTTTTTTCATATAATAAACTTTATTTTTAAACAAGTTTTAGGTTACAGAAAAGTTACATTGAAAGTGTAGGGTATTCCAGTATACCCTACCTTCTCCCCACTCACCTTTTCCCCTATCAATAACATTTTACATTAGTGTGGTACGTTTGTTACAATTGATGAACAAATATTAAAGCATTTCTAATAACCAGGGTCTGTAGTTGACATATGGTTTACACTTTGTAGCATACACTTTTATAGGTTTCGACAAAATGTATAATGGCCTGTATCCGTCATTGCAATATCATGCAGAACAATTCCAATGCCCCTAAAATGCCCCATGTTTCACCTATTCTTTCCTCCTCCTCCCCTCAAAACTCTGGTAACCATTATCTTTATAAAAGTGTTACAAGTTCTTCTGTTACTCCATGGTTGCTTTCCCCCCTTGTTTGTTCATTCCTCTGTCTTGAAGATTTTGGGATTGTGATGTCTGCTCTGCTTCAGCTTAAAAGGCTGCTTTTATCTTGTGAAGCAGATGGAAAAAAAAATTGTTTTGCTCACAGTTGCAAATACTTTTTGCTTTTTGGGATGGGGGTTGTCCATCATCATCAATTTATTAGTTGTCCTGTGTGAATCCAATAAACTGAAGAATAGGCATTGACTACAACTCTACTGAGAGTCAGGGCTCAATCAGCATAAGAAAAGATTGAAGATTTAAGTCTCTGGGTCATATATTTAACAGGTATAGTTCTAATTAGAAGTTCAAATAAAAAGGGTAGAAGAATCATGTATAGGGAAATTATAAATGAGTCAAACTATGTTACACTGGGGAGATAGGTTAGCATATATTCCAAAGTAAGGAACACCACCAGGGTTCTGACTTCACGTGGTTACGCTTCCTGCTTAGCGTCCCAATATCTCTAGAGCTCTCAGGAGCACCCCTGTTTGAGGCTTGTTTACTGTGGCAGTTTTTGAGATCCACCTGAGATATACATAAGCATAACCTCTGGAAGGACCTTCCAACTCACTTTGAAATCTCTTAGCCATAAAAACTCTTTCATAGTTAATATTTCCACCTTTTGGTCAAGGTGTTTTTCCTAATTTATAGCTGGTTGGTGCTTGGTATTAATCCTCAGTGCCAGGAAGCTCATCCCTGGGAGTCATGTCCATGCCAGGGGGAAAGGTAGTGAGATTATTTGCTCGGTTTGGCTTAGAGAGAGCCACATTTGAGTAACAAGGAGGTTTTCAGGAGGTAACTCCTAGGCAATAGATATTGCTAGGCTAAGTTTCAGGTTTACAAGAATAAGGTTCATAAACACAAGCATTACTATCAAAGGCTTGGCATATTGATTTTTTTTTATTTCATTTTTTATTTAGGCCCTGCCTATGTACTCTAGAGATTCTTACCACTCTACTTGAGAATGGCAAGAGTACTCCCACAATGAGAATTTAGTATGTTTTGGTTATTGTTTGGGTTTCCACCCACTGAGTTAATACCCTATGACCATATGAATACATTCATATTCTATAGAGGCAGGCCTCAGGTGCACTCTTCCCCGCATGTGTATGCCCCCACTACTGAAATCCTGCTCCAGTGTCCATCCCCTGCCATAACTGTCAAAAGAATATTCCCACAATTGTATTCTCAACCACAGTCTGCAAATTCCTCAGAGTTCACCTGTTCCTTCCTCCAGCCCACCCTCATGATTTTGTAGATTGGTATGCCCTGACTACATAATTTATGCTTTGGTTATAGTCCATTAATCCATTATTTATTTATTATGTGCACAAATTATTGCAGCTTTCACCATTGAAAGCTCTTTCAGTCAGTTCCTGGGTCTCCTTGGCATTCCACCACCAATACATGATTGTCTATGGGTGTACATGAGTGTGCATGCACATTTGCACATTTATGTACATTCTTACATTCTGGCACTATGAGATTTGTATATTCTTTGTCCCACCTCCAGAACTGGCTATTTCTCCTCAAAGTCCTAGTTCCTTGTGTTGGGAAGTGGTATTAGTAACAATTTTTGGTCACTGGATGATATCACAACAGTGATGTTATTGTTTCTAGACCTTTTCAGCTAATAGAACTGAGAAATATATTTGTGTATACTACCTCATGTATATATGCATATCTATAAATATTTGATAGGTAACCACAAGTATCTATATTTTAAAAAGCATGCATTCATAAAGATATTACCAACTCAGGGAAACGGACTTTGGCCCAGTGGTTAGGGCGTCCGTCTACCATATGGGAGGTCCGCGGTTCAAACCCCGGGCCTCCTTGACCCGTGTGGAGCTGGCCATGCGCAGTGCTGATGCGCGCAAGGAGTGCCGTGCCATGCAAGGGTGTCCCCCGCGTGGGGGAGCCCCACGCGCAAGGAGTGTGCCCGTGAGGAAAGCCGCCCAGCGTGAAAAGAAAGAGCAGCCTGCCCAGGAATGGCGCCGCCCACACTTCCCCTGCCGCTGAGGACAACAGAAGCGGACAAAGAAACAAGACGCAGCAAATAGACACCGAGAGCAGACAACGGGGGGGGGGGGGGGGGGGATTAAAATAAATAAATAAATCTTTAAAAAAAAAAAAAAGATATTACCAACTCAGTACCATAGCATATGAATTATTCTAGTTTCCTTTCCTTTCTTATCTGTAACTTCCCACTCCAACACTAAGAAATTTGCTCCTATATCTGCTTTCCATTTGCTTAATAGTGGAATCTCAATATTCATGCATATCAGTTTAAAAGTTGTTAATCCATAAAATTTTCAGGAAACAATTTTACCAGCTAGAGTATAGTGCTTATGTATAGTTTTCATTTGGTTACTCTTTATATCTTTTTCTTTGCTGAATGTCTCTTTCTTTCTATCTTTCTTCTTTCTTTCATATCTCTTTCTTTCCTCTCTGTCCTCTCTCTCCCACTCTATTTCTTTCTTCTTTTCTTCCTTTTTGCTTTAGGAATTTTGCCCTTAATTCTTGGTATAGTTTTAAACAGCTGCTTTAAGGTCTTTGCCAGATAATTCTAATATCTGTATTCTCAGTATCACTGTCGGCTAAAGTTTTTACTTGTGACTTCAAGACTTTTCTTATTCCTGGTAAATGGAGTCTTAATTTTTTTTTAATCATATTTTGAATATTTTGGCTTTATAAGACTGAGTCTTTTTAAAATCCTATGGAGAATGATGTTCTTTTAAAGCAGGTAATTGACCTAGTTTTGTTCAGTTTATACCTTTTTATCAGCCTTCTGTGTGTTATTGATTCCAGTGGGTTCTCATTTCCAAAGCATTTGCAGTGCTATTTGGATCTGTCCTTGTTATGTACCACCTAGTGACTAGTCTGGGAACTGGACAGTATTTAATTCCATTGCTCAGGTCTCAAAGGCTATTGTATGTAGTTTAGAGTAAGTTTTGCACCTGCACAGCTAAGAAGTAAATCCAGGAATTTATAAATACCTTTATGGAATTGCTCCCTTTCTGCATCTCCCCAGTACTTTCTAGTTTCCTGAGGCTGTGAACTGTCCATGTGTGTGGCCAAGGGGTAGGACAGAGAGAGAGAAAAAAGCAATAAGGATTGAGAGAGAACTAGATGGCTTCTTCTGTAGTTTTCTCTGATTGCACCAAAGCCAGCTTCCAGAGTTCTTGCTACTTTCAGTCCTTGTCCAAGGGAAAATGTTGCAGATTTGGTGGTCTTTTGAATTCTGGTCTTTTTTCCCAATCTGCCTGCCCCTGCTTAGTTTCTAGAGTCCTCAAATAATTATTCCATGAAATCTGTCCAGGTTTTATATCTGTAATGAGACAGAATGCCTATTTTCCCCTTATTATCCGGAACACTGACATGACTATTTTAAATTATTATTGTGCATTTCTGGGTGTCTTCTTGATGGGCTAGCAATGTTGAGATGAGAATTAAAGCAAATATATGAATAATTCATGCTATTTCATATTCATGAAATGACTTTTCTTGCTTTCATTCTAGGAAATCCAATATGTTCCTATAACCAAGATTTTCAATATTTTATGATCTGTTGACTGTAATGATTAAAAACCCATTAAAATTATGTACGTCATTTATTGACCACATATCAAAAATGAATATTTTCATTAAACTATAAAATGATGCAAATATATTTAGTTATCAATTAAAATTATTTTGTGTGTTATCAAAGTTTTTTCTTAAAATATTTTAAACTACCTATTAAAATAAAGAGGTAAAATACAACTTCAATAAACCAATATTTGCATTTTATATTAAACATATAAAATTTTCATATTTTTGAACATTTAAAAATATTTTTAAAATTTTTGTTAAAAAACTATTTGTAATTCTAATATTTGAAGTCCAAGTGATTATCAATGCAATAGTATGCCTTGAGCTATATATATACAAATTTAAGAGTAATATATTTAAAGTTATAAAATATTGTTCCATTCCCAAGTGTAGCTATTGTGAATACACACTAATTCCTGAGCACGTCTGGATAATAAATAGGAAAACAAAATCTGCCAGAAAATTAATACTCAGCCCTACTGGAAAATATTAGTTGCTTATACAAGAATCAATTGTGTTCACACTCTCTGAAATAAAGGATTTTAAAAAGTCATTAATTTGCATTTTCTATCATCTGCATTCTTTGGTTAAATATCATTACCCTGAATTGCTTCCAGCGTGTGTTATAGTTTTATAACTCCGTAGAATGTTGCTTCACCAAACTCTTAGGCATTCAGACAAGTTGCTTTTGTTCCAGGGACAGAGGACAAGAAATGGGAAGTATTTCTCTGTGGCCAGAAAAGTGTCAATCATGAGAGAAGATCTTCAGGTTTAGGTTATGCTCTTTTAGTGCTGAACTCAGGATCAAAAAATGACAGATATGCTGTGTATTCTGACTGAAATCGAGGTTTTCTGTGTGGTTGTGCTAAGTAGAGCTTCCATGCAGCTGGGTCTGCAGAATGGAATATATACTCCAGTGGAGGACATTGCCTCCCTGCTGGTCTACCATTTTGTAAGACATATATGAGAAAGCCTTGTTAGTGAGGAATTCACCAGTTTCTTGATACTAGGCCAACTGGATTTGAGGTACTAGTAGTTTAAGAGGTTGTCTTAGAATGAACTACCCTGAACCTGGGGATTTGGAACCATGGAATGTGGCAGTATCCATTCCACTGGGAGGAGACCCAGTCATGAGAAGGTAAGTTTCCAGGTAGTCCCTCCCATAGAGAACAGAGGAGTCCTCAGTACCATATTTATATTTATGCACATACACATTTTATAAAAGGAATTATATGTGTTGTCTGGAAGATCTAATAGTAAGGGAGATGCCACCTGTACTAAATATCCATGGTAAATGTAGAAAAATAAAGGTATTAAAGGTGTTAGAGTTGAAGTACCAGGAGTGGTCCACATGGGAAGATAAGATGTCATGTTTTTCTTTTGGCCCTAAGATTTTACCAGGAAATTCATTTCTATTCTGCTAGATGCAAAAGAATTGCTTTCTTATTTCCAATTAATTATGCCCAAAATAATTTTTAGAAATGACAATCTCTGATTAACCCTATTAATTGTCTGCATACGACTAAATTAAATAGGGGTTTGAGTTTCAAAAAATAAAATTAGAAATCCCAATAAACAACTTCAGTTAACAAATATATAGAGCTTATTAGGATCACCATACAACATCAATAATAGTTTGTAGTACTACATTTTCCATTCATTTTTTAACTTGCCTTGCCAATTTAGGTCATTCTTCTTACATTTATATTTGGGCAGAAAGTACTAATCCAGTCGTCATTCTTTGAAATCTTCTGTATCCTGGTATTTATTTTATTCATAGAGAAAAATCCTTGGAAACTACCTCTGGATGGCAGTGCTTTTGGTAGTCCAGAAGATAACTACCTCAAGTAGTTTTCCTTTCTATGATCCATGCTTATATATTGCCTCTAATTCATACATAAAAGCAGCCAACTGAGTATATCGTTAGCTAGTAAGCACTTTTTAATGAACCTGATCTCACTTTTCTTTGAACATGCATCACTATTTATGGTTTTATTTCAGATATTACTGGAATATGGATCATTTTTGCCAAGAGAAAATTAAATCAGCCAGTGATGCAAACTTATGAACAAGAACAGGCATCTCTAATGGTTTTGTAGCTTGTTTTATCTGTTGCTCTATTTCTCCTCTGTGTAGTGTGTTGTCAAGTGTATGATTTATTCATAGAAAACACTGTCACTGCCAGAGGATTTTACTATAAACTACTGACAAAGTCATGACAAAATCCATTAAAGGAAGGGAATAATAACCAATATGTAAAATATTTACTGACCATATTATATTTTTCCCTTGAATAAATCCTACTGACCATTAACTTTAAACCATATGAAAGTGCTAATATTCAATCATTTTTCATCTACAAAAATATCAACTTCAAGCTAATTTATCAGATTTCAGTCTGCCCAATTCTAATAGCTCTTCATGTCTCATTTCAGTATGAGAAATCAGTACAAATTAAGTTGGGGTTTATATAAAGGATATAACAGGGCATCCATCACAAAGTCAACACAAAGTGTCTTCTGTACTACTGTGAGTAGTTATCTACATAATGTGTGTTATGAGTTCTCTTGTGGATTTACACAGATTTTAGACTCCACAAAATATATTAAAGTTGTGTTAATTTCCTGTGGTAGCTATAACAAATTACAACAAATCTGATGGTTTAAAGCAACCAAAATCTATTCTCTCACAGTTGTGGACAACAGAAATCTGACCTGCAAAGCTATCCTTTCTCCAAGGCCTCTAGGGCACATCCAGTCCTAGCCACTTACGGCTTCTGGCTATTACATGCTGCCTTGGTTTGTGGCTACATCACTCCAATCTCTGACTCTATTGTCAGAGTGTTTTCTTCTCTGTGTGTCTTTGATATGCGCACTTGACTTCAGATTTGGTGCCCACCCAGAAAATCCAGAATAATCTCATCCCAAGATCTTTTTCTCTTTTTAAATTTATTTGCAAGTAAGGTAACATTCATAGCTTACTGGTTTTCTTCTACTTCAGATTCACCACCAAGTAAGCTAAGGTCTAAAGAAACTTTTAATTTATATTCACTCTCTAAATAAATAAAGCTTTAAGAGTGATAGATTAGGCAAAAGACAAAGGAAAAGCAGTCCCACTCTACCCTGTGGTCTGTTGGTCCATAAATTGTTTCACATGAGGTAATGAGCTTGCACCAGAATGTAATCAACACAGCACTTCATTCATTTACAGTGTCTTACAGGGAGGCAATGCCATCTGAATGAAATGAAATGCTCAGAGATGTAAGTGATTCAAATTCTTGCATGTGCTTTCTAACACTTGGTGGGTTGGTATGGACTTTGGAATAGACAGGGCAGCTTGAGTATCTTAGCAGGTTAAGAAAAGTTGCTGCAAGTATATAGGTAAATCATGTTTAAGGGAAAGAAAAAGGATACCTAAGTGAAGCCTTAACTCTTATATAATATAGCTTTGCACTTAGAGACTGTTATATTCATATTCTTATTAGAAAAGAAATCTCAAATGATGCTTATGATAGAGTGTCTTTCAGACTGAAGTAAGTAGCTATGGGTACAGTGTCTCCAAAGGACACACACACACACAAAAGTAATTGTGATCAGGGTTCACTCCTCTTACTGTCCCTTCTGCTTTGTAACTTCTCTTAATTTCATAGGGTTTTTTTCCATTTGTTTACTTGGTTTCTTTTCCTTTTTTTCACCTGCCTTTTCTATAAGTCTCTTGGTAATACACAATTATACTGGCATGCACTAATTATTCATTTGATGAGACTTGATCCTAAAATAAAAAAGATGTGATTTTCCAATTTTTAAAAATATTTTGAAATATTACTTAAATTACTTTTTTTGATACAAGGATAAATATATAGACTGATGGAATGGAATTGAGAGTTCAGAAATAGACCCTCATATTTATGACCCCTTCCCTCCCCTTTCTTTCCTTCCCCTCCTTTCCCCTCCTCTTCTCTTCTCAGCTGTGACTCCAGACAGAATCCAAAGAGGAGTTTTATAATCTCCTCTCTGGGTTTTATGGAGACTTACTTTACCTTCTGTGTTAGCCTCTTCAAATGCAGAATCAACCTTAAAAGCGCACTGGAAGGAGTGTTAAATTACTTTTTTTCTCCCCCTCCCCCTCTCTGCCATGTTTGCTGTTTGAGTCCATTCGCTGTGTGATTTTCTGTATCTATTTTTCTTTTTGTCTTCTCATCTTTCTACTCTAGGATTTACTGGGATTCATCCTGGGGAGCTCTGATGTGGAGAGAGGGTCCCTTTCTGGATTGTGCCACCTCATTTCCTGGTCTCTGCTGTGCTTCACCTTGACTCCCCCCTGTTGTCTCTTTTTTGTTGCATCATCTTGCTGTGTGACTCACTTGTGCACTAGCTCACTACATGGGCACTCAGCTTGCTGTGCGGGCAGTCTGCTTGCCATGCTGGCACTGGTTTATTGCGAGGGAATTGACTTGCCATGCGGGTCCTCACATGGACATTTGGCTCACCACGCGGGCACTCAGCTTGCCATGCAGGTACGCTTTCTTTTCTTCTTTTTCACCAGGAGGCTTCAGGGATCGAACCCGGGCCCTCCCATATTGTAAGCTGAGGCCCTATCATCTGAGCCTCATCCGCTTCTCTTAAACTACTTTAAAAGTAAATATTTTTAAACTATTATTGCCTTTCTATGTTAGGTAATATCCCAAGACTGATCAAAAGCCTCCTTTATCAGATCACTTTAATGAAAATAATTGATGGTATCTTGAAATCAGTGAGATTAGGAACCAAGAACTCCAGTCTCAGTCTGGACACTGAGAACCTAAACAAGAACTTTCTCTCTACTTAATATGTCTTTGTGGAATTCTTCTGTCTTCATTAGCATGACTTTATTCTTCTAGGAATCTCCTGCTGAGGCAAATGTTTGACTATTCATTAAAGTAACTCTCTGAAAGACCCATAAAATTTTCAATGGAAAGCATCAATTAACAGTTTATGCCCTGGGATTCTTTGAATCCTTCCTCTGGATGTACAATCCTTGCTGTTTCCACCAATCATGGACTGTTGTGTCCTGATCCTTACCAAATTCTAATCAAGCAGTACACCATCTTTAGTAAAGCCTGCCATAAAATCTCAATTCTCAATAAACCCTCACCTCAGTTTTTTCCCTCCAAGATACCACCAAAACTATCTGGGGTGGTTGTATCCCTTACCATGGTAAGTAAAAAAATAATCAGTTTTGTCTTAGAGATTGTGTTGGGATATTTGAGGGAAAACCATGGGACAGGATTCAGCTACTAAAGGAACCTTCGATAATTATGATTTTAGCAAAACTGTGAAAAAAGCAGTATGCATCTTGATTTAGAGAAAGGGTGGAACTCTATTTTTCTTTGACTTCTAAAGACTGCTTTTTGGAGTCAGTGGAGAAATTTACTCTGGGATAAACTTTATGAAAGTACGAAGTAAGATGTGACGCTAACCTCAAAAGGCTGAAGTATTTTTTTGTTGGTGGTGTTGTTATTGGTGTAATGATTTACTGATTAAAAGGAGGCTGTTGTTCAGACAGCCGATTGGCAACTCAGTATGTGGTTTGCTTATAAGCTTGTGAAGACTGAGAAATTTCTGCTCATGGTAGGTAAGGATTTTATCTTTTCCTCATCATTAAAGATGTGTTTGCATTAGCATAGGGAGTGAAATTCAAAGGCTCTATCTTAAATAAATGAAACAATTTGTCACTGCATGTGACAAGATTTCCTCCCTGTGATAATGAATACTTGTATAGGAAAGGAAATTGCAAAGAACGAGGAATTGAAGTACAAAGGAGCTGAATCTCACCATACCAAAGACAGAACTTTTGCTTTCAAGTGTAAATCTACCATTTATTATGTCCCCTGGTGAAATAAAGTTTTTGTTCATTGTGTATTAACGATGACCTTGAAAATCACAAAGGAATGTACAGTGTAGAAGAGTGAAAAACTGAGATAGGTTTAACAACAAAAGATTTTTCTTTTTTTAAATTATCTAAGTAAAATGAATCATTAAGGGCTTTGTAAAAATGAACTTTGACCCTTTTCTAATTATCAAATGAAAATTTCCCTAACTAAATCTTTGATTTACAAAGTTAACTTTCCAAATGTATTGCATGTAAAATTAGGTTTATTAAATTACATAATTTTAGTACCAAATTTTAACATCAAGTCATGAAAAATATATTTCTGTAATTATGTCTAAAAATGAGTAGTGTGAAGTGGGAGAAACCATTCTTTGAAAAAACTGGGTGAAACTAAAAGTAGTAGGACAATTGCCTTATTTTATTTTAGAAAACATCTTCCAAACCAAACTTTTAAGACTCTGAAATATTCATTATTGTTTTTTTTAATAAAATAACAATATCAATCAGGGTTCAATCAGGAAAACAGAATTAAAGAGTAGGAAATTATTATTAGAATGAGAGCTTAGACAATTATCAGAAAAGCTGAGAAGGAGCGTTTGGAAGGAGGAGAGAGCTGGAAAATCAGAGAAAAATAACTAACTGGCCCTACTAAAGCGGTGCCATAGGCAAAAATGTCAGTGTTTTTGGGCGATTCTGGAAACCATAAATGTCCAGCTGCCAAATGGAATGGGAATATGAGAGAAGTAAAGGAAAAAATCTAGGTCAAAAGGTCTTTACTACATACTCCTGCGTGGAGGGTCTCCAGCCAAACATCTAGTGGTAGAATTTGGCTCCTGTTGATCAACAAGACTGGCAGTTAGAAGAGTTGAATGCAGAGAGGGCAAGACGGAACCTGCTTTTTTTTTTGCACCTCATTAAATTTATTTCTATTTTAATAAATAACACACAAAACAAAGATTCATGTGAAAATGCAACTTCCAGCAGCAGCCTGCGGGGAACAGAGATTGAGAACTTAGTTTCCAAGTCATTTTAAGGCACACATTGCCCACTTCTTTTTAAATGTTGAGCATAATTGCTTTCAAAATATTTTTTACATGAGCTATACAAGTCTCTCTGTGAAACCACAGCCCCTGGCCTCAAAGTGCTACTCTCCTTTGCCATGAGGCTGAATGTGCCTATGAAGGGCACAGTACAATACATGGTTTTCACAAGACTCTGCAAGTGCTAATAAAATAAATCATTTTGGATCAAATATACAACAAGTATGTGGTTTAATTTTCACATATGTATAAGATACACTTTTAGTTTTGTACTTGAACACTGAAGGAAGAGAGAAAACTTTTATAAATGGAATACTAAAAAACCCGAATCTCTCCAGAACTAAGACAAGAACCAAATAACAGTTGTCCTACAAAAACAGATATATTGGACAGTTAGTTGTTTATGGTTGTTTCTTTCTTATCCTGTCCTTTAAGATATGATTTTAAAATGCACCGATTACCGGGTATTCAGCAACCATCCCCACTGTCTCAGGGATGGACCCCTGAGAGGGGTCCAGGCCAGGGTCAGGGAATTGTCTAAAGTCACTGTCAGACCAGGGACTGTTTTCTCTGATGACAAACACAATCAGAATAGCTGGAAGCAAGAGTGTAAGCTTCAGAGAAACGTAGTCTAAAGCTATGACAAAATAAACAAGATAGAGCAAGAATCTGATGGATGTCCTCATCAAAGTTTGTTTTCAGAAAATCCAGCAGAAAGACATAAAGACATTAAATACTGCTTTGAAAAATATACATAGCTCAGGATAAAGTCCAAATTTCAATTGGCTCAGTATAATAGTTGGTCTTTGAATATAATACACCTGGTTTTAAAATATTCATGTAGTCTCAACTCAGTTACACATTGTATTGTCCTCTAGAGCACAGAACCTACTTTTTCTGCCATCATGTTACCGGGTCGCTCTGGTTTCTGGACTGCAGGGTTAGTTCTGGGAAACGCAGTTGCAGCTTAACTAAATTGACAGAATACAAACTGTGTCATGGTTGAATATAAATTAAATCCCTTTTGAATAATGTTTAAGAACAATACAAGAGACAATCAAGGGCATAGATGTTAGTATAATAATGACCACATCATTTCTGCTTTAGTAGTTATAGAAAGGGTAAATTTATAGGTGATTGAAATGTGCATATTAGTAAGATTAGAATTAACAAAGATTTTACCTCAATGGTATCTGAAAAAAAATTCTGTTATAGGGAAAAGTGAGGAAAGTTACTTTGAGGACTAAAAGAACAAGTTCCTTGATTACCTGGAACTTATAGAAAATAAAGAATGCCCGAGTTAACAGAAAATAATTATTTGGTACATTCCAAATTGGCAACAAGGTTATTAGCCATGTTGTTCCATGAGGACAGCTAATAAAGGAGTTAAGAAGAAAGAAATTATAGGGGAACACTTTTAAAAATAATCTTATTGCTTCATTTTTTATTTTTTTAAAGTTTATTTTGAAAACTTAAATCATACAGAACTTTACAAAAAATAATCATTCACCGTTTACTCAGATTCAAATATTGTTTAACATTTCCATCTTTGTTTTATCTATGGATAAATGGATGGATTGATGAATGAAAGATAGCTACTTAGATAGCTAGATAGATTATAGATAGATAGATGGCATAGTAAGTTTAAGATAACCATAAATACCTGACGGCTCCTCACATGCAATTTTTATGTCTCTAATTCTTATCTCTTTACTAATTGTAACAAAGAAATATATGAAGAATCCCTGAATTTCTACTTTGAGGTTTTTTAAAAATCAGGGATGAGAGTTGTATTTTGTATTTTTCTTTGTATATCAATCTGTCTATTGAACTATATTAATGGATTTCCTAAGCTTCAATATTGAATATTGAATTATCTTTGCATCATTGCATTCCTAGAGCAAAATCCTACATGGTAGCACTGTATATGGGTTTCTTAATGTGCTATTGCAATCTATATTCTAATGTTTTATTTGGTGTTTTTGCATTGATGTTCACAAGTGAGATGGATCAATAGTCTTTTTTCTTTCTATTTCCGTGTATCATTTCGACATGAAGTTATCAATGCTATCTTGCTTCATTATAGAACTTTGAGGTTTTCTTTCACTTTCTGTATTCTGAAAATATTTATGTAACATTGGGGCTAACTGATGTTTGAAGATTTGTTTGTGAAAACAACTGAGCCTGGTGAATTGTGTTTGTGTGCATGTGTTTGATGTGGTTCTTATTAAACTACTTCTCTTTTAGAAGCTTTCTCTCTTCTCTCTTTCTGTTGTTATTGGAGTCAATGTTTATAAAATGTATTTCTACCCATTTATCCATTTCATCTAAGTTGTATTGCATAGAATTTTGAAAAGCGTCTTTAATGTTTAAAAATGTCTTACTTTACTTGAAGTACTTTCATACCTGTCAATGATTTCTTCAAATACTTGTCATTTAATGTAATCATTTTAGTTTCATTTTGAATCTTCCCACAGCTTGTACGTGAGTGTCTCTGTTCACACTCCCACCCTCACTCAAGTCTAGCCTTTACCTTCTGTGTTGTATGTGATCATTACAACAGAAGTGCTGGGGTTTGCCTGAGACCCGTGGTAGCTCAGCCTTCCACATTTTTCAGTCCCATCCTTCAGGATTTCCATTTCTTTTTTGCTAACTCAATTATGTATTTAAAAATGATATAGTCCATCATTTTCAGACTTTTTTAAAAATAAAAATGATTTTATTATGCTCAATCTGCCTTCAAAATTTGATATGAAAGTCAGTAAACATGACATTTTCCCCTTGAGATTAAATAAAATCACCTCACATTGACTGCCTTTTCCATTCATAAGTTAGTTGTAGTACAATTTATCTATTGTCTAAATCTGATTTTACTTATTAATAATTTCATATTGAGAATGCATCTTAAAAATTTCCATTTTAAGTTGATGTAAATATTTTTTAAATTAGTCTGTAATGAGGGTTTACATTTGAAAACTTATTCTATTTTAATAAAACTGGTGCTGTTGAACATCATAAAATCCCTATTTCCCTAAAACATCTTCAAAATCATGCATTCTTTTTGCACACAATTTCTACTCTTTTAAATGCTTCCCATTTAGATCATGCGCAAGCCATAGTTATTAACAAATATGCAGTGCCTACCTTTTCCAAGTTCCTTCCATAGAATATAATATAAATATTTAATCTTCATGAAAGTCAATAATTTGTATGAATTCTGTAGATAGTATGGAAAATTTTCTAAAAGAATTTTTTATAATTCCAGAAAAATAATAATTTCTGTCAATTAAAATAGTGTAAAGACTAAGTAACTGATTCATCAATGCTAATACCAGTTTAGGGTCAGTATGTTTGTACTCCACATAGAAATTGTTCTGTGAGTAGAAGGAAAATTTTAAATACTGACTGGAGGCTGGTTTCTCAAGAATATTCTGTCCTTGAATATGATACAATAATAAACCTTCACAAAAATAGACAAATATTTTATGATCTCATTTTGAAGTCCATACATAACACTTGAATGAGGAAAGAAGGCCAATTAATTTTAAGGAAATTTAAATTAAAAGAAAATATCTGGAAAATCCTTTATTGAATGCTTATGGTTCATATATATATATATGTTTTACTTCAAATACTGATATAGTCATTTTAATTTTAAGGTAATTCTTTCTGTTTTTACCCACATATTTATTTTCTCAAAAACTTCGTCATGAGTTCTATATTTTAACTCCAAGAAATACTAAAGCAGTGTATTATCACAGCAGATTGTATGAGAATTGCTCAGTGGAAAATTCATTAACAGTATTTGTAATCTGAGAGAGCAATAATAAACAGAAGCATTTTTAAAGTACTGCTTTCAAATAGTTTATAATTAGCAAACTTTTCAAAAAAGAATAAATGCTTATTACAGAAACCAATAAACACAAAAATATAGAGAAAATTATATAAATTCCACTGTAATTCTATAGACAAAAAATTACTGTAGCTATTTTTATTTTTAACATAACTAAATGTATATTTTTTTGTAATTATAGTGAGTGCATTTTTAAACTCTAAAGTGTTTTTTTCTCTTTTTACATTGTACTAGAAGTGTTTTCTCAAAACAATGAAATTTATTTGAAAAACAAGTTTTAATGATTGCTTTCAATGGTTTACTATACAATTTTTTAACAAATACAATTATTCTGTCTTGGGAAGCTTCTGTTGTTTACAATTTAGTATTATAAGAAATGAATACTATATATTCTATGATTCCATTCATATAAAATATAAGTATAAATTGGTTGATAAAGGTGAAATTAGGTTAGTGATTGGAGCTGGAGAAGGAATGCTAAGGTATATTTCTTTTTGAAGTAATGAAATTGTCCTAAAATTTTTGAGGTGGTGAATGTACAACATTGTGATTATACTACAAGCCATTGATTATACACTTTGGATAGAGCATATGGTATATGAATATATCTCAACCTAATGCTTAATAAACAAATAAATAATTATGCAAGGATAGCAAGAAATAGCAGTTATATACAGCAGGGGAAACAGAGAGATTACGAGGTAAGGAACTTTCTTGTTTGTTTTTTGTTTACTATTATTATTGAAAAAATGAAAATGTTCTAATAATGATTGAAGTGATGAATGCACAACTATGTGATTATACCAAATACCATTGATTGTACACTTTAGATGAGTTGTATGCTTTATTAATATGTATTGATAAAATTGATTTGTCTAAAAAAAGATTATAACATGCATGGTCCATTGGTGAGGGTGTGAAGAAATAGGGAAAAAAAAAAAGAAAAGATCTGTAAACTGCTGACCTAACATTTATTCTAGGATGAGATTGACTCCAGAGTCTGGAGTGGGACACAACTTCTAGTTAGAGATTTTAATAACCCCTAGATAATTATTATATGGTCACATATTACCCACCTTCACTGAAATGCTATACCTAGTTCAAAGTATGCCATTGTGGCTTAATAGATACTACCATTGTACTATGATAATAATTATGATAACTTGTTATCTAACTGAAATGTAGAAAACTTAAAAGTATCCAAAATACTTATGAAACCCTCATTTATTATTACCTCAATTAATCCAAATTCCACATGAACTTTTGCAGTGCTAGAAAGCATTTCATAGAGAAGTAGTGCATTGCTTTGATGTGGAACTGATCTTAAATTTCTGCCTTTTGAGGAATTTTGAGTAATTGTCAATTGTTAGCCTTTATTTATGTATTTTCTTTCTTAAAATAAAAAAAAAAAAGGTTTTAATTGAATAGCTTGTATTCATCTTTAAATGAGAAAGTTTTTAAATCATGAGGTCTCCAAGTGGTATAATTATCCCAAAATGCAGCCTTGGAACTATTTTTACAATAAGTAGTTTCACAGTTTGGAATAAGTAAAGAGCAAAAAGTTCTGTATCTGTTACTGATTTATAAAAGGAGACTTTTTGCCTGTATGAGTATTTTTAAAATATTGTCTTGGAATATTCATATAAGACATAAATATGAGTTGAAATTCATATAAATCTAACCTTTTTCGATAGCTTATGTCACCAACAGTGATTTTTTATGCTTTCACACATAATCAAATGCAGTTCCAAAAGCATCTTTGATTTGAATTATCTTTATTTTTGCTGTGTTAGTAGTGTGAGTGCACCTGTGTGTTTTTATCTGAACTGTGTTGATGAATAAAATACAAGCTGAGAAAAAAAAATGCTACAATCAGTAAATACAAATATCAAAATTTGCCTGAGTATTTTATTATTTCTAAAAGTTGATTTACCAAATCAGAATGCATGCTTTTCAGAAAGAGTATATATATTTCAAGTTTCATTTAGAGGGTGTAATAGCTACCTTAGAATAGAATTTTAATATTTTTTAAATCTTTGTCTTTTAATTAGATAAAAATGACATTGTTTGATTTTCACTTGCAGTTCCTTTATTAAAAGTAAATGTGGGGAAGCAGGTGTAGCTCAATGGTTGAGTGCCTCCTTACCATGTCCCAGGTTCAATCCCCACTGTCTCCTAAGAGAAAATAAATAAATAAAAACAAATAGATAAAAACTGTGGGAGAAACACTCATTATAATTTTTTAAAATGTCAACATTTTAATAATTATATTAAGTTTCACAAATTTTCCTTTTAGTATCAGTGTTTTTTAATTTCACCTCTTTTTAAAAATTCAGGTAAAACTTGTATAGGATGAAATGAATGAAGTAATAGTTTTTATAATGCATGTACACAAAAATAATCACAATCATGATAAAAAATATTTCCATCATCCCAGAATATTCTATTGTATCCCCTATCCAGCAATCTTAGGCAAACAACTCTTTTGATTTCTATCACCACAGGTTAATATTGACAGTCCTAGAATATATAAGTGGATTCATAATATATGAGCTTTTTGTGCCTGGCTTCCTTCATTCAACAAAATATTTTTGAGCCTTATCCTTTATGTTAATGTTGCATGTTTCAGTTCATTTTAAATTTTGTTCTTTTTAAATTTCTGAGAAATATTTAGTAGTTTTAATAAAGCATGCATTTATTTTCTTGTTGGTGAATATTTTCTTGATTCCAGTTTTACCTGTTTTGAATAAAACTTATAAACATTTTTGTATAAGTTTTTTGTGTACTTATGTGATTATTCCTCTTGGATAAATACTTAGTAGTGGTATTGCTGGGTCATAGCTTATTGAAAATTTAAAAACCATTTTCTAAGATGATGGCACAATGTATAGTACCACTAGTAAGGTGTAAGAGGTCCAGTTGCTTCATATCCTCACCGACATTTGATCCTGTCATTATTTTTAGTTTTAGCTATTCTAGTGGTTGTGGTTTCTCATTATGATTATAGTTTATACTCTTCTAATCAGCAATGATGTAATGACATGGAAGATCTTTTCATGTCTTATTGGCCATTTGTATACCTTTGTTTATGAACAGTTCATTTTTTAAATGTCAGTTCAAATAATTTCCCCATTATTTATTGGATTGTTTTTATAATCAATTCATAACGATGTCTTATTATTCTTGATGCATGTCTTTTGTCAGATATGTATCACAAATATGTTGTCCCAATTTATGGCTCTTCTTTTCTTTTTCTTACTTGTAACTTTTAATAAGCACAAGATTTATTTTTGATAAATTCGAATTTACTAATTTTACTTAGTATTTAATGAATATTTAGTCCAGTTCAAGAAATCATTGCCTACCAAATGTCTCAAAATATTCTGTTTTCTAGTAGGAAAAATGCAGTTTTAACTTTTACATTTAGGTCTTTGATTCATCTCAAATTAATTTTGGTGTAAGGTGTGTAGTACCATTTGGGTTAAAATTTTCCATTCATTATTGAAGTTTACCAGGACCAATTATTATAATACTAATTATTGTAAGACAGTTCACTATTGAATTGCCTTGGCACCTATGTTGAAATAAAATCAACTATTAATGTGTAGTTATTTTTAAAATTTTTCATTTTTTATTTTGTTCCATTGATTTATTTATCTATCTTTGTGCCAATACCATGCCATCTTGATTAGTGTGGCTTTATATTATGTCTTGAAATCAGGACAAGGTGCTCTTATATCTTTGTCTCATTTGCATTTCTATATTCCACAGATTTTGGTAAATAATTTTTCATTAATTTTTAGCTTGAGATTATTTTTATAATTTCCTTAGGATTTTTTTTCTCATAAAATAAGCAAACATATGTTATCCGAATATATAGTACTACTCTAGATATATTATGACAATTCATTTCTAATATAATTTTATTGTGGCCAGAAACCATACACTATATAATTTCAACCTTTTGAAATTACTCAAAATTATTTCATGGCCCAGTATATGGTCTATCTTGATTCATATTCCATTTGAACTTGAAATAGATGTGTATTCTGGAGTCTAGTTGACCAAGATAGTGTTGTAAGACACTCCAAGGAGCTGTTTCCCCATAGAATTTTTTAACGAATAGCAAAAACTGGCAGAGCCACTTTCTTCAGAACTCTGGAAAACAGTTAAAAAATTGCAGTAAATGGATGAGTGCTGAATCAATAAAATGCCATTGCTGGCCCTCCTCCATCCCACCCACCCCCCAAGTGTGGTGGGTCTCTGGTCCTGTTCCAGAGGAGCAGAGTAACACTTGTGCATATACAGGAATGTTACATATTGGTGCCAATCCATCCAGTGGCACTCTAAAAGACTGAAATAGGGAATTCATTTCAGGCATACCCTCACAGAACTTGTCCTGCAGGCAGAAGTAGGTTGTAGACAACTAAAGCATGATGAAAAACAATGAAGTCAATACAGCCTAGAACAAAGGATTTCTTACTTAAAGAAATAAAATAAAACTTCTGGGGGGGGGGGGGGATAAAAGTCTATTTTATAGGAAATAGAGGATGTGGTAGTTTGAGACTTTTGAGGACTCCAGAAAATTATGGCCTGAAATTAATCCATTCCTGTGGGTGTCACCTATGAACCTACTTGAGCAGTTTGATATTATTGATGACGTCCAAAAAGAAATATTGGGTTACGTTTATAAACTGATCTTTTTCTCTGGGCATATAAGATTATATTGGATTCATAGCTTTACTTGATTAAGTAATTATGTAAACCTCTTGTGCCAGTAGAGCATTGAGTCTCTACCCTTTGGTGGGTGGGGACTCACAGATAAAAGACATGGCACAGGACAGAGTTAGGGAGTTTTTGATATTGGAGTTTGATGCTTAAGTTTTAAGCTGGAGCCCCAGAAAGTAACCCCACAGAAGAAAGAGAAGCAAGCCCCAGGAAGGGAGGAACCCAAGAAGTCTGAACTCTCGCAGATATTGGCAGTCATCTTGCTCCAACACATGAAAATAGACTTTGGTGAGGGAAGTAGCTTATGCTTTATGGCCTGGTATATGTAAGTTCCTACCCCAAATAAGTACCTGGTACTTTGCATCAGCACCCTTTTGGCTGACTTATACATTACTGTAAATGGAAACTTTTAAATTCAGATGAGGGTCATCTGATGAATTTACTTCAGTAAGGAGTAGCCCAGGGCATCTCTTGATCTTCTTACTGGAGTTCATTAAAAACAGGATGAATTTGGAGAGACAGATGGAGAGAAAAGACCCAGGAAACCACAGATGCTAAAAAGAGAAAGCCATGAGAACAAGAAGCTGAAATCAGTAAAACCCAAGAGAGAGAAAGCTGCAGATGGAACATTCAGAAGCTGAAAGCAGTGGAGACTGGCAGGAAGGCAGAGACCAGCTGATACACCATTGTGCCTTCATATGTCAAGAGTCCAGGATTGCTAGTAGCTGTATCTTCTGGGAGAGAACTTAGACTGATTCCTTGATTTGGACATTTTTCTCAGCCTCAGAACTGTAAGTTTATAAGTTAATGAGTCCCCATTGTAAAAGCCAGTCCATTTCTGGAATACTGTTTTGGCAGTCTTTAGCTAATTAAAACAGAGGGAACATTCTGATTCTTGTATAAGGGGCAATATTTAAGACCAAGATCTAGAATAAGTCTAGAACAAGACACAGAATTTCAGAAAAGAAGGGGAGGACACTTCATTTCACATTTGCCTTGAGCTAATATTCCTGAGAGTAGGGAATCTTTCTGAAAGGGACCACCAGAAAACACAGAGCCAATTTGCAAAGACTTTGAAAGGTAATTTTTCCCATGGTTGGTTGGTTTTAATTAGCTTCTGGTACTCAAGGAAATCACTATCATATCATTAGTTGGATGCAAACTTAGGAACAGACAGCACAGGGACTAAATCATAGAGTTAAAACTTAAAATATTAAATATACAATGTGCAACCAAAGATCAAAGAAAAACAACTTAAATATAGAAATTTGGCCTGTACAAAGGAACAAGGTAAAAAATGAGGAAACCATCAAAGATGAAACCAGATTTTGAAAATACCAGACAAAGACTTTTAAAAATGATCTACAATATCTCAAAAAGATAAAGGAAATTATAGAGAAAGAATTAAAGGATATTGTGAAAACAATGAGTGAACAATATGAAAATCTCAATAAAGAGAAAGTTTAAAAAGAACTAAACAGAAATACTGGAGTTGAACACCAAAATAACTGAAATGAAAAGTAATCTCAAGAATTTCACAGAAGATTAGAGGTGGCAGAAGAAAGGATCAGTGAATCAGAAGATAAAATAGTTGAAAGGATTTGTGCTGAGAAAGCAGTAATCAAAAAAAGGAAGTAAAAGTGAACAAAGCCTAAGAGACTTGTGGTATACCACCAAGTACACCAGTAGCGGCATTATGGGACTCCCAGAATGAGAAGAAAGAGAACAAGGAATAGAAGGAATATTCAAATAAATAATGGCAGAAAACATCTTAAATTTATCAAAAGAAATGCATATACACACTCAAGAAGCCCAACAAACAACATAAAAGATAAAATTGAAGAATTCAAACTTAAACGCCCAGGACATGGAGAGAATTCTGAAAACAGCAAGAGAAAAGCAACATCTTGTGTGCAATTAATTAAGGGACCCCCCAATAAGATTTAGTACTTGATTTCTCATCAGAAATCATCGAGGCAAGAATGCAGTGGGAATATAATCAGCTATATGAGAATATTGGTGATTCTGCAGCATAATTGTTTGTGGTCCCCCTCCACCTCATCTGGTCAGTCAGAAAACCATTCATATTTCAGCATTCATATTAAAGCATTCATATTCAGGATGATTCAAATTCAGGTGCTAGAGAACCACCTCCTGCCGTAGAACCTACTCACATCATCCTGAATATCTGGACTAACCAGTGGTATCTCACTCTCATCACATACTTCCATAGCAACATTATGCACCACCCCCACCTCCTCTACCACTAGTAAGCCATCCATCCAATGCCACTTCCTTCCCAGGCTGTAGATCTTCCTCACTTGTTTTATAGCCAAGCTCCACCTGCACCAATGACCTCTGCTCCACCACCAATAACCCCTCTCCTGGTCATGTTATTGACCAGATGCCATCTTATATGGATAATCCGCTTCCAGGACCTCCCATACCTCAACATGGTAATCTACCATTAAGTAAATTATAGTGGTTATAATTCTCTTTACCCAAGTTTACTTAAGATCAAAGAACTCTGAGCTTTTCATTTACACAACCAGGGGAAATGAGTCCTGATATATGGCCTGCATCAAGAGGACCACTTCCTCCTCCATGAGTGCAGGGCCCACCTTCTCAAACCCCACTTCCTGGACCACATCATCCAGATAAGACTCTAATACCAATAATAATAGCATTTTGAACTGAAAATATGTTAAGAAAAAAACTTACATATAGTCAATCTTTTGATTAATCTTTGATAGTCCGTGGAAAGGAAAGCACTTCTTAAAGAGTTGAGTCTAAAACACCAAAGGTTTTATCTTTTAAAACTGTTTTAAATCTTTACCTTAGGACTGATTTCAAGTACTGTACTGTTGTGCAGATAAAAGTGACTCACATGAGCACAGCTTTATTGTAACAACTTTGTTCCTGTAGTGTGGTAAATTAACCCAGAGGTGACCATTTCCTTAAAAAGTGATTTCATTGTTCTACTTTTTAAAATATTGCTTTTGTTAAACCCAATGTTTAGTTTTTCTGGTGATACCTTTTGTTAACTTGTATAAAATGATTAAATTTCAATATGGTTGTCAAAATGTTATTTTTATGTGAATGTAGGTGCAGTCACATATTGTTTCCTAAAATCATATGCTTTACCCAGTAATTTCCCAAAGTTACAATAAAATCCTAAAAATAAAAATTTAGTAGAATTCCCTGTAAGACAGACAGATGGCCAATTATTTCATGTTAGGCATTGAAATGTTGAACTATAGCAAGTATAAATTGAATACACTTCACTTGAAGCCTTTTAATTTTCAGGCAACCTCAGGAGCACCAAAATACATTGGAATTCCAATACAAGGTATATTTATGTTTGAAAGGTTAAAAGACATTAATAATTATTTGGAAAGATATGACCAAAGTAATCCTGTCTATAGGTTTCAAGCTGGTGGGGGATGTTGTTACTCATGAATGTTTCTTTTTTATATAATGGTTGGAGTCACATAATATACCACATTCTGAAGTAATATTATTTTATAGAATTGTTTAAATGGTGCCATTTAGATGAAGTGTCCTATACTGTTCATTGTCTTCTATATTTAGGGCTAACTTGGCTTTATATAATTCCTCATATCATGGTACAATTTGATTCTGTTCTTAAATGTTTTTTTCTTTTCTGACTTTTACAATACTATATGAATGCCATGGAGAACTTGAATAATGTATTAATGAAGGACATCCTTGTAATCACAAACCTGCATTTGTTCTTTTTCCACTACTGTGTGAAAAGGGATTTTCCTCCAACTTGAAATTTGAAAACTATTAATTTTTTGCTTTTGTTGATAAAGCATTCTAAACCTGGAACATTTTAGCATGACGTTAACAGTGAAGACTACTAGATAATTTTGTATTAGCAAAAAGTAATGACTAAATTATGAATTTCAGTGCTTTCTAAAGTGATTTTAGAGTCAACTTTTGCATTATAGGGAATTGTTATAGTCCAGCTACAATGATCACTTTCAGTTTAAATAGAACTCATGTATAAATTGACGTATATGATTATATGCCCTTTGTATAAACCCCTGTGAAGTTTTTTCTTCCCCTTAAAATCATACCTAATATAAACATGAAATCTATCAGTCATAGTGCATACATTTAGAACACGTTTCTTTTTGGCAAAGGATGAGCTGATTGCTAATTTGCTATATTATTCTTTCAGGTACAAGCAAAACAAATTCTCATGTCGGATGATCAGATACAAAGGCATCTGATCTTAAAGCTGAAGTTAGGAATAATATAAATGGCCATTTTAACCTTGACCAGCCAAAATATCTAATACTTTTCTTTAAAAAGTTAAGTAAGTGAATTTTCACACGCACCAATTTGAGAATCCAGTGTTAACGCAATATTTCTAGGGAGAACTTCTTGATTTTTTTTCAAAGATTTATTTATTTATTTACTTCTCTCCCCTTACCCCCCATCCCTGTTGTCTATTCTCTATGTCTATATGCTGCGTCTTCTTCGTCCACTTCTGTTGTTGTCAGTGGCACGGGAATCTGTGTTTCTTTTTTTTGTTGCGTCATCTTGTAGTGTCAGCTCTCCTTGTGTGCGGCACCATTCCTGAGCAGACTGCACTTTCTTTCGTGCTGGGCATCTCTCCTCACGAGGTGCACTCCTTGCGCGTGCGGCTCCCCTACCTGGGGGACACCCCTGCAGGCACAGCACTCCTTGCGAGCATCAGCACTGCACATGGGCCAGCTCCACGTGGGTGAAGGAGGCCTGAGGTTTGAATAGCGGACCTCCCATGAGGTAGACAAACACCCTAACCACCGGGCCAAGTCTGCCGTTGAGAACTTCTTGTTATTAGAAGCATGGGAATGAAACAGTATGAAATATTGGTGAATGTGTCTATCATATAACTGAAGAAACTTGAACTGGTGTAATCTTGATTCCCTTTCATGCCCATGTTTAAAAACTATTAACAAATTACTGCTAAAAATTCAATGCCATTTTTTGATTCATAAAATGAGAAAATAGCCAAATGTGATCAGGCATGTGACAGCATCAGCTCATCTCTCTCGTCTCCTCCAGGCCTTGTTGCTTTCAGCTTCTGACTTCAGTGGCTCCTCTCAGTGTTGCATCAAGTTTGGTGTTGCATCAAGTTCGACTCCTGGATATATATTACTCCATAGTGGAGTAATATAATCAAATAGCCCCTGTGACAGTTTGCAGTTATTTTTTGAGTTTCAAAAGATTATGTTCTTAAACTAATCTATTACTGTGGTTGTGGTATGCGGCGGCTTGCTCGGTCGGTAGAGGTGGGGTCTGGCTGCGGACGAGGGGTTGGTCCAGCTCTGGACGAGGGGTCGGTCCCGCTTGGGACGAGGGGTCGGTCCCACTTGGGACGAGGGGTCGGTCCGGCAGCAGACGAGGGATCGGTCTCACAAGGGGTTGCGCGGTTCAGCTGACGGGGTCGCCCGGCGAAGCCGGCGACGAAGGGGTCGCCCGGCGAAGCCGGCGACGAAGGGGTCGCCCGGAGAAGCCGGCGACGAAGGGGTCGCCCGGAGAAGCAGGCGACGAAGGGGTCGCCCGGAGAAGCAGGCGACGAACTGGGGACAAGGGAGGCCAGGCCCTTGTCGGGGGCTCTCAGGACTGGAGGGCGCACGGCAGAAGAACTACCGCGGAGACAAGGTAAACACGCAAGTCCACTTTACTGAGGGAGAGGCAACAGTTTTATAGGGGCTGGGGAAGGCTGATTGGTCGAAGCCACGCCCTGTTCTGATTGGTTGCCGGTGAAAGGTCAGTGGGCGGTACTGGACGGGGGAGGGGTGGTGGTTAGGGATTGGCTGTCGCTGTTGCTGGGGGAAGGGGCAGGGTTTAGGGATTGGTGGCTGCTGTTGCTGGGGTGGAGGGCAGACTTGAGTTTCCTGCCCACGCCTGGCTGTTGCTGCTGTCGGGGGAAGGGAAAAGGGCGGGCTGGATTTTTCCGCCCACACCTGGCTGTTGCTGCTGTCGGGGGAGGGGAAAAGGGCGGGCTGGATTTCTCCGCCCACGCCTGGCTGTTGCTGCTGTCGGGGGAGGGGAAAAGGGCAGACTGGAATTTTCTGCCCTGCGCCTGCGCAGGGAGAAGGAAGAAGAAGGGTGCCGCCCCACAAGGCATCGGGTGGCGCCATCTGGGAGGAGGGGCGGCCACGGAAGCATGGCTGCCGAGAAGGGGAGACCCGAGGGCACTCTGCGCCCATGCCGAGCTTCCTTCAGGGGTGGCGGTGGGCCCGACCAACCACCCTATTATGGGGGCAGCGGCTTGGCCTGCCGCGGCTGCTCCCCCGCCAGGCCAGCAAACCACACTTCAGCCCGAGGGGTGACCGCATTGGTACCCTTTGATGGCATTAGATTCACTTTAGATCACTTGGTTAGATTGCCTTTGATTGGACTACATCATTGAGGTGTGACAGGCTGAGTTTCTGCCTTCCTGCTGGGTCTTATATAAATGGAGACATACAAAGAGACACACAGAGAAAGACAGACATCATTTTTGATGTTTCCATTTGAGAGAAAGTAGAAAGTAGAGAGGACTCCAGGTTCACTTATGGCTGCAGAAAGGGAGAGAAGCCCCAAGAGGCTGAGAGAGGTCTTGGAGTCTGGAATCAACAGAGAACAGAAGAATGGAAAGAGGCCCCCAGGGGCTTGGCCCATGGGAACAGAGACAAGCCGTATGCCTGATAACCCAAACCCACAACTGAACTTGGAAAGAAAGTGGAGTAGCCGAGACTAAGAGAGGAGGCTCGGAAAAAGACAAACCCTTTTTCTGGTCACCCACAGTGGACTTTGGAGGGGAAGGCAGGAACTCAGTAGAGATCAGCCACCAATTTGCATCACCATGTGGCAGGACCCCAGGATCACTGAATTTGTTGAGAAAGCACATCAGCTGGTGCCTTGATTTGGATATTCCATGGCCTCAGAACTGTAAGCTTTTACTCTAATAAATTTTCCATTATAAAAGCCAACTCATTTCTGGTACTTTGCATTGGCAGCCCTGAGGCAAACTAAGACAGCACTTAACTGAAACTAATCTAATCAAATGTTGACAGTATGTTCGCATTCATAGGTCAGTTTAAGAACATAATTTTCTGGGGTCTATAAAAGATTCAAACTACCACAGAATGTAACTTTTTAAATATTACAGGTCCTAAAATGATTAAAAGATAATGATAAATCTATGGCTTTGGAATAAAATGTATAAAGACTTAATTTGTAAAATGTACTACAAAAAGGTCAGGGGATGGATTATAGGAAAAGTATATGTGTAGTCTATTGAAGTTTAGTAGGTATCAAATTTAAAACATGATTATTACAGATTTAAGCTGTTAAATTTATGTCCCATGGTAACAACAAAGAAAATATCTGAGAATATATCTAAAAGAAAATGATATGGGACTTAAAATTACACACTAAAACCCAAATCAAATAAATATGAAAGGAAGAATTAAGGAAGAATTAAGAGACACAAAAGTAAAGAATTTACAAAACCTAAATAGCCAAATGGCAGAGGAAAGTCCTGTATTATCATTATTAGTTATTTTAAATATAAATGTATTAAATATTCCAGTCAAAGGCAGAGATTGACAAAATGTATACAAAAGCATAACCCAATTATATGATGTTTACAATGACTCACCTTAAATGCAAAGATACAAGTAGGTTGAAAGTAAAAGGATGGAAAAATATACCATGTAAGTAATAACCAAAAGAAAGCTGGAGTAGATAGACTAATAATCAGATAAAATATACTTTAAGTCGAAAGTAAAAGGATGGAAAAATATACCATGTAAGTAATAATCAAAAGAAAGCTGGGGTAGATAGACTAATAATCAGATAAAATATACTTTTAAGTCAAAAACAGTTGTGAGGGATGAAGAAGGTCACTATAGCCTAATAAAGATGTCAAATGAACAAGAAGACATACCAATGATAAATATCATGCAGTTATCAGAAGAGCCCAAATACATATGAAGCAAATATTGACAGATTTAAAGAAAGAAATAGACTGTTGTACATTAATAGTAGGAAAATCAATGTACCATTCAATAATGGACTTTATATTTAGGGAGAGGATCATTAAAGAAACAGAAGACTTGAATGATATGCTAAACCAACTAGACCTATGAGACACATACAAAACACTTTAGTCAATAGCAGCAAAATACATATTATTCTCTAAAGCACATGGGTCATTCTCTGGGATAGATCATATGTTAGGTTACAAAACAAGTCTCAATAAATTTAAAAATATTAAAACCATACCATGTGTCTTCTATGGTCTCAATGGAATGATGCTAGAAATCAATAGCAGAAGGAATACTAGAAATTCAGGAACATATGGAAATTAAACAACACACTCTTACATAACCAATAGGTCAAAGAAGAAATCATAAGAGAATCTAGGAACTACCTTGAGATGAATGAAAATGGAAAACAGAATATACCAAAACTTATGGCATGGAGCAAATGTAGTGTTGGGAGGGAAATCTGTAGTTCAAAATGTTCACATTTTTAAAAAGTTGAAAGTTATGAAATCAGACAGCCTCACAACTGGAGTAACTACAAAAAGCAGATAAAGCTAACACAAAGTGAGCAAAAGGAAGAAAATAAAAAAGATTAGAATGGTGATAAATGAAATAAATAATAGAATCAACAAAACCAAAAGTTGGTTCCTTAATGAGAGCAATATAATTGACAAACATTTAGCTAGATTGACAAAGAATAAAAAAGGATACAGGAAGTGGATGTGGCTCAAGTGACTGGGCTCCCATTTGCCGAATGGGAGGTCTAGGGTTTGATTCCCAGGGCCTCCTGATGAAGGCAAGTTAGCCTGTGCTGCTGCAGAGAGCTGACAGCCTGCGCCATGGGGGCAGAAAACTGAGAGCAGACAGCAAGTCCAGACAACAGCGGGGAAGGGAAATAAATGAAGTAAAATAAATAAATCTTTTTTTAAAAAAAGAAATATCTAAATCAGAAATGACAGTTGGAATATTACTGAAAGCACACAAAAATATATATATAAAAGGGAGCTATGAATAACTGTTTATGCCAGAATATTAGATAAACTCGATAAAATGGACAAATTCCTAGAAGCATACAAACTACTTACATTAACAGAATAATAAGTAAAGAGAGTGAATCAAATCTCCCAATAATAAAAAAGCTCCCAATAAAGAAAAGTCCAGGACCAAATGACTTCCCTTGTGAATTTTATGAACATTCCAAGAAGAATTAACACAATTCCTGGTCAAACTCTTCTGAAAAATTGAAGAGGAGCAGGCATTCCCTAACTCATTCTATGATGCCAACATCACCTTAGCACCAAAGTCAGATGAAGACACGACAGGTAAAGAAACTTACAGATCAAAATCCCTTATAAACATAAATGCAACAATCCTTAACAAAATACAACCAAACCAAACCCAACAGCACATTAAAAAAAATTATGAGCCATGATCAAGTGGGATTGCCTCAGATATATAATGGTTGTTCAAAATAAGAAAATAAATTAACATAATATACCATATTAGTAAAATAAAGGGAAAAAACACAAGGTCATCTCAATTGGTATAGAAAACATATTGGACAAAATTTTGCACCCTTTCTTGATAAAAATACTCAGAAAGCTAGGAATAAAACTTCCTTAACATCATTAAAAAGAGTAGTTATGAGAAACCTTAAGAAGGCATAATAATGAATGGTGAAAGGCAGAAAATGTTCCCTCCAATATAAGTAACATGACAAGGATGTCCACTCCTTCACTTTTATGCAACATTGTACTGGAATTTCTAGCCAGATAAATTAAGCAAGAAAAAGAAAAGGCATTTGAATAGGAAAGGAAGAAACAAGACTTCCTCTTTGCTGACAATATGATTAGATAGAATATTCTGAAAAATACACAACAAAGCTCCTAAAATTAATAAATAAATTCAGTAAAAAGCAGGGAACAAGATCAACACACAAACATCAGTAATGTTTCTATACAGTAGTAATGGAGAATTTAAATAGGAAATCAAGAAAAAATTCCATTTACTATAGCAACTAAAAGGATCCAGGATAAAGGAATAATTTAAGCAAAGGAGTAAAGGTGTTGTATAAACAAAACTATACAATATTGCTAAGAATTAATCAAAGAAGAGTTAAATAAATGGAAGAACATTCTTTGATCATGGTTTGATAGACAATATATGGTTAATAAGTCAACTCTACCCACAGTGATTTACAGATTTAACGTAATCCCTCTGAAAATTCCTACAGCTCTCTTTGCAGAAATAGTAACACCAATAATCAAATTTATATGGAAGGATTGGGGTACAGTAAAGCCAAAAACATCTTTAAAAAGGAGAACAAGTTTGGAGAACTCACATATCCTGATTTTAGAGCATATTACAGAGCTACACTAATCAAAACATCATGGTACAGACACAAGGAACAAATCAGAGAGAAATGAAATTGAATTGAGAGTTCAGAAATAAACCCCTACATCTATGGCTAATTAATTTTTGACAATGGTGATAAGTTCTTTCAATGGGAAAAATGTCTCTTCAACAAGTTGTGCTGGGAAAATTCAATACTCATATGCAAGAAAATGAAAGTGGAGGGAAGTGGCTGTGGCTCAATCAGTTGGGCTTCTGTCTAATAAATGGGAGGCCCTGGGTTTGGGACCCGGGGCTTCCTTGTGAAGGTAGGCTCGCCCACTAGCACTGTGGAATGTCACCTGGTCGGCCAGCACCACAAAAAGCTGACTCAGCAAGGTGAAAGGTGATGCAACAAAAAGGGAGACAAGCACAAAACACAGAAGAATGCACAGCGAATGGACACGGAGAGCAGACAGCAAGCAAAAAATAGCTTCAAGTGAGGGGGGCGGAATGAAGGTGAACCTTACTTTATACCATACACAAATTTATTCAAAATGGATTAAAGACCTAAATATAGGAAGCAAAGTTATAAAACTGGAAGAAAATATAGGGAGATATCTATAAGACCTTTTATTAGGCTATGGTTTCTTAGACTTTGCATCAAAAGTACAGGTGAAAAAAATAGATAAGTGGGATTTCATCCAAATTAAAACTTTTGTGAAACTAATAATTTCTTTTTGGAAGTAAAAAGACCACCAATAGAAAGGCAGAAACTATTTGGAAACCACATATCCGATAAGAATTAAATTTCGAGAATACATTAAAAAATCCTGTAACTCAACAACAAAAAGGCAAGCAACTCAATTTAAAAATTAGCAAAAGGTTTGAATAGACATTTCTCTAAAGAGAATATAGAAATGGTCAATAAGCACGTGAAAACATGCTAATTATCATTATCCATTAGGGGAATGCCATTTCACTCCCACTAGAATAGTGACTAATAAAAAGAATGGACAAAGAATGAGTTTTGTGGAAGATGTGAAGATGTGGGAATGTGAAATGGTGCTGCGACTGTGCAAAACAGTTCGTTGGTTCCCCAGAAAGTTAAGTGTAGAAGTATCAGATATCAGATTACCACATGATCTGGCAATCCCATTTCTAGGAATATACCCAAAAGAATTGAAAGCAGGGACTGAACAGATATTTGCATACCAATTTTTGCAATTGCCCAAGTAGGAAAGCAACCTAAGAGTCCATCAATAGGTGAGTAGATAAACAAAAAGTAGTACAAATGATGGGGTATTATTAATCCCGAAAAAGGAGTGAAGTTTTGTTACATGCAACAACATGGATGAAACTTGAAGATATGCTGAGCGAAATAAGCCAGACACAAAAGGATATACGATTTCACTCATATGAAATAATTTGAATAAGCGAATTCATAGTCTGTAACTAGATTAATTGTTACCATGGGATGAGGTGAGGGTAGGGAATGTTGAGTTAATGCTTAATTGGTACAGGGTTTCTGTTTGGGGTGAGGGAAAAGTTTTGGTATTTGATGATGCTGGTATTAACACAACATTGTGAATGTAGTTAACATGGCTGAATTGTATAATTGAATGTGGTTAAAAGGGGAAACATTAAGTTGCCTATGCATTACTAGAATAAAGGTTAAGAAAAACACATAGGACTATACAATATAGTGAACTCTAAGTAAATTATGAACTCTAGTAATTGTATAATTATAACATTGTTTCATAATTTGTAACAAAGGAATCATACTAATGCAAAGTGTTAATAAGAGGGAAAATTGCGGGTGCGAGCAGGATTATATGGGAACTCTGTATGTTCTGTGTGATTTTCCTATAAACCTCCAACTTCCCCCAAAAATTAATTAAAAAATATGTATTCTGTAGTTGTTTGAGGGAGTATTCTACAAATTATAAGAACAGGGCAGTTGATAGTATTGTTTGAAAGTTTTACATCATTTTATTTCCTATGTATTCTATTAATTATTGATATAGAAGTCAAAATACTCAGTTTTGACTGTGCATTGGTGCATTTCTCTGTTTCCTTCTGCCAGTGTTTGCTTCATATATCTTTAAGCTTTGATATTGGTGTATGAACTTTTATGAATGTTGCATATTGGTTTTTTAACTTTTAATCTTTATGAAATGATTTTATTTATCTCTGATAATATACCGTCTTCTGAAATCTACTTTGTTGTTAAAAAGAGACACTTCAGCCTTCTTATGCTTACCATTTGCATTATATTCCTTTCATTCAATCATCGTGTTACTTTGAGCCTATCAAAACTTCACCTTTCGAGTACACATTTTGTAGACTCTATATAGTTGTCCAAATTGGTGTTTATTTTTATTTTATTTTATTTTTTCTCAGTACAATCAAACTTTATTTAATCACAGCTCAGTGTTGCAGCTTGAACTTGGTTGGGGCGATGATGGAAACGTCCCCTGGTGTTGCTGCACCAGTGCAAGTGCCCCAGGGTGAAAATGGAGACGCCCTGCTGGGCATCCAGTCTCGGATCTATGTTCATCATTGCAGCTTGGCATGGCAGCTCGACTTATGTTGCAGGGTGAACAGTTGTTTATTTTTAATCTTGTCTGAAAATCTCTAGCTCTTAGTGGAGATTAATGTAATTGTTGGGTTTAGGACTACAACTTTACTCTTTGTTTCTTTTTTTTTTTAGCTTTTTAAACAAGTTTTTTTTTCAAATCAATTTTATTGATACATTTTAATAAAGCATACAATCTATCCAAAATGGACAGTGATATTTGTTATAATCACATAGTTGTGCATTCATGACTTCAAACATTGTTAGAGCATTTTTATTACTTTAATAACAATAATAATAAATAAAAACTGACAAAAAAAGCTCTACCCCTTAATAATCACCTTTCAGTCTACACATTCTATTTTTCTGCTTCTGAATTTTGGTCCTCTTTTCCTCTTTTTCTGCTTTGTTTTTGGGTGTGCAGAATGTTTTGTATGCATTCTATTTTAATTTTTATATTTTATATTTTTATTTTTAAAGGTTTTTATTTTTAAAGGTTTCTCCAGAGCTGCATTGTTCAATATAGTAGCCACTGTGTGTCTATTTAAATTTAATTTTTAATTAAATTTAATTAAAAAATCAATCCCTCAACCCCACTAGAGATGGAAATAATATAATTAGATTTGCATATAAGAAAAACACACATCAAGATTGTATAGACAATGGACCCAAGGGTAAGCAGGAAAATAAAACATGAAAATGAAGGCAGGGATATCAGACACGAGACACTATCATACAGGATAAGGTAATGAGACTCTGAGCTAGAGAAATGGCAACAAAGTAGAATAGGAATTTCAGGGATATTTGATGAATAGAGTGGAGGTAGTAAATGGTTTGTGAAGGAAAAAGTATAAGTAAAAGATAATATTTGGAGTTAGATAGACTGTTCTGATGTTGACAAACATCAGCATACAGAAGGAGGAGATAATTTTAAATTTGGGAGAAGAACAAATGAGATCAATTTTCAACTTAAAATTGTGTACTTATGACCTTTGGATTGATACAAAGGGAAACATGAGATACAAATATTTTAATTTTGTGCAGTTATTAATATGATAAAAAAGTCTCCAAAATTATAAAATCTTGATGCAAAAAATCCCCCAAATAGAAGCAATTTAGACTATCTAATAGAATATGAAACTAATAAATGGCATCTCACTGATACATTGTCTGGTAATTCTTTCCTTTTGGAGATAAATGCATTTAAGCTCCCTTAAATGCTGAGTCCACCACTAATATGTTTTCTTTCTTTTGCACTTCAGTCTCTGGTTTCCCATCCTGGGCAGCTCTTTTGCTTTCTCTATCTCCCTAGTGCATTCAGTGAAAAGGACTCTCAAGTTAACCTGTCAAATTCAATTAACTACTGCAAACTGTCCATGGTGACACTTGTAATTAATTGAGAAAACTAGCACCCTTCAGGGTATTTTGTAATTGAGTGTGAAGTCTCAGGAGATCTCTTGCTCAATTTCAAGTGCATAGAGTGTTTTGGAGGATGGGGATTATGCCATGGAAACTATTTATGAACTTTCTATATGTGTTTCCAAAATTCATGGCATCAGGTTGCTTTCAAGAGACAGGGTTTGAGAAGACTGGTTGTTTTCTGTCTAGATAGGTAATTTCAACTTCTTTGTCTGCTTGTTATCTTAATGGATATTTTAAATAGCTCCCTTTTTTATTTTTAAGATTTGTTATTTATTTATTTCTCTCCCTTTACCGCCCGCCCCCCCGCCCCTGCTCCCCATTGTCTGCTCTCTGTGTCCATTCGCTGTGTGTTCTCTGTACCCACTTGCATTCTTGTCAGAGGAACTGGGAATCTGTGTCTCTTTTTTTGGTTGTGTCATCTTGCCGACTCAGCTCCCATGTGTGCAGCGCCACTCTGAGGGCAGGCTGCACTTTCTTCACGTAGGGCAGCTCTCCTTTCAGGGGTGCACTCCTTGCGTGTGGGGCGCCCCTATGCAGGAGACACCCCTGTATGGCACTGCACTCCTTGCATGTAAAGGAAAGGTCCAGGGTGCCTTTTCTTCACTCCCACCTATCCATGAAAGAAAATTATTTCAATAATCTGTTATATAATAATCAGTGAGTTGGAAAGTTTTAATCAAGGTGATAATTATGTTAAGATTTAATACAAATAATATATTCTTTCCAAAATAGTAACATTTGTAAAATGCTTTCCTTAGTGTTCACAATATTAGATACCTTATATTTTCATAGTACTCACATCTATTAATACATCCTCCTAAAGTCAGGCATATCCAAAGTTGCAAAAGTAGGCTACAATTATCATTTATTTAGAATTTTAAGCTATTTTCAAAATAAATTATATGGTAATCTAATTTTTCCATTTATAGCTGAATTCCCTATCTTTCTCTGGGGGACCAGAATAACAACTCTGAAGTAATTGACCGAAATTTAAGCTACTCACCACTAGATGGTAGCCTTCTTGGGACTCATTGATCCACACAGTCAATTCCTAGGGTTGCTGTAATGAAAAAATAAAATCACTCATGTATCATAATTAGCAACCCAGGAACAGAACAAGCAGTCAGTAAATACTAGTTATTATTTTATTTATTAAATTAGCCTTTGTTAAACAGTGAATGTGAGTCAAGATATCAGATAATCTACAAACTGGCTTAATAGTGATTTTAAATTTTAAATTTTCTATTTTATCTGAACTTTGATTATGCATGTTTTCATCTAATTATATAGTAACCATGTTAAATATTATATATTTTAACAAAATTATTTTGAACAACCATTTGATATCTAACTAAATTAAATACCCATTAAAATTTTATATTTTTAATGAGATTTTCTTTTACTTCACATTTCCTTACTATTTTCTGATTGCCAAAGCACTATACAAAACATCTCTCAAAAGTTGCTCAAGGCATCCATTTCTCTTATAATAGTAATCATATTCTGAATTGTAATATGTCATTCACTCTTTAAAAACAAAACAAAGCAAACCTCATGGAATAAAATTTCCTTTTACCAAATTTTTTTTTTTTAAGATTTATTTTTATTTATTTAATTCCCCTCCCCTCCCCCGGTTGTCTGTTTTCTGTGTCTTTTTGCTGCGTCTTGTTTCTTTGTCCGCTTCTGTTGTCGTCAGCGGCAAGGGAAGTGTGGGCGGTGCCATTCCTCGGCAGGCTGCTCCCTCCTTCGCTGGGCGGCTCTCCTTATGGGTGCACTCCTTGCGCGTGGGGCTCCCCTACGTGGGGGACACCCCTGGGTGGCACGGCCCTCCTTGTGGGCATCAGCACTGCGCATGGGCCAGCTCCACACGTGTCAAGGAGGCCCGGGGTTTGAACCGCGGACCTCCGATGTGGTAGACGGATGCCCTAACCACTGGGCCAAAGTCCATTTCCCCCTTTTACCAAATTGTGCAGAGGACACAAAAATGAATGATCCTGTCCATAAATATCTCAGTTAATTTTTTAAATGTCTACCCTACATTTTAATAATCTGAATTTAGAAATTCTAAACTTACAAATACATATATATCTGTAAAATATTAAAACTTATGACATTAATCAGATTTAAAGGATGTTATTTTTTAAAAAACAAAATATTCTGATTGTAGTATTTTAACATTTATACTTTAATTTCAAAATTAAAATAATAGGAATTTTGTAATAATATCAAAAATTAAAAATTAATATCAAATAAAATAAGAAACTTTGGGCATATCCTTCTCTCTTGCCTATCCTAATTTATACCCTAGAAGTAGGCATTCTGATTTTCTCCCTTTGTTCCTATCATTTTCTGTCTAAAAAAAACCTTATCCTTAATTGTTCATAATACAGATAGGTCATTATTTGTTTATAGGCAATTTTCTAATTTTTAACAATAGTATGTAAATGTTTATATATTTATGTGTATATAGTTGGCTATAATTATTTATGTACATTTCTATACATGTTCAAGTACTTCTGAAGCTTTTTTTAGTAGAAATAGTTTTTATTGGGTCAATATTCTCTCATATTTTTTCTAGAGAGTTGTTACATCTTTTTGTTATTTATCGGTAAGAGATCTTATATGTATTCTGCACATGAATTATTCTTTTGGCTATATACTGTAACGTTTTTATTTCAGTTTATCACTAGTCTTTCCACTTCTTTCATAGGTCTCCTTGTTTATATAAACATGTTCTAAATTTTATGTGACGAAAGTTTTCTTAGGAAAACTTCCCACATCTCCAAATTAAAAAAAAAAAATTAAATACTAAATTTCCTTCTATGCCTATATGTTTCTTTCTGACTCATACTTGGTTCCCTTTATTTATGCATCTAATCTTTCACTAATAATACTTGTTTTTGATTAATGCTCTTTTAAACGTTTTAAATAGCTATTTACATACTCATTTTTTGGAAAAATGGGGAATCAGTATCTATTTGCTTAGAACCGAATCCATGACCCCCATGTCATAGGTGGGAGCTCAATTGCTTAAGCAACATCTACTTCCCCGTACTCTGCTTAATTTTGTACTCAAACATTTTATTTACAGTTTTGGAACTGAGTTCATAAGTGAAACCAATCTGAAAGTTCCCTGACAATTTTTTTAAACAGTTTTGGCAAAAATTTTATATTACTTTCTAAAAAAAAAAGATGGTTACATTTCCCTTTCTATTTGTGAAATATTTTGTATAAAATATGAAATAATTACTCCATGAATATCTGGTGAAGCATACCAAGAAAAGGTTTTCATATCACAGCTATTTTTTTACTATAAATTCAGTTTATTTAAAGGTTTTTATTTATTTTTTATTTATTTATTTTTAAAGATTTATTTTTATTTATTTAATTCCCCTCCCCTCCCCTGGTTGTCTGTTTTCTGTGTCTTTTTGCTGCGTCTTGTTTCTTTGTCCCCTTCTGTTGTCGTCAGTGGCACAGGAAGTGTGGGCGGCGCCATTCCTCGGCAGGCTGCTCCCTCTTTCACGCTGGGCGGCTCTCCTTATGGGTGCACTCCTTGCGCGTGGGGCTCCCCTACGTGGGGGACACCCCTGTGTGGCACGGCCCTCCTTGCGCGCATCAGCACTGCGCATGGGCCAGCTCCACACGGGTCAAGGAGGCCCGAGGCTTGAACCGCGGGCCTCCCATGTAGTAGACTGACGCCCTAACCACTGGGCCAAAGTCCGTTTCGCTAAAGGTTTTTATTATACTTCAGTCAATTTTGGTAATTTAATTTATATTTTTTCCAGAAAACTATCAGTAAAATTTAAGTTTTCATGTCCATTGGCATATTTTTCTTCTGGGTTTATATACATCTCAATTGTTTTTCCAATCCTAATATTGTTTATTTGTGCTTTCTCTATTTCTCTTTATTCCCTGTGATCAAGATTTCTAGAAATGAATATAATTTATTATTTTGTTTCAAAGATGTATTATCTATTCATTTACTTTTTTGTGTCTGATTTATTAATTTTTACTTTTATAAATACCATTTCCTTTGAGCTTTCATTTAATTTTTTCAAATACTTTTTTATAAATTTTAGGTTAATTTTACTATTAATATTCAAATTGTCTTTTTGTACTAACTATATTTATTGCTATGAATTTACATATACTTTCATGATTTTGACAAGATTTTCCAGAAAGATCAATTTAATCAATATTAATATTGCAATATTTGCTTAATTTTTATTTATATTTTCCTGAAATTATTTTCAGTTTTTCTGTACCATTTTTATTTTTCAAAGTTTTCTTGCAAGGATGTATTAAAAACGTTGCCTGCATAAAGTAAAATCAATGAGTTAATAAGGAGGAAGAAGATTAGGTCAATATGCATGAAAATGGTGGGTAATGTTGCTACCTTAGCTGGGCCACATGAGATATTATTTAGGTACTTAAAAAAAGAGACTACTAAACTGTATTTAGAGTATAATCTTAATTTTAATAAAAGACTTTAACAAGAAAAACAATGCAAAGTTGTAAATGCTCCTGAGATTCCTTCTATATTTCAACAGTTCTCTATGATTCTTTGCATTTTCAAAATTACACTGTTCAAGGGGACATGGAATCACAATAAATTAGCAAGCTGCCATTTTACTGTTCTCCTAACTAGGTAAAAATATTAAATCAAAAAGCAAACAAACATGAAACAAATCCAATAGGAAAGCCAATTCTGTAGGGATAGTGTCATTATTGCAGAAAAACACTATAGGTGGAAAATGTAAAGCTCAAAAGGAAGAAAAACGTTCAATTAACTAAGAGTCTCATTCATTACTCAAATATTAATTGATGGACACTATAAATATAGGACAAATGTGGTACTTAAAATAATTCACCAAAGCATTTAAGCATATATCATGGAGAATAGCAACCAGACATTCTATAGTCAAGAAAAAAAATGGGAACAATTTATCTGAAGCAGAAAATACTTACTATACTGTATAAATTATCTTCACTTTGGATATTTTAAGAAGTTAGAATAAGTTACAGGAAGAACTCATAATAGAAATTTTGAGGAAAAATTTAAATCACTGACTGCAAAAATCTATTGAGGATAGAATTGAAAATGCAATATTTATAAAAAGACTTCTTTTTATAAACTTGCAAAAGAAATGTAAATATTCAATATAATTCCTTCTGTAAATATGTAAAAAACATAAATGTTGTATGACTTAAAGCTTGTGAATTTTGTTATTAAAAAACAAAAACCTCCCTGTAAAATATCTTTCAGGTGGCAGCCATGGCTTATTTACCTTTGTATTCCTATAACTGTGTATATTTGTTGAACAGGATTCTGTACAAAAGTGTTTACACTGAGGGCCACAGAGAACCAGCACAGTTGTTCAACAGGCACTATGGATTTGATTTCTGTAGCTAAATTAAAAGGCTAAATGAATTCAGACTTAGATATGCCATTTTATCCTTCAATAAAGGGAAGGACAATTTAGGATTGAAATCTGTAACATTATAATTTAAGTGATACTCAGATGTTCTAATTTATGATTTTGCCTTGATACTGGGCATTACAATAACATTGCTGTAGAATATTGTTTGCATTATATACGGAGGCATTTAGTTAGCCAGATATAGTCAGTCACTCATACACGGTCATTGCATCTGTTTTACTCATTAATTTCATCAACAATCTGCCACCCATTCTAGGCTAAACAGAATTCTAAGAGTATGATTATTCCTATAATCCCATTTCTTTCTATAAAATCTATACACACTTTCCAATTTTATTATGTTCTACTATACGTGGCATTGATTTGTCATCAGTTATCTCTTTAAGGAATTGAGGAAGAGCTAGATAAATTGTTCAGCTTCAGACCTGGAAGAGAATGTAGACAATAGTTTTGTTTACTGTGTTGACATGAAAAGATTATTGGCAAGCATGTTTGGAACTTTTAATCGCTTATTTTTAATAGTTTAATATCAAAATAAAATGAGGTTGGAGCTTTGAGCCAAGAAGATTCTATTTGCTTTATGTAAATCAAGTGCTTTCTTTGGCTTCAATTAATAAATCCATCAAGACTAATTTCAAATGTCTTGTAATTTTTTTTCTATAATCATTCTTAAAAAAGTCTTTACTTTTTATGTAAATAATATTATAATTGGTAGTAAGTTAATATGACACTTTCCTTAAATGTACATCAGATAATATAAATAATTCCAGGAAAGTGATTCTTTAAAGTATGAATAATTTCATTGACTTATTCAGGATAAAGGAGTCAGCCAGCAAGTGTACATTATTCATAGCCTGGCCTGATTAGTATTTAGAGTAAAGGGGCAAATTAAATATATACAATACTTCTGCAAATACTTTCTACATTAAAATAAAAAATGGAAATGATAATAGATGGCATGATACTCCTCTTTCACCTCTGTCAGTGTCCAACCCTTAGCTCTTCTGATAATTTGGGACTGCATTACATTATTAACACAAATAAAACTTCATTGCAAAGACTTTATTCCCTTAGATTATTTGCTTGAAATATGCCCTACTAAAGAATGGTTAGTGGGTTGGAATTCAAAGAAACTGAAAAGATTTTGGAAAGAATAAACACAAAATAGATACTTATTGGGCTAGAGAGGAACATTTAGATATGCTGACATAATAATAGAAGGCAAACTGAGCAGCACTTACTGCTTGCAGCATTTTTCCTATTTTACATGCCTTCACCAACTTGTAATTTTATATAAAAACAGGATTGTTCTGGGCAAGGTCAATTGTGTCTGCGTTAAGAAAATAGGAACATTTCTTTAAATGAGAAGAGATCAACATTAAAATTCCATAATAAGGATTATAAAATAGAAGGAAAAGAAAGATCTGAAATCAGCTTGACTTACAAAATAACAACAAAGCATATTTGTGGTGCTAGAATGATAGTAATTATTTTGAGGGAAAGAATAACCTCTATTTCTGGAGGTGAAAAGCATTATGGATTTACATATTAGTTTAGTTTGACCTCCAAGAATCTGTTTTTACATAGCTGACTTTGTAAATTCACTCAGGTTCATGTATTCTTCATTTACCGTATGTTCACAATTATACTTAAAGCAATTAGATTCAGGGCCAATTCAAGGTCAGATGAAAATTGTGATAATGAGTCCAACAGAACTCAGTTTACAAACAGCTTATTTTCTTCTGAATCAGGAGATAACTGTGGCAGAACCCCAGTCAGCAAAATTTGGACTCTCCAATGGTAAAAGGTTTCCTTTGATTCCTGTTATGCATTCCGAATTTTGTCTCAAAAAAGGCCATCCTATTTTGTCAGAAGACACTTCCACATGAAAGAAGACAATATGAATTCAAACCTCAGTCTTTGAATTTGATTATATTCATATCCCTAATAGAGGAAATCTATTTAGTGGCTGTTTGCCTTTTGGTAACAGTAGTATAATACAGTAACTATTAATTACAAATAAATCATAAATCACGTAGCAATAATGTTTAGAAAATGAGGTTGAAGCTGTGCATCAAGAGGATTCTAATTGCTTGATCAAAATCAAGAAATTTCTTTTACTGTTGTTGAAGTATTCCATCAAAATTAGCTTCTAATGTGTGGAAATTGTTTTTTAAAATCATCCACTATGTGAAATTTATTTCTTTATGTCAATACAGGTATATTTGATTGAGTAATATTTTTGCAAAACTCTGACACCTATGCCTACCGAATCTTGTTTTTATGGATTAGTCATAATATTCCTATATCAACTCTATGAAGAAGAGAAGAGTAACATATCTTCACATCTTAATAGTAAGACTTATCTGTAGAACTGGACAATTCTTTTTTTTCAAATTTGCATATTGAAATTATTTATCTGATTGATACTTGGTATCAATTCATGTGAGAATTCAGTTACCACTTGCGGTTTCTGTACTACTAAGGATGTATTAAACATTAGTACAAAATTAAAAGGATTGGTGAATCTACCTACCATTTATTTTCTCTTCATTCTCTCTATTAATTTCAGTCATATTTCAGAAGGTATCACTATTAAAAACCAAAGTGTGAATGGCACGAAGGAAACTGATAATACAGTATCTACTTTGAAATAGTTAGAAAAGAATATGAAAGTAGAGGAACTAGAATAATTTTGTTCAACAATTTCAAAGTTTTATTTGTTCAAGCAGAGATCCTTATATATGCCTGAGTGTAAGATTATTCATTGTGATAAATATATCGTCCATCACTTAACCTCTATGGATTCCTGCTCAACAACATTCAACTCCTATTGAACACGGATTTGTGCAATTGAAATATATTGCATTTGCTATTTAGTCACTGTTTTGCTTTGTGAGTGAAGAATGTGAAACCCAAAAAGACTGATTTCCCTACTGTAACACAGATGATCTGATTGTGAGAATGGGATTCACTTGATTCCCAGATGAAGTTTCCTGTCCCTATATCACATTGTGGCATGCTATCACTTTTGAGTTCTTACTTCACATTTAGAATTAATATGTGGATTTTTTCTGGAGTAATGCAAAGAGGTAGTTCTAAAACAACAACGGAAAATGAGTTCGTTGTCTTTGGGTTAATTAGGTCTATGACAGATTGCAGATTGCAGAAAACCCTTGTGGGACTAACACTGCTTACGAATATAAACAGTGTGAGGGCCCTTTTAGTTGTGTGCCTGTGATTTCAATTCAGAGTTTAAAATGTTTGAATATTATTCACTGAACTATAAAAATATACTTTGTGTATGATACACCTAATTTTTATTTTGTTACTATACAAACACTCACATGCCTAGGAGCATCTAAAACAAAATGGCAAACAAATGTATAAGATTCCCTTCTGTGCCAGAAAATTAAAAAATGCATATTGACCAAATGTTCGAAAGCTGCCTCAGTGATACTAGTTAATTTTCTTTTCTCCTTAGAAGCACAGCAGCACCAATAATATATTGGAGTACTTCCCCAGCAAGCCAACAGCTGTAGTTTTTCTACTGCTTCTGTGATATTCCAGAAATACATTCCCACATCTCGCTTGAGATTTTTCTGTTTTTCCCATGACTGTAATTTTTAATGTAAAAATAAAAGAGTGACAGGGCAGATAATGCTATACTCTTATTACCCCATCAAATAGGCATTGTCATGCTATTCACCTTAGACTAAAGACAAATATGAAAATAGAAATTAGAATGTAAATTATTTAGAAAACTTCTAACATATGAATATAGTTCTTTACAGTTATACAAAAAGAGTCATTGCCTACAAGAAATGCAATGAGATCTAAAAATTTCCTAGGCCCAGGGAAAAAAGTTAATATCAATTAAATTGATAGTTTATGTTATTATTTTGTTTGGGAGATATCAATGTCTCTTTAAAACAGGGACTTCCTACATTGAAATATTGCCAACTCTGTTTAGGAACATGTGAATATTTTTCAGTCCTAGATATGGGAAAGTTTACTACCTCCAAAGCTTATGATTTCCTAGGGCTTGAATTACTACTTGAAAATGTGTATTTTCAACATCTTTACCCCAAAGTGGCCATTATTTGAAATTTGCTTAAGGTAGAGAGGGCAACTATTATTCTACTACATTCCACTTGGATGCCTGTGATTCTTATAGAATCTATCCATCTGGACTGAAATCCAAAGATCTTTGAACATTGATGTCCCTGGTTAAGTCCTTTTGGAATGATGCATCTTTCAAATAAGTTTGGAAATAAAAAAATACACCATTTTATAAATCAAACTAGCTCAAATAATTGCACATATTAGCAAGGAAAAGCACAACAAAGCACAAATCTACAATTGAAGGTGAACAGAAGGTTTCAAGGCAATTTTATAAAATACCTGATAGTAATTACTCTAGGCTGGATATTTGTTCACCCTCTCTTCAGGGTCACTTCTCTCATCCTCATTCTTCTCTTCAATCTTTCTGAGGCAGGCTAGTAGATTAGGAATCAATAGATGGATCTGGAACCTGGCAGGAAATCCATGTGGTCGTGAATACCCCACAAGATGGATGCTGGAAAACCCTTTCGATAACTCCCATTCAGAACAAGATTTCCTCAAGAATCAAGGAGAAGCCCCAGATATTCTCCAGGGAGCCTTATCATTGGGCCTTCCCAGGGGATTGAGGACTGGAGTAATCAGTCAAAACAGCAAACAGCTGGGACTTCTCCCCTGTCATTAACAAAGGGGCAGAACAATTAATGGTTTAAAAGACAAGTTCCATCTTCACCTCCCTGTTAGCTGACTTGGGTAAATCCAATGAACAAAAGAGTAGAAGTTGTAACTCTGCTGAGGCTCAGGACCCAGCTGGCACATGGTCAGTTCAGAGATTCAAGTCTCTTGAGTATATACCAATCCCAGTGCCAACCACAGGTTCAGTAAAAGTGACAGAAGAGGCATGTGTAGCAAGGTCACACTTGAGTCCAACTCCATCACACTCAGGAACACAAATTACAAAGTAGGGCCCACTGAAAAGGCACTGAACTCCAGAGCCATCTGCCATGGCCATAGAACCTGTGTGTCTCTGTAGATACAACCCCAGGTTGTATCTACTTTGGCTGTCTCTGGGATCCTGCTGAGCTGTGCATAAGCTTGTCTGATGACCTCCTGACTCTTTTTTGAAGATTCTTAGCCATACAAACTCATTTGTCTTTACCATTTCCACCTTTTATTCAAGGTCTTTTTCTAGGTGCATCACCAGACAGTGATTGACAGTGATCCCTTGGCACCAGGAAGGCTCTTCCCTGGGAGTCATGTTCCACACTGGGGGGAAAGTAATGCATTTACATGCTGAATTTGGCTTAGAGAGTGGTCACATTTGAGCAATATGGAGGCTCTCAGGAGGTAACGCTTAGGCACCCTGAAACTGTAGGCCTGGCACATATTTCAGGCACACAAACTCATAAGCATAGTCATCGGTATCAAGGGCTCATCATTGGACCATCCTTCTTCACTAGTCTTTGCCCTTGCATTGGGGGATTGTTGCTTTTCCATTGGGAATTGTGACAGAGCTCCCTGGCTAGAAGCTCTGCACTCCCTCGGTTGTCATTTGTAACTGTAATTACTATGAAAATATCCAATGAATATCTGAACATTTTTATATACCCTATATACTTGCCCTGGGGAACTCCTGCCCAACCATGTGTCCCCCATCAATAACACCACACACCAGTGTTCCTCCCCTGCCATAGTTGAACCCCTTTCTCGTCCAAAAATTCTTCAAAAAATGAAACCTAATATATCGCCAAATTCAATTAGTATGAAAATGAAATAATACTGATAAGTTTAAAGATTAGAAATAGAATACACACTAATTTAGAAAAACTAAAATAAAGTAAAAAATAAATTGGAATATTGAAAAATGAAAAATATTATGAAACTTTGTTTTTGACGTTTTTTCTTTCATCACAGTAATAGTTGTTGTCCTGCATGTACAGTGGCAAGGCAATTTCTTTCATTTCTTCCTCAGTGCCTACATCCTTTTTTTTTTATTTTTAATTTTGTCTTCAAAAAAGTTTTAGATCACAGTAAAGTGGGATATAAGCCCCATCTTGATATAGAGGTGGAGTGGATATCACCATTCCAGGGTCCACAGGGTAGAGGAATAAAATATGAATTAGAGTGGACTTACTGGTATTCTACTATAAAACTATTGTGACTAATAATGGAAGAAATTGTAGCATTGATGTGGAGAAAGTGGCCACGGTAATTGCTGAGGTCACAGAGAGGGAAGAAGAGATGTAATGTGAGGGCATTTTCGGAGTTGGAGTTGTCCTCAATGATATTGCAGGGACAAAGCTGGACCTGTCATAACACACTAAATGTACTGGGGGAAAGTGTAAACTACAATGGTAACTATTATCCATGCAGTGCAGTAGCTCCAAAATGTCTTCACCAAATGCAGTGAATGTGTCACAATGATGAGCAAGGTTGTTGATGTGGGATGAGAAGGGGTGAGGTGGGTGTGAGGTATATGGGAACCTCTTTTTTGTTTTTTAAGATTTATTTTTTTATTTATTTCTCTCCCCATCCCCCCTCCCCATTTGCTGTGTGTTCTTCTGTGACCACTTCTATCCTTATCAGCAGCACAAGGAATCTGTGTTTCTTTTTGTTGTGTCATCTTGTTGTGCCAGCTCTCTGTGTGTGCAGCCCCATTCTTGGGCAGGCTGCACTTTCTTTCCCGCTCGGTGGCTCTCCTTACAGGGCATACTCCTTGTGCGTGGGGCTCTACTATGTGGGGGACACCCCTGTATGGCAGGGCTCTCCTTGCAGCATCAGCACTGAGCATAGTCCAGCTCCACACAGGTCAAGGAGGCCCAGGGTTTGAACTGCGGACCTCCCATGTGGTAGGTGGATGCCCTATCCATTGGGCCAAGTCTGCTTCCCTTATATTTTTTATTGTAACATTTTTTGTGATCCATTTATCTTCAAAAGATACAATAAAAAAAAAACATTAAAAAAAGGCAAGTTCCAAAGCCAAATGTCCCCCTGTTCTTGCCTTTTTCCCATGCCTGGAACAGCACACAAGTAAACCTGGACATTTTCGAACCTGTAATGGGGAATTGTAGTTTGTAAATCAGCCCTTTTTATCTCTTTTCAGCCCCTTTCCTCTCTACCTGGGATCCATAATCTGTTATTTTCTCCCATTTCTCTTCCCTCCCTTCCTTAATAAATTACTGGCCTAACTAAAGTGGTTTGCACTTAATATTAATTTTTTTGTAGCTTGGCCAAGAATGTAGAGAAAATCCGACAACATTTCCATTCACTATATATAATAAGTCCCTTCATGCACTAGTTAGCTCAAATTTTTTCATTTTAGCAGTTTACTTGTACATGGTCATAAAACTTTGCTCAATAAATAAAAGGATCTGGATGAAAATGGATCTGATGGACAGAAATGGGTAAAAAATAATGAGAGATTTCAACAAATATCCTTGATCTAAGACCATTTAAAATGGATATTTCCAATACATAGCTTTTCTGGGCATAAGCAACAATACATAATTTTCAATAAGAAAGGACACCATCCATGACCCCTGCATAAAACATGAGATCCCAGAGTACTGTATAGGACCTGAATGAATAAAATAAGATTTTCTTTTAATTCAAGCCTTAAATTAAATGAAGATACAAATTGTATTTCTGAATGAAATATGTGGAGAGTTTAAAGTTTCATTCTTTCAATAGTAATTCAATTTCAATAATAATCTCAAAATGTCATTTTTCTTTCAAAAACTCATTAATTACCTCTAATACTTTTCTTAAAGAAGAAAGAGGCAAAAATAGCTATGAATGGTTTGAAAGCAAAGAGTAAAAGGAAATTTCCCAGCAAATGTTCAGACACATTTAACCATTTACATACTTAAAGAGAATGAAAAAGGACAGGCATAAGCAGGCAGATTAAAACAAGCAGAAAGAATAACAGAAAAACATTATTATCAGAATCTGGGTGTTAAAGTCGTACTCCTAAAAACAAGAAATCACCTTGCTCTCAGCTGAATTGTGAAATCAGCACATAAGTTTTACACATTTTAAAAATGACTTTAAAGAAGCAAGACAATTGTGTAAGTTTTAAAGCATCAGTAGCTTAATGAAAAAAAGCAAATAGTTCTTCCAAGTTATTCTCAGTTATTTTGCTGGTCAGTCCTACAGAAATAGAATGCACTGATGGAGACAGGAGTACATGGTCCTTGTGGAAAGTTATACTTCTCCCTCTAAATGAATTCATTGATATGCTGGCTTTGTAAATCAGTCTTGTGTGAGTTTGTTTTTTGATGCATCCATTCCTAAGAGAAAAATCTATTTTTTAAATTAAATTTTCAGTTGTAGGATTTCTTTATGTAAGTATGGATAAGCAAAGCCCTTATCTGATATTCATTTCCACATATTCTCTTTCATCTTGTAGTTTGTCTTTTTATTTTCATGAAGAAATCCTTTAATGCACAGACAAGAGGATTTAATTTTGATGAAATCATATTTATCCATCTTTTTTCCCTTTTGTGGCTCCTGCTTTGGTGAAAATTCTAAGAAACCATTGTCTAACACAGGTCCTGAAGATGCTTCCCTATGAGTTCTTCTAGGAGTTTTATAGTTTTGATTCTTATATTTAGATCTTTAATCCAATTGGAGTAAATTTTGTATATCGTATAAAGTAGAGGTCCACCTTCATGCTTTTGCATATGGAAACCCAACTTTCCCAGCACCATTTGTTGAAGAGACTATTCTTTCCTCATTGAGTGGACATGTCAAAAACCAGTCAGCCATAAAGTGAGAGCTTATTTCTGAACTCTGAATAAATTCCATTGTTCTATAACTCTGTCCTTGTGCCAGTATCATGAAGTTATGATTACTATAGCTTTGAATAAGTATTAAAATTGGAAAATGTGAGTCTCCAACTTTGTTCTTTTCAAGTTGGTTTTGACTATTTGGTAACCTTACCCTTCCATATAAATTTCATGATTGGCTTTTCCATTTCTGCAAAGGAAGCTAACGAAATTTTTATTGGGATTGCATTCAATCTATAAATCTCTTTGGGCAGAATCAACTTCTAACCATATTTAGTCTTCCAATCCATAAACACTGATTGTCCTTCCATTTATTCAGTCTTCTTTGATTTCTTTTAGCACTGTTTTGTAGTTTTCCATGTATAAGTTCTTTACATACTTGGTTAAATTTATTGCCATTGTAAATGGAATGTTTCTTTTCTTCGTCATAGTATTCAATGCTAGTGAATAGAAACACTACTGATTTTTGTGTGATGATCTTATACCTTGCTACTTTGATGAATTCATTTATTAACTCATAGAGTTTTATTGTGGATTTTTCAGCATTTTGCATATATAAGATCATGTCATCTGCAAATAGAGAAATTATTAATCTTCCTTTTCAATGTGGATGTCTTATTTCTTTTTCTTGCCTAATTTCTTTGGGTAGAACTTCTAGTACAATGTTGAATAACAGCCTTGACATTGGGTGTCCTTGTGCTTTACTTGATCTTAGAGAGAAAGCGTTCAATCTTTCACCATTGAGTATGATGTCAGCTGTGTGTTTTTCATATATTACCTTTACTGTTTTGATAAAGTTTTTATTCCTAGTTTTCTAAATGTTGCTGTTGTTGTTTTTTTTTTTAATTGAAGAGGTGCTGGATTTTGTTCAGTGTTGTTTTCTGCTTCAATTGAGATGATCAGGTGTTTTTTTCCTTCATTCTATTAATGTGGTATTTTATATTAATTCAAGTTTACCACTTGATCATGGCGTATAATTCTTTTAATGTGCTGGTAGATTCAGTTTGTTAGTATTTTTGTATCTATAATCATGAAGTACACCAGACTCCAATTTACAGGAGTCTGAATATTCCTTCTGCTCAGTATGAAATAGACTTTCACCTCCTCACAAGTGCTCTATTGTGTGTGTGTGTGTATATATGTATTTTTTGTGGATGGGAATATAACTTTATTTATACTGAACGGGGGGTGGGGGGCAGGGGGACGGACAGGTGTCCAGTCTCAGAACTTCTGGAACTGCTTCTTGGTGCCAGCAGCTTTGGTGACCTTGAGCACGTCGAAGCGCACGGTCTTGCTCAGGGGCCGGCACTCACCCACCGTGACGATGTCGCCGATCTGGACGTCCCTGAAGTAGGGGATCAGGTGCACAGACACGTTCTTGTGGCGCTTCTCAAAGAGGTTGTACTTGCGGATGTAGTGAGGTAGTCTCTGCGGATGACCATGGTCCTCTGCATCTTGATCTTGGTGACCGGGCCAGACAGGCTGCGCCCTCGGATGGAAACGTTACCAGTGAAGGGACATTTCTTGTCGATGTAGGTGCCCTCAATGGCCTCTTTGGGTGTCTTGTAGCCCAGACCGATATTCTTGTAGTAACGCGGGAGCTTTTCCTTGCTGGTTTCTCCAAGCAGGACCCTCTTCTTGTTTTGGAAGATTGTTGGCTGCTTTTGGTAGGTGCGCTCAGTCTGAATGTCTGCCATCTTTCCGGCCACTTGAAAAAAAAGAGCTCTACTGTATATTTTAAAGTCATCCTTTTACACAAGTCACTTTAACATAATTATTTCTTATGCTGCATTAGCTTTCCACAAGCTGCTTCTGTCTGCAGGGCAAGTTCTGGGAGGGTGAATCAGAGATGAGTTTCCTGGTTTAGTCTTTCAGACTGTCACCCAATAGATTGGCAATGTCAGACATACAGATACAGCAGTAGGCACACAGGGGTTACTCTGCTCCCACCAATACAAAGCCGGGGACCCTCACAGGAGTGCTGAGTCACTCCGCATCATGCTGACAAAGAGGTCGGGGAGAATGGCAAGCATGCCAGGAGCTTTTCCTATTACTTCAAAAGCTGCGTTTTCTTGATTCAGCACTCACCAAATTACTGCAACAATTTGTTTTCAGGAGTTTCGAGAAAGATGGCTCTGTCAGTTTTTGCTAGTTGCTCAAATATTCTGTGGCCGAATCCCACCATGGACCATCTTATTCCATCACGTTGGTCTAATATAAATTTTTGGAAAGCAATTTATAGATATTTACACAAGTTTATTGATCTATTCTTAAAAGGGAAAGAAGAGTACATTCCAAGTCCTGTAGAAAAGTAAAAGTTCTTATCGCAAGCAATCTGGGACACTTTTCAAATAAATTTAAAAAAATTAAACAGCAATACTAACTATGTAAAACAAGACTGTTTATATTTGCATGGTATTGGGACTTGAAACTACTTCCAAATTCATTTTAGAATAGGTCTGTGACAAGTCTAATCTCTACTTTTTTTGGGGGGAGTGGTAACTAGAGGAGTAAGAAATTAGTTTAAGAAATTAGTTCTGTAAGGTGAACACAAATGCATGCATGTTTGTGCATGCATGCACACACATACACACACATTGCAGATTGGATTCTTTGTGGGGGCATGGAAGCCAATTTCCAGTTTCCAGGTTCCTAGTTATCCCTAGAAAGTAACTCATTTTCATAATGACTTTTTTTTTTCCTTCTCTGTTGGTTCTCTTTCCCTTCCTTCCTTCTGATCAATCTAATGTCGTATCTAACAACTGTCAGATTGATGTTATCAAGGGAAATGATGTTAAAGCATTCAGAATCTTAACATACATTATTGTAATTCTTCCTTGGATATTCTTTCCCTTGGAAATGCTACAGAAGTGTTGTTTGTCAAAGGCCTATAAGAGAACGTGTAAGAAAGAAGCAACTTTGACTTTGGTAACTGATTAGCTAATCAGTAGTTTTATACCACATGAAACATTTTCCTGTTAAAATAGATTTCTCATATCTAGAATTGTACTGTGTCTCTCTGTGGTCTGTATGGTGCAGAAAGGAGACAGAACCCTACAAAAGGCGCAATCCTGCCAGAGTGCAACTTTCAGATTCCTCATTGCTTAAGAATTTTGATGTCTCCCAATATATGAACTATTGTGCTTATTTAAGAATTGAGATATAGTATTGTAATCTTTTGTATGGCATTCTTTTGAATCTAAATTTTACCATGTAACAGGTTATGAGCTTGTACAAATTAGTTAATTTCTTTTGCATATGTTCCTCAGCCGTAAAATGAAAATAACATTCTCTTAGAGTGTAATGATAATATAGTGAGGTGATGCCTTAGAATGCCTAACATAGTTGACCTATAGGATCCACTCACAAATTCCCTGGTTCTTTGGCTGGTGCAGGTAATAGAAGTTGATGCTAAAGCTGATCAATCAGGAAAAAAGCTTTATTATGCTGATGGAGGCAGGGAGTGAGTCTCGATCTTGCCTTTCCAAACAATGTAACAGCGTTATATTGGGCTGTGTTAGGGAGGGGTTTTGTCATTTGAGAGAAAAGATTGACAGGTAGGGGGCTTTTACAAGTGGGTTCTTAAATGCACGTGCTCTGTGCTCTAACATAGTCTAACATGCTAAAGCTTAGCTAAGGTTTAGCTAAGGTCACCTATGGTACTGAGGTGCACTAAAAGCTGGAAAGTCCTGTTTGGTGTTGACTAAATTCTGCAGTCACTTACTGACCACAGCTACAAGCCATACTCTACCTTGATTGCTTGCATCCTAAATAGGTCATGAATGGGGGAGGACAGGATACAAATGGGCTGTGGGAGGGGGACAGTGTGCAAAGAGACAATCTGTTACCGCTTTTATGAAAGATCCATCTTTACAAAGGAATTGGCAGGGCTTTCTTACAGGGAGGACAGAACCCCTTCAATACCATTATTATTACTACTGTAGTTATCATCATCTCATGATTACTATTTATTTTGAAAGAAAAGTGGGGCATTTGAAGATAGCACCTGATCCCTAACAGAAAGTAGATTAAAATCACTAGTGGACCAGATGTACCAAGGCAGGTTGTGGTAACATGCAATTAGCATTGATTAAATAGAGAAGTACCCTTCAAATTGTAAAAATTTGAATAAAATCATTCCCACCTGTAAGATTCCTTTAGGTAGACCCTAAGGACTATTTGAGTTTGAATCAGTCTTAACAGTGGATTCTCCTAAACAGCCAATATCTTTTAGTGTCCTTAATGTTTCTAAACTAATGTCCAAAATCATGAATATTTAGAAAAGTATATTAGCCTGTTGGTAAAAATAGAGATGTTTTTCTGATTATAAAATGATCTATATTTCTTGTAGAAAATTTAAAAAATACTGAATGCGCAAATTTCTGTTCAAAGGTAATAAAGAAAATAAATTATCCAAATTTCATCATCCAGATATAATTATTTTTAGTATTAAAATAATACTAAATTATTGGGTTCAGCTTCGTGGGCTTGAGGGGGCTAGGGTTGGGAGAATGGGTCAGCTGACCCAAGGAATTTGGGGGAGGGCTGGGGAGAACCGTTGAATATGGGAGAATGTCAGGTATATGGTTGAAACTATACTGTTGAGAAACTTTTTAGAAAATATAATAAGGAAGGATCACGTGTTTAAGGTGCTTAGTGTGGGGCGGGGCATCTGGTACAGGGGCAAGCTTCTAGGGAGTATGTGGGTGCTCATTTTGTCATAGTGTGTTATATCATTGGGTGGAGACCCATAAAATGAATGTAAAGATATACCCACATCCTGGGGAGACCTGATGTTCCCAAATAGAGGGAATTGTGTCTCTCTCTCCAGAGAATTGTTGGCTCCCAATTAATTAGGGCAGGCTAGTACATCAAGCCCTCAGCATTGTTGCAGTATCTGTAAATCTGGTTCCTCAAGTAGTGAAGATTGAGTTTCACGGTGTACCCTGAGGGGAGGAGGAGAGAGTTATAGCCTGTATGGAAGCAGGGCAACTGGGGGAGATGGACGTGCTCCACAAGATCATGCAATGATGGACAGGTCAACTTACATCTAAAGTGTGTAAGTCTATAAACTAAAATGTAAACCATAATGTAAACCATAAGGTAAAAGATAAAGAAACTAAAAATTTAGAAATTTGTACATTCTGAAATACAAACCATAATATAAACCCAAATGGAATCATGTTTGATAGCTATGTTTCAAAATCTGTACATCAGCTGCAGCAAATATAACATGAACATGTAAAAAGACCATTCCTGGGGAAAGGGGAAAAGGGTTTGATGTTGGATATCTGGGAGTCCCCTATATTGTGTATGTGAATTACTGTGATCTAAAACTTTTTTGAAGACAAAATTAAAAATTAGGAAAAAAAAAAAAGAAAGGATGTAGACACTGAGGAAGAAATCAAAGTGCCTTGCCACTGTACATACAGGGCAATACCTACTACAGTGATGAAAGGAAAAATGTTAGAAACAAAGCTTTATAATATTTTTCATTTTATTAATACACCGATTTATTTTTACTTTATTTTAGTATATCTAAATTACTATGTATTCTATTTCTAAACTTTAAACCCATCACTATATTTCAATTTCCTATTAATTGAATTTGGCAATATGTTAAGATTCATAGTTGAAGAAGTTTGGACCACAGAGAGGTTCAGCTATGGCAGGGGAGGAACACTGGTGTGGGGTGTTATTGATGGGGGGCACATGGGTGGGGGGGAGTTCTCCAGGACATGTATATAGCGGACATAAATATTTTATGATATAAAAAATTATTTAAAAATTATAATCCAAATTTCATCATCCAGATGTAATTATTTTTAGTGTTTGTTATGCTTTTCTTCCAATCTTTTTTCATCAGACGTATATCAGAAAAATTTAAATAATTTAAGATTATATTTAGAAATATAAATTTTATATCTAACATAGTACATTATTAAAAATTTATTGAAAAGCCTAGAGATATGTCCTGGATGGGGAAGGATATAAATATAAAGCCATGGCAGTAACTAAGACATGAAAATAAAATACAAAGTTCTAAGGGACTGAAGTGAGTGGTAGAAAGTAAATTTATATTGAGTTAGGGCAGGTGTATCAGACAGAGACTAAGCAGGAAAACAGAACCCACGGCATATTAAAGATGGGGCGCTCGTTATAAGGTGATGAAAGAACTGGAAGGGCAAACACAGGACTGTGATCCAACCCATAGGTTAGCAACAGAAATGCTTCTCCTGGGACTGCATAGACTATGGAGTAAGCGGAACCTAGAAGCTGTTAACACTGGGGAAAATGAATGTCAAAAGGAATATACAGCAGCGAAAGTTATTTGTAATATGACATTCAATTATTAATAATAACATCTTTGGGGCCTTAATATGTGCAAGCTCTTTTCTAGGAGTTTGACATGTATTGAATTGCTTCATCTCCAAAATAACACAAAGAGAAAGATAAATTGATATCTTTATTTTAAAGCAAAGAAAATTGACTCAGAGGGTTTCCCTTGCCCACCTTTACATAGATAGTAAGCAACAGAGCTGGGATTCAAATCCAAGCTATTTTGTTTAATGTACTGATTACCAAGTTCATTACAGTGAAGTTAGAATCATCTACCCAACTGTGATTATTTTGTCATTTCTTTTTAACTGGCGTATTTATTGTAATTCAAACTGTTAGCTACTTGATCATAAAAAAAATTATTCAGCTGCCTTTTAAAAATATGCATAGATTCACATATATAATCTATATCCTTCAGTTGCTTCATACTGGATAATTTCTACAAGGAAAATAGTTACCAGGTGCAGAGTCCCCTTCCATGTGTACTTAACCCCAAATGTGTGGAAAATTTGGAGGTCAAGCTGCTCAAAATGCTTTTCTGGAAATTCTTCCTCACTGAGCTGCTCTGCTAGTGGATGGAAGGATTATGACATGAGGAAGAGGAGTAGTGGTGATTAATGATCATTTAATATTTCCCCTTATACCTTTCCCAGCTTTGTTTGCCAGCAGAAGTTGATACAGTAAGCTAAGTAAGAAGGACAAAGTCACTTCTCACACCTTCACCTCCAGTACCTCATCTCTAACATGAGGTCATTGTAAAAGAAGTTCTCTAAAATCCTTTTAAGTTAGAAAAATTTACTGATCTAAGTTGCTGTGAATATTCTTTGAAGCAGGTGCTTTCCTAGTCAGAGACTTAAAAGACAACCTCTTTGCTCTTGGAGACTATTACATTTAATAAAATGCTAACTATGAATTCTGAAAATGTTGCCAGCATCCTCACATCTTCCCATAACTTTCTCTTGACTTGATTAAAAAATACTTTCCTTCTGACTCAACATCCTGTCATTTGCTATCAGAAGAAAAAATAACAGTAATTGAAGAAACACACGAGAGAGAGAAATGGAGAGATAGAAGTGTTTTAGATTTGTGACATTAGAGAACAAAGCTAAATGCTAACTATGATTGAGGAAGGTTGTTATGGATTTTAATTTCATTCTAGGTTAGGGGTTTCATTTATTCAAAATGTTTTTGAATCTATCAGATATTTAGCCAGTTCAAATAAAGAAAAATATGTTCCTCAAATAATGAATTAGGTTCTCATTAATGCATTCCAGTGAGCTCACTAATTTTATTTTTATACTAAACTTTATGACACTGAACACTCTTGATATAGAAACCAATCACGTGAAATACTTCCTTTCTTTAGGAAAGGAGTGATTAAAAGTGCTCTTTAACAACCTTTAATCATTTTATTGTTGCTGATGTGGGAGGAGTGGGGTGGGGGGTGGGGAGTATATAGGTCCTCATATTTTTTGAATGTGACACTAAAGAAAATGAAGAAGAAGAAAACAAAGAGGGCATTGGGCATTGACTCTGGTAATAATAATGACAATGAAGAAAGAAGTGAAGGCGGAAGACGGAGAAGAACACAAGGTTCAGTTTGCAGCAATATCCGGTGGAGTTCAGGTCCAGAAACTGAACTCAACATCAAGAATATGTCCAGCACTGGGTCAGACCCTCTTTAGAGAGGGAGAAGAAGGAGGGGGAAGCTTTAAGAGCCCACTGCAGGCTGGGCTCCTAGCACCACTTTGCACGCTCACTTATTTCCTGCCACATTCTACGTGAGACTGCCACTCCCCATTTGACATGAGAAGTCAAGATGCAGAGGAGTAGGGGACATTCCTCTAGGTCCCACAACTATGAAAACATAACAGGGAAATTCTAATCCAAGTCTGGGATGCCAAAGTTCATGTTCTCCAAAATCCTGGCCCACTGTTTGCAGTATAGAGCACTCCAGCCAATTGAATGGATATTGGGAATAGAGCTGAGAGCTTCAGAGTGGGAACTCTGGACCCTAAATGTCCAAGTTTAAAACTTGGCTCCATTATCTTCTAACTGTAGGAACCTCTCTATAACTTCTTTCTGCCTCCATTTCTTTACCTACACAAAAAATGGAGATATCAATAATATATAGTATAATAACATATTATATATGATATTAAAAAAGTGCTCTTTAAGAGAAAAAAATAGATTTCAAATAATTGAAAACATCCTTTCAGGTAATTTATATTTCTTTAGAATTGTTTACAAGGGGGAAAGAAAACACATTTAGGATACAAATGACATTACATATTAGAATTGTATTTCCAGGAAATGTTCTTTTCTGAGAGGGTTACCAAAAGGGCAGTGTGGAGTGAGTTGTTACACAATACATCCTGGGAACACAGGCTCAGGCACAACAGAAACTTTCAGCAAATATCCACTTTATTTTTTACACAGCACAAAGGGTCCAAAGAAGCAGGGGGAAAGATCCTATTTTTTCTGGTCTGCTGGGGAGGCCAATGCTGTGGTCAGTAGATGGCAACTCTGCATTTCCCACTTTGTGTAGGAGAAGAGAGACAAACCTGTGCAGAGTGTGGTGTTCATACGACCAAGGGGAAAAGCACCCTGCCCTCAGAATTCCTGCCCAGATAAGCATCTGTTTCCAGGTTTAAGGTCTGATCTAGACTTTTCATTAGACTTAAAACCTTCCTGGGGTTGTGGGATAGAACAGACTAAAACATTGCACACTAGAAGAGAAGGCCAGGGGGTAGGGTGGGCAGCTAAGTGCTGAGAGATGGCTGCTGAATGTGTGCCCCTGACTTCTGCAGCAGTTAGTATACAAAGAATTTGAAGGTGGCATTATGGTGACAAATAGCAGATTAGATTGACAGGGAAAATTGCATAGCCATTTGTATTAGTCAGCCAAGGGGTCCTGATGCAAAATACCAGAAATTGGTTGTTTTTCATAAAGGGCTTGTATTTGGGATAGAAGCTTAACATCACAAGGCCATAAAGAGTGAATTACTTCCCTCATCAACTTCTGTTGCCATGTGGTGTTCTGGCAAGATGACAGAGCCTTCCTCTTCCTCTTGAGGTGCTGTGGCCCCATCTTCTTCCAAGTTCAGTCATCTGCTGAGATAGCTCATCTGTCTCCCAGGGCTCATTTCACTCTGGGCTCAGCTGCTCTGCTCTCTCCACAAGGCCAGGTGTAAGCTATCAGGAGAAAGGCTCATCTCTCTTCCTGGAGTCTCTGTCATGTCTAATGGAGCAGTCTCTCTTTCCTTATATATCTGCTTCTCCGGGTATTTACTTCCTGGGACTCCAGCATCAAAACTCAAACTCTCACTTCTGTCCTGTCATTTTCTCTGTGAGTCCCCACTCACCAATGGAGTAAGGACTCAATGCCCTACTGACGTGACCCAATCAAAGACCTAATCATAATTTAATCAAGTAAAAGTGAAACCTTTGAAGTTAATACAATCTATTTCACCCAGAGGAACAGACAGACCAGTTTACAAACATAATCCAATATGTATTTTTGGAATTCATAAATAATATCAAACTACCACACCATTGATACTGTTTTAGTTCATTTGTTTGTTGGAAAATATATAGAGGTAAATATGTTCAGAAGTGATTATAATATAATTTGAGGTTTATCTGATAATCTGAAGGAAAACAAGTTAAGGCAGTAAGGGTATTAGGTAAGATCAAACATTTAAAACCAATAATTACAACCCAGAAAGAGACAGAGGATAGAAAAGTTAAAAGAAAGTCAGGAAAACAATTCAGTAGTTTCAATATCAATTTCAAACAAATGCATTTATATTTTCAGCAGTTAAAAGTGAAGTAGATAGTTTAGGAATTTGGCCCCTTCCCAGAGGCCCCAATCTGATATTTATGCTCCCCAGAGTGACAGAGTTAGACTCAGCAGTGGTTTCCTTATGCATGACTCTTCTGTCCTTCTATTTGAACCTATAATTAGTACTAGAGTTAGTAGGTTGTACATCCAAGGTACTTAAATCTTTGGGCTGTCCATGTGCCAACTGAGCCCTGAATCTCAATGGAGTTGCACCACCTACTCTCCAGTTCAATGGATTAACCTGAGACAGCTAATGGGGAGGAGATGATGGAAAAATAACATACCAAGGAACTGAGAGTACCTAAAACTGCAAGCAAGAGAGTCCTGTCCATCAGATGTAATGAATCAAATTCCCCCTCAATTAGTGGTGGAGTGGTTATCACCATCCCAGAGTCCTCAGGATTGGGAAATGAACTATGGACTAAAATAAATGTACTAGCATTCTTCTATAGACTTATTGTGATTCTAGCAATGGAAGAAATACTATTGTTGTAGAGGCAGTGACCCATTGATATTCTGGGGTTATGGAGAGGGAAAAATGGGGATAATGGGGTGGGGCATTTTTGGGATTTGGGAATCATCCTGAATGACATTACAATGACAGATACAGGCCATTACATATCTGACCATAACCTACAGAGTCAAATGGGAGGGAGTGTAAACTGCAAGGTAAACTATAATCTGTGCTTACTGGCATTGCTCCAAAATGTGTTTATCAATTGCAATGAATGTACCACACTGATGAAAGATGTTGCTAATGCAGGAAAATGTGGTAGATGTGGCGAATGGGGCATATGGGAATCCCCTATGTATTGTCTGTAGCATTAATGTAATTAAAGTATCTTTTAAAAAATAAAAAAGTGAAAAAAAAGGTAAAGAAAGCTTATCATAACTGAATCCTCTGTTATTTAATAATCAAATTTTTTCACATACCTGCCTAGTAGCAGTAGGCAAGGTGGTCCTAAATGCTTAATGCCAATTGCAAACTGTAAAATTTCAGTGAACACTTAATTAAACTATATTATGTCATCATTTAGAAATGAATATTTCATTTACAAGTCAGTTGTAATCTTAACCAAGTTTTATTTAAAAGGATCAAATTATGTTTTCAAATATTACCCAAATTTTTTATTTTTGAAGGGAAAAGGGGCAGAATGAATATTTGAGGAAATAATTGCCACAATCTTCCCAACTCCAATAAAAGACATAAATATACATGTCCAAGAATCACAACATACTCCAAACAGAATATATCCTAACAGACCTAGTCCAAGACACATTATGATCAAAATGTCAAATGCCAAAAATAGAGAATTCTGAATGCAGCAAGAGAAAAGGGATTCATCACATAAAAGGGATCCTCTATAAGACTAAGTGTCAATTTCTCATCAGAAACCATAGGGGTGAGAAGGCAGTAATGTGATATATTTAAAGACTGAAAGAGAAAAACTACAAGCCCAAAATTCTTTGTCTGGCAAAACTGTCCTTAAAAAATATGGGGGAGTTAAAAATATTCATAGATAAACAAATCTGAGAGAGTTAGCCAACAAGAGTCCTGTGAGAATTCCTAAAGGGTGTTCTACAAACAGAAAGGAAAAGACAGGAGAGTGGCTTAGGATAGTGTGAAGATCTTCAGTAATGGTAAGTAAAAAGGTAAATACGAAGCCAAATAGTAGTGTATCTTCAATATATAACTCTGCACTTAATTCATATAAAAATCAAAATAAAATTGAATAATTAAAAAACACATTCCTGATGAAGGACTTGCAAAATATAAAGTGGGGGGAAAAGAGTGGAAGAAGAGAGATGTGGGAGCAAAGAACGTGCATGCTATTGAAGCTAAGTTGGTATCTTTTCAAATTTGCAAGTTATGGATGTAGGTGTCCCAAAATAGATGAGGCAATCACTGGCAAAACTGAAGGTAGAAATAGCAACCTCCACAATAATAGTTGGAGATTTTAATACACCATTCCTATTAAGAGAGAAATTATCTACATAGAAGGTTAATAAGGAATCAGAGAACTTGAATAATTAGATAAATGAACAAGACTTCTTCCCAAAAAAGTAGGATATACATTCTTCTCAAGTGAACACTGGTTATTCTTTAGGATAGACCACATGGTGGACCACAAAACACATTTCAATACATTTAGAAAGATTGAAATCCTACAAAGCATCTTCTCTGACCACAAGGGAATGAAGCTGGAAATCACTAACAGAGAACTGGAAAATCAACAAATACATGGGAGTTAAATAAAACTCTCTTAGATAAGGTCAAAAAGAAATCAGTAAACACCTTGAGGCAAATGAAAATGAAATTAAAACATATCAAAACTTATGGCATGCAGTGAAAGCAGCGCTGAGAGGAAAATTTACAGCCCTAAAAGCTTGCATTGGAAAAGAAGAAAGAGCTAAAATCAAAGACTTAACTACAATCCTGGAGCAACTAGAGAAAAATTAACAGCAAACTAACCCCAAAGCAAGCTGAAGGAAAGAAATAACAAAGATTAGAGTAGAGATAGATGAAATTAAGAATTAAAAAAAAACAGAATTAACAAAACCAAAAGTTGGTTCTTTGAAAAGATTGATAAAATTGACAAACCCTTAGTTAGATTGACAGTGAAAAAAGAAAGAAGATGCAAATAAATAAAATAAGAATTGAGTGTGGGGGCATTAATACTGATTCCACAGAAATAAAAAGGATATCAGAGGGTACTATGAACAACGTAATGCCAACAAATTAGACAACCTAGATGAAATAGACAAATTCTTAGAAACACATGAACAACATACACTGACTCTACAAGAAATAGAATACTTCAACAGACCAATTACAAGCAAAGAAATTTATTAATAACCAAAAATATCCTAGCAAAGAAAAGCCCAGAACAAGAAAGCATCACAGGTGAATTCTACCAATCATTCCAAGAATAATTAATACGAATCCTGTTTAAGCTCTTTTGAAAAAAACTGAAGGGAAGGGAACATTACTAACTCTTTCTATGAAACCAACAGTACTCTAATACCAATGCCAGATAAAGATATTACAAGAAAAGAAAATAACAGGCCAATTTCTCTTATGGATATAAAAGCAAAAACCCTCAACAAAGTACTTGCAAATCAAATTCAACAGCACTTTAAAGGAATTATACACCATGATCAAGTGTGTTTTATCCTGACTATGCAGGGTACTTCAATACTAGAAAATCAATTAATGTAATACATAACATCAACAGAACAAAGGAAAAAAAACACAAATGATCATTTCAATTGATACAGAAAAGACATTTGACAAAATTCTTTCTTAATAAATTCTTTCTTGATAAAAACATTTAGAAAAGTAGGCATAGAAGAGAATTTCCTCAAAATGATAAAAGGCAAATATGAAAAACCTAAGTAACATCATACTTCATAGTGAAAGACTGAAAACACTCACCCTAAGATCTGGAATACAAAGATAACCTCTGTCATGACTGTTGTTCAGCATTGTATTGAAATTTTAGGCAGCCAGAGCAATTAGGCAAGAAATAGAAATAAAAGGCACCCACATAGGAAAGGAAGAAGTAAAGCTTTCACTATTTGCCAATGGCATGATCTTATACATAGAAAACCCCCAAAAATCTACCACAAAGCTACTAGAGCCAAAAAAGAAATTCAACAATTACTTGTGGTGGTATACAAGGTGAACACATGAAAATCAGTAGTGTTTCCATACATTAGTAATGAGAAATTTGAGCAGTAAATCAATTTAAAAATTCCGTTTATATTAGAAACTAAAAAAAATCAATCTCTAGGAATAAATCTAATGAAGGATGTAAAGAACTTGTACACAGAAAACCATAAAACATAGCTAAAAGAAATCCAAGAAGACCTAAATAAATGGAAGGACGTTCCATGCACATGTACTGGAAGACTAAACATTGGTAAGATGTCAGTTCTACCCAAAATGATTAACAAATTCAATGCAATCCCAATCAAAATTCCAACTGCCAGCTTTGCAGAAATAGAAAAACCAATTGTCAAACTTATTTGGGAGGGTAAGGACTCTAAATAGCCAAAACATATTGAAAAAGAATGAAGTTGGAGGATTCACACATGCCGACTTTAAAGATTATTACAAAGGTACAGTGGTCAAAACAATGGCTATAGTTAACAGCACTATTTTAATATTCTTTCATCAATTTTTTTTCTCAACAAAATCAATTGTAACAAAAGTAGCAAAGTGTCAACAATGGAGTGGTACATGGGAACATTGTATTTTTAATGACTTTTCTGTAAACTTAAAACTCCTCTAATTAAAAGTAATAATTTTTTAAAAACACTACGCTACTTGAAACATACTACACACAAAATACTACATATTGTATCTCTCTATTTATGTAAAATGTAATTATTAATACATTTATAGAGACAGAAATAGATTAGTAGTTATGTAGGAATGAGGAAGGATAGAGAGATTGAGGGCTGACTGCTCAGGGGTATAAGGTTTTTCATTTTGGAATAATGAAAATATTCTAAAATTGATTGTGGTGATAACACAGAACTTTGATTATACTAAAAGCCAGTAATTGTAGACATTGGATGGACTGTATGCTATGTGAATACCTCAATAAAACAGCTGAGAGATTTATATGAGTAATTTAAAATGTATATTAGTCCCAAAACAGCTAATAGATTTTTGGACTCCATGATTAGAAGAAACTCAACAGAGTTACAGAATTGCAACACCCACTCTCCAGTTCATTGGATTCATCTGGGACAAATAATGGGCAACAACCATTCCAAGGATCAGAGAGAGTCTACAACTGCAAACAAGATAGTCCCATTCATCTGCCCCATGGTATCTAAGACCCTTCTCAAAAGGAGATGGACTATGCATCACCATCCCAGCATCCTCAGGTTTGAAGAATTAACAATGGACTAGAGTAGTCTTAGTTATTCTACCATAGACTTATTGTTAGTCTAGCAATTGAAGAACGTTTATCATTGATGTGGAGGCAGTGCCACTGGAGGTTCTGAGGGGAGGGAGAGGGAAATATAGATGTAATATGTGGACATTTTTGGGATATTGGAATTGTCCTGAATGATGTTGCAATGACAGATACAGGCCATTATATGTCTTGTCATAACTAACAAAATTGTGTGGGAGAGAGTTTAAAGTATAACTTAAACTTTTAATATAATACACACTTAGGGGCAATGCTTCAGTATGTGTTCACCAATTGTAACAAATGCACCACAATGAAGGATGTTAATGTGGGAAAGTGTGAAAGGGGTAGGGAGTTGGGCATATGAGAATCCCCTACATTGTTTATATAACATTTATGTAATCTATCTGAAAAAAATTTTTTTTAAGTATTTAAGAAGATAAAAGAAGACTATATCTAAAAACATGTTGGCAATTGTCTCCAGTCTACCCTGAAAAAAACACTTTTATATTTTAGTGCCAAATGAAGTTCTAGGAACTGCATATCAAGGAACTTTATCTATGAACTTGTATATATTCAGCAGACAGACGAAAAAAGAATGGAGGAACAAAAACTGAAATAGCAATGAAGGGAGCAGATGCCAGTCTCTGCCACCAGTCTCTTAATTTTTAGCTTAGCCTAATGAAATTCATCCCTCTAAGATCAATTTTGACAAGTTCTTAACAACTTCTTAAACTCCAGGCACAAAGCCTAGTTTAGTATTGTTAAAGTACAGTCTCCAGACTACCCAAAATGACCTTTGGGTAACCCCCCAAACTGCAACTTTCTTTTCCTAATCCTCTAATTTCTAGGTTGAATAAGGGGAGTTCCCTTGCTTTTTAGTTTTGTGCTTCACCAGGGAATGGTACCATGAATCAAACCAAGTCTATATCTGGCCAGCCACTCACTGTAAGGAATGTGAATATATTTCCCTACATTCTAGTCTGTCTTGGGAGAACTACTTACTATAGGACTGATCATTTAGAACCAAAATATTGCCACTATGTCTGATCCTCAGTATTACTTGGGACCTAATTTTCTACTCTTGTATCTTATTTTTCAGACCAGATTATATGCCAGAAAGACATAACAATTATTTCCTGTTCATGAAAAGGAATTTCCTTCTTTTGCATTAATTTACAATTTTCAACTTTCCTTACAGTTGAGTATGGTCTGGCGACTATGTCTTACCAAAGGAATGTGAGTGAAATTATGTGTACCACCTCTAGCCCAAGACTTTGAAGTTATGAGGGATATTTTATGTATTGGGAGTTTGTAGATGTGGGTAAGTAGATAAATAGCCTTTTAGTTCATCGGACAATGGACCATGAAGAACCACATCTGGATTCGATTAGAATATATGTGCTAGAGACCTGGAATTTTGAACTGAATATTGTAAATGAACAGAATTTTAAGTTGTTTTTCTTGGGAAAAGATATGTGCTGTATGTGATAGAGGAAGGATGCAAATGGATAATTGGTAGCCAGGAAGGCATATGAGTAACTATTCATCAAAATGTGTTTCTTCCCATTCCTGGGCACAAATCTATGCTACATCTCCTAGCATCCCTAGATGTTAAAAGTGGCTTTATGAGTTGTTTTTACGAATTATTTTTGATGTTTCTTTTCCTTAATCTAAAACTTCTTTAAAATAAAAGAAAAAATGTAAATTGAAGTGAAAATATTACTTAAGGCTAAAGCTTTTATTTTTTATTTTTTTTGTTTTTTAAAGATTTATTTATTTATTTATTTCTCTCTCCTTCCCCCTTCCCCCCTTCCCCCCTCCCCCCCCCCCCCCGCCCTGGTTGTCTGTTCTCTGTGTCTATTTGCTGTGTCTTCTTCTTTGCCCCCCTCCCCCCGCCGCCCTGGTTGTCTGTTCTCTGTGTCTATTTGCTGTGTCTTCTTCTTTGTCCACTTCTGTTGTCAGTGGCACAGTAATCTGTGTTTCTTTTTGTTGCATCATCTTGCTGTGTCAGTTCTCTGTGTGGGCAGTGCCATTCTTAGGCAGGCTGCACTTTCTGTCATGCTGGGTGGCTCTCCTTACGGGGCTCACTCCTTGCGCGTGGGGCTCCCCTATGTGGGGGACAGTCCTGGGTGGCATGGCACTCCTTGTGCACATCAGCACTGCGCATGGGCCAGCTCCACACAGGTGAAGGAGTCCCAGGGTTTGAACAGCGGACCTCCCATGTGGTAGACGGATGCCCTATCCACTGGGCCAAGTCTGCTTCCCCAAGGCCAGAGCTTTTAAGTTACCCTTTTAACTGACTTAGATGGTAAATATAGAAAATTGGAAGCCCCTCTTGAAGGTAGCTGAGTCTTCAGCCTGGGACCCTGGAAATCTATATAAAAGAGAGATAACTCATCAATCTGCTTACCTGCTAAAGAATATTCTGCGAAAAGCAAACTCCTATTTTGTTTAAACCTATTTATGAGTCTTTGGATCTCTCTGTTGTAGCAGTTAGTCTATAGTGGACCTCGGCTAGGGGTACTTTTACATCCTAAAGATATTTAAGAACATCTAGAAAAAATTTTGGTTGTCACAACTTGGGAAGAGGTCCCAGCATAGAAAGAGAAGGCATCTGGTGGGTAGAGGCCAAGAATGCTGCTAAATATCCTATAATGCACAGAACACACTCAATTGCTCCAACAAAGAATTATCCCACCCAAATGTCCATAGTGTTTTGGTCTTCTCTAACAAATACAGATTAACCCTTCATAGGTTGATGTTAATCTATATCCACTTTAAATTTTCTATGCCCCAGGAAGCAGATGTGTTTCAGGCAACTGGGTTCCCCCCCCACCACACGGGAGGTCACTGGTTTGGATCCTGGTGCTTCCTAAAGAAGATAGTGAGCTGGCACAATGGGCAGTTGCAGCAAACTGACACAACAAGAGACACAAGAAGAAAAAACATAATGAGAGACACAACAAATGCAGTGAGCAGAGGTTCCTGGTGCCTCCTAAAAAAGATAACAAGCTGATGAGACTGGCAGGTGTGGCAAGCTGATGAAACAAAATTATGCAAGAAGAGACATGGGTAGGTAAAAACAGAATGAGAAACACAACAAAGCAGGGAACAGAGATGGCTCAAGCAATTAGACACCTCCCTCCCACATCAGTGGTCCTGGGTTTGGCTCCAAGTGCCTCCTAAAGAAACAAGGAAGACGAACAGACTCAGCAAGTGAAAAACTACAAGGGAGTGGGGAGAAATAAATAAACTAAATAAATCTTTAAAAATAAATTTTCTATATGCCCCTTTAGAGAACTTACTCAAATGCTTTTGCAACAAATGTCTTACTGTGCATATTTGTATACTTCTGAAGATTATTCAGTGTGGAATATCAATAATTTTAAATGTTCATAAATCTGAGTTTAATCAGATATTGTATTTTAGAGTTGGCATATGCAAAATATCACTTAAAAGGCAAGCCAATGTACTAGAACAATGGAGAAGGCTGTGAGTACTCATTGGCATTAGTATGACAGTAAAAAGTTCATTCGTATTTTACTGTACACAGTTAAATTCCAGAAGTATCTAATCTAATTTAACAGATTTGTAGTGGCAATTTGAAATACAGTAGCAGCATTTTAAGGTAGTTCTTACCAAGATAATCAGTACAAAAATGTAAAGAAAACTGTCATTTCACCACCATATGGGGGAAAAGAGTTTTCTCTTTTGAGAAAGCATGAACTTATTGGAGCTGAGTTTAACACAATGATTGAAACTGGAAAGAATTAGCTCACAATATGGGGAAAAGGGTGGTTAATGTCAGGAAAAAATTAATTAAACACATTTGGGTTCTAGTTGATTCAGGTTTCTGGAAGTTTTGACAATAATTGAGCACAATTGACATGCAATTACATTAAACATTTTGGACTCACAACTACTTATATAAGAATATTCGATGGATAATATATGTAAACTTTGTCATTGTAGGGGGAATGTTAGGATCTATTCTTCTACTGCAATGCAATGGAATGTGGTTTCCAGTTAGAATTTCACCGATGTCCTGTCTGAATAGACAACATAGACAATGTTTTGGACTACTGTGACTTGTTCAGGGGTCCAGTTGTGAGTGGGGGATAGAAATGATGCACAAAAACTGTTTATATTTTAACATCTTTTTTATTCCTTGGGAGCTGCAATGGGTTCTATATGAAGAAAGCATCTAGTACAGTAATACTCCTACTTAAATGTATTTCTGCTATAAGATTTTTGCAGTTATTTTTAATAGTTGCTTTTAATTTATTATAAACTGTAACACAAAGTTCCATCCAAAGAGGAAAAAAAAAGAACTATCACAGGCAAATTAGGTGAAGTATAACAAATTAAATTATAATAATTATTCTCTATTATTTTAATTACTTGTAATTATATAAACATTAAAATAAAGTAAAGCATTCAAGTCTCTTGAGACTTTTAAAAAATTTATACACCACACAATCAAGTTTTCATCACTTCTTTTGACCTCTGACAAACACAACCTTACTAATCCAAATAACTCACTCCTTACTTTTAGTGTTTTAAAATTATACTATCTCTTTCAGCCTAGACACTAGATATAGACCATTTAAGTAATTATTTAACTAAATACAATTAAGTCACCTGAAATAGTTAACATGTATTCTGAAGAATGCACTTAAGTGTACATTTGTGTAAATCCAAGTACTAAAATGGTATGCTATTATAGCAAGTGATGAGTATATTTTAAGTCAATAATAAAAGGTCTAAAAGAACAGGAAGATATTAGCAAAATATTTTGACTTTCTTTAACATAATAAAAAATAAATATTCTACAACACCTGGATGTTAGGAAAGCAACCAACTAAATAACTTTCTAAATATTTCAGTGTCAAAAGGAACATTTGATATCAAATGGAACATTTGATGGAATGTGAGTAAAATAATGCATACAACTGCCAGGTTAGAGTAAGGGTGTCTGTACATGTATGTGTTTAGGGGCAAAAGATAACTTGGCTTTTGGTTGCTAGCCCATGAGGAACCACATATGAACCTAGCAGCATTGAAAATTGATACTGCATCACCCAGAGATCCTTGTTTCTCGAGGGGGGTAGGGGTGGAAGTTGAGTACATTTTTTGTGAGAAGAAGTCTGTAAATTGGTAAGTTGTGACCAAAAGAGCAGAGGTTATCTGTTTCCTAGCCTTCTTTTCAGATGTGTGTGGTTATATAAATCATCCTCACTATCAGAATGTGACTTGAAGAGATTTATACACTTTGACGCCAAAGCTTTTAAAAGGTGAATATACTTCCTCCATATCCGTTCTCCTTCCTCAGTTGTTCTTTGATACTTGCGTATTAGAATGTGTCTATAGATCTATTAGATGGTGCAGCAATGGGAAAAATAAAACTTCCGTCTCTTCTCTTCCAATTTCTCAGGAAAAGTTCTGCCAACTTCTTATCAAGAAAGCTGGTTAGAAGAAAACAAAATAAGAGGTGAATAAATATTTTTGGGGAAGCAGGCAAAATGGATCTAACTAAATATTAGAAGTGTACATGAAAATGGAAAGCCTTTGCAGTACAAAAGACAGTACTAATTTGATAATATATTTATAATTTCAAAAATAATAATCATACAATGAAATATTTATCATCTTTTCTTAGGAATGTCCTATCTTGATTTGTCACTATAGTGGTAAATAGTAATCAAGGTGGAAAACTGCAATATATGGCTACATCTTTATAAATTATAAAAATTTATTCTAATATATCTTATCTATACTTTCATGTAATATGTACACTGGAGAATTCATAATGGCAGACATGGATTCTTAACCCCAGGTAGGAGTAGACCATCATTTTAAACGTCATTATAATATTTAGAAATTTAATATTAAAAACTTCTCTGAAATTGTTTTTGACTTTTTCATATTGCATGTCTTCTTTTATTCTCAACCCAGTAAGGACTGGTTGAGTAGACTTAGAGTACACGGTTTAAATTAAGTTTTTAAATGATATTAAAATCCGCAATAGAATTTTTTACTTTATTTGCAGAATAGCAATCTCTCTCAGTGTATCTACCTAGTTACCTACCTATCTAAGTATTCACTTAACTGTTTTTCCACTTATCTTTATGACCACACAGATGTGTCTATGAGGTCCATTTTTAGCCTTATTGTATGCTAAACCCTGCAATTTTAGTAGTAAACAAGAATCCTAAGTAGATTCTTTAAAGATGGTATAGTTCAGTTCTAAGTATTTTTTCCACCGTTATTGCTTTAAATTTAAGAAAGTATTTAATAGTTAATTCAAGATATTTAACATAGGATTATCTAAAATTATCTATCATTGAAAATATTAATTTACCATAATTTTTAAAGTATGATTTTAAGATAAAATTAAGAGTACAAATATGAACAACCTTGGGGCAATCAAAATTGAAATAAAGGGTTTAGCTTGGTGGTTGAGTGCCAGCTTCACATGTAAAAGGTCTTGGGTTCATTCCTTGGTAACTCCTGGGAAAAAAAATTGAAATAAAATGTTGAATGAATAATATCTTGGAATGTGAGGAAAAATTATGAACTACCTCCTTTTAGATTGGAAGCTAAAACTAGAATCATCCCTTTTAGAATTGAGTTATCAACAGGGATGTTAGGAGCTTAAGTTAATTCTCTTCACATTCTTTTGACACTTTTTAATTAAAAAAAATCTCAATTCTGTAAAAGTAAACCTCTACCTTATAATGCTCAGCAGTTCAGTAATGGAGGTTGTTTTTCTTGCTGATTTCTGTTAAAGAAAGTATCATTTCAGTTAGGGAAAGTTCAATGAACCAGATTAACTCACCGATTAACTTACTGAGCTTTAAAAATGTCAAGTACAACAGGCTTGTTAGTCTTGTCTAGTTTCTTTCAGTGTTTTCTATAGAGCTTTGTTTCTCTAAATAATCTTGCCAATTTTTCATTCACATGATGAGAAAACTCCATATTTTTTTTGCAAATACCTGATTAAAACAAAATAAATAAATATATTGTAAGAAAAATATAACCTTATAAAAACCATATTGAAAAAATAATTTCAAAACATGATATAAACATAAAATATACTTTGAATATGTTAGTGGATTTTATATAAGAAGGTATCAAAGATCTATATACAAAGTCAGACACAAAGTTCTTCTAAAAGGAAATGCTTTCTATTTCCTTTACTGTTATATTTTTTAACACATAAAGTTATATTCAATAGAAAGAAAATCAAAGGAATGCTCCATATTAATTTGAGCCAAAATAGTAAGCACAAAACTGAACTGCTTGATAACTGTGTCTGGCAGATTCTGCAAACATTAACCTTGACTACAGTAAAGGAAGCTCCAGTATATCTTAGCCATCTATGCCGGAGGATATCTGTGAGATCCTTCAACATCGGCAGTTTCCCTAAATTGATTAACTAAAATTCTGTCATAAAGATAAGGAGTAGATTAACAAAGTATCCAAAATAATATGTACGGCCAACCAAAGAAAGCAAGTTTGTAAACTGGAAAATAAGATGGAAAATTGGAAGTAGCATTGTACAACTTTATGAAATAGTTCTGTATGTGTATAGAACACATGTCATTTAATAAGTGACAGTTAAAGACGGAACATAAACCAGTGTTCATATCAGAGTACTTAGAAAAGTTAGAAACTGCAGCCCTTTTCATATTTCTATTGTCAAAGCCAATACAATTTTTTTTCGAAAGGTGATTGTCAATCTTCAGTAAACCATAAACACATGACATGTTTTAATCCCAAATTTTATTTTTAGGACCCTGGTCTTAACTACATTTTCCTATATTGACACATAAATTATAGAAAATAACATTTTTAACTAGCCAAGTATTTTTATTCATGCATAAACAGGATAAAAAACATATATTTGATTTTTACCTACCATGAACATCAGTTTTTATTTGGGCATTTGCTATAAGAGAGCCATATCTAAGAATGAAAACCTGAGACTCAAACATAGTTTTGAATACAAGCTTAAAACTATGTATGAGTGCTAAATGTTTTATCATTTTCATACAAGTAAAAACTAAAAAGCTATAAATCGAGGAGAATACAAACTTTAGAACTGAATGAGGATGTGCTATGGAAAATAAGTTAAAAATATGTCTGTATAATCATTCATCTAAATAGTAAATTGGAACAATAAAAATAAAGAGAAATATATAATTATGAACATCAGCTTTAAATGAGGACACACAAGGAATCTAATATTCTGAAGAAAGAAATGAAATCTAGACAGCAGTTTCCAATGTGAAGGTATTGGCTAGAGTTCATTAAATAAGACAATAAAGTTTAAGAAGCCATTGCAAAATTCTCAGACAAGGATGAATGTGTTTATCAGTGGTCAGCAATGAACTTTGATGTGTCTGGAATAAGCTGAGAGATCATGTATAAAACATTAGCATTAGCAGTGCAGTATACTAGATTTTGGTGTTCTTTCAGAGTTATATGGCAATGTTCTTGAATATGCTGAACAAATCTATTAATCATTGTGCTAAGATGGCTATTTTACAAGACTTGTGGAAGGTTAAATGACTTCTTTTTCTCACTATTCTATGCAAATAGAATTACAGCTTGTAAACAAACCAATTTATTAAAATATCTTTTTAATATATGGTAGAAACCTATTTAAATATAAACTCAGCTGAGTTTTTTCATCACCAACTCAAATATATTTGCTAAGCATCTACTCTGTTTGAAAAATTCCTTAACAAAATACATGGGTATGTAAATGCTTTGTAAAATACAAAGTTGCATTCAGACATCAGGCATTTATTTAATAAAGCTCCAATGACTATCAATTAGTGGACACCCAGCAGTGTGTTTTTCACAGGTTATACAGAGGTAAATGTGATCAAAATTTCTGACTTTAATGTCTTTCCATGTCATACAGATATTTACATAGACTGTGTATGGGAATTTGTAAATGCCATTATGTTTTCCATTTTAGCTTTAATTTTTTAGCCAAGATTATTTATGGACTCATTAAAAAGCTACATCAACTGATGTGGCACTTTCAGGTGGACTATGTATGAATCAAGAGATTAAGCAGCCATTGGAAATGCATATGTATTGCCTCATTTTAGCCCATTAAATTTCAACTAAGGGTTAAAGTTAGGGTTAGGGTTAGGGTTAGGGTTCAATTTAAACTGCCTACCATTCCCAGTAATCCATACACACATTGCCTACCCATCTCCCCCATTGCCTAATGACAAAATTTCTTTTCAAGTAAACCCTGAAACTAGATTTCCATTTGTTAGAGGAATCCTAGCTAACCCCTAATGTCCCAGAATAATCATTAATAACAACCCATTTCATCAAAAATGTCCTGATTCAGTAAAAAACACTATATGGTCACTCTTCGTAAAATAACTTAAATTACTGCCCACAGTAAGTCTCCAGTATTTTGTAAAAATTTCATCATCTCACTCTTCCTGTTTTTGTCCTGCCACACTCCTCAACTACCATGCCCAAGTCACTGTTCTGAGATTTGGCCTTGGTATTTCTTTTCCTTCTTTTTTAATGGCAATGACCCTATCACTATGATAGTCATAAATAACATATGATATGCTAACAGCACCTGGTTTTGCCTTAGGAAAACAAGCCAGTCAATTGTTTACAAGTAGTAGACATGGACTTTGCAATGATGATATGACTTAATCCTCCAGTTATATGAATTAAAAATGACATGTTATCCTTTAGGCTGCTACAGAGAATTTAGTCTTATGCCTGAAGAAAAGAAACAAAGGGTGCTATTACAATGTCTTTTTCTCACAGCCCTGTCATAAACTACATTTTAATACCAGATTTTCTGTGCATAGCTGCAAGAGAGAATTAAGGCACTTAAAGATATGATTGTGAGTTATTAGAATGGACAGATAAAAAAGGAACTGCCATGGACACACACACACATCTATAGCTATGTTTATTAAAACATGAATATGCACATGCTGCATGATCAGCATCTTTTTATAATAACAAGGTCGAAATTTATTTGACCACTTTCTGTTCTTAGTATTTTACATGCACTTTCACATTTAGGTGGTTAACACAGGGAAGCTAAACAGAGGATAACTAATTTGCTAAAAATCACACATTTTGTAAGTATGTTGTGGAATAAGTCCTTTCACTCCAGAACTTGCATTCTTAATCAATTGGCAAATGTAATAACTTTTAAAGTAAATATTGGAGTATGACATACACACAAAAGGGCACAGCTCAATGATTTTTTCAAGAACAAGTTCAACCAAACAGGGTATATCATCAGATTCAGTACCCAGAATAAGAATGAATGTTATCACTCTAGAAATTCTATTTATACTCATCCCTGGTAATGCCTAACCCTGCCTGAAAACTACTGGATTAGTTTTGCCAGTACTTTGAACTTTATATAAATAGAATCTTAAATGCAACTGATTTCTCTTTAACATTTTGAGATTCATATATTTTGTGTTTAACAAGAGCTCTTTAATGCTTATAGTAGTGGAGTATTTGATTAGATATTAAACCATAATGTGTCCATTCTCCTATTGGGGATAGATATTTGGATTGCTTACAGTTTAAGGATATTACAAATAGTGCTATATTAAACATTCTTGTATATACTTTTGGTAATCTAATGTATGGATTTCTGCTGCATATTGGCCTAGGAGTAGGATTGCTAAATCCTGTATTTTCTCTTTTTCATTTTAGCCATTCTAGAAGTTTTGTATTATTCTGTGGTTTTATATTCATTCCTGTAATGACTAGGGGAGTTGAGTATTTTTAATATGTTTATATATCCACTTTGGTGAAATACCTGTACTAGATTTTACCTCTTTTTTCTTTAATTATTTGAAGGAATTTTTTATACATTCTGGATAAAGGTCATTTGTGGACTGCAGCTTCAGCTCTTGCCAGAGAGCTCCAGCCTGCCCTTTCAGATGACCTGCTCTATACATTTCAAACTTGCCTAGTAAGCCCCCACATCATGTAGACCAATCTGTACAATAAATCTCTTAATATATATGTATTAGTCAGTCAAACAGGGGCTGATGCAAAATACCAATAATTAGCTGGTTTTTATAAAGGGTATTTATTTGGGGTAGGAGCTTACAGATACCAGGCCATAGAGCATAAGTTACTTCCCTCACCAAAATCTATTTGGAGCAAATGGCTGCTGCTGTCTGTGAGTGTTCAGGTTTTCTGGGTTCCTATCTTCCTTAGGCTGCTTTTTCCTGGGTTCAGGGTTTCTCTCTTCCTGGGGCTTGCTTCTCTTTCCTCTGGGAGCTTACTTTCCGGGGCTCCAGCTTAAGTCTTCAGCACCAAAGACCAACATCAAAACTCCATCATGAGAAACCCACAACTCTGTTCTTTGCCACGCTTTTTAACACCCTAATCATAACTCAATCATGCCCAGGTACAGATCAGATTATAAGCATAATCCAATATATATTTCTGGAATTCATAACCATATCAAACTGCTACAATATAACTCTTATACATATTCTGTTTTTGTGGTTGTACCCTGATTGATACAATACATTTATCAGATTATGGAAGTTTCTATCTATATTTACTGTCAAAAGTTTTTATCATGAACAGATAAATTTAATTTCATTGAATTATTTTTCTACAGGTATTGAGATGATATATGATTTTATTCCTTTACTCTATTAATATGATGAATTATATTGATTGATGTAACTCAAACTTGCATTCCTGAAGGAAACCCCACTTGAGGTACTCTTTTTGTATTTCTTTGGATTTGATTTCCTAAAATTTTGTTTAAGAATTTTGTAGTTTCTTCTTGGGCCTGTAATTTTCCTTTCTTGTTTATGTCCTGATTAGTTTTATTAAAAATTATGCTGGCTTTATAAATGACATGGAAGTTATATCCTCCTTTTTTTGTTTTATTCACTGAAAGAGTATATGGACAATTCATATAATTTCCTTTGTAATATTTGGAAGAATTTACCAATATAATCATCTGGGCCTTGCATTTTCTTGGAAGGGTGTTTTAAAATTAGTTAACATATTTCTTTAATAGAAACTCCTTCATATTCTGTTTTCTTCTTATGTCAGTTATGGTAAGTCATACTTTTCAAAGAATTTTTTTTCCATTTTCTTCTAGTGGTCCAATTTATTGGCCAACTTATTTATATTTTAGACATCTTTTCTACAGTGCTATCCACTTTTTCATTGCCCACACTGATGATTTATCCTGCCCTTTTGTTCTCATAGCTTGAAATACGATTTTCATTTTTGTTACACTTATAAAAGAATCAACATTTACTCTGTTTCCTTTTGGTTGTATATTTGCTTTCTACTTGGTTTTATCTTCATATTTGACTCATATTTTGGTCTTATCTGAATTCCTTCTTTTTATTTTCTTTGGCTTAAATTTACTCTTCTTTTACTAGATTCTTGAGTTGGAAATTTAGATCTTAGATTTAGCAAGCTGCAATTGGCCTAAACTGTTATGCTCATATATCTATTAAAATAAACTTGCATGTCACTGACCCCTCATCAAAGCATGAAATACATTTATTAAACTGTTTCTTTGTAACCAAGGGCTCGAAGGGAGTTTTGCATGTTCTACTTGTTTGTCAGCACTGTTTATTGATAAACTCGAGATTGATTATTTTCACTTTGCCTTGGTGAGAACCTTGAGGATTCTGTCCTTGTGGTTGTTTATATAGAAAGAAAATTCCTATATGACAAGAAAAATATAAGAAATCATGGCCTAGACTCCAATTTGGGCTTCTTGTTCTAAGATTTTCCATGCATATGTCAGAGGTTCCAAATCTGAGAAAGAAAGCTTGTCCATTAGGGCCCTAAATAGGAGATTGTGCCCAGTATCTCCTGACTGTAAGGTAGCTTTTGGCTCCTATGCTTATTCTTACTTTGTTGCCATTTTATAGCCTTTAATAAACTAGATAAATTGTAGATTCATAAGCATTGTCATTTTTGGTACTGTGAATCTTCTTTAGCAGTCAGATCCTAATTACCTTTTATGGTGAAGATCTATTTTTGTTATCATTGAGTTCAATTCATTTTTCTCATTTCCGCTCTGATTTCTTTTTTGACCCCTCTTTTAGTTTGTTAAAGGCTGCCAAGGCAATGTAACAAAAATGGGCTGGCAATTTTACAATGCGGATTTATTAACTCATAAGCTTACAATTCTGAGAAAATGGCTGAGAAAAATGTCCAAAGCAAGACATCAGGCAAAGCTTTCTCCATGAAGACTGGCTGTAGGCAATCTTAAATTCCTGTCACATGACAGGGCACAATGTTACAAATTGCCTTTCCCTTCTTCTCTGGGTCTCAATGCTTTTTGCTTTTTGCTTCCTCCAGCTTTCCCTCTGCTCCTGTGACTTCCTCTCTGCTCCAGTTTCATTCTCTCTCCCAGGTTCCATTGAGTTCAACTTCTGAAAATTTCTTTCTGTGTCTGTGACTGTTTTCTCTATATATTCATTCCATTTATAAAGGACTCCAGTAAGACCTGTCCTGGGTTCTGCCTTCTTGATGGAATCTAATCAAAGGCTCTCACCTACAATAAGTTCACATGCACAGGAATGGATTAATTTAAGAACATAATTTTCTGGGGTCCACAAACGCTTCAAACTACCAACCCCCTTATTTTTTTTTATAATAGTGTTGCTTAGTTTCAAAATATTTGGGGATTTTCAAATGCTCCTTTTTGATGGATTTCTAGTTTAATTCCATATGGACAAAAAAATCATTTCAAATGATTATATTTCAACTTATGGTCTATTTTAGTAAATGTCTATGTTCACTTGAAATGAATGTGCAATCTGTAATCTCAACAGTACTTGTAGAAGTACTGTTCCAAGCATTCAAACTAGATCAAGTTGGTTATTATTACCAAATTTCCTATACCCTTATTTTTTTGTTCTGTCTTTCCTGCTAGATATTGGAAAAGGTGTATCAGAAGACTCTCAACTGCAATTGTGGGTTTATTTGTATAGTATATCCTTACATTTTTTCAAATTTTGCTTTTCTTCATGTTTTTTAGGTGCATGCAAATTTATGATTACTGTATTTTCCTTTTGAATTGACACTTTCATCTTTATGAAAAGTCCCTTTTATTGCTCATTAAATTTTTGTCTGGAAGTCCATTCTTTCTAATATTACTAGACCAACTTTCTTTTTTTGTGTTTGCAAGGTACATTTTTTCTATCCCTTTATATTTGACTTTTCTATGTCCTTAAATTTCAATATTTAAACTGTGTTTCATACAAACAGTATAATAGAATATACATCTTATTTTTTCTTTTCCAGACTAAAAATCTTTACCGGTTAATTATAATTAGTTATAGTGTTTAGTTCATTTAGGTTAATGTAATTGCTATATAGTTGGATGTGTGTCAAGATATTTCTGTTTCTTTTCTCTTTGTCCCATCTGTTCTTTGTTCTTTCTTCTTTATCCCCCTTTCTTGCTTTCGTTAGGCTTAATCTAATTTTTTATTTCATTTATATCTCTTCTATTGGTATTTTAGTTGTGTTGTAAAATTCTTTAAGAACTAGCCTATAAGTTACAAATATGCATAATTAATTTTCTACAGCACTTTTACAATTTCCTAAAAATGCAAGAACCTTATAGCTGTTTAATTCCATTTATTCACTATTACATTTTGTTACTGTTTTCACATGTTTTATTTTCTAATATACTTTAAATCTCATATATTGTTTTTTAAAAAATAAAGATTTAATAGAATGTTGGTTTTTCAAGTAATAGAGGTTTTTTGTTCAATTCACTCATTTTACTAGTCATGAAATTGAGAGCCAGTCAAAAGAAGTGATATATCTTCAAAGTCATGCATCATATTTTAACAGAACCAATATTTGAAGTCTATTTTGACTTTTAGTACCAAGCTAATATCATTACAATAAAAGTGCCTTCTGATATTTTGAAATTGGTTTGGAGCTCTTATAGCTATAGATATACATATACACATTTATATGCAAAATATTTATTGAGCAACTGTTGTGAGCCAGAAACCATACAATAGATTAGAGACATAGCAATGAATGAGATAAGATTTTTGTACAAAGCAATAAATTTTATAAAATTTTGTCTATATTTATTAAAATCCACTATATACCACTATATATGCTGAATACGGAAATATTTTATTCATTTCACCTTCCCAATTTACTCCAGAAACTATATGTATAAGGTAATAAGGTTTTTAATCACATTTTCTTGGCCAATATACATTACAAAATCTAGCACCAGAAAATTTTATCTAAATCCCACTTCTCCACTCCAAATTTTCATATTTAAAAGCCAAGTAGAAGCTAACAGCTTCCTGGAGAACAACTTTTGGAACTAGATCTTAGAGTTAACATGTAATTCAGCATTAGTTTTCTTTCCTGCCAAGGGGAATTCAATGAATCACTATTATTTTATGAAATAATTCACCAAACATGATCTAAGAAACTTACACTTCACTTGTCGGATACTTTATTCCTTAGGGTGACTTGGGGTCTTGAGAATCTATTTACAGATTACAGATGTTTAATATTACTTGATGCTGTGGAAGCACATGGACCAACCTTGCTATCTACAAGGAACTTTATAACTAAGTGTCATATGTAGCAATATTGTGTTGACTCCCCATCGTGGGTATCAAATATAGCTCTATTTAAAAACCAGGCTTTCAACTTTGAAAGACAATGAAAAAAATAATCAAAAGATCTAGAAACCTCTCTAAGTTATCTCATTCTAAATAGATGCTGCCTATCTTCACATCATTTGTAACAACCATTAATCTAATGCAAAACTAAATCATCCACAAGGTAGCAACTTCTCAAAAGGAAAATAAATCCTCTTTCCTGAAGAGCTGTACAATATCTGCAAATAGAATTTAAAAGGTAAAAAATGAAAGTAAAGGGTCATTTATAAGAAAACCTATCAAGGCAATAAAGGAACGCATGCTTAATTTGAAGAGTATTAGAAGCTCATCTAGATACTGATCAAAAGTCAGGTAAGCAAATGCCAAATCCCCTGTTCCGGCAAAAAGACTGATTTAGTTTTATAGACCCATGTCAAGGAGAGGGAATGGTAAAAGGTATTGAGTTGCAGAATAAAACAGATAATGAAGAAAGGAAGAAAGAAGACTTTCTTTTTAAATGTTACAGTATTACCAAAAGTAAAGTGAGGAATACTATAAATGTGAGATATAGTTTAGTAGGTCCAATCCAAGAACTTAGATTATACAAAAGTATGTTAAACCACAAATAAATTTAAAACCTTAGGGCTAGATGGGCTTTAGATTTACTCTAATACAAACTCTTTATTTTATAAGTAGACAACAAATTATCAAGAGGCTAATTTACTCCCTGCGACCCTAGAAATAAAATATACCAAGTTTGTGATTAGAACACAGATCAAATGTCCAATTGTGTTCTTCTCCCTGAAATATTTTGTCATATTTTAATGAAAAAATTTTTTCTAACATTCTTTTTGAGGAATATTAGCCATTTTCTCTCTTATGAGGACCATATTCCTCCCCCTTTTTAAAAAAATTCCCTCCTTTTTGACACCACTGTAAGCAGAATTTTGTTTCTATTGTTTGGCTACTGATATTGCTTTGTGTTAGGTTGTTTATATGTCTACTTTTTGCACAAGACTGTGAGCTTCTTGAGTTCAAGACTTAGTACTTATTTATCTTTGATTTTATTAGAATTGATAGTTGTAATTGACATACAGGTGAGCAAGATATTTGGTTAATTGTTACATCTGTAATTACTTAAATTGATTTGTTTACTTTCATCAAACCCAGTTTATCAGCCCTTCCAGATTTCTTCAATCTAACTGCTCTCCAATGCTAGTTTCTTATTGGAGACCTGTTGGCCACTTCCCTACCACCTCATCTCCTATCATTGCTAGCTCTCAGTCACCCTCCAGGTAAGGGCTGTGCATCTGCAAGAGATTTAACTACACTGGACTCACAGAGGTGAATGGTATCATACCTCTTCTGGGTTCTGATGAATTGTCCCAAAATCTGGCTTCTGCATCTGGGATATGAAATCTGGCTTCTGCAGTAGTTGCCCCAAAGTACCAGGTGTTAGGATGTGAAAGTGTTATTGGGGGATAAAATGAATTCTTCTTGGGGGTGATTTTGATCAATTGACCCTGGAAAAGGGAATAAACTGACAGATAAATTTGTCTTCTTTCTTCTCCCTGATGGGCTGTTCCAAGGAATGGTGATTCCTTACAACCTGCCCTGAAAAAGCCATATACATAAGCAGGAGGAATAAGTAATATTTTCTTTTGGGTCTCTGGCCAGCTTGGCAACTTTCCACCTTGTGTGTCCATCCCACCCTGCCTTTTTCCCCTTTCCCCTCACTCTTGTTGCTCTGGAATTATACTTCCTACTAAAACGTTACCACGCTTGTTTTGCCACAGGTTCTATTTCCCAGGGGACCTAGTGGAAAAGACTTTCAGTCTGCAGTGGTTCTTGTCAGTTGAACTTCACAGAATTTATGAAAATGTTAGTGATATATCATAATTTTAAAAGACCCTTTTATAATCTTTTTAAGATGTAAGTTGATTTCTTTATTTGAGATTTTCTTAAAATCGGGGTAAACACACCTGCAATGAAGTATTTTTACGTTTTTTGGATCACATTTTTATATTTTTTTAGTACAAATATGTGAACACATGTCATAATTTGGTTGTTAAATATATCCCTGTTTGTCTCTTCACTTATAGAGTGATTCATATTATTTTCATTTCTTTGAGCATTTTAATATATTGCTTGGAACACAAATGCCAATACTTATTGAAATAAGTTGTCTTTTATGAAATCATAGTGCTTTTTAACAATACCTGCTCAGTTTATAATTTATTTATATTTGGCTCTTGTATAAAAACTGGTAACTGTGTTAAGGAAAATGAGTGTGGGAGTATCTTATCACATCTCATAAGTCTCTATTATCTTCCATTTTCATTTGATATTTTCCCCATATTAATAAAATGCCCTGCAATCCCAGCTTCAGTCCTCACCTTCTAACCATAATCCACCTCCTGATTCAGTCCTTTATGGAAATTCTGTAGCTGCCAACAGCAGAAAGCTTAACCTTGAGGTCCCTTTTTTTAAAAATGAGAACTATACAAATAATGTTACTATGAGAATTAAATGAGACAATGTATTTGACAACACTGTTTAAGCTAATCAGTATAGAGATGATATTATACTATTATTTTATGGGCTTTCTGGTTTTTTAAGTTTCTTATTCTGCCTTTCCAGTATCACCTCATCCATTCTCAAGGCTTTATTTACCATATATTAGAGAATCCAAAATATACCTCTCAAGACATCTCCAATTAACAATCCACAGGTATCTTGAAGACTTATTCAAAACTAACCTAAATGTATCTTCATCCATCCTGTGTTTTCTTCTGTCTTACCTCACACTAGCTTGCTCAAGTTGAAATCTTGAGTATCACCCTTTTCTCATCTCTTCCTACCATCTATATATAATTGATCACATATTTCTCAGATTTGTTCATTGATCCCCATTCCTATGACCTCAGTCATACATCAAGCCATGATGTGTCAGCCCAAATATTGTAACAGTCCTCTAAGATTTTTACAAAGAGTAGTCCTCAACACAGATGTGTCACTTCCCTGCTAAAAAGTATGCACTAATAGTAGAAAACTCTAATTTTATAGTGCTTAACATATTCCAGACATTGTTCTAAGTGCCTTCAATATCATACATGATTCATTTAGTTCTCATGACAATCTTATAAAGTAGGTACTATTTACCTCATTTTTAAAAACTGGAGAGTATGCAAGCAAAATGTTAAATAACTTGCCCAAGAACACAGAACAACTAAAGTGGCACCACTAGGATTCTAAGTCAGACTGCCTATGCCAATACCAAGTAAGACTGCCTGTACAATATGGTCATCCCTTGACATATGCAGCCATCGAGGAATATAGACAGACAGACAGATAGGTAGATATATGGTTTACAGCAATAATTTTTATACCCAGTTCCTATGTTTAACTATAAATCTACTCTCTCCATGTGTATATGTATATATCTGTTATTAGCCCAAAGTTCAACTCTTACAAAACCATTTTAAAAGTTAACTTTCTGTCAAGTATATTTGCATACTTTGTATTAATATCTCAGTTAATCCTCATAACAACATTGTTAAAAATGGTACTTTATTTCTATATTACAGATAAGGAATTTGAGGGGAAGAAGAGTTAACTTTTCAAAGGTAACAGACCTTGAAGTATTGTAATAAAGTTTAAATTTTGTGATTTTAAGGCTTGTATTTGGTTTGCTATTCTTGCTGAATGTCATGTTTTAAACTTTATTTTTAGAGAGCTTAGATTATCATTTCATATTTTTCAGAGAATAAAAAATCCTTTTTATATCTGTAATAAGTTGGTATTTGAATTATTTTATAGGTTAAAACTTTACAATTATTATTACTTCATGGGTTTCTTTATTTTTATAAATAATCAGTGTTTTGTGGTTATTGGCATAAAGGGTAATGACAGAGAAGAAAAAAATAGAAGAAAATTAAGAAGGTATAGTATACCATTAGTCTACAAAAGTCTGTTACCTAGATCTACAATGTTCAATATGATAGCCACTAGATACATGTAGTTATTGAGCTTTTGAAATATGAACAGTCCAAATTGATGTGTCCTGTACATCTAAAAGTAAATCTGGATTATGAAGTCCAGATTCATTTATTTATTTATTAAAAATATTAACTATATCAGTAGTCATTTTATATTGATTGCATGTTAAAACTATAATAAATTGGATTTATTGCATTAAATACATTCTTAAAATTGTTTTTGCCTGTTTGTCTTTATTATTTTTAACATGGGTTATAGAAAAATTTAAATTATAGATGTGGGTTATATTTGGGCTTGCATTATCTTTCTACTGATTAGACTCAAAGTTAATGAATAAATATTTATCAACTGCCATTTTTAGTGGATAAAGTAAACTGGAAATCATTTTAGTCCAACTAATAGTAAAAGATGATACATCTTAATTCAAGAGAAGTTTGTTTTACCCAAGATGATGCAGATAGTTATGGAAGAATCCTTTTTATGAAACTCAAAGCATTCTCTTCAGGAACAAATATTTTTTCTGGTTATTTGTTGTTTCTCAGAGCATTTCTTCCATACTGTTTTTGTACTCTGTTTTATACAAACTCTTTTTTCCAGATTCCCTTGCCTGATGGTTTCTTATTATTTAACATCAATAGGATGCATTTTTAGGTGTAAAGAATTTTGGGGAAAAGGGGACATACCCTTTTCTCATTCAGATAAGAGTAGCAGTTGCTGCCAGATACTAGTCTTTGCTGTACTACTGATAGTAGAGCAGCAGCAAGGACAGGGTATGACTGCAAACTCCAGCAGCCCCCCATCAATGGCTCCATTCCTTTAGCAATCCTAGCACTTTCTGTTGCAGTTCCTCCATCTATGCAATAGCTTGTTCAGCTTCATGCTTCCTAACGTAGAGATGTGAGTAGATTTATGATATCTGGATGTCACCAAATATAAGCCTTTAGAAGACCAGGTTTCTTTGAAGATGACCATCAAACATAATATTTGATCAACTTTTATCTGAATTACTAATGCATTTGCAATCATTTGACAAATCACTTTGAGCTAGAGTCCAAAATGGCCTCATTCATGTCTGGCAGTTGATACTGTCTGCTGATTGGGGAACTGAGGTTTTTGTCCATGGGGTCTCTCATCCCAGAGAGGGTTACATAATGGTCTTAGTGTCTCAAGATAGTGAGAACAGAAGCTGAAGCGCCTCTGAAGGCCTAAGCTGTGGAACTCCCACAAGGTCAATTCTGCTGAATTATATTTATCCAAATGAGATACAATGCCAGTTCAGTTCAGTTTTAAGAGGATGAAATAATAAAATCTATCTCTTGACTGGCAACATCATATTGCGAAGGATGGTGGAAACAGGTTAGCATGCTTCACTGAGGCCATTATTATAATTCTCAAGGATTTTGCTACTCATCAACAATGAACTTTTCAATGCCATAGTGAAGGGGGAGCCTTTCATTTTCCCTAACCAATGTGGTCTAATTACTGCAATCACTGAGTGCCCAACCTGCCAACAGCAAAGGCCAAGACAGACTTTGATATGACAACCAGCAGCTGGTTGGTTATGTTGTGTCCTTTAGTTATGAAGGGGGAAATAGAATTGTGATTTATGTATTTGTTTCTTTTCCCCACAAAGCTTTTACCAATGTCACTCTCCATCGATTTAAGGAATGCCTTATTCAACACCGTGATTCCACACATTGCTGCTGTGGAACTCACATTCATTGAATTCATCTTATCATGTGCTCCTAACGCAGAAGCTGCTAGCTTAAGACAATCATAGAATGACTTAATGAGGACTTCGTTAAGGAGCCATGTTGTTCTCCAATTGCCAGAATGAACAGATCTGAGAAATAAAGATGAATATTTTAGTAGTTCCTCTCACTATTATAATAGTAATCCACAGAAATTTTGCTTTCCATTCTACAGAATTTCCATTTCCGAGGGTTGAACACTAGAAGTTTAATGTCTAAGTTCCTGATGGAGTTATACTATGGTATATCAGGATACATCAGGAACTCAGTATACCCAGGGACAAAGCAATGTTTCCCCTATACTGTAATTTGAGCTGCTGTCTGACCATGTGTGGTTCTTTTGACATTGAAACTAATAAGCAAAGAAGAAGCACACTATACTAATTAGGGTGACTAATAAATACTATAAAGTGAATATTCTATTTCACATGGGTGTAGAGAACTTAGAAGATTCTCTGGGCAACTATTTTCACTTGCATATCCAGAAGAGTAGCCTCAGTAACCCAATACAAGCAGAACCAGTGATTGAAGAAGAGAATCATATACAATTTTTGAGGCCATGTGACCAAATAGAAGCAAAGATTGTAGCTGACTCTGCATATTTGTTTTCTCCACTGTTATGTATAAAATAATCTATTTTTCCTTTCCTTTCTTTTCCTTTTTCTTTCATATAAAAAGTCAGGATGCTTGCTTAATTTTCACAACCTAACTTAAATAGCATTTATGTTAATTAAAATTCTGATGGAATTATGACTGAACTGGAAGAGGAATTGACTTTACTTGGAGACAGATTAAATTGCTAATGGAATATGGAATATTTCCTTTTTAGAAAAAAGTGAGAGAGTCTCTGTTTTTACCAAGGATTCTTTGCAAACTGGTAAATGGAAGCATGCCAATTTACTGTTTTTTGTATTATGTACAAATGCTAAAATATGGGAAATGATTTAAATATGGGTTTAAATTAAGCAGAAGTGTATCTGTTGATGCAAGTAGCCCAAAGAGTGGATTATGTTGCTCATTTATCTCTTGTAAATCTGTCCTACGTCCACCCTTTTATACTTTGAACTGTCATGAGTAGGAGTCTGTAAACTATATTTCCCAGACACCTTTGCAACTTGTTTTCTGTTATGCTTTACCAGTTGGAAGCACTGGCAGGTAATCTGAAGGACAGAAAGGGTGAGAAGTAGTGGCAGCTGTTGGTAGTTGCTGATGTTGCTACAGATGAGACAATGTGATTGTGTTACTTCTTAACTGCTAAAACAAATGTCATACAATGGGCTAGCTCAGCAACAGGAATTTATAGCCTAGGTTCATGGTTTCAGAGACTAGAAAGCTTGATTGCTCTCATGGTCAGTAACTTCTGGCTGTTTAGCAACTTTTGGGGATCCATGGCTTTTCCATCACATGCCAAAGTTCTTGGTGGTGTCTTCTCTTTTCTCTTCTGGGTTCTACTGACTACCAGCTTCTGGCTATTCTTGTGGCCTCTCTCTTTCCGTGTTCAATTATCTTTTCTTAAAAGGACTTCAGCCACATTAGATTAAGGGCCACCCTCATTCAGTTTGGACACACATAACTAACAACATCTTCAAAGGTCCTATTTGCAAATAGGATCAAATTCACAGGACCAGAGGTTGGGGACTGAGTATGCTTTTTATGGGGGGCATGATTCAATTCCAGACAATGACTGAGAACTCCTTCAGTACTCTCAGAAACTGAGCTTCTTTGATATTTCCAACCCTGGTATTCATAGAACCTATGGCAGTTTGAGCCTTGAGCAGCTGCTCTCCTGCAGCTTAGCAGCATGTGCTGATTCATGGATTCCAGCCCAGGGGTATTAGTACCATTCTGAGCTCAGGTTAAAAATCATTCACTCTGCCTCTATCCCTTTTGCTACACTAGTCCTTCTAAGACTTTGTAACCAATTCCCTGTTTTAAATCCCCTCTCTTTGCAATAAGTAGCATGTTCCTGTTTTTCTGACAGCATCCTCAATGATACAATTTCTAAACCATAAAATCATGTTTTCTTCTGTGAAAAGAGGCAGTTTTATAATCAATAGATTCATAGGCTGACGAATACAACATAAGTTATGAAGATAATTAAACAAACACTCAATGAATACATAAGAAAATTAAATGTCCCTAACCTCCCATAAGCATTCTTCATTCATAAGTAAAAATGACTTAATCTAGTGTTTCTTCCTATTGACTGCTAGTGTAAGATTTTTCTCACTTAACGTGGTTTTAAAGGGAATATTATAAGCCTCTATAGCAAGGCAACTCAAAATGGGTCTGCAGATTGGTGACAGTTTGCAAACTGTTACCAGTTTGTGAGTAAATAAGGAGCTTATTGCAGAATGTAAATACACTGTGTCCTTTATAGAAAAAAATTCTTTCTAAAAAAAAATTTAGTGAAATAATTCATTTACATTTTTTTGAGTTTTCTTATCTCTGAGATAGGTAACAACCAGTTCACAGACTTACAATTTGAATAGACTTTCTCTATAGAAATGGACTACACAATTAAATTAAAAAGTAATTCCTTTGTAATATCAAAATCTGGGAGATAGAAAAAATTCTTTTAGGTAAAAAATGCTCTTTTAGGAAAAAATAAATACTCCATGATGTATGGAATAACTGCCTCATAAAAAGAAACTAATATCTACTAATCATAATTCCTAAATGAAAGATCTTTTTTGTCCACAAAGAATGACCATCTTCACTGACCTGCAAGTAACAGAAGTGACTTGGTACTGAATCAGATTTATAGAAAGCATTTTTAAAATGACACCTTTTTTTTTTAATTCCTGAGACTGGGAACTGAACCCTGGACCTCATAAGTGGGAAGCCGATGCTCAACACTGAACCACATTGGCTCCCCTGAGTTGTTTTTTTGTTCATTTGCTTGTTGTTTGTCTTTGCTTTTAGAAGGCACTGGGAACCAAATCTAGGCCTTCCTACATGGGAAACAGGAGCTCAATTGTTTGACCCACCTCTGCTCCCAAAATGACACCTTTTTAAAAGGTGAAAAGAGACTCACAGAAAACAAGAGGATATAAAAAATGGAAACAGGAAAAAGGGTTTAAGGAGTTATCAAATGTGCTCAAAATAGAATAGCATATGATGATGAACAGAATGGGAAGAGAGAATGGAAGATAAAATTCTTGGGAAGGAAAATTATGAAAGAGTAGAGAAATCTAACTCAGGGACAGAGAGAATCATTACAGCAGTTAAACAATAAAAAGACATACTGATGAATTTTACATTCTAATATAGTGGAAGATTTGTTTTCCCACTTCCCATTGGCTCCTTGAAGATAAATGATAAATATTTCAATTAATGTCACATATGCAAACAATAATTTCAATATTATATTTCTTACAATTTGAATCGATTATCTTGATCTTATACCAAGTAATTTCTTTAGAAACAAAATACCAATATTAGGCTCTGTATATGTTAAACTGTTGGGAATTCAGTAAAAAAGGTAAATACAGGCAAAATGGATCATCATATTTGATGTTCCTGTTACCCCTTTGTAATTATGAGTTCTTTCGCTGAACATTTGATCCTGATGTTCAGTACAGAAGAAGCCAATGATTCTTGAATAATTACAGTCCATTCTATAAATTCAAACAAATAAAGCTTTTGATTTCAGATTGTTTAATCTCAAAGAGATAAGTATAGAAAACAGATTAGAGATATGGATGAAGTGGCATTCAAAAGGAGACTCTATTCAGCTCCAAAGCTAAGAAGTGGTAGTCCTCAAAAGATGGTATCATGTTGTGAACTGGAATCAGATATGACCACATTCCTTTGAATCTAAGAGAGCTTTTAAATCAGAGGGGTAAGGGTATTGAAAACTGTTCTTTGTGTAGGACTGAATATGAGCTGATGCTAATTTTATATCTCTACTATCTCAGGAAACTTACTAGTGTTTTGAGTGAAAAGAAAATGAAGCTCTTTTCATATTTTAAAGTAAAAATTCACTCCAAACAAAAACTTTTATTCTAAATACTTTGTTTCATTGCCAAACTCTTTTAGCTTACAAGAATAACATTAATAGTCATAGTAACAGCTGACAACATTTATTGAATACATATTTTGTCCTGGGAACTTTTAAAACTACTTCACATTATTAGTTTAACCCTCAATATGACACTGAACAATTATATGTCCATTTTACAGGAAAAAAATCGGAATAGCCTTCCTATAAATGCCTGAGCTATCTTCCCTTGGTAGTTTGCTAACAGAAAATATAGGTAGCATTCCTCAAAATTAGAATGTGGTAATTAAAAAGCAATTTGATATGTCTATATAAGACTTCCATACAATAGGAATGTTAAACAATGAAAAGAACAAAAATCTAAACCATAGAAAGAAGTATTTTTCAGATTATATATTCTTCCTAAGTGCACTTGAAACACTCTCTAGGACTGATTTTAATAAATGTAAATAATTAAAATCATATGTTTGTCTTACAATCACAATGGAATGAAATTAGAAATCAATAACAGAAAGAAATTTTGGAAATTTACAAATATGTGGAACTTATGCAACACACTCCTAAATAATCAATAAGTCAAAGAAGAAATCACAAGGAAAATTAGAAAATAATTTGAGGTAAACTAATATAAAGTATGGAGCTAACACAGTGCATAGTAGAAATTTATAGCTGTACATGGCTATATTAAAAGAGAAGAAAGATCTCAAATCAATAGCATGATCCTCCTTCCTGGAACAGTTGGAAAAGAGGAGCAAACCAAATTTAAAGCAAGCATAAGAAGGATATAATAAAGATTAAAATGGGAATTAATGAGATAGAGACAAGAAATTCAATAGAGTAACTCAACAGGCTAAGGTTAGTTCTTTGAAAAGATCAACAAAATTGGCAAACTTTACTTTGACAAACCAAGAAAAAGAGTAGAACCAATTAGCAAAATCAGGAATGAAAGAGGGGGCATTGTTACTGACCATACAAAACTAAAAAGCAGAATAAAAGGATACCATGATGAACTTGACAAATTCCTAGAAAAATAAAAATTATTAAAACTAACTAAAGAAGATACAGAAAATATGAATATACCTATAACCGGTAAAATGATTGAATTAGTAATTTAAAAATTTCACAAAAAATGAATCCTTGGCTCAGATGGTTTCAGTGGAGGATTCTACCAAAAACTTAAAGAAGAATTAACACCAATCCCTCATAAAATCTCCCAAAAAATAGAAGAGGAGGAAATACTTTTCATCTCATTATATAAAACCAGCATAACCCTGATACCAAAACCAGACAAAGCCCTCACAAGGAAGAAAACCACAGAGTAATAACTCTTATGAATATAGACACAACATCTTCAACAAAATACAGCAAACTGAATCCGGCAACATGTAGAAAGTATCATATACCATACTTAAGTGAGATTTAGTCCAGGTATGCAAGGTTGGTTTTACATCTGAAAGTCAAATAATGTAACCCTTCATATCAGTACAAGGACTAAAGTCCCATAATCATCTCAATAAACACAGAAAAAGCATTTGAAAGAGAGTGTTTGACTTTGACTACAATTCAAATATATTTGAATACAAATGTATTAGTATAGATATTATTGCTTCCAGTGAATAGCTCAAAACAATTTAGTTTAGAGAATCTGTCTTCCACAATACAAATACCTGTGACTTTCTAGGTTTATTTTTACACAAATGTATTGAATCAATTAAGATTTCCTAGTTAACATATATAGGCATTTGTAAGAAACATAATGAAAACAAAGCAATGGATTTTTTACTTCTAAATGTTTAGTATTGTTTCAATGAAGAGAACAAATAATTTCAGAATAAAATTATAATCTTTTCCCTATTGTCCTACATGTTATGCTTTTAAAGTACTTTTCTAGAACTTCATTAGACTTTTATAATTTTCAATAAATGATCATTAATGATATTAGTTATATTTGTGTTATAATTTTTAGTGACAGAAGGATAAAAACCAAAGACACAAGAAAAACAAATTAAATTCTTGAGACAGCGAGTTAAATACGGCTGATTGGACTTGTATTTGTAACCAGTTCTCATTTAACCTGACAAAAAGTACTCAAAGACTTAAATTCACAATTACACTTGTAGGGGGAGCTAGAGCTCAATAGTTAAATGGCATAAGTGCCCTGGATACTTCTTGGCCATATCCGGGATGCAATGACACAGCATAATTGCACTCAGTTTCCAAGGGATGAACTTGACTCTCTAACAACCCATGCACCAGCTAATCAGTATATGTAACTTGATAGGTGTGCTACTATGAGAACAAATCATATATTCTGATAGTAGTAATATAAAAGCAGTTCCCATGTAAACAGAGGAGCAGAGAGAACAAAGAAAGCATAAAGGAGCAGGAGCAGTAGAGAGCAGAGGAAGGGAAAGAGCATGGAATAAACTCAATATGCATAAACTCCCCATGGCTCCAGGAGCCTTTTTCTTTGCTAATGGCCCTGACTCCCCCATTCAGACTGAGGAGTTAGGACCCAACACACACAAAGTTTGAGAAGCATTGATTTAAAGAATTAGAAGCAACAGGTACAAATAAGGTAGTCCTGAAAACGGTATGATTTATTGGAAGCTTTTATAAGGAGCCGCATCTACCCTTCCCCATGATGGTTGCCCACCTCTACCATTGAAAGACAGTGGATTTAATATTGGAAAGAGTCAATTAGGGACTGAACTCCTGAACACTAGAAAAGGGGGAGGGGGAGGGTAGCAGGAAGGACATGTTTTATTGAAGACAGAGGAGCCAAAGAAAGTCTAGGTAACAGGCACTCTTCTAATATATGGTGTCCAACCTATAGCATGAAGGCACAAGGAAAATGGGTCAGCTCTTTCCCAAGAGACTTACTGATACTGATGTTGTGTGTCCCTCAACACAAAAGGCTGATTCCCTACCCAATTAACCTACAGCATAGATGGTATAATGAAAATAGTGCATATTTATTTAATTAACAATGGCATGTCCAATATTATAAGAATAAGCAGTTGGAACTCTATTAATCTGGAATGGAGTTTGTGTAAGAAAACTAAATGTTCTTCCAGAGTAAGACTTAAATGCAGAAAATCTAAAACTAAAAATCAAGATTTGGCAGTAATCCACAAATGCCACAACTGAGCACCACTTTTGGACACTTCACTGCTTTGGTCTGTCACTGTGAGTGCATCTTTACATTCTGTTATTTTCTACTTATCAGGGCATATTTAGGGTCTTAGGTCACATGCACTGCTCTGTCAATGGTGGGAACAGGAAGAAAGTGGCCTCCCTCAGCCAGTATACTTAAACTCACACAGGCAAACATAAATATCTATGACTGAATGAAATACCTGGAAACTGCTTGAAACATGATTTAAATGTAAAGAAGTTGCAATTGTCACTTCATCTAGTTTTTAGCTAATGGGAGTATCTACTGTGAGTTTGGATCTCAGTCAGGAACTATCTCCAGCCTAGGATCATTTGAAATCACCATAGAATACAGACTATTTGTATTTGAAAGTGTATTCAAATATGAAAGTAGAGTTCACATGCTGGAGAGAGATAAAGATCAAGAAAGAGGACTTAAAATAGCATGCTATCATTCTAGTGCTAACAATTAAAGCAGACAGTCAGCATTTCAATATTAGACTGGGTGGGACAACCACTTCAGCAAGACAGGACTAAGATTCTAATTAGAAGTGCAAGTTGGGAATAAAATTATAAAGGAAAATTAGAGCACTCATCCAAAAAATGTGGGGAAAAAAGAACAGAAATTGCAGAGTGGAAGGAAAGGAATTCAGAATAAGCTATCAAATACACTGGCTTCTAAATATTTTTACTGGAATAAATATTTTCACTTGTTTCTTGATGAAGACTTGAAATTTTATTTTTCTAACAATCCATACAATCTCGATGCTTTATTGTATAACAATTATGTTACATAAAGGTTTTATTTATTCTATTCTATTTATGGTACACTGAACAAGAACATAAAGTTTTCAGCTTTCAGTTTTACAGGGGATACAAACAGGACACCCAAATATTATGTCTGGTAACTTGTTCCTTTGAAACATTTGTTTTTTGGTTACTAAATGAAGGGATTACCTGCATACCAGCATTACAACAGTCCAAGGAACAATGGACAAGTTAATCATTTACTGTTCTAGGTGAAAACAGCAGACACTATTGATTAGAAAGGTTATGAATTAACAATTCTTAATAATTTTCTCATAGTACATCAAATATTTGTTCAATATTAAATACATCATATGATATATTTAAAAGATTTAAGTAAAGAAACCATTGATTTTTTAAAGTAGATATCTGGACTAGGGTTATCTATTTTAGTCAGAGTTCTTTGGGGAAATAGAATCAGCAGGAGATATCTGTAAATAATATGAGATTTATAAGATACTCTCATGTGACTGTGGGGATGCACAAGTCCAGGTTCCACAGGGAAACTGCAAATCTGGGGCTCCGATGAAAATCCAATGAAGGTCCTTAATGAGTTTTCGGGAGACATTGGTTGTCCAACGACGAGCTAGGAAATTCTCTATGAAAGCTGAAATCACTTCCCTTTTTAAGGCATTCAACTGATTGGATAAAATGTCACTCATTGCTGATGGCAATCTCCCTGGTTGAGCATAGATGTAGTCAGCCATCTATGAAGTAAGCTCAGTGATGGCTAAAGCCCATAAATGTTCTTATATTACAATTAGCCCAGCACTTGCTTGACCCAAAACTGGACACAATTACCTGGCCAAGTTGACAAATTAGTCTAACCATCACAGTATCCTATCTAATTATTGATAATTTGATCACTTTTGGAATATGTAACACACCTGTGAAATTACCACAATCAACATACTTTGTAATCTAGTCCTCCCATCATGCTCATCCTCAGACAACTACTCATCTACTTTCTGTAAGTGTAGATCAATTTGCATTTTCTAGAATTTTATGCAAATGGAATCATATAGAATGTACTCTTCTTTATTTGGCTTATTTCATTCAGCATAATTATTTTGCTATTCATTCAAGTTGTTTGGCATGTTGGTGATTCATTTCTTCATATATCTGAGTAGTATTCCATTCTACTGAAAACAGTTTGTTTATACTTTCATTGATAGCTCTTTGGGTTATTTCCAGTTTGGGGCTTTTATAAATGAAGTGATTATAAACATTTGTTTAAAAATATTTGTGAGGATGTGTGTTTTCATTTCTCTTGGATGAATTGCTAGGAGTGGAATGAGTGGATTGTATGTATGTGTATTTGTATGTTTAAATTTTTATGCAATTTCCAAACTGTTTTCCAAAATTACTTTACTATTTTATATTTCAGTAAGTAGTAAATGAGGGTTCCAGTTATTCAACATTTTTACCAACACTTGGCATAGTCCAGTCTTTTTTTAACTATCCTATTCTATGGAAAATATTTTTTTATATTCATTGTTGATAGATGTTTGGGTTAGTTCCAGTTTTTGGCTATTGCAAATGAAGTGTTTATGGACTTTTGTTTACAATCTTCATCATGTTGTATGTTTAAATTTTATTCTATTAAGAATAAATCACAATTTACCTATTTTTAAAATGTTGAGTAATTTTGGATTATATTCTGGGCATTGTAAATGTCCATTGTATTCACTCTGGGGTCTCTTCTATTCCTCTTTGCTGAAGTTTTGCTTTAGCTAGTAAATGATCTCTTTATTGTCAGACTGTGAGCTGGATTTCATCCTCGATGGGTGGTGATTCAAGTCTCTATACTGTTCTTTAAGCCTTTTCTGCAATGCTTTGAATTTATCCTACACATGCAAGATTCATAAGTAAATCTGAAACTGTACTCATACAAAAAATCATGCCTATTTTTCTACTCTATGAGAATCCCCCTCACTTTCTGGCAGTGAGTTGCCCAGGATCCTTTTTGTTGTTGTTGTTGTAGCCAAAAAGACATTAATGGGGTTTTGCATTATTTAATCTGAAATTGAGCTGCCAATGATGTGGTATTCTGCAACCATGGCCTGCTCTCAGGAAAAAAAAAAAGTGCTGGAAAATGGAAAACTAATTTCATTCTTGCCACTACTCCAACATTTGACTCAACTGAGCAATCCAATTTGAGTACTCATGTAGCTGAATTTTTGTTTGTTGGTTTAGTTTTCTTTGGTTTGCTTTGGTTTCTGTCCAGAGTATATCAGTGGGGAGGTTGATTTAAACGAAGGTTTAGACCATTAAACATCATACCAAATGCTAGCATCTCAAATCCAATTTTCAGATCATCTCATCTCCTCCCCCAGAACAGGTTAAACCATTGCATGAAGTACTTAGATCATGGAGTGGGAATGATGTGTTTCTTATGTTCCTTGTATTCTTCTCTCCTGGTAATCTAGCAGTGTAGCTTGCTGAGAAAGAAGCAAAATGGACTAAGTGGGTTTTTTGTTTTTGTTTTTGTAATGCATAGTTAACACCATTCTTTGCTGCTTACTCTCTTTCTTACTCTGAATGATCTTTGATAGCTTCTAAATCCAGAGACCATTGGCACGTAGAAGTTCTTCAGGCAAACTATCCTCATAGCCATTGTCAATAAGGGGAACAGGTTCTGGCAGGGAGATGAACGAGGGCCCTGCAATATGTGTAAATATCCAGCTGGGAATGCTGATTTTCCCTTCATCAGACATCTTTAATTTCAGAGAGTCAGGTGTATGTACTTTTTTCATTCATCTTTGGAATGTGTAGAATGAAAGGAAAATCAACGGCTCTTCTTAGACTGACAGCTCACAATATCAATGAGTCTTTCCCAACATTTTAGTACTCACTCTCAGGAAGGGCTGGGCCATAGGCATTGCTTTACCTCTTCTTCGTCCTCAGGTTTGGATCCATTGCAATGAGAAAAGTCCTCATAATAACCAGTTATATTTCTAAAAATGAAATAGTATTTTCAATAGAGAAATGGCTAAACAAGTTCTAGTGCCCCTGTGGTCTGGAATACCATTCAATAATGAGGAAGAAATGTGTGTACTCACATGGACTTATACCCATATAACATCACTGGTAAAAAAGAACAATTTTTAGAACAATTTGTGGAATATATTCTGATGTTGGCAAATAATCGTGATCATTTATATTCACATCTCTACTTACTTGTGATGAGAATTTTGGCAAGTTCCTTTACCTGACTGTATCTCTATTTCTACAACTATAAAAGAAAAATAAATTTTTTATTAAGATAGGGTAATAATAAACATTTAAAATAATTCAAATGTTTTGACTTGTTATAATAAAAAATGAAGAAACATACTTAATAATCTTTACTATAAATAAAAAATTACGATTTAGAGGGATTTTTTTCCATTTGTGTTAGAATCATTAGCTGAGTTTAGGGTAAGAGAGATATATTCACATTATTTCAGTTAATGGGGGATTGGTATAAGGTCACTCAGAGAAGTAAGAAATAGCTATTGAGGGTCTTAATGGCTGCATATGTTCATAAACTATATAATTCTATTCAGGTTGCATTATAGTTCTAGCTACCTGATAATTATGTTCTCGCCTCACCAGCAGATGTCCAGTGATTAGAACTCCATAGTTGCCATTCTGGTGATTCAATTACCTCAGCTCCTGCTTTTACATCTACTACCACTTTCAGTGATCATTTTCTCTCTTCTGTTGTGCCGCTTTGTAGTTTGGTTTACCCATGGTTTCTGGAGTGTTGCACCTCCAATTTTCAACTACCTCTCTCTGTTTCTTTGAATCTGCATTGACTTATTTCTTATTAAACCTCTGTGTGTCAAAATACAACCTCTGCTTCCAAGAGAAATGCTTTAATTAGTTCAATCACTAGGTAGTATAGAATCACTGTTAATCTAAGAGCTCTCACTTCAGGTTGCCTGCACTTGTGTGCCACACCAGGATGGCAGAAGTAGAACTGTGAAATACAACCCAATCTGCATATAAGAAATCCTTCAAAAAAGGATGTGGGAATGACAGAAATTATGAGCCTTCTCAGCAGAATTTCCTTACCTGACATTTTTTTCTTGCATTAAATAGTAGAAGGCTTCTTACAAGTCCTATTCAGAAGATAATTCTTGTGGATGTGTGAATAATTTGTCCCATCATTTTTTTTTTCAGTAAGACAAAAAAGTTAGAAAATAAATTTAAATTGTTTATGTTTGACTTTGCTTTGAATTATTAGTAAAATTAGATTCTTTCCTGGTAAATCTATGTGTGTCAAAAATTTGAACAAAACCCACCATGACAGAGATAATTTAACTGGTTCAATTGATACTATAGTTAGTATAGAATCTCTTTGTTAATTTGACAGCTCTCTAGCTGCTCAGAGGAGAAATATTCATTCAATTATTTGAAAGATTATTACTGGTCTGATTCAAATAAAAATCCTAAGTTTTGATATAAAATCAAAATAATTTTTTTCATTTTTTGAATTTCATGATTTTAAAAAGCTAATTTACTTTCAAAATTTTCCAGGGGTTGACCTGAGGTCTTCAAATCTTCCAATATGTAATTTTAAGTGTTACATTCTAATTTTAAAAATCATTATTATGAAATTATATTTTATATAACCTTTGGTTATTAGCACAAATAAATCTCTTTAACAGTTTTATTGGTTTACCTGACAGTTATTTTTGCATGATAATTTAACAATATTCTCTTAATCTTGATACTTGGTATACACAATGTCACTATATCACAATATCTTTCCACTTGTTTATAACTATTACAATACTTATATTTGTATTATTAGGAAGCAATACAAATTTGCATTTATGGTTAAAGTATTGCTTTCTTTGTTTTGAGATTTATTTTGATTTAGAGTTGGATTATTTTAACCTTATTTCAATAAGACAGTAATGATTACATGAATAACAACATAAAGAAATAGAAATAAAATTGAAGTATGCCAAAATCTCAATTAACACAATGAGGGTTCACTTCTCCCACACATGAAGTATGATCAGTTGTAAGGCAGGGTTTGAATAGAGTGTAAGCAAGGGGGCCTGCTACAGACTCACAGGCTAAGAGATGCTCTATCAGCTTCAACACATAGTATCAAATATGGTTCTGGGCATGGGCACTTTGAATTAATGGAGGAAGGAAGAGCATAGAGATAATTCAGGAGATTTTTATATGGCAAGCTGCCCACACTGTCATCCACACCTTGGTCACATGGCTATATCTACCTACAAAAAGGGATTAGAAAATGCAATTTTGTTTTTTGCCAGAAGAAAAATAGTCCATGCTTCCATTTTTCTCCCTCCTATGCTTAATTAAGCACATCCATTCTCTCTGCAAAGGAGTTAATCCAGTCAGCCATTCGGTCACTGGAAAATCTCAAAGTCCAGGGTCTCTAGATCCTAGACAGTTCTTTGGTCATGGTATGGCTTCATATGACACAGCAGACTATGAACAAGAAAAACAAGTTTTTGTCTCCCACATACCCAACCCAATAATACTTATCAACCTTTCCATTTTAGATGAATTTTAGTAACCTGGAAAAACTTTCATGATTTTAAGAAATAGTGAATGATACAAAACTCTATGTACAGAATGAACTCAATTTTATTTATATTAATGGAAGAAAAAGAATGAAAAAAGTGACATTTGTATTTAGGTAATGAATTTGTGTTTTTTTAATATAACTGGATATTGAAAGTGAATTTTCTTCTGCTGCAGTGTTTTGAAAGAGACTCCAGAGTCTAAGATGAGCAATACAATTCTTTATACATGCCTTACATCTTAATGTGTTGCTGTACCTCCATGGAAGGATTTGCAAAAGGCAGACTCTGAATCAAATTTTTCTAGGGATGATCTGTCAATCTGCTCTGGCTTATGAAAGAAGCTGGTGTTTACGAGGTTTGGAGAGAGGGAAAATATTTAGAGAGACTTGGTGGTATGATATTCACATGGAAGTAGCTGCCCTTCACCTCAAGAGAAAGACTTCAAGGGGATCACTTGGGGACCTAGATAAGTGACTACAGAATTTGAGAGACAAAGGGACTGCCATTTGACTCACACTTTAAAAGTCAAGAAGCAAGTTTATGAGGCTGGAGTTTCCCATGTCTGGTAAAGAACAAAAGTGAAGTGCTGTACTCCCACTGATGACCAAGCCAATGCCAATATTGTCAAAGGTCCCAATATGGACTCTGCAAAAGGTAGGCTAGAATCAACTTATAAGGGCTATCACCAATAATGACTAGTTAGGGAATCAAGGGAGCACAATGAAAGGAGCACTGGAGAAGGGTTGAGGAGAGGGAAAAGTAGACAGCCAGAGGGAAGGCAGGCCAACATCACAGATAACACAGCTAGAGATCATTAAAAGATGATTTGTGGGAAACCCACAAGAGTATACCATGAGACCAAGAGCTAGGAGTTTCCACCTGCCACACAGTAGAACCAGATCCCAGACTGCAAATGCACCACCTACTTAAGAGATTGATCTGTTCACGTGGTATCCAGGCTGCAACTGTGGAGGGGTCAGAAACAGCAGCAAGCCCGAGAGAGAGAAGCAAAAGTGGAAGCAAGACAGAAGTTAGTCAAAACCCCTCCCCAGGACATGATCTTCTCTCAGATTCAGGCTGGCATTGTGGCGAGGGGAGAACTTCAAGAAAGATGTGAATCTGGAGTTTTCATTAATGGATTGGATGGGGATTTAATTACTGAAAAAGAAGCTGTTCTTGCAACTAACATTGACCAGAGGAGTTCATACTTTCTAAAAGTAATTTTAAAAAGCATGGAATCTGCCTTATATTTTATCCTAGGTCCAGAAACTGAAATAAATATGAAGACAAAAATTATTTTCTGCCTGCAACCTAAGGAGACTACTTCATGCAATAAACCAATTATATTTACAATTTCCTAGATTTTTTTTGTGATTTCATGTAATGAATAGAAATTATTGTAAAGCAGAAATGCTGGCACTATTTAAGTGTATATATGGGCATGTGGTGTCATTTGTGTGTATATGTGTGTATAACTGAGGTAGTACTGGTGTATCTACCTGATGTCAAGACAAATGATCAATTGAGACAATTCAGTCCAAAATGTCAAACTAGATGTTTGGCAAGAGGCTGTTATAAACAACTTCAGCATTGACTGAATTTTTATCATTTCTACCAGCTATCTGAATGTCATAGAGACAAAATATGGAATGTAGTGACCTAAAATCTTTAGCAGAAAGGTTGTGCTTTTCAGCAGCTTGCATTTTATGCATTATAGATTAATTTGCTATCTAAACAATTTCGCCTGCTTAGTCTTTTAATAATTCATAGGAAACTCATCGAGTGCAAATAAAAAGTAAACAGTTTAATCAAATACTTTAGCACACTATACCATAATAATTATTTTGCAATAATCAGTTATGAACATTAGAATGCATCGCCATGTATTCAAAGTTACAAATTAATTATCTTTTTTCACCCCACAAACCATAGAGCTATTCTTGTATTCTTGTTGAATGTCATGTAATGCCCACCATTATATAGACAAAGATGAAGGAAACAATAGAAACACTTATAAGACATATATTTGATAAATAACATGAACTGCTTTTAGCCTCTAAACTTCCACTCATACTTCCCAAATATGAAAAACATTACCATTTATATGTTTTTTGGGGGATTTTCCTTCCTCCCCTCCTCTCTCTCTCTCTCTGTCTTTCTCTCTATTTTAATAATTTGTTTGAAAATCCATTAAATGTGTGCTATTAACCTAGAAGATAGAATACATGCAGGAAAGCAGAGGTGGTCTTTATCTCAAGATATCGTCTTACGAGGGTAAAAAAGCATGTGTAAATGAAGCTAATATATGGTAAAACTGGAATACATATAAGTTCCTATATCTAAAAAGAAGAGCAAAGGCTTAATGTTTTCTAGAGGAGTTGAGGACAACTTAATAAGAGGAGTTATAGATTGATCTTAGATCTCATACTTTTTGTGTGACACCACCCCCAATTGTAGAAAAAGCCAGATATTCACTTAAATATTGTTTTAAATTTTGTCATTAGGTTAATTACATAGCTAAACATTTATTTTCTTGTTTATTCCACAAACAATTATTCAGGCACAACTCTAATCTAGACCTAAAGATAATAATGTGAATTTTATAGTAAGTTTCAATAATAAAGGATTCTTAAAAGTTTTCTTGAAAAATTAGTTAATAATAAACAACAGACTTGGAAGCTATAAAGAGAATTTTGTTTCTAGGGAGCTTAAGTGTATGACAAAATTAATAATTAAGCCTAATTTTATATTCAATTTTTAATAATACCTCCCTAGGTTCTTTAAATATGTCCTATAATTTGGTTCTTTCTCTCAACAACTGAACTCATGTTTAAGTCCATGAACCATCTATCTAGCTCTAAAGACATTGGTAAGCCTAATGTCTACATTTTTGTTTAATTTGTCTTACAGTGGTGGGTGAAATATATACTGCTTGTCACTAGTGTCACTCATTTTTATTAAGGCAAAAAATATCCGATAAAATGCTTAAATAATCTCATAGATACTGTTCTTTAGAAAAATTTGTCGACAAATTAACATTGAACTTACTATTGGCAGACAGTGCTAGTGAAAGTGGCAAAATCAACTATGTCTGGACCTTGATGGGTACTAGTTTTATCTTGGCTTAGAATCCCTCCCACTGTTTCAGAGAAATTGACGTCAGGGAAGTGCTGGATTCCTCTGAGTTCTTGGCTATGTCACATAAAAGAATTTAAGAACATGCCAGTTTGGTTAGGCTAGTGAAAACAATTTATCAGGAAATGGTGGAAAAGAACAAAACTTGCTGAGAAATAAGAGAGAAGGACAGAAATACCCACCAAGATTTGGTGTGGGCTCTCCTGGGCAAAGAGAGCAAGATTGGGCTTATGCAGTTACCTTTTAAAGTAAAAATTATTTGCTAATGCTAGGAGTTACCCCACCAATGGTGGGGCCAAGTATGAGTCCTGTTTGGGATATCCAGGGCCTCCTTTCTGTCCAAGAAGAGTCCCAACTGGGATCTCAAGGTCAAGGTCTAGGTCTCAGCAGGGTCTTGTGGCCATGTTGTCTATAAGCCACGTTTATGTTGTCTATCGGCCTTGTTGTGGCTCATCTTCTCCTCATTCCCCTGTATTAACCTGCTTCAAAATGTTTTTACCTTCCATGGTACAACCAAGTAAAGCATAGCAATTTGAATTTGGAATAGAATTTATCTCCCAAAACAAAAATAATTTTATACATTGAGATGATTTCCACTGTATATTAATAAAGAATAATAAGGTCACCAAAAAATCCATTTGTCAAAAAAAATTGTATTTTTGAGCATCCACTTGAATAATGTCATATGATCTCAAAATGCTTCTTGTTTTTATGTAATAAAAGAAAATAAAAATATAATGAATTTAATAATCCATATGTAGATTTTTATTTAGTGGATGCTATGTAGTAGTTGGACTGAACAAGAAAATGTCCCTCTCTCTACCCATAATGAAATGTCATTGTAGTAGGGGATACAGTCAAGTGCTAAGATTATGTATTCTGTACCATAGGAATACATGGGACAGACTCCTCATTCAGTCTGGGAAAAGGCAGATGTTTACAGAAAAAGATCTTTATTCATTTAACTAAACCAAAATATGGATGATCTTTAATTTTACCTCTCATAGCAGTATATGACAGTGACAACTTCCCCATAGCCTTTGATATTACTGTTAAATGATTTTCAACTTGGAGAAATTTTTCCAAGACACTAAACACTATTTGTTGGGCACCTACTGGTGAAATTAAAATAGGTGTGCAAAGAAATAGGGGTTCTATTTTTGGCTTTCAAAGAACTTTGATTCCCTTTGTATCCTCTAGTATATGTGTGTATATATAATACCACACCAATATTAATCAACATATTTATTAACTAATCATTAAAAGGCTATGTGCAAAAAAGACAAAAAGAAAAAAGAGAAATTAAAAAGACTATATATTGATTTATAAGATTATTTGCTATGTTTTGCAGGTATAACTGTTAGAAATTATTATTTTTATACTTGCTTTAGGACAATTTATTTTCCTTCAGTCACCTTGTTTATTTTTCTATATGTTTAAACCAATGATTTTTGAGAAAAAAAATGTTTACTTTTTCACAGAAAATGTTTCCAGAACTTATTTTTCCCAGCACATTCAAAATTCCATGAAAATCTAGCTAACTTCTTAAAATGCTAAAGTTTGTTATATTGCCATATCTCATCTTCATCATAGTTAGGATTTAGAAATTGTAGAATTAACTTTAATTCTATAATGAATTATGGGTAAAATATAATTTACAATCATTCTTGGACACTCATGATGCATAAGTCTGTGTGTTTTGTGCTGTTAATGCAATCCCTGATACACTGCTCTTTTTTTTTTCTATTCTTTTCTCTATCTGTTCTTCTAACTGTGTGATTTTAAGTGTTCTGCCCTGTCATTTGCCGATTCTTTCCCTGCCTGTTCAAATCTGCTGTTTATTCATCCAGTGTATTTTCAAACTCTCCTATTGTGCCTTTCTATTATGTTTCTTTTTATAGTTTCAAATTCCTATTTATGCTCACACTGTCTTCTTAATATTTGTTATCTTTTTATGCATATTTTCCTTCATCTCCATTTATTGATTTAAGAGATTTGTTTGTACATCTTTGATTACTTGTCCCAATTTCTGCATCTCCTCTGAAGTTTTAATCTGTTCCCTTGACTGAGCCGTATCTTCCTGTTTCTTTGTATGACTTGTACTTTTTGCTGATGTCTAAGCATCTGATTATTTTGATGAGTTAAATCTGAAGCTCCATTTCTCCCTCTTGCCCAAGTTTTTATTGTTGATTGGCTTTGAGTTAAGTGCTTCTTTGATGCTTGGTTTAACTTATTCTAGACCTTTAGAATAGCCCATGTTTAACTGTTCAGATTTCCTCAGCTCTTCCTAATTTGATTCTTGCCCTAGAGGAGCTTCTTTTCTTCTGTTCCTCCTCCGGATGTCACGATCTGTGCTGTTTCTTTGCAGACTTTTCTCCTGAGTTCCTATCATCTGTTTAAATTCTCTCCCTACCCATTGCCTCCTTTTATTTACAATTTTTACTTCTTGGACCCCTTCTATCTTACAGCAGTTCAATTTAACCCCCACACACACCCATTTTTCTGCTCTATGGCTTTTCTGCATCCAGTTTCTTCCCCATTAGGATACCCTACCCCAGGGAACCAGTTAGAGCCAATCCAGAAGGATGGGTCACTTTGGAAAACTCTGTTTTGCCTTTAAGCAGTCCTGCTACCTGAAACTGGATTAAGTGACAGCAGAACAGTTCTTACCAACCTTTCTATCATCATCTCTCTTATTTTTTCCTCCTCCTTTTGTTCACAACAGTCCTTAGTGGCTTGTGTTCTGCCCTGGGTCTCTGCAGACTTAGGTCACTGTGCTTGGATATGCCTGGAGTTCAAACTCACTGCTCTGAGTTACTCACAGTCTCCATCTGTGGTTGGAGGGACTTGGCTAGGCTGCCTCCATGTGACTTCAAAGGTTCAGGGGACTGACAGTTCAGGACAGAATCCTACCTGAGATTTTTCTGTTTATTCAATTCAGCATTTGTGGAGTACTTCTCTAGCATTTACCATTCTAGCAAGTAGGGTTTTTTCCCTCTTATTAGCTAAGTCTCTGAGGAGGTTTTCTCAGGGTCTATCGTAAATTGCCATGTTGATGATATTCCTATGACAACTGACTTTTATGACCCAAAGGTAAGACTTCTCCTTTAGTTCCATACTTGGCTTATTTAGTGTTTTTAATATTCTTCCTATCTCTGAATCATCTTAATTTTTAACAATTATATGTTGTATAATCTTCTAAATGTTTGCAAATATATTTAAATAGATAAGGTAATGTAACATTGTACATATTATCTATTTTTATTTGAAACTTTGGGTTGCATAAGAAATAAGTAATTTACATTGTTATATTAGGATTCAGGTCATGAATCCACTTATTCACTGGTATTTCATAAACAACTTGCCAGATGGACAAGGTGCACAGTCTTTCCTGAATCCTAATAAAGAAGGAACTAAGCATAGTATTATGTGACTATTTTCAGAGTAGTTTTCTCTTGTCATCTGTCATTAGTCAAGTGTTTCCTAAATTATCTGAATGCTCAAACAACTTTCAAAAGTTTCATATTGTACCCATATATCCCTCTTTTTTCAAAGAGTTTCTGTATAAAATGCTTTGGGTCAATATTTAAAGACTGACTTTTTCCCTAAAAGCAGTGTCTTAAGAAGAGGCAATTTTCCTCTTAATTTTTATTATCCCAAGGTTATTACCTCCCAAATCCTAAATCTGTATATATGTCTCATATTTTTTCTCCTTTATCACATACATGTTTCTGACCCTTTGTTACTTGTAGAATAATTGACTCTTTATACAATTATTTTGTAACATTAACATGTCTCATGAATACTTTGAAAGAATTATTTAGCTCTTTGTCAATTCTATTGTCCTTGACTATGTATGGTGCCCCTGTCAGTTCTCAGAAGGCTCATTTATTTTCTATTGAAGGCAGTTAACAGTATTCTGTTGAGATAATGACCTTGAGTTTTAACTTTAATGAAAGATAAGTGGATTTTTATCATAGAATTAATTTAATGGTCACAAACCTCAAGAATTTGAAACTAAAGGTTTTTCCTTATTTAAAAAAATACGTATATAAATATGTAGTGAGACAATGTTTGAGACCAGTTTAATAACTTTAAATTGGCATTTATTTTTAATCTACGAAAAAGTTGAAAAAATATTTAAATATTCTCCTTTTTCAAAAGTTCATGTACCTGTATTAAGTATGCAGTAAACAATTGATCATCTTTTGACTCTTTTTTCTAAATTTTAAAGACTTATATTAAAGAGAATAAAGTTCCTTGGGAATTCTGATAACTTGGTAGAAAAAAAGAATGGTTGAAATATTCTACCTTTAGGCATATGAGCAATGATCATGATTATGACTTCTAATTGATGAATTTTTATAGAGTTAATAAAATTCCAGTGGTGATAATTAGTTATATAGTTTAATTAGAGAGTTTTCAGAACTAATATTACATTGAAAATCAAATATTTAGTCCTTTGTAAAAATGGAAGCCAGGCAGATTATTGCATTATAATAAGGTCGTAATTCTATGGAAAATAATGAGTTCAATGATTTAGCATCTGTGTTGTTTATTATTTATTATAAAATTAAAATTTCTGAGATATGTAATGTTATATTATTGAGGCTTTGAATTTGGATTTGATTGCTTTGAGCCTAACATGTTGAATCAAGTGTTTCTGCTAGTAAATAAACCTACTTTGCTCTTCAAGATTTGCTTTCTGAATCTGTGGTTTTTCTCTCTCTTTGTCTGAATTTCATTCCAAGATTTGCATCTCAGTGTAGTTATCATGTTCTCTGTTGTTCTCTCTTGATTACATAATACTTCTAAGAAGTGAAAGAAAAACCTTCTAGCTTCATTCCTTGTGAAAACTGACCAAACAAGAATCGACTAATGTTACATAGCCTAAGAAAGTGATGATTCCTAGCTACAAAATGGAGTTTTGAATAAAGTAAAATCTGAATGTCACCAAAGGAGAAAACAGAAACTTTGTTTTCCAGATTACAGTCTGTAAAATCCTTTTCTGATCAGATGCCCAGATTTATTCTTCAACAGATTTTGGTTGTATCTTTTTAGCCTCAATATCTAATTGAGAATGTACATTTATGTTTATCAGAATTATCTGCATTGCTCATCAATAGTCTTGAATTAACCAGAACATTATGAAACTGTCTTGGGCTGGCTGCCATCTCTTTAAAACTTCTCTTATACCAGGAATCACTTTAGCTTTTTTGTGAAATGGCAAGTGATTATATCTAGTGTACATTAGTAACATACTAAGAATTGTACATAACCTTTGTAATATTTACAGTAATATTTGTTTTCTCATAGTGTTTGTTGAAAAGTTTGGGGATGCTCATGGAATGAATGCACACATTGAGGTTATTTGCATAGTATTGAGCTCTAAATAGTCAAACATCTATCACTTCATAAAATCTTCCTCCATTAATTGAATGTAAAACAAAAATGATTTTTAATAACCACAAAAGCACTTTCTTTTGAGAGAATGTCAATGAGCTAAAATAACTCATAGTGACTAAAAAGGAGTTCGAATATATAGATTTCAGCCAAATTGTTAAAAGCCTTAATGTGTAATTTCCAAGGACATGTAGAGATTAGTCAGTTTTCCTATTCATACCTTTTTAAAAATGGTTATTTTAGAGCAGTGTAAATTTCTGAAAGATAATTAAGATAACAATTTTCTTACTATTTCAGTCATATCTTTGAATGTCTGCAACAACCTCTCAAATGAAAGACTCGATTATCTGTACAGTCTTAAAAATCCATATACATGAAATTTTTAGTCTCTTATATTTTGTCTTAGTTTGCTAGGTTGCTTTGACAAGTGTCACACAGGGGATTGGCTTAAACAATGAAATTTATTCACTCATGGTTTTGAGGCTTGGAAAAGCACAAAATCAAGATGTCAGCAGGATAATTCTTTGTCCTCAGTCTGTAATATTCTGCTGCTGATTGCAAGTAATCCTTGGGGTTCCTTGGTTTACATCTATGCCTCATGTCACATGGTAATGGTCTCTCTCTTTTTTTTTTACTCTTCCAGTTTCTAATGACTTCCAGTTTCTAGTTTCTCCCTTTGGCTTTCTCTTTAAAAAGCCTTCAGTAATCTGAATTAAGATGCACTCTCATTCATTTGGGTTACACATTAAGTAAAAAAAAAAATAACATCTTTAAGAGCTCTTATTTAAAATAGGTTCAAACCCATAAGAATGTAGATTAAGTTTAAGAACATGTCTAAACTGGGGTACATAATTCAATATACAATATATTTCTTCATACTATGACCAAAACTTTACATTCTATCACTTTAAGCATAGGGATGAAAGGACTATTGTGAGGATATCTTTCTTTCTTGCTCAGAATATGCTACAGTTCTTGTCAGATTTGAAACTCTATGTATCCCCCAAAATCTTGTTCTTATAGCTAATCTATTCCTATGGGTATAAACCTATTGTAAGTAAGACTTTTTGATGAGGTTACTTAAGTTCAGTCATGGTCCAGGGTGGGTCTTAAAACGCTTGTTGGATTCCTTCATAAAAGAATGAAATTCAGACAAAGAGTGAGAAAGTCACAGATTCAGAAAGCAATAATCTGAAACAACAAAACCCAGAAGAGAAGGGAGAGACTATCAGACACAGTTATGTGCCTTAATATATGACAGAGGAACAAGGATTATTACCAGTCTTTGGGAAGAAAACATCACCTTGATGAGGGTTTGATTAAGACATTCTCTCAGCCTCAAATGTAAGCTAGTAAATTCCCATTGTTTAAAGTCAACCCTTTTTATGGTATCTGCTTTAAGTAGCCTAGCATACTAAAACAATGCCTGACTTATATTAGGAACACAACAGTCATTGAATGTTTTCATGAAAGAAAAAATTCAGATTTTCTAGTCATGATTTTAACTTAAAAAAAAAGTGAAAATTGATGACATTTAAAAAGCTATAGGAAGTGGATGTGGCTCAAGCCATTGGGTTCCCATCTACCATATGGGAGATCCAGAGTTTGATTCCTGGGGCCTCCTGGTGAAGGCAAACTGGCAGTCACAGTGAGCTTGCCTGAGCAGAGAACTGATCCACGCAGAGTGCTGACCTGTCGAGGACTACTGGCCCACACAGGAGTGCTGACCTGTGCAGCAAGCTGGCCCAAGCAGAAAGCTGGTGCACAAAGATGATGCAACAAAAAGAGACACAGAAGAGAAACAATGAAAGACAGCAGATCCAGTTCCTGCGGTGGTGCAAGAGATTGAGCAACTCTCTCCCACTCCGGAAGGTCCCAAGATTGGTTCCCAGCTCTACCTAAAGAGAAGACAAGCAGACCCAGAAGAACACACAGCGAATGGACACAGAGAGCAGACAGTAGGGGGTAGGGGGGGATAAATAAATAAATCTTTTTAAAAAACCCACTATAAAGCATGTTGGAGCATGCATGATCCTTCCCATGAGATCTAAAAAATGTGCAATGCTTAAGAGAAGCTAATATTTTGAAAAAACAAAAACAAAAACAAAGCAACTGCTATTCTTATCTGAATAATTATTTAACTGGAAAATTCTGTGTAAAAACTTTATCGTCTCCAGCTTAGTGTTACTAAAACTATTGTAGGGATGCATATGAAAACATGGATGAACCTTCAGGATATTATGTTTAGTGAAATAGGGCAGACACCAAAGGACAAATATTTCATGGTCTCACTAATATAAATTAATTATATTACAAGAGTATATACTGTTATACTGTAAAGTATAAAAACTACTAAACTATAAGGTATAGAGGTTAGTAGGAGACAGAATGTGAGTTGAGAAGGGGGGCTTATACTAAATATATGTAGAATGTTTAATAAGGTTGATTGTGAATATATGGAAATGGACAGTTTTTAGTAGTATATTGTAATATGTGTGACTAACACTGCTGATTTATAAACATGATTGTGGCGAAAGGTTTAGTCTATGGAGGTTAATGTTAATTGAAAGACAGCTAGAGGATAATCTAGGGGCTGCATAACAGTAATTTGGGTGGTAGATGAGGATTGTGATTAATAAAATAGAACAATTGTAATTATTTTAGGATACTTATAAAAATGCAGATTTAAAGGTCCTATCTCAGTCCCATATAATCAGAACAGAGTTGTGGTGTCCAAAAATTTCCATTTTTTAATAAATTCCCCCTATGTTTTACAAAAAACACTTAGAATACAACCCATGCATGTGTGGGAAGATGATGTTGAATTTTTAAATCATAATTTTGGGGGGATTAGACCTAATAGAGAAATCAGAGCTAATATATATGGATTGGGATAATCTAACCTAGCTAGAGGCTACTTTCTTAAAGGTAGTCAAACAGTTCTTAATGGAATTTTTTAATATACACAATGTTGTAGAAGCACAGAAGCTCAATTATGGTTCAATCTAATGCTTCTATTCTTCTGTGGGGAAGTCTAATCCTCAAATTCAGACATGATCATGGGGTCTTTAAAGAAGATGGTATAGCAGTAAATAATACAAAGATAAAGCTAAATAATACAAAGATAAGTTAAATACTATTATAAAAATACGATTTATAATAGTATCTTTTTTAAAAAATGTGGGGAGACAGAGGGATATAGTAAAAGTATATATGCATGCTGTTGAAGTTAAGTTGGTATCAAACCAAACATGACTGTTACATATTTAGGATGTTAACTTTTAACCACATGGTGAGTGTTTTAATTTGCTAAAGGCTGCTGGGGGAAATGTACCAGAAACGGATTGGCTTTTATAATGGCAATTTATTAGGTTAAATTTCACAGTTCCAAGGCTGTGAAAGTGTTAAAATCAAGGCATTATCAGAGATGCTGTCTCAATGAAGGTCAGCTGCTGGCTATCCTAGACTCTTTCCATGTGGCAAGGCATATGGAAGCATCTGCTACTCTTCTGTGTCTCATTGCTTCAACTTCTGGCTGCTCCATCTGTGGCTCCCTCTACCCTTGGTTCCTTTCTGAGCTCCTCAGTTCATTCTCTCTGTCTCTCTGGCTTTTCTCTCTTTTTCTGCTGCTTTTAGTCTAAGCTCCTCAAGTTTTGAGACAGATCCTTAGGTTAATGGAATCAGATTGAGAGCTCAGAAATCAACCCTCACACTTACGGCCAATTGATTTTTGGCGAAAGAGCAGAGATCACTCAAATGGGAAAGAATTGTCTCTTCAGCAAATGGTGCTAGAAAAACTGGATCACCATTTGTCAAATAAAGGTCCCCTACCTCACACCATATACAATAATGAACTCATAATAGAACAAAAACCTAAATATAATAGCTGGAACTATGGAACTCCTAGAAGAAAACATAGGTAAGCATATGCAGGACCTTATGTTAAGCAATGATTTCTTAGCTTTTACACCCAAAGTACAAGCAACAAAAGAAAAATTAGATAAATGGGTCTTCATCAAAATAAAATATGTGTGTGCCTCATTACTTAATCATCAAATTAAAATGATAATCTACACAATGGGAGGCAATATTTGGAAACCACATATCCAATAAAGTTTTGCTATCTAGAAATCTTTCAAATTAACATAAAGACAGCAACCCTTTAAAAATGAGTAAAATACTTGAGTACACATCTCTCCAAAGATTTTCAAATGGCCAAAAAGCACATGCAAAGATGCTCAACATCATTAACTGTCAGGGAAATGCATATCAAAACCACAATGAGATTTTACTTCACATCCTCAAGGGTGCTTATTATTAAGAAGAAAAGAAAAGAAAAAAGAAGTGTTGGAGAGGATACAGAGAAATTGGAACTTTAGGACATTTTTCTTGGGAATATAATGTTGCCAACATTGTGGAAAGTATTAAATATAGAATTACCATATATTCTGGAAATTCCACTGTCAGGTATATACTAACAGGAAGAGAAAATGGGTTCTTAAACAGGTTCTTAAACACCAGTGTTTATAACAGCATTATTCAAAATAGTCAAAAGGTTGGAAAAATCCAAATGTCCATCAATGAATGAAAAAAAGAATGTGGTACATATGCACAAAAGAATATTTTTCAGCCATAAGTAAAAATGACATGATGGGAAATGCTGTAACATGGAAGAAATTTGAAAACTTTATTTTTAATGAACCAAGCAAGGCAGAAAGATACAAATATTTGAGATATCACTTATAAGTCATGCCTAGAAATAGCAAATTTTCAGGCATAGAAAGTAATTTAGAAATTATAGGGGATGGAGGTAGGAGGAATGAGGAGTGTTTATTTATTTTTAAAAATGTTAAAAATTTTTAAAAAGAAGATGGAAAAATTCTGACTTAAGTTATATATTAAGGAATGTAAGTGTGGCAGTTTGATATTTATGAATTCCAAAAGAAATACTGATTATGCTTGTAAACTGGTGTCTTCCTCTGATCATGATACCCTTTGATTGTATTAGATTCAGCTGAGCTGTCTTTGATTAAATTACATTAAGATTAGGGCTTTGATTCAACCACATCATTAGGACATGCAAGGTTGTGTCCTCACCCCTTTGGTGGGCTGATGAAATAGACTTTTACATGGTAGTCGACACACACAGAGAAGCAGAAATGTGAGAAAACAGAGAAGGCTCACTAGACATGGTGGAGGCCCTGAGAAGAGAGATGAGCCTGATAGTCTACAGCTGAACTTTCGGAGAGACCAGAGCAGCTGATTCCACAAAGAAATGAGCCCTGGGGAGAAAGACAAGTCTTATGCCAGCCTATAGCTGAGACTGTAAGAAGTTGGGACCATGGAGCCTGAAGAGGAAGAAGGAAGGCTGAACCCTCACAGACATTGCTCACCATCTTGTTTCAACATGTGGAAAACCTTAGGTAAGAAAGTACCACTTACCTTTTATAAAACCCAACAGATTTCTGGTACTTTGTATCAGCACCCCTTTGATGATGAAATTAATCTATTTATTATAGGAATCACTTGTAGTGGTCAAGGAATGTGAGGAAGATGAAGGACTTTTTAAGCACATAGGATCTCAGGCCTTTGGTCATACAATATAGATCCATATGTTCCCTTTTTATTAAGGGCTGGTACATTATATAGGGAAACTGTAGCAGTTTGACAACATTATGAATTCCAAAAATAGATATTGGATAATGTTTGTAATCTGGTCTGTACCTGGGCATGATTAAGTTATGACTAGGGCTTTGATTGGTCCACATCATTAGGGCATTGAGTCCCACAAACCAAGATAAAAGACATGGCAAAGGACAGAGTTGAAGGTTTCTGATGTTGGAGTTTTGATATTGGAGTTTGGAGTTTGAATGCTGAAGTCTTAAGCTGGAGCCCCAGGAAGTCAGCACACAGAAGAAAGAGAAGCAAACCCTGGTAAGAGAGGACCTGAGCCAGGAGAACTCAGAGGAATAGAGGTGGCTCCCTAGACACAACAGAAACCCCAGGGAGAGAAACAGAGCTGTTCACCTGATAGTCTATAGCTGACCTTATGGAGAGAGGCAAAGCCTAGAGAGCCTCATAGTCTATTGCCGACCTTGTGGAAAAAACAGAATGGCTGAGCCCAGAGGAACCCAGGAAACCTGAACCCTCACAGACATAGATAGACGTCTTGCTCCAACACGTGGGAATACTTTTGTGAGGGAAGTAACTTAAGCTTTATGGCCTGGTAACTGTAAGCTCCTACCCCAAATAAATACCCTTTATAAATCCAGCAGCCTTCTGTTATTTTGCATCAGCACAACTTTGGTCAACTAATACAGAAACCATGGCAGAAATTCTGTGATTCAAAACCATTTGGAGGTCTGGGGCTTAGAAATGATTTTGTCACAATTGACTCTAAAAGCTTGGCATGTCTGAGTTTTGTTTTGTAGCATTGTAGGCATCATTTCAGATAAAGGAATGAAGACTGGGGCAGGAACTGGTAACATAGCCTAAATATCTCAATCAGTCTTCATTGTGGAACTAATGTCTGCTTCAGCAATTTTAACCAAGAACATTTGGACCCACTAGCATTCTCCATAACACTAAATGTGAACATCCTTGAATCCCTTGGTTCCTCTCTCATAGCTCTATGAGGAAACCTTTCTTTCTTGGTGTTTACAAATTTTTCATACATTATCATTTATATTTTTCAAACCAATATTTTAATTCCTAAGAACACGTTTATTGGTATTTTAAAATTTAAAATGTTTTATCAAACGTGAGAGAACAAAGGATTTTGTAGTATCCTTTGCTTACAACATAGTTGAAAAGACAAGACCAAACAGATTAAAGAATACATTAAAATGCAAGATTTCAGTAATTTAAGGCAGCGCTTTAAGCAAACTCACAGTAAACTGGATAATTAATGTCATTAGTTTAGTGTTGGAGAGGTCATTGCAGGGAAAAAGTGACTAGAGAAAGTAGCCCTGGTATAGAAAAGAGACCTTCTATGGTGTGTTTGTGGAATGTGGATAGAAGCAGCACTGGGGACATTAACCACTTGAGATTTGCTTTGCTGTAATAAAGGATGAGAGACATAGAAATCTGAAAACTGAAGAACCTATTTATTCCACAATACTCTATTTGTATTTATTATTTATGTGGCCTCAAGGAAATCTCTTAAACTTCATTTTCCTCCTTATCATTTCCTCAAGTGATAAGTGGAGATAAGAGCTTTATAGAATTATTGTGAGACTCAAATAAGAAATTCTTTGAAGATTACTAGAGAAATGTTTGGATTTTTACATGTGACAGGGATGAATGGAATCATACATCTTTCCCAGGGAACATTGTCCTTGTCCTAGAAAAGAATTTGTCCAGCAGAAATATTCAGTAGACAACTGAGCATTTTGCACTCAAGTCCATAACTAAATAGATGTTTGGCTGGGAAACACCTACAAGAAAGTGGTGGTATAAGTGTTTCAGTATTTTAATCCTACACTAAGTATTCTAAATTCTAATTTTGACCTAGTGTTATACAAAATGTAAAGCACACATCAAATATACAACTTTTAGGTATTTGTTACATTAATAATAACTTGGAGAAAAAGTGATTTATTAATATGGAATCAAAGGTAGTTCTTCAAGTCTATATTTTAACCTAGCATGCTGAGCTGCTTAAACACACACAGGTATAAAATAAGGGCATTCTAATTTCTAAGATGATAGGCCCACCACAGTTACTTTGTTGAGAGTTCTGATAATCTGTGTATTTTTGGCTGACATGGTATTTGAAAACAAACTTTATGGGAAAAGAAGAGATAGGAGGAAATAGGCAGAACCTAAGGTGATGAGCAACTGACCATGTGGATCTTCCCACATGGTGACAGTAATTGGATAAATGAATGAATTCTTGCCCACTTGAGGTAAATCCAAATAGGTCATCTTCTCTCAAGTAAACAGGAATTAATTCATTTTTTCAGTCATTCAACTTACCTATTAAATATTTACAAAATGTGAGGAATTGCGTTAGGTGCTAGAAATATAAGAAATGTAAGTGAAACAAGCACAGCCTGCATCTTTAAATAGTTAAAAATCTAGTGCAAAAACCAATTTAGTATTATTTATTTCTTAATAAGAGCTGATATTTGCTGAATATTTACCAGGCTAAGGACTTTACATGAATTACTCAAAAACTCAGCTGGCTGAGAAGAAAAAAATTCTACCTTAATTAGTGTCTGTAGTTGCTAAGGACTGGGAAGGACAAGAACTGAAAATTAATATTTAATGTTATGTAATGAGGAAATCGTTATTTTGAAGCATAATATCATAAAAATTGAAGTAGAACAAAAGAAAACAGCTGACTGTTAGAATCGAAAGCTTTTAGAGATTCTATTTTATAGTTACAGTAATTAAAACTGAGAGTGAGGAAATCAGAACTTTGGGTTCAATTCTAGTATCTGGGAATACATTTGGTGATCTTTGCCTTAAACTGGTTTCTGTTGTTTTGTGTTTATTGTCTTTGTACACATTAGGTGGCCAGAGTGATTAAGAGAAATAAAACATAAAACAGTAAATATGTTCATAGATCTTCGCTTTTAAAAGTTACAGGGTTGTTATGGCTCCTTAGAAAATCATCAAAATCTTTGATAGGCCCACACCGCCTGCAAGCCCTGGTCCCCTCTCTAACCACTGTTTCCTGCATTGCAGACACACCGGATGATTCTCTCTCCCAAAACTGTAATGTTGCCTTTGTCCTTGGCATCTCCTCACAAACTGTGGATTTTCCTCTCTGCTTGCCTTGTTAACTCCAATGAATCCTTCAAATCTCAGTCCAAACATTATTTCTTCAGAGACCCTGACCTTTAGGCTTGGAGAAATACTTCTCAATATGTTCACATAGCTTCCTAAAATATTTTTTTATAAATGCATATTTACTTTGGGGATTATTTGGACTGTTTCCTCCAAAGCAGAACCTGAAAGTTTTGTTTACAAGTAGTTTAATTGGGAATGTGATTCCAGAGTGTAGGAGTGAGAGACCAGAACAAGGGAGTCAAAACAGGAAGGAAAACCATTACAGGTTACTGGCGATCTCTCCTTCTGAGTCTTATGAGAAACTTTATGAAGCACATTCAGAACTCTCTGCCCTGATGAAAGAAGAAATCATTTATCCATTGGCTCTATTCCCTTTGGCCAAAGGTGACATTAGCCCCTGAACTTCTGGTTTGAAAATACAAAAATGCGGAGTAGATCAAATGGGAGTGTACCAGAAAAAGAAAGGAATCTAGGGATAAGGGGTAGGGAGATGGAGGCATTAATCTGGGGGCCCAAAGTAAGGCACTGTTAGTTTGCAGCTGTTCAAAACTGTTCGCAACAATGGTAGGAATTAGAGGTGGGGCTGAGGGGATTCATAGGGGAACACAGGAAGTACCTTCCCAGACCATGGACAGCATAATAATTATAATGTTAATAATTATCACAAACAATTATATTATGAATTGCTGTTTTCAAAAGATTAGTGCAAGAAGAATGGAATTAGTATGTGGTTATGTAAAGATGAAGTTCAGAAACAAAAATTACAGAGATGGTAGATGATCTAAGGAGATCATCTGGTTATGAAAATGACAAGGAGGTAAAGCATGATTTATATATTAGCTTGAGAGTATCAAATAAGACTCTGGTATTACTAAATAATTAATTTTTATGATCATAGATCAAAATTCAAACTAAAACTTCTAGAAGAAAACATAATAAAAATCTTTACAACTTGAAATAGGCAAAGGTTTCTTGAAACAGAAAAAAATGAATATAAAAATTTAAAATTGATAAATTGTATTTTATCACAGTTAGCAACTTTTCTCTTTCAGAGAAACTATTAGGGAAATGGAAATGTAAGCCAAAAACTGGAAGAAAATAGCTCACATATATCAAATGACTTTAAGAATACATATAGAGCCCTTACAACTCAGTAGTAAGAAGACAATAAGAAAAATAGGCACATTAAAAAAGAGGGACACATTTCTGTGAGCTTTATTATTTATTTTTGTGAGAGATAATTCATATTCCTCTGTATGTGCTTAGTCCCAGGAATGAATCTTGAACATACATCCCAGAGAAGTTCGGAATAATTCACAATTACAATAAGATTTTTATATCATTCACAGGAAGTGGGACCAAGGAAGAGATGTTATGTAGGCCACAGGAAATGATTGGAAACCCTATCATTTCCCTTTCTCCTCCCCTACCAATTTTCATCAGAGCATCTTACTGGGGAGCCTACCAGAACATGGAAGGCAGTTCCCTGTGAACACAATGGGGCTATGATGGAGAACAAATACAAATCTGAAACTGGTAGTCTTTTTACCTAGCATACACACAAGAACGATATAGAAGCATCACAAGCAATGGAAGGGATAAGTGAAAACCAAGTTACATCATATGCTGCTTTTTTATTACTTCATAAAAGTGCTGACATTAGAAACTACTCATTAGACAATTTCTCAGATTGGATATCAAATAATAACTGTCAGTCTGAGGGAAAAAAGAAATTTCTCAAATAATGATAAATCCATATTGGTAGATGGATATAAAAAAAAGGATATAAAAAATACAATGAAAAAGTACCATAATTGAGGTAAGCAGTACATTAATACAAAGCATTCTTTCAAAAGGTGAATAACCCAGAACTGTTAAAATGAACAGACAAGATTATTAAACTGGTTATTCTAACAATAATCCATATATTCAAAATATTACATAGCACCATGAATGATACAAACATTCCTTCACAAGGTAAAAAATGACTATGCATCTTTATTAGGGTTTTTCAATATTTATATGCAACTGATCATAGTTACTAGATCTACTAATTGTATAGTTTTGACTGGTTCAATTTACCAGTTTGATTGATTTGATTTAATGATATTTTTTGCAACTTAGTTTGTTGGCCAAATCACAAACACTTTGTGACATAGAAAAACTGGTTAATTTTGCCTATATTTTGAAAAATGCTATGAGCATTTTCATACCAGTGTGCAATATCTAGAGATAAAAAATTAAAAAGTACAAATACACACACATACATATATGACTTTTCTCTAAGCAAAACAATTAATGAGATGAAAAACATGAGAGAGAGTAAGCTTGTCAGCTAGGGTTTGATATTATTGTCACTTGGATTACTAAATCTGGATTACATTTTCACCTCTATAACCTCCATGCAATCATGTGCTGTCAGTTTCACCACTCGTAAAGCAAAGATGAGTAACACTTGGCCCTTACAAGTTTTTCCAGTTACGGGAACAATTTCAGCTTTCCCAATAGATTCACAAAGTCTCTGCAGGTGTTTAAAGGTTTTTACTAAACTATGTAGTATTAATGGTCATTTCTCAGATTTTCCCAAATGACAATGAACATATTTCATAATGGCAGTGAATATAACTGGCATAGTGAATGGAGGTGAGATGAAATTCAAGACTTACTCTTTCTCATCTCTGAACATCATTGCCAGCATTAGCTACCAAATTGAAAGCATGGACTTGGATTAAAGAGGCATAGTAATTTGCTACTTAAAATATCTAGGAAATTATTTAATATTTCATTTTTCTTTTCAGAAAATAAATGTGGTTATTTACAGAACACAGCAGTTTTTTTCTTAGTCCCTTAGTATATTCTTTAAAAAGTGAATATCCTTGCTCAAAATAGTTTATATGAAGTAGATTTTGATAACTCAAACACTCAATTTTCATTTTGGCTGAAATATATAAATTGCTTTGAAATAAAACTACAACTTGCAAGCATAGGCACTTAGGCAAATTCAGCACTCACAAAAATTATTTCTATGCTTATCTAAAGTAATCTATAGGAAAACAGTATTTTCATATGGGATAGGTAAAATGACACACTACTCACCTATATGCATCCATGTTTCAATGCATCCAGCCAACCCTTAAAGGTGTCTACTGTGCATGATGTCCATAGACTTGTTTTGTCTTCTCTGTGTACCTACTTAAGAACAGTACTACCCATGTGTAGCAGTTTAATATTATTGAAGAATTCCAAAAGTAAATATTGGATTATGTTTGTAATCTGATCTGTACCTGGGCATGATTGAGTTATGATTAGGGTGTTAAAAGGCATGGCAAAGGACAGAGTTGAGGCTTTCTGATGTTGGAGTTTTGATATTGGAGTTTGATGCTGAAGACTTAAGCTGGAGGCCTGGGAGTCAGCATGCAGAGGAAAGAGAAGCCAGCCCTAGGAAGAAAAAAACCTTCAACTCAGAGAAAAGCAAGCCACAGGAACATAGGAACCCAGGAAGCCTAACCCCTCACAGACATCCACAGCCATCTTGCTCCAAATAGACTAGTGAGGGAGGTAACTTATGCTTTATGGCCTGGTATCTGTCAACTCCTACCCCAAATAAATGCTCTTTATAAAAACCAACCAATTTCTGGTATTTTGCATCAGCACCCCATTAGGTGACTAATACACCGTGAAATCTATCACTGAAAACGACTTTTAAATCAGTTTGTAATTTTGTAGATTGGGTCTAAAAGAACACTCAGAAGCATATCAGGACTTTGTTGATATATAAACTATTTCATTAATTGTTGTCATTTCTCTTAAAGAATCCTCAGGAGCATATCAGGACTTGGTTGATGTATAAACTATTTCATTAATTGTTGTCCTTTTTCTTGTATTATTTACTCAGTAGTGGGAAAAAATTAGTCCTAGACTAAGGAAAAACTCTCTCGGAACTGACAGATGTTAAAATGAACAGACAAGGATAGTAACCTGGTTATTCTAACAGTAACCCATATATTCAAAATTTTAAGTAGAGGCATGGATGATATAAATATACAAATAGAACTTTTAGAGAAAAAAACTCTAATGCCTGAGATAAAATACAATATACTAGATATGATTAACAGTATATTAGAAAACACATAAAAATATTAGTGAACTTGAAAACATAGCAAGATAAAATATTTAAAATGAAATGGAGAAAAGGAAGTTTTTTAAATGAACAAGCAGAGCATCAGTAAACTGTGTGACAACTTTAAGTGCCCCAATAAGCATGCACTTATAGTCCTTTAAGAAGAAGAGAACATAGGGGGCAAAGCGGACAGAGAAATATTTGAAAAAATAGCGGCTGACAATTTTCCAAATTTGATTATATATGTGTGTGTGAGTGTGTGAGTGTGTGTGTGTGTGTGTGTGTATATAAACCTACAGATACAAGAAGCTTAACAAATCCCAGACACAATAAACCATAAATAAAACTACACTAAAGCACTAATGAAATTGCTCAAAAGCAGTGATAAAAGGGAAACTCTTAAAAGCAGTCAGGGACTAAAAACATTGAAATTGATGCATTTCAAATATATAGAATAAAATCTGATAGATCTTAAAGTAGAAATAGTCAAATTCACAATTTTAAATAGAGATTTCAGTATCTCTTTCTCAACGGTGACAATCAGTAGGTATATATTACAGAAGATTTGATTAAAAATATCAACCAAATTGAGCCAACGTATGTTCTTGGAACACCCTGCCCACCAAAAAACAGAATACTAATTTCTTTCAAGTGAACATGGAATATTTACAAAAGTACACAATATTCTGGGCCATAAAAACATCATCAATCACAACTACAAAGGGGCACAAGAAAACGTTTGAGTGCAACAGGTATATGCATTACTGTGATTGTAGTGATGTCCCAAGTGTAACCATGTCAATATTTATCAAATTGGTCACTTTAACTATGTGTGGGTAATTGTCAATTTATATTTCAATTCTATCTCAATAAAATAAAGCTGTTAAAAACAGATGACTTTTTTGTATTTTCAAATTATTTTTTTCACTTTTTTATTTTGTAAAAGATAATTAGATTACATAAATGTTACAGACAATATATAGGGGATTCCCATAAGACCCATTCCCCACAATTCCCACATTTCCCTACATTAGCAACATCTTTCATCTGTGTGGTATATTCATTGTAATTGATAAACACAGTTTGGAGCATTGTCACTAAGCATGAATCATAGTTTACATTGAAGTTTACACTCTCTCCCCGTTCGACTCTGTAGGTTATGGTCGGATATATAATGTATATAATGACCTGTATCTGTCATTTTTTTTTTGTCTGTTTGTTTGTTTTTTAAAGATTTATTTATTTTATTTCTCTCCCCTTCCACCCCCCCCACCCCAGTTGTCTGTTCTCTGTGTCTATTTGCTGCGTCATCTTTGTCTGCTTCTGTTATTGTCAGCAGCACGGGAATCTGTGTTTTTTTGGAGCATCATCTTGTGTCAGCTCTCCGTGTGTGCGGTGCCATTCCTGGGCAGGCTGCACTTTCTTTCGAGCTGGGTGGCTCTCCTTACGGGGCATACTCCTTGAGGCTCCCCTATGCGAGGGACACCCCTGCATGGCAGGGCACTCCTTGCGTGCATCAGCACTGCACATGGGCCAGCTCCACACGGGTCAAGGAGGCCCAGGGTTTGAACCGAGGACCTCCCATGTGGTAGGCGGATGCCCTAACCACTGGGCCAGGTCCACCGCCCATGTATCTGTCATTGTAATGTCATTCAGGATGAATCCAAAGTCTCAAAAATGGCCCCCTATAACCCCTGTTTTCCTTCTCCCTAATCCCAGAACATCCATGGGTCACTGCCTCCACAACAATAGTATTTCTTCCATTGCTAGAATCACAATAAGTCTATACTAGAATATTAATAAGTTTATTTTAGTCCATCATTAATTTTCCTATCCTGAGGACTCTGGAATGGTGATGCACACTCCATCATTAATTGAGGGGGCTTTAATCCCATATGTCTGATGGATGGGACTCTCTTGCTTACATTTGTAGGCACTCTTGTTCCTTGCTATGCTGTTTATCCATCATTTCCTCCCCATTAGTTGTCCTGGGTGAGTCCATTGAATTGAAGAGTAGGTGTTGCAACTCTGTTGAAATTCTGGGCTCAGTTGACACATGGACAGCCCAAAGACTTAAGTCTCTTGAATGCATCCCTACCAACTCTAGTACTAATTATACTAGGAAAACCACTGCTGAATCTAACTCTGTCAGAGTGGGGAGCATAAATATCAGATTAGGGCCCACTGGCAAGGGGCCAAATTCCTGAACTATCTGCCCTGACTGCAGTGTCTGGATGTCTCCATATCCCTGAGGAGCTTCACTATTCGGGATAGTATCTACTTTTGCTGTCAATGAGATCCTGTTGAGATGTGCATAAGTGCTACCTTTGGGGTGGACTCCCGACTCACTTTGAAGTCTCTTAACCATACAAACTCATTTGTCTTTAGCTTTCCCCCTTTTGGGGCAAGGTCTTTTTTCCCCCCTCAGATGCAGTGCTTATTGATACCTGGAAGCAATCCCTCAGTGTCTGGGAGGCTCATTCCTGGGAGTCATGTCCTACATACAGGGGAAGTTATTGTTTTTATATGCTGAGTTCAGCTTAGAGAGAGGTCATATTTGAGCAAAAAGGAGACTCACAGTAAGTAACTCTTAGGCACCCTATGTCACGAAGCTAAGTTTCAATTTCAAGAGCAAAGGCTCATAAGCATAGTCACCAATATCAAGGGTCCTTCAATGGACAATCCTCCTTCACAAGTCATTGTCCCTGTTCTTGGGGTATTCTTGTTGTTCCATTAGAGAATGTGGCAGAGCTCCCCCTAATGAAAATTTGAAATTCTTTTGGTTATTGTGTGAAACTCCATACACTGTGAAAATGCCTCATGAACATATGAACATATTTATATGCCTTATATGTATATCCAGGTGAACTTCCTCCCATGTATCCACCTTCACTGACACCCCACACCAATGATCTTCCTCTGTCACAGGTATAACCATTCTATGATCTAAAAACTCTTCAAAAAAGAAGCCAATAAAATAGCCTCATACAATTAATAAGAAAATGAATAATGATAGTTTTATATATAAGAAGTAAAATACAGAAAAAATTAATAAAAATTAAAAGTAAATTAATATTTTAAAAATCGGGATTTGAAAAAATAATGAAAACATATTTAAAGAAAAAAACTTTTTTTGGACATTTTGCCTTTCATCACTGTAAGATTGTTGTTTTGTATGTACAATGACATTTCTTCTATTTATTCCCCCTGTGTCTCACTTTATTTTTTTTTTTTCATTTTTTCTCCAAAGACGTTTTAGGTCACTGGAGAGTCACGTACAGAAAACAGGGATTCCCATATGCAAAACATTCTTTCCCCTTTATCCCTTTCCCCCATTAATAACATTTATATGTGGATGATACAGTTGTTACAATTGATGAACAAATATTGACACATAGCTACTAACCTTCATCAATGGTTCACATTATGGTTTGCATTTTGGACCATATACTCTTATAATATCTGATAAAATTTAACATGGCCTGTATCCATCATTGCAAGATCATGCAGAACACTTCCATCACCCCTAAAATGCCCCCTGTTCCATATATTTTATTCCATATATTTTATATTTTATTCCTTCCTCCACCTCTCCTTCAGGCTCATGGCAACCACCAGGCTTCACTCTTTGAAGAACAAGATTCATAATTACTTGCTGTAGCAGTTTGATATTATTGATGAATTCCAAAAATAAATATTGTATTATGTTTGTAACCTGATCTTTTGTTCTGGGCATATTAGATTATATGGGATTCCTAAATTTCCTTCATTTAGTAATCCTGTAAACCTCTTATGCCAGTAGGTCACAGAGAAAAGATATGGAAAAGGACAGAGTTGAGGGCTTTTAACATTGGAGTTTGATGCTGAAGCTGGAGCCCCAGGGAGAGAGACAGAGCCCTTTGCCTGATACTCTACAGTTTACCTGGTGGAGAAAACTGAGGAGCAGAGCACAGAGGAACCCAGGAAGCCTGAATCCTCACAGACAGCAGCCATCTTGCTCCAACACATGAAAATAGACTTTGGTGAGGGAAGTAACTTATGCTTTATGGCCCGGTATCTAAGTTCCTACTCCAAATAAATACCCTTTATAAAAACCAATCAATTTCAGGTATTTTCATCAGCACCCCTTTGGCTGACTAATACACTTGCATTTTCACTGAAGGCTTGACACACAGGTCTGTCCTCCCCTATTAGGCACCACTGTTGCTCTCAAGTGACTCCTGTCCCTCTCTTTGAGAACATAGTGGGCCTCACTCGGATGGGAGTGCAACACCTTCAGGCTCAATATGTGGGTCTCTACACTAGGCCAAATGATCACTCACACACTTCCTAGAAGCATGCCCCAGGTGTGCCTTTGCCCAAATTCCCTGCATCCAACACCGTAAACCAATAAAATTTCCTTGTCATATTCCCAAAGGAGCATTCCCAGCATTGTAATTTCAACTATGTACCAACCAATCCCCAGTGTTCACCTACTCCTTCCCTCAAACTTCCCCCCCGTTCCACGGACCATCCATCCCACTCCCTACCCTATGCCCCTGTTAAGACTGCACCACTGAACCCAATACTTTCACTAAACCTGTGTCATGTCCCTTCAATGCACAACTATATGCTTCCACCTTGTCACAGATTTTGCCTGTATGAGTGTTGATTCACAACCTTCTTTTCCCTTCCTATTTCCTGAAAATCTATCTTCCAGAATCTAGCTCTGTGAGTCTGCTCAGTTTGCTTAATTTATATCAGTCATGTAATACTTGTCCTTCAATGCTTGGCTTGCAGGACTCAACATAAGGACCTAAAGGTTCATCCATGTTACCCCATGTGTTATACTATATTCCTTCTTACAGCTGAGTAATATTCCATTATATGTATATACCACATTTTGTTTACCCATTCAACAAATAGTGAGCATTTGGGTTGATTCCAACTTTTGTCAATAGTGAATAATATCCCTATGAACATTGGTGGTCATGTATCTGTTCATGTCCTTGCTTTCAATTCTTCTGGGTAGATACCCAGCAGTGGAATTGCTGGATCACATGACAGATCTATAGTTAGTTTTTCGAGGAACTGCCAACTGTCTTCTACAATGGCTGGACCAGTCTACATTCCCACCACCAGTGGATGAGGGTTCCCATTCCTCTGCAACCTCTCCAACACTCATACTCCTCTGTATTTTTAATAACCACCAGTCTAATGGGTATAAAATGGTATTTCCTTGTATTTTTGATTTGCATTTCCCTTATACCTAGTGATATTTAGCATCTTTTCAAGTGCTTTTTAGTCATTTGTATTTCTTTTTTTGGAGAAGCATCTATTCAAATCACTTGCCCATTTTTAAAGTGGGTTGTTTGTTTTTTTATTTTCAAGGTATAGGATTCTTTATATATGACAGATAATAGACTCCTTTCAGATATATGGTTACCAAATATTTTCTCCCATTGGGTAGGCTGCCTTTTCACTTTCTTGACAAACTCCTTTGAGGTAAAAAAGTTTTTAATTTTGAGGAGGTCTCATTTGCCTATTTTTCTTTTGCTGCACATGCTCTGGGTGTAAAGTTCATGAATTCATTTCCTATTACAAGGCCCTGTAGATGTTTCTCTAAATTATCTTGGAGCATCTTTATTGTCTTGGCTCTTATATTTAGATCGTTGATCCATCTTGAGTTAATTTTTGGATAAGATGTGAGATGATATTCACCTCTCATTCTTTTGGATATGGATATCTAGTTCTCCAGGCTCCATTTGCTGAAGAGGCCATTCTCTCTCAGTTAAGTGAGCTTAGTGGCCTTGTTGAATATCAGATGACTGTATATGTAAGGTTCTTTATCAGAACTCTCAATTTGGTTCCATTTGTCAGTATGTCTATCCTTGTGCCAACATTATTCAGTTATGAATACTATAGCTTTGTCATATGTTTCAAAGTCAGGTAGTGTGATTCCTCCAATTTCATTTTTCTTTTTCAGTATATCTTTTGCTATTCAGGGCCTCTAGCCATTCCAAATAAATTTCATTGTTATTATTTCCAATTCAGTTAAAAACTCTCTGTTGATTTTTATTTGGGTTGCATTCAATCTGTATATCAGTTTGGGTAGGATAGACATCTTAATGATGTTTAGTCTTCCTATCCATGAGCAGGGAATATTCTTCCATTTTTTTTAAAGTCTTTGATTTCCTTTAACAGAGTTGTGTAGTTTTCTGCATGTAAGCCATTTACCGCTTTACTTAAATTTATTCCTATATATTTGAATCTTTTAGATGCTATTACAAATGGTACTTTTGAGAAGCGGACTTGGCCCAGTGGTTAGGGCATCCGTCTACCACATGGGAGGTCTGTGGTTCAAACCCCGGACCTCCTTGACCCATGTGGAGCTGGCCCATGGGCAGTGCTGATGTGCACAAGGAGTGCCTTGCCACGCGGGGGTGTTCCCCACACGTAAGGAGTGCTCCCCATAAGGAGAGCTGCCCAGCATGAAAGAAAGTGCAGCCTGCCCAGGAATGGCACCACCCACATGAGAGCTGAAACAACAAGATGATGCAACAAAAAGAAACACAGATTACTGTGCCACTGACAACAACAGAAGTGGACAAAGAAGAACACGCAACAAATAGACACAGAGAACACACAACCATGGTGGGGGGAGGGGAAATAAATAAATAAATCTTTTAAAAAATGGTACTTTTTTTCTGATTTCCTCCTCAGATTGCTCATTATGGACAGAAATGCTACTGATTTTTGCACATTGATCTTAAAACCTGCGACTTTACTGACCTCATATATAAGCTCTAGAAGCTTTGCTGTATATTTTTCAGGGCTTTCTATGTATTGGATCATATTGTCTGCAAATAGTGAAATATTTACTACTTCCTTTTCAATTTGGATGCATTTTATATATTTTTCTTGCCTAAGTGCTTAAGCAAGTATTTCTTACACAATGTGAAATTGGAGCAGTGATAGTGGGCATCCTTGTCTAGTTCCTAATCTTAAAGGGAAAGTTTTTGGGATTTCACCATTGTATATGATGCTCACTGTGTGTTTTTCATATACATCCTTTATCATGTGGAGGAAGTTTCCTTCTATCCCTATCTTTTGTAGTGTTTTTATCAGGAAAGGGAGCTATATTTTGTTGAATGTTTTCTCTGCATCTATAGAGATGATTATGTGATTTTTTTTTCTTTCAGTCTGTTTATGTGGTGTATAACACTGATTGATTTTCTTATATTGAATCATCCTTGCACACCAGGAATGAAGCCCACATGGTCATTCTCTATATTTCATTTGATGTATTGTTGAATATGATTAGCAAATATTTTGTTGAGGATTTTAGCATCTAAGTTCATTAGAGAAATTGGTCTATAGATTTCATTCTTGTGGTGTCTTTGGCTTTGGTATTAAGATGATGGTGTCATAGAATGAATTAGGAAAAACACTTCTGTTTTTTGGAAGAATTTAAGCAAGATTGGTGTTACTTCTTCCTAGAATGTTTTAGGATTGGCCCGGACTTTTCTTAGTTGGGAGGTTTTTGATGACTGATTCTGCCTTGCTACTTGTGATTGGTCTGTTGAGCTCATCAATTTCTCCTTTCATCAATGTAGGCTGATTGTGTGTTTCTAGAAATTTGTCCTTTTCCTCTAAATTATCCATCTTGTTGGCATGCAATTTTTGAAAATACCTTCTTATGATATTCTTTATTTCTGTAGGGTAAGTCTTGATATCTCCTTCCTCATTTCTTATTTCGTGTATTTGTATCTTCTCTCTTTTTTCCTTTGCTAGCCTAGCTAGGGAATTGTTAATTTTATTGATCTTTTTAAAGAACAAATTTTGATATGGCTTATTTTTTCTATTGCTTTCTTATTTTTGATGTCATTTATTTCTGCTCTAATCTTCATTTCCTTCTTTCTAATTCCTTTGGGGTTGGTTTGTTGTTCTTTTTCTAATTCCTCGGGTGTGCAGTTAGCTTTTTGATTTAGCTCTTTCTTCTTTTTTGATACATGCCTTTATGGCTATGAATTTCCCTCTCAGTACCACTTTTGCTATGTCTCATAGCTTTTGATCTGTTGTGTTGTCATTTTCATTCATTTCAATGTAGTTACTGATTTCTTTTGTGATTTCCTCCATGACCCACAGTTTGTCTAAGAGCGTGCTTTTTAACTTCCATATCTTTGTATATATATCTGGTTCTCTGGCCCTTACTGACTTCCAGCTTCATTTATTCTAGCCAGAGAAATTACTTTGTATTATTTCAATCTTTCTGAATTCATTGAGAAATTTTCTGTGGCCTAGTACATGGTCTTTCTTGGAGAATGAACCATTTGTACTTGAGAAGAAAGTATATCCCATTGTAGTGGGGTGTAGTGTTCTGTATATGTCTATTAGGTCCAGATCCTCTAATGTATTATTCAAAGTCTTTGTTTTTTTATTGATTCTCTGTTGAGATGTTCTATCTAATGGTGGTAATGGTGTATTAAATATCCCCACTGTAGTTGTAGAGACATCTATTTTTCCACTTAGTTTTTCCAGTTTTGCCTCATGTATTTTGAGGTGCCCTGGTTAGGTGTATAAATGTTTATGATTGTTCTTTATTTTTGAAAGATTACCATTTTTATTATTATATAGTGTCCATCTTTGTCTCTTACAATTGTTCTGCAATTAAAGTCTATTTTGTCTGATATTAGTATAGCTACCCCTGCCCTTTATTGGTTATTGTTTGCTTGTAAAATTGTTTTCCAGCCATTCACTTTCAGCCTCTTGAATCCCTAGGTCTAAAGTGGGTTTCTTGTAGACAGCATATAGATGGGTAATTCCTTATCCATTTTTACACTCTGTGTTGCTTGACTGGTGAATTTAGTCCATTTATATTCAATGTTATTATTGTCATGGATTTACATAGATTACCTATATTTTCTTTGGGTGTTTGTATGTCATACATTGTTTTTATTTCTCTTGTCTTTTTAGTCCTTCTTACACTCTCCTCCAACTATCTCTCTCCAGTATGTTTTCCTTTCAACCTGAAGAACTCCCTTTAGTATTTCTTGAAGTGCAGATTTCTAATTAACATACTCTCTTAGATTCTGTTTGTGTGTATTTTTAACTTTCCTTCATTTTTGAATACCAGGTTTTCTGGATAGATAATTCATGACTAGAAGTTTTTCTTTTAGCATCTTAACTATGTCATACCACTGCCTTCTTGCCTCCATTGTTTCAGATGAAAAATCAGCACTTAATCTTGTTGAGTTTCCCTTGTATGTGATGTTTCTCTTTTCTCTTGATGCTTTCAGTATTCTCTCTTTGTCTTGAGCATTGGACAATTTGACAAGGATATGTCTTGGAGTAGGCCTCTTGGGATTTATCCTGTTTGTGGTGTGCTGCACTTCTTGGATATGTACATCCATTTCCTTCAATAGGGTTGTGAAATTTTCAGCCATTATTTCCTCCTACACCACTGCTCTCCCCTTTCCCTTGTCTTCTCCCTCTGGGATGCCTATAATTCATATGTTTGTGCATTTCATGTTGTCATTCAAGTCCCTGAGTCCCTGCTGGATTTTTCTATCTTTTTTATTATTTGACTTCAGATGTACTGTCCTCCACATCACTAATTCTTTCCTTTACCTGTTCAAATTTGCTATTGTGCACTTCCATTGTATATTTGATTTATTGGATTGTACCATTCATCATCATCATATCCATTATCTTTTTATGTATATTTACAACTTCTTCAAAATGTTCTCCCTGTGTCTTCTTAATATCCTTAATCTCTTCCTTAATGTCATTAAGTTGGTTCATGATATTTGTTTGGAGAGCTCTGATTACTTGTTCCATGTTTTGCATCTTCACTTGGTTTTTAGTTTTTTCATTGGAGTGAGCCATATTTTCCTGTTTCTTAGTATGGTTTGTATTTTTTTTTGGTATCTAGTCATCTGTTTATCTTGGTATATTAATTCATTTAGTTGGCTTCTCTCTCTTCTCTATGGTTTTATTTTGTTGTTTTTGAGTGTGGTACGGTTTCACTTTGACAATTCATTCCTCTTATTCTATTTCCCTGCTGTGTCTATGTTCCTTTGAAAAAAAAGTACCAGGGAAGTATGGAGAGGGAAGAAGAGAAAATGAGTAATTAGTAGTGATAATAGCAAAAGATAGAAGAAGGACTAGAGAAGACATAGGCAATTGAATAATTAGCCCAAGTAAGAAGAATAAGATTAGAAAATTGGGGGAAACGGACTTTGGCCCAGTGGTTAGGGCGTCCGTCTACCACATGGGAGGCCCGTGGTTCAAGGCCCAGACCTCCTTGACCCATGTGGAGCTGGCCCATGCGCAGTGCTAATGCGCACAAGGAGTGCCATGCCACACAGGGGTGTCCCCCACGTAGGGGAGCCCCACGTGCAAGGAGTGCACCCATAAGGACAGCCGCCCAGTGAGAAGGAGGGAGCAGCCTTCCGAGGAATGGCGCTGCCCACACTTCCCGTGCCACTAACGACAACAGAAGCGGACAAAGAAACAAGACGCAGCAAAAAGACACAGAAAACAGACAACCGGGGGAGGGGAGGGGAATTAAATAAATAAAAATAAATCTTAAAAAAAAAAAAGAAAATTGGAATAGAAAGAAAGAAACATGAAACGGAATGGAGAAAAACATAGAATGAATTAAAAGTCCAGAATGATGAGAAGAGGGGAAAAGAAAAGGAAGAATAGAGAAGAAAAGAGGAAAAAAAAGTAGAGACAGAGAAAATACGGAGAATGTAGACGAGATAGAGAGATGTGTACAAGAAAAATTGAAGACCTAGCCCAAAGAGGTAGTATGAAAGAACAACAGAAAACAGAATATATAACAGTGAAGGAGGGAAAAGATAAGAGTAGGTAGAGAAAATTGGGAAACAAAGGAAAAGAAAAAAAAAACTAACAGACAAACAGTGAAACAAAGGAAGGGGAATACAACAACAGGAAATCAAGACAGCAAAGCAGTCTGTTCTCCTCTTACTTAGATACCATTGCCAGAATATTTACCCTCACCTGATATCTGAGGGATGAGGGAGGGAGCCCTTCCTGGTGGCCAGGAAGAACAGTAACTCACAGTTTGTGGTGTCAGCTTCCACCTCTCTGTCCCTGTTAGTTGTGAAGGAATGTCCTGGTCTTCTGTACCCCAAAAGTAGGTCTCCAAAGCGCCCTCAACTCTCTTTCAATTGTTTTTGCAAGACTTAAGCTTCATTGTTCTACCCTGTCAGTCATGTTCCCACAATCCGCCAAAAACAGAAGAGTTTTAAATCAGTTTGTAATGATGTAAAAGAGCTCTCAGGAAAAATGGTAAGTCCTGGTCAATCTACAAATGATTGCATTATCAGTTGTCATTTTTCTTGTACTAATTACTCATAATTTCTTGAACCTTGGTTTGTCCTCTAATTATGCAGGGAAAGTTCTAAAGCAAGATCCTAGTTAATTAAGAAAATAAGAATACAGTAATATTGAACTAAAGTAAGTACTGACAAAAGAGAACACTACTGATGTATCATCTCTAAACACAATTCACTATTTCTCATCCCCCCAAAAAGCTTATGTTCTTGACTTTCTTCTTAAGATTATATCATAGTTTCTTTTATCTCATCTTCCAACCTTTGTACATGTCTCTTCCTTCCATTAGCCACATGTCTCATTTGTGGTAAAGTATTTAAAGAAATTACATTGAAAGTGTTTGTAAAGCTCATAGTCTCCTTTTTATTTTTTTTGATTACGTGTCCTGGGCAAAGTGCCCATTATCTATCTCCAGATTATTGTTGTCTCCAGGTTTTCATATCTCTGAGTGTATCACTTCTCATATCATTTATCATTGCATTGTTAGCTGTAGTTCTCTGCTGTGGCAGTTTGATATTATTTATGAATTCCAAAAGTAGATATTGGGTTATGTTTGTAAACTGGCCTTTTTGCACATTGGATTATATTGGATTCAGAGGTTACAGTTTTACTTGATTAAATAATGATTAAGATTTTGACTGGGCCATGTCAGTAGGATGCTGAGTCTCAGTCCACCAAGGGCGCAGGGACTCACAGAGAAAACTACATGGTAGAGCAGAGGAGTTAGTTGGAGTTTTGATGCTGGAGTTTTGATCCTGGAGCCTAGGAAGTAAGTAAGAGAATCAGATACATGGGGAAGGAGAGAAATCTCCATTAAACACAGGCAGAGGCCTCGGGGATGTAGATGAGCTATTTATCTTTTAGTCTTCAGCTGGTCTTGTGGCGAAAGCAGAGCAGCTGAAGCCAGAGAGAAATGAACCCCAGAAAGAGAGGAACCCAGGAAGCCTGAACCCTGGCAGACGTCAGCATCCATCTTGCTCCAACATGTGGCAACAAACTTTGGTGAGGAAACTAACATGCTTTATGGCCTGGTAACTGCAAGTTTCTACACCAAATAAATACCCTTTATAAAAGCCAACAGATTTCTGGTATTTTGTATCAGATTTGGCTGATGAATACATCTACTTACTTCTAATTTAAGGAGACAGTATTCAGCCTGTCATGCAAGTCCTCCAGAACTATGGCCTGGCCTACTTTTTAAATGTTTAGTCTACTCCCAAGTGTCCAAGACCTAGTGTAACTAAAATGCTCAAAATTGCCTATATTTTTTAATGTTTTTTAACGTAAATCCTTTGCTCTTCTTCTTTATCTTGTGTATGCTTGTATATATATATATACTCACACACATATGTATATATATTACATTCTATGACTCTAATATTAACCATTTTGAGATGGTCTCATAATTCCCCAATCAAGTAGCATTGCTTCCTCCGGGGCAAAGACTATGCCATGTTTCTTTCTATATTGTATTTACCAGACTACCCAGAATAATTGTCATTTTGGTGATGAATCAAAAAACATACTACCCCAAATTTTGTGCAGTATCTTTCCTTTTATTCTCTTTTATCTATCTCATAGGTTTTTAGTCAGTATCTGACTTAGATTTCCAGCTCTCCTCTTAAAAGACAATGCCTGATGTTGATTAGGTATGACCTAACCTCTTTTTACATCTCTTTCCAGGTTATGCCTTCAAACAGATCAACTGGGAAGTGGAAGTATAAAGAAGGTTTTGAGATACGGTTAGAGGATAAGGAGGCCTGCAACTTTGTGTATAGAGGTTTTTTATTTATTTCTTAGTGTATAGATGTTTGTGAGTGTCCAAACTGCAAAAACTAATGACTTCATGCCAGCATTCAACTCTAAATCAGAAACATCATTCATCTTAAAGAATTGTTTCTCTTTAAATACTGGATCAGTTCATCATGGCATTTTCCAGCAGAAATGAATCAACTCAAAGAGGTACATAAAACATTATTTTTAAGGTTGCTAATATCTTCTAAAGAATTGCTGAATCCTCCAGAAAAAACACCTGCAGCAAACAGCTGACTACATCATTTTGCTATAAAAATTGTATGCAAAGTATCTACGTTTAGAATATATAAGAGAAATAGTCTCTTGAATTAAATAAAATGCCCAAAGCCCAATTTTTAGAATAAGAAAAATTTTCATGTGGAAGTTTGCAGGTTATCAGAATTTCAACTCTGCCCATTAATTTCTCATTTCCTTTGACATAAAAATTCCATAGGTGAAGTCCATGGAGTATTCCCCCTTCAGATTTCTGGCCCATGCTTTAAAACAAACCCCTTAAACTTATTTTACCTTGTATTCTTAGCATAATCTAAAATTTTAGAAACTGAAAAAGTTAAGTTCTTTGAAATTGAGAATAAAATAAATAGACCTAAATCCAAAGTATGCACAAAAGACACAATAGATGATTTATAGAAAAAAGCTATAAAATTACCTTTAAACACATGACTAAATTAAATTTCAGTCATAACAAAAAAATCCAAATTAAAACTATTCTGAAATACATTTTTTTTTTCATGTCAGCACAGCAAAAATTCAAAAGCTAAACAGCAACTCTGTTGCTTATGCTATGGACCCCTAGAAAATTCATTGTTTATTTTTGTGGTGAAGAAGGTAACTTGATTTTTGTGGTTTTATCTACTACAATCCATGAATATGTTTAACTAAGGCATCTAAAAAACTTGCTGCTCCTCGGAGTCCATCAAAATAATGTTGCCAATGCAGTGAACCAATATTATGTTGTATAGAATGACAAAACTATCACAATCACTGATCTATAGAGTTGTTCTTTTTTCTTTTTCCTAGTCATCATTTAAAATGAATTGCCTACCCCTTATTTGAATACCAATTTGGATTCTTGGTTCTTTTTTAATTCAATTACCATCATTGTTCTTTTTTTGGTCCTGCAGTGGTAGTTATTTCATATAATCACTACTTTCATGATACTTTAGTATTTTGGGGTTCCTGAAGTGGTGGTTGTTCCACATAGTCATACTCCCATAATACTTTAGTGTTTTGGGTTTTTTGTTTTCTTTTGTTTGGATTTTCCTTTTCACTTACCTAGTTAGTATCTTCATATGGTAAGTTATTATCAATATTAAATTCTGTTAAAATACCTGGCATGATTTCTATTTCCTGTATGAATCCTGAGCTCTACAGTTATAACCCATATTTTAAAAAATCAATCCATAAAGTCAAACTGCTAATAAAAAGGATAATTGGGGTAAAAGAAATTCTTTTCAATGATGCTAGTTAATAAATGTGATATGATATGTTAAGAAATTATAATTGGTTCCATTATGATGATAATAGAAGGAAAGACCACTAACAGATACTAAAACCACTGGGTAACAATTATTGGGGAAGAGGACATTTATGTTTTCTCAGAATATCATTCTACAGATTATGTATTAATTTAAAAGAGTGAAAGTGATATGTACAATGAATAGATCTGGCATAAACTATCACAATGGGACAAAATGATATAATATGCTTCCTAATGTGTTTCAGTAAGTCCACAACATTCCTTATGTAGTATTCTTGCTAAAATGTTTACCCTAAGCTCAATCATAGGAAGTTAACAGAAAATTCTAGAGTAATGGATATTTTATTTTCAAAATGGAGAATATCCAAATAAAAAGTAAGGGCACTTTTCTTGATTAAAGGACACAAGAAACATCACAAACAAATGCAGTGCATTATTTTGCTACATTCTATTGGATCCTTGATTTCAAAATAATATATCAAGGATTTTTGGGAAATTTGAAAAATTTGAAAATTGCAATGTGGCAAATCAAAATGTAATATGGCAAAACAGTTTATCCATGAATATATGTTCATTTTACTCACTTCTTCATTGTTTGATTTTTAAAGTATTTATGTAAATTACAATAATTTTATATAAAGAGTTGGTTGGGGAATGAGGAATGATATGATCTCATTTATGATTTAAAAGATAGATTTGGCTACAATGTTATAATTAAATTTAAGTGGATAGAGGTGAAACAGGGAGACTAATTAGTTGGCTATTACAATTATTCTGGTATGCCTAGTGAGTGGCTTGGACCTAAGGTGATAGAAGTTAAGGTGTTGGAAAGTAGTATATTCTGGATCTTTTTTATGATACATAGCTAATAGGGTTTTCTGAGAGAATAGATGTAGAAAGTGAGATAGTGGGGGGCAGTAAAGTTTTAAGTATGAGCAACTGAAGAAGAAATTAACCATTTAATTAAATGGAGAAAACTTCAGGAGAAGCAGAGTGGTGGAGGAGAAATCAAGGATTGGGGTTTTGGTGTCTGAAGTTGGAAATTGCCCTTGGACTTCCTAGTGATTATGTTAAGCTGTATGAATTTGAAGTCCAAACGAGAGGTTTGTGTTAGAGCTATGTACTTTGGAGTCCTCACTGTACAGCTAGCATTTAAAACTATGAAACTGAAGGCAAGCAACCACTTTATATTTATTAGAGATTCAAAATCTGATTAGAGAGTAGAGAATCAAAGTGAGACTTGAAGCACTCCAAAGCAGGTGATCAGGGAGAAAGGGAGGAATCAGCAGGGGAGATCTTTAAGAAGTGGTAAATTAAGCTAAACAAAAATAATGAGAAAGTGTGTTCTGTACAGAAAGTGAAGGAAGCTTTTCAGGGAACAAATTAGTTATCTGACATTGACATTTGTCATTATTTTTGACATTTCAAATGCTGCTAAAGTCAAGGCAGAAGAAATAACCATCGGATTTATCAGTGTGGAGGACATTGGTGATCTTCAAATGAACAGTTTTTGTGGAATTGTAAGGGTGAAAGCCTAACTGTTAAAAGTTTAAGAAAGAAGAGAAGAAACAGAAACTTTGAAAATAGTGAATATAGATCAGTCTTTCTTCCCATTAACTTCACTCGAAATGGGAGCAGAGATGTGGAACTGCAGCTAAATGGAAAATAAAGGAAAATAGATGTTTTGCTCTGTTTTGTTTTTAAAGATGGGGGTAATTACAGAATATGTGTATGCTGGTGGGCATGACCCAGGAAAGAGGGAAACAAAAAAATTCAAAAGAAAGATAGGGGGAAATTGCTGAACAGCGTGTTTGATTAGGTGAGAGGGCACAAGAAAAGAGACTGGTCTTATGTAAGGGCAAAAATAGTTCATCCAAGGAAAGCAGGGTGCAAAGTGTTGGTTATTTGGTAGTTATAATGATGGGAGTTTACAACATTTTCTTCTGATTATTTCTCTTTTCTCATAAAAGTTGGAAGATTATTAGAGAAAGAATGGGGTCGGGGAAATGTGATTAGTTTAATGAAAGACTAGAAAGTATTTATTGTCTAGAAGAATAAGATTGTGCCAAGTCAATGTGGCCTGTTTTCTGAGCAGCTTTAAGAGCTTTTTTGAGGCTATTGGCATTGAAAGTAATGCATTCAGCACAGTGGTGTGTTTTTATTTAGCTTAGGACTTGTATGTACAAAGAAGGGCTTGTGTTTTGCAAAGTAAATATGGCAGCATAAGAGCAAGGCAAGGCGGTTGAGAGTATATGCAAGAAAACCATTTTGGTAATAGGTCATGAAACTTAAGCTGACTTAGAAGGGAAGTGAAGAGGATAGATTGAACGAGCTGTAGTTATTGATAGATATGAGGGAAAATTATTATAACTATAGATATTGAGCTCTTTCAACAAGGAACTTGGCAAAATAATTCACATTAATATATGCCAATGGTATACTGAGCGTTGTAGAGAGGCAAGAAAATATTCTGCCCTGGAAGAGTTAACAATTCATTTTATTAATTAAAAAAATAGCAAAACATAAACTTCTATACTTATTACAGTTTATCAGTTTAACTTCTATAGCTTGTAATTGAATAAAACATTCTCTGCCCATTAATAATTAAATCTAGTATAATGGAAAAATTTGTGTATGCCAATTGAGGCTTAACCAGAACAATATTTCATTTTGAAAAACAGACATATATGTAATAATTCGTAAAGCTTTTCCAAGGTAATCTGATTTATATTTATTGTGTCAATATTTTTCGACTCAATAAGCAAAGGCTTTATAACTAAAGTTATATTCATGAATTTTTTAATCTGCTTTTAAAATACCCTCTTGCCAAATTTGCTATAGTAGCAATCTGTCAGTAACAAAATTCCCTTCTCTCATATTAACTAAAAAGAAAAAAAAAATTCAGTTTTGGAATAAAACTCTGGCATGTCTAAGAATGGAATAAAAGCATATTGGGAGGCTCATGTGATTTAGAATACATGTTTGGGTTTGTATATATATATATATATATATATATATATATATATATACACAAATACTCAATACTCGAGGATAAACTATTCAAAATTCTTCCTAATCATATCAGAATTTCGGTAAACAGCAGACAAACTTCTGTCTCAACAAGGTGTTGATATTCTTGCTTAGGCAAATGATAAGCTTGTGTACTAAATTTTTCATGGACTTTATTCTTGTCTTGAATATTGACATTTTTTCCAAAAGGAAAAGAAATATTTTCCTAAAGACTGTTACAACTTAAATACAAAAATATACCATTGTTTTCTGTGAAATATGATTAATATATAGGCCTGCAGTAATGTAGTCATCCTATTTAGAGAAACAAATCTGGGGTCTATAATATTTAACAAAGGTTATTTTCTCCTGTCTAGTGCAGAAACTTGAAAAGTGGTGTCAGACTGCTGAATGAGACATGGAATTGAGTTGTTTTGGTGTTTGAGTACTGGACAAAAAGAGAACGGAAAGAAAATTTGGTAAGCCAAGTTGGGGGATGCTTCAAAACCCTGAAGGGGAGTGCAGATGGACCCATCCAATGGTTTTGCTCTCAGGGATAAATTCTACTGAGCACAAAACAGGAAATTGTCATGACTATAATTTTAGAACATGGATGTGTCTTTCAGTCTTAGATGGAATGTAAATTTTAAGTTTCCAGCAATTATTTATTTTCATTTAATAAAATAATATATACTTGAAGGTTTGCACAAATAATTTTTTGAGTCAGATAAGTAATTTATTGAGAGTGACTTTTGCTAATTGAGATGATGGAGTAATATATTTTTAAAGTGTCATAAGTAGGTTTCCTACAAAATAGTATTCATTCATTTTTTCATAAAATAAACATTCATTTTCAGCACAATATGTGAAAGGCACTAAACTAGAGTCCAAGAATGAAGTGCTCAGATTTGGCTTCTCTTATTTTATTAAAAATAAAAAATCTGCATATGTATCAGCTAATGAGCCATTTAAAACCATATTAGTTTTCCAGGTTCTTAAATTAATTGCCATACAATGGATTTGCTTAAACAACAGGAATTTATTGGCTCACAGTTTTGAGTCTAGAAGTCCAAAATTGAATGGTCAGCAAAGTGATGCTTTCTCCCTGAAGACTATGTTATTCTGAAGCTGGTTGCCGGTGATCCTTGGGTCCTTGACTTCTTTGTCACATGGTGTTATCTTCTCCTTTCCTTCCAGGTTCCACTGATTCCTAATCTTTCTTCTCATAACTTTCTCATAACTTTCTGTCACAACATCTGAATTTCATTCTGCTTATCGAGGACTAAAGAAATCTGGATTAAAGCCACCGAATTTGGTGATTAAGATTAAGAGCAAATTTTTTTCTGGGGTACATAGATCAATCTACTGCAATAACCACAGAAGAAACAAAAAGAAATGTAATACACATTAGCATAGCATTCAGTCTGATGATTTTATGTGGTGATGACTCCCAAATTTATATTCTTAGGCCAGTAGACTTCACTGCTGAAATCAAAACCATCTACTTTACATTTCCACTTGAATGTCTAATTGGGATCAGGATCTCAATGTTTCCAAAATAAACTTGTGATTTCATTTTTCCTATCCTGTGCCTCTTCTCTACATTTATATTTCATTAAATGGCCCTAAGTATTTGTTTCCTCTCTTTACATTCCACAACTAACACATAACCATGACCACCTCTCACATACATCTCTACTTCATTCATATCTTTCTGTTCCCACTCTTCCATCTGATCAAAAACATCATCATATCTTACTATGATAGCATTTTCTTAACTGATTCTTCAACTTTTGTCTCCACTCATTCACCTCTGAAATTCCAAAGAGCATCCAGATTAACCTTACTAAAGGTAAAGCAAATCACAAGTCACTCTATGCTGAATACTTCTGTGATTTCCAATTACACATTGAAAAAAATCCAAATATTTTTTTGTGGCCTACAAGTTCTTGGGTTACCTGGTCTCTCCCCATTTCTCTAATGTCTGCTCTTTTTACTCTTCCTCAAAGCTTGATATCCACTTTCCTGCCCACCCCCAGATGGCTGCCTCATCTGTTTGTTCATTATATTTTTTCTTTGTTTATGCTCCTTGTCTGCTCATTGTCTACTCATTGTCTGTTTTGTTTTTCCTTATGCCCCCAGTACCTAACCCGGTATCTCCCATGTGGGAGGCAGGCACTCAATTGCTTGAGCCCCATCCACTCCCCCACTTTTTATTATTAGTAGTGAATTTTCCTTGAATATGCCACAACCTTTATAGCTCCTGAGCCTTTGCATTCAATTCCTCTAACTTCTTCTCTGCTTAGGGGTCCTATAATGGCCTTCCACAGTAATTTCTGTTATAGAATTTACATTGGTTTGTAATTATCTGCTCCATTATTTGTTTATTTGTTTATTGTCTATTTCTCTATTAGGTTGCAAGATCCAAGGGGATGAAGACTTAGCTCCCTTGTTTATTTCTGTACTGTCAAAACCTCAAACAGTAGCAGAGCTGTAAAAAAAAAAATTTGTTGAGTAAATAATAAACATAGTACTCCAAATATTCCCATTAACCTGGTTCTCTTTCTATATTAACTTACAAGTGTGTGTGTATATATATATATATATCCATTTGGTTTTACAATTAAAATTGCTAAAAATATTGTAAACAATATGTAGAACTTTTTAAATTTAACATAATATTCATATAGCCATTCCTTGTATCATCTTAGTTCAGTTCTATTTAACAAATATTTCCTGCTCAACTGGTGTCAGGCTTTGTGTTAGTTCCTGGGAACATAGATTGTATTATTTAATACAAAATGGTCCACTGAAATGTTATTAGTACTTATATTTCTGGAGTGATCCTAGATTATTTTCACTTTATTCATCATTTATGCATTTATTATTCATATTTTATAACTTCTTTTCATTTTAGCTATTTCTTTTTCATTACAATAATATTGTCTTTACTGATTATAAAAAATTTATAGGTTTATCATGAAAAAATCAAATAATACAGATGTGTATGTAAGGACATCAAAAGTCCCTCCACATAGTATGCATGTTTGAATATTCATCAAGATAAATTCATATCTTCAATCATCTCAATTTTTTCATGTTTTTGATTTTATGCATTTTGGATGTATTTTTTAAAACATGTATTTAATCTATTACATATTTTTAAATCATATATATGTTTGGTATTATTTCTGCTATCATTTTAACTGTTTTGTATTTATTTTGCTTTTTTGCTTCACATGTTCTCTTTTCTTAATTTTTTTAATGAATTGGCATTTATATATATATACATATATATATATATATAGCACTAGTTTTCAACCATAATATCAGAATTTCCTGGATATTTTTGTTGTTGTTCAAAATGATATTACCAACTGTTATTTTTCAATACAGTATATTTGGGATTAATGTAATGATGTCTTGACTTTTAGTGAGGATAAAAAATAAACCACTGAAGTTATCTTCTGTATTCTGCATTAATTCTCTCTCTAGTATTCACAGTTTATGTACATGACTAATTTTTCTCTTGGAATCCCATTTTCTTCATGAGTCTGCTGAGTTTTTCATTATTTCCTTGTATTTACAAGTGATATTCTATATCAGTAGTTCTCAAAATATTTTGTGCTTCACAATCACAACCTAAGATTTATTTTCCTAAAAAACACAAAGGAAAACTGGGTCATATTGATTCATATTGATAGCTTGTTTGAAGTCCCTCAGCAACTGAATAGATCTCTATTTCACTGATTTTCGTTTGTGGGCCTCAAGGTCACCTGATCAATCTTCAGGGAGTGGCAATGGGACTACTTTGGTGTTTAAGTTTAATTGATTTAATGTCCTTGACAAGTGAAGTCAGCATTAAAGTGCTGCAGCCAGGCCCTCTCCTGATCAGGCTCTGGGGGATTTTATTCCACTTTGCCTGCTGCTGCTGATTCCCCTGCTTGCTCACTCCTGCAGCCCCTGCCAGGGTTTCTTAAATTTGATTGTATTTAGGAAGAGCTATAGATATTACTGAGAAGTAGGGTTACAGAAAAAGCTGATTACTTACTGGTTTTCTGTGCTGAGTGTTTTAAAAAGATGGTTTAGTCAGAGATCAATCCTCCTCTCATTTTCATACTGGCAAATTGCGAGCCTGTAACATGAAAATCACGACTTTACTTTTTGAGTGTGCCAGAGAAATCTGAGGAGTCGTCACTGGGGTACATTTGCTAAGGTCATCCAATATAATTCACTTTGTCCCTTCCAGATTACTTCACATAGTTCCCCAAAGTCCTTATCCTTGGCAACTGTTGCTCTCAAGTAAGGAGGTCTTGGGGGCAGGAGGGGCAGGATTATTTACATATTTTTCTAGGAGTCATTCTTTACTGGTATCACATCATAAGAGTTTTAATGTTTGATATCTTTTCCTTCAACTTGACTTTTTCTGTTTCCTATGTTCCATAAATTCTTCAAAGTCCCTATATCTTATTGTATTTTTCTAATTTCAGCAGTGAAATGTAAATTTTTATTTTTTTTGTTTTTGGTCATTTCATAAGGTTAGAAATGAAGAAGATTCAAATTGCCATTTTGAAAATGGTGGCTTTTGATACTAAACATAGTAACATGTACTACTCACATGTTTCAGTTTTAAAATTTTTATTTGGTCATATTTATATTTCTGTAGCTCTGCTGAAATTTCCTGTCATTCTTTGTAGGCATATCTACCTTTGTGTCCTTAAGTATAGATGGAATAACTGTGTTAAATTCCACAATTTGGTTATCTCTGGTTTGGCTGGAAAATGGCCCAAAGATGCCCATGTCCTAATCCCTGGAAACTTGAATATGGTTCCTTATGTGGAAAAATGGATTTTGCAGATGTGATTAAATTAAGGATCTTGGGATGGAAGATTATCCTGGACTATGCGGGTGGGCAAATTTAATCATATGAGGCCTAAAAACAGAGAAACTTCCCTGGCTGAGGTCAAGAATCAGAGGGCTATTTGACTATGAAAGAATGATCAGAGAGATATGACACAGCTGACCACGAGCCAAAGATTGTGGATAGCCTCTAGAAGGTGGAAAAGAAGCACATGGATTCTCTCCTAACAACTTGTACACATCTTAATTTTAGCCCATTGAAACACATTTTGAATTTTCAACCTCCAGAACTGGAAATTAATAAATTTGAGTTGTTTTAAGCCTCTAAACTCTTTGTTATAGCAACAGTAGAAAGCTAATAGATGTAGTCAGGGATCAGTCTGGTATTTGGGTAGAGTTTATACAACAGTTTTTGTTCTCCTTCTCTCTGACTATCTCCTTCTTTGTTTCCGCCCTCACTTTCCAGTGATTATGTTTTCCCAAACCTGTTTGGTTCTTTTTTTTTTTTTTTTTTTTTAATTTTTTTATTTTTTATTGACTTTGTAATAATATTACATTAAAAATATATATGTGAGGTCCCCTTCAACCCCATCCCCCCACCTCCCCTCTCCCCCCCCCAACAACACTCGGTCCCATCATCATGACACATCCATTGGATTTGGTAAGTACATCTTTGGGCACCTCTGCACCTCATATACATTGGTTCACATCATAGCCCATACTCTCCTCCATTCCATCCAGTGGGCCCTGTGAGGATTTACAATGTCCGGTGATTGCCTCTGAAGTACCATCCAGGGCAGCTCCATGTCCCAAAGACGCCTCCACCTCTCATCTCTTCCTGCCTTTCCCCATACCCTTCGTCCACTATGTCCACTTTTCCCATTCCAATGCCACCTCTTCTATGTGGACATTGGATTGGTTGTGTCCATTGCACCTCTATGTCAAGAGGAGGGTCAGATTCCACCTGGATGCTGGATGCAATCCTCCCATTTTCAGTTGTAATCACTCTAGGCTCCATGGTGTGGTGGTTGTCCTTCTTCAACTCCATCTTAGCTGAGTGTGGTAAGTCCAATAAATCAGATTGTAGGTGCTGGAGTCTGTTGAGGCTCAGGATCTGGCTATCACATTGTCAGTCCAGAGATTCAAATCCCCTAAATATATCTTAAACCCCAACATTAACTGCACCTCCAGCACATTGGCATGAAAGTCTTATGAAGGGAGATCCCATCTGAGTCCAGATTCATCACACATAAACACCATTTCCAAAGAGGGGCCATCTGCCCTGGTAGTTAACCCCATCGGCCATGACCATAACTCCCGTGGGTCTCTTTAGCCCTCAAAGGAACCAATATCTGGGGGTTGTATCTGCTTTATCTGTCTCTCTGACTCTGCTCAGTTGTGCATGAGGGCAAACCTTCTGCCAGCCTCCAGACTCTTTTTTAGAAACTCGTAGCCATATAAACTCATTTCTCCTTTCCATTTCCCCCTTACTTTAGGTCAAACAGCATTTTAAAGTCATGGTATTCTTTAAGCCAATATACCACAAGATTTCATTAGAGCCTTAGCTACCCCACATGGCACAGACTGGGAACTACCCTCATAAAAAAAGCCATAAAAATAGGAAATTCACCCATTGCCATTCGCTTCATCCAAGAATATCTGTATCTCAGTATCTATTTTTGTTTATTCTCCAGTGCATTCAGGTAGTTAATTTTTTTATTTTGTCAAGAGTTTATGGGTGCTGTGGAAAACTTGGTCTGAGAGAAGCTTCCTAGAACATACTGGAAGTGGGACCTTGTATTGTCTACTGTTTGAGGTTGAATCATGTCCCCAACAAGATATATTCAAGTCCTAGCTCTAGGTCTTATGGGTTTGTATTGATTTGAAAAAGAATCTTCGAAAACCATATTAAAATGAGGCCAAATTGAATTGGGATGGGCTTTAATCCAATATGGCTGGAGTTCTTATAAGCAAAGGACATTTGGACAGGAAGTAGAAGCCAGAGAAGAAGACAGAAGGAGATAGATTACTATGTGATATAGGCAAAGATTGATTGTCAGCAAGATATCATCAGAACACAACAAAATTCACAGAAAACATGGCCTACCAATAACATGATTGTGGACTTCTAGATTTCAAAACAGTGAGACAATAAATTCCTGTTGTTTAAGCCAACCAGTTTGTGTTAATTGTTGTAGTTACCGTGGCCAACCAAGATTCACATATAATTGGAAAAGGATAATTCATAGTTTTAAAGAAGGAAATAAAAGAAGAAACATATTCCCTTCCTTGAGGGACTTCCATTGTCCAGGGAATTATCATTTCATATTATATAAAATATATAATAATTTGCTTAATCATGTCATTAGTGGCCATTTGAGGTTTTTTTCCTCCACAATTATAAACATTACTACTAAGAATGTTTCAGTAAAATGAGGAACAGAGATAGTGGGGAAAATACTCAGAATGCATCTTCCAAATAGTGTTATAATGATGTAATGTATGAGTGATTTTATAGCTCATGTTACATATAACAAATTTGCTCTCCTAAAAAATCTGAGGCAATTTATATAGTGCTACCATCAACATATAAAAATACCTATTTTCCTACATCATCACAACACTATATTATATAAAATTTGCTTTTATTATTTTAATAAGTGACTCCATGCTTGACTTTTATAGCTTTGGCCTGTCCAGTATCCTTCTCACTGTTCTAGTAGTAGCCGGATGTTTTGCAAAATCTACCTTTCTCTAAATCTACATGGTTTGAATGGAGAGACTTATCCCCGGCTTTTCCCAAAACAATAAATATTGACCTAATGACTAAATATGACTTCAGTTGATTCATCCTGATGGATCAAACTCTGATAACATTGTGCTTTTTCTAGATACCCAAAGCTGCATTACCCTTTGCCTTTGCTGAGCATGTGCTAGAAGCTTTTTCCATTGAATAAGTGAGCTGCTTCATATAATGGCTCACCAATTTTTATTTGCTTAAGTTTGTAAGAGTAATTATTGTTTGAAATCAAATTACTGAGTCTTAAAAAGTGAATTGTATGGGAAGCGGATGTGGCTCAACTGATAGAGCATCTGCCTACCATATAGGAGGTCCAAGGTTCAAACCCTGGGCCTCCTTGACCCGTGTGATGAGCTGGCCCACATGCAGTGCTGCTGCACACAAGGAGTGCCATGCCACACATGGGTGTCCCCTGCATAGGGGAGCCCCATGCACAAGGAGTGCACCCCACAAGCAGAGCTGCCCCATGTGAAAAAAAAGTACAGTTTGCCCAGGAGTGGTGCTGCACACACAGGGGGCTCACACAGCAAGATGACACAACAAAAAAGTACACAGATTCCTAGTGCTGCTGACAAGAAGGCAAGTGGACACAGAAGAACACACAGCAAATGGACACAAGAGAGCAGACAATGGGAGTGGGAAAAAGGAGAGAGAAATCAATGAAATAAATCTTTTTTAAAAAGGGAATTGTACATGTTAGTTTTTATTATTTAATTGCTAATGAGGATATGAGTTTTACCTTATACTTTGAATTTATTCACTTTATTTATCCAATGCAACTAGTATATTTTGGGCACTCAGCAAAACAAAGCATTCTACTAATTATTTTGAGGTGAAAATATTAACATGATATAGAGCCTGACTCAGGAAGCTTAAAATATAATTGTAGGGGAAGTGGACTTGGCCCAGTGGTTAGGGCATCTGTCTACCACATGGGAGGTCTGCGGTTCAAACCACGGACCTCCTTGACCTATGTGGATCTGGCCCATGCGCAGTGCTGATGCGTGCAAGGAGTACCATGCCACGCAGGGCTGTCCCTTGTGTAGGGGAGCCCCGCGTGCAAGGAGTGCGCCCTGCACGAAAGAAAGTGCAGCCTGCCCAGAAATGGCACCACACACATGGAGAACTGACACAACAAGATGACACAACAACAAAAAAGAAGCACAGATTCCCGTGCCGCTGACAATAGAAGTGGACAAAGAACACGCAGCGAATAGATACAGAGAATAGACAACTGGGGCGGAGACAGGGAAGGGGAGAGAAACAAATAAATAAATCTTTAAATATATATATATATGATTGTATAGGAAGGCATGCACATATACAACATTATATATTTCAGTTGAAAATTTCTTTTTCCATTTATCAAGTATAATTTGTGCATTAGACTGCCTTTTGAATACATAGTTAAAATTTGGGTAACAGCCATTCTCTGTTATGTTTGCAACATATTTTCCTCAGTTTCCTACTTTCTTTTTACTATTGGCCTTAATTATATGGTATTGTATATATATATATATCTTTTGCTAGATAATATAATGTATAACCATCCTTTGATTTATTAAAATATTATATGCATATTTGTAATAGTCAGCCAGAGGTGCTGAGGCAAAGTACCAGAAATCTGTTGACTTTTATAAAGGGATATTTATTTAGGGTAAAAGCTAACATTTACAAGGCCCTAAAGAGTCTAACTCAAGTTACCATAAGAAATATTTTCTTACCAAAGTCTGTTGCCACTTGTTGAAGCAAGATGGTTGCTGATCTCTGCAATGATTCAGCCTTCCTCTTCTTCTTAAGGCTCTGTCGGCCCAGCTTCTTCCATCTCAGCTGCAGACAGGAAGGCTCTTTTCTAGGCCTGTTGAGCTAATCAGGGCTCTGGTCTTTTCAGAGGCAAACCATCAGGTGAATGGCTCAGCTCTCCCCGGGGCTTTAGCTGTTTGAACTTTCTCCTTTCTTTCACATGGCAGAACAGAAATGACCAAGTTCTTTCCTTTTCTGTGTCTGTGGAGCTCTCTTCCTGTGCCTTCTTCTGTGTGAGGGTTAGTTTACATAGCCCACCAAGGGGGTAAGGACACAACCCTGAGTTATACCCTACTGACATGGTCAAATCAAAGCCCTAATCTTAACATATTTTAATCAACCACACTTCAGCTAAATCGAATACAGTCAAAGGGTATCGTGCCCAGAGGAACAGACCAGTTTACAAACATAATCTCTCTTTTCGGAATTCATAATCTCAAACTGTCACAATATTTACTGCTTTAAAGCTGATATATTTTTGGTAAATTGTTTTTAATATATAAATCATTTATTCCTATAGCTCATATTACATGACATGTTGGTGTGGGATCTATTTTACACTATCTCTATTTTTATTTTTAATTATACCATTTTTTGTTTAATGAAACTCACTTATTGTTGATTTATTTTCAATTTTTCACTCTATCAATATAAAAGTTTGATTAAATTTTGGATACAGATCACTTTCTTGAAAATATAGATTGGTGTCTTTTCTATTCAAATACAATGTCATACATACTGGATAAATTAAACTGATAAGTTACTCCAGAATTTTTTAAGGGAAAGTCAAACATGAATACCTTTAAAATCTTTGGTTTACTTTCCTTGATGTAAGTTTTATGAAAAATCCCACAGAGATTTTAATTAGAACAGAATTGTCTATATATTAACTTAAGGGTAGTGTCATCTTTACTAAATTTAGTCCTCCTAGCAAGAATCAAAACTGCCACGGTTATTCATGTTTTCTTTTATTTCTTTCATTGGTGTTTTATAATTATCTTTGAATAAATAGCCTATCTCAAGTTAAATTAGTGTCAAACTATTTTTATTTCAATTGTAAATAAAACTCCCTTTTTTCTTGTTGCATGCCACTTGCATATATTAATATAAATAACTTTATAATAAAAAACTTTTTAATGATATGCATTCCACCTTTTTGTTTAGTGCATCTTTCACTTTTATATATAGAGTTGTCTTTATGCCAACCATACCGTTATATTTTGAATTTTTCAATATAATTTAATTTAAAACTTCCTGCACATTTAAAACCAGGAATATTTCCTGTGTTTGAGGCTTACAGCCAACCAACTGCTGTGACAACTTGATATTTTCAAGTGTAAAATCTTAAATGAAATATACTCCAAACTAAAATGATAACTTCACCTCCCATAACATTTTTTTCCTCTGGAATTTTATCTGTCTCCATTTACCACATCTTTGTCATCCATATTGAAATTCTTGGAATCTTCTTGATTGGTTCTTAATCCACATTCCCTATATCGAATCTTTTACTAAGTCTTAGGGGTTCTACTTCTAGAATGTTCTTCCATTTCCACCTTAATTTTTAATTTTACTCTCAACTCTCTCATTTAGAGCCTTACTGTAGCTCTTAAGTAGAGTCTAAGGCCCTTCCATCTCCTAGCTCCATTTCATCCTAGAGAGCTGACAGGTCAATCTTGTTATCATCTCATAACATTTATGCTCCCAAATCTTTAACAATTCTTCATTGTTTCCTAGTTTTGGCTTAAAATCTTTGGCCAACCATCTTCCAAAATTTGTCTCCAATTCACAATTCTAATCTTTCTCCCACTGGTACTGTTGCACATATTCTAGGCTACAGTCAAATTTAACAATCGCTATTCTTTTCTTTTTGAAGAAAGTTTAACGAAAGAGGTCTTGAAGGTTCCAGAACTGCTAATACCTTTACAAATAGCATAAGGAATGCTTCTCAAATGTTTTCATGGGTTGCTCTGCAGATTTTGCTATACTAGGTGATCAAAGAATATCAAAATATTTTTGAAAAGCTGAAAAAAATACCTTCTTCTTACATTACCTTAACCTGGCCCATCATCAAGCAAATGATCTAATAAATGGAATATACAGTAACAGTGGAAATATTCCCTCTCTGAGTAGGAATAAATTGGAACCTGATTGAAAACACATGAGACAGAGTGGACTTCTGGTAACAATTACTAAAGTGAAAACAAATTAAACTCATTTTAGACATATCAAGGCACAAAAAGATTTACCAAACATTCTTTCTTAGTAAGTTACTGAAAGATATGAAGCATAATGAGAGCAAACCAAGAAAAAGAGAGAAGATCTAGGAAACTATCCCAGTCAAAAGTCTAAGGAATCAAAGTCCTGGGACCCAGTTTGAATAAAATAATTGAAATTTTCTTGATATCATTATGATTAATCATCATCATTAGTATAAGAGATAGTAATGAACATTTATTGTCCACTTACTATATTCCAGGCACTAAATATGTTAACTATTTAATGTATACACATGCACACATATATATACCTGTAAAGTAGATCCTGTTAAGATTAAGGAGCTTGCCCCAGAAAAACAGCTTGTAAGAAGAGACAAGATACCAACCCAAGCATTCTAAGGCTAGAACTTAAACTTTTAAACAACTATGTTTCGGTACTCAGCATTAATATCATTCCAGCCAAGATAAGAAGACAGCCAGCAGTCCCTTTTCCAGCCCCTTCCCGTATGGAGAAGGGAGTGAGCTAAGGTTTGAACAGTTTCTCTGAGAAACACAGGCAGCTTACACCTGCCCAGCGCAGAAAACTATCTCCAGCCACAGAGGTGACCTCATCATCTGTGGGAAGGGAAGGTAGGAGGAATTAAATCTGCTTCTTAGGGAAATGAGGACAGATTAAACCTGCCAAGACCAAAACAGTAAACAGTAATCCCATTTCAACTCTGCCTCCCAGAGAGGAGGGCCTGGAGGCAGATTTAGAGATCCAGTACCTTCTTTGTGAAGGAGGGATCACCTTACTCAAGGTGGATCTTCCCTAAGAAGAAGGGGAGGCAGGGCCTAGCAAAGGTTGTGATGACTGATTAGAGAATACAGACCATTGGGGCTGGGATCTGGACAACCATTTCATCCAGGCTCTGCTAGCAGGCTCAATCTGAATCAAACCACTGAGGGGGGCTGACACCACAGTGGGCTCTGAAGAACAGTTGACTAAAGAGTGCCACCTGCTGGGAACATCAGGAAAGCAGAGATTTGGGGAGCCAAAGAGAAGTTTGATGGCCGTTCGAGTCTACTTCCCTGGGCACACTGGAAATGATCAATACCCCCATTATAGATACTGAGGACTGTTTTGGTGGGGAAAACAGATCTGGAAAAACAGTCTAGAGGGGAACTCTACTGCCAAAATTAGCCCTCCAGGGAAGAGCAGCTAGAGAAAATGAAAAGAGCGTTAAAAATACTCAGCAGTAAATAAAAAAATAATCAGAACAAATTAACATTCCCTGAGGAGGAACAGGCGAAAGGAAGTTTTCTCCTGGAGATCAAATTAGTGCATAAATAGTGCAATCTCAAAAATACACTCAGTGCAAGAATCACATGGGAGTGAAAAAATCTGATTAGTTAACTACAAGCATTATAAAGGTTTAATATAAGATGAACAAAACATAAAAAAGGAGCATTTACCCAAAACAATGAACAAGAAAGCCCTACTCTAAAGAGAAAACCTAAGCCTAAAATAAATACATCATGAAAATCAAATGCCAGGACACCAGCAAAAAATTACAAGTAATAGGAAGATATGGTCCAGTCAACAAAACAAATCGAAACTACAGACAAGATACAAAAATTGAGACAATTAATTATAGTTGGTTCCTTAATAAATTCAATGAGATGTCTAAAGAAATTAAGGCTATTGAGAAGAGACTGGGTGAGCACAGAGAAGAATTTGAAAGCATGCAAAGAAAATAGCAGATCTTACGGGAATGAAAGGCACTATAATTGAAATGAAAAATACACTGGAGGCTCCCAGTTGCAGATTTTAAGAAGCAGAAGAAAGGGTTAGTGACCTAGAAAAAATGACTTCCACAATTGAAAATACAGAATGGATAGAGAGTGGAAAAAATTGATCAGAGCCTCAGGAACTGAATCATAGCATGTGGCACACAAACATACGTGTCATGGGTGTCTAAGATGGAGAAAAGAAAGGAAAAGGAGTAGAAAGAATATTTGAGAAAATAATGGTCAAAAATTTCTCATCTCTTTTTAAAGACATAAATATTCTTGTCCAGGAAAAGCACAACACACTCTAAACAGAATACATCTGAACAGATTTCTCTGAGACACATAATTATCAGAATGTCAGATGCCTGAGAGAATTCTGAAGGCATGCAAGAAAAACATGAGTCATCACATACAAGGGATCACCAATAAGTTTAGGTTCTCATCAGAAACCATGCAGGTAAGAAGGCAACAGTATGATTTATTTAAGATACTGAACGAGAAAAACTGCCAGCCAAGTATTTTATAACTGGAAAAATTGCCTTCAAGAGTGAGGAAGAGATTAAGATACAGATAAATAGAAACTGAAAGAATTTATTAGCAAGAGACCTGCCCTACAAAAAATATGAAAAGGAATTCTGCTGAAAGGAAATGGGAGGAAAATGAGTCTGGAAAGAGAAACTAGAAATGAAGGTTATCATCAAAAGTAAATAAGATAACAAAAAGAATTGTATAAATAAGATAATATATATAGAAGCCGAAGAATAAGATGGGTGAAGTAAGTTCTGCCTTTATAGTAGTAACATTGACTGTTAATGTTTTAAAGTACTCAATCAAAAGATGGCACAAACTGGTGAAATGGACAAGAAAAATTTGAGCTATCTATATATTATTTACAAGAGACTCACCTTAGACTCAAATATACAAATAGGTTGAAAGTGACAGGCAAGAAAAAGATATTCCATGTACGCAGTAATAATAATTTTTAAAAAGCCAGAGTAGTTATATTTAGATAAGATAGACTTCAAAGGCAAAGCTGTTATTACAGACAAGGAAGGACATATATAGTAATAAAAGAGGTAATCCATAAGGAAGAAATAACAAACATGAATATCTATGTACTTAAGTAGGAAACCTCAAAATATATCTGGCAAATACTGGCAAAACTGAAAGGAGAAATAAACATCTCTACAATAATAGTTGGAAATATCAGTACAACACTCCCATCATTGGATAGAACACCTGAACAGAGAATCAATAAGGAAAGAGAGAGCTTGAATAATATGATAAATGAAATAAAACTAAGAGAATTATATAGAACATTGCACTCCAAAATGGCAGGATATATATTCTTCTCAGGTGTTCATGGATCTTTCTCCAGGATAGACCATATTCTGGGTCAAAAATCAGGTCTCAAAATTTAAAAGATTCAAATTAGAAAAAGGACTTCCTATGATTATTATGGAATGCTACTAGAATTTAATAACAGATAAAAAATGGAAAACTCACAAATACATGAAGGCTACACACTCTTAATCAGTGAATCAAAGAAGAAATTGCAAAAGACAATTAAAACAAGAATATATGTCAAAATCTATGGGATGGAATGAAGGCAGTGTTGAGAGGAAATTTATAGCACTCAATGCTTACATTAAAAAATAAGAAAGAACAAAAATCAAAGGCCTAACTTCACACCTAGAGGAACTAGATGAAAGAAGTGCAAGCTAATCTCAAATCAAGCAGAAGGAAAGAAATGACAAAGATGGAGCAGAAATAATTGAAATTGAAAACAACAACAATAACAAAAAACCAATAGAATCAACAAAACGAAAAGTTGGCTCTATGAGAAGAGCAACAAAATCAACAAACCTTAGCTAGAATGACAACGTAAAAAAGAAAGAGAAAATATGAATAAAATCAGAAATGAGGTGGGGGACATTACTACTGACGCCACAGAAATAAAGAGTATCATAATAGAATATTATGAAAAAATGTATGCCACCAAACTAGACAATATAGACGAAATGGATTAATTCCTAGAAACACACAAACAACTTATACTGACCCTAGAAGAAATAAATGACCCCAACAAACCAATCACAAGCAGAGATTAAAACAGTCATCAAAGGAAATCCCTTATATTTTTTATGTAACATTTTATGTAATCTAAGTATCTTAAAAAAAAAAAAAAAAAAAACTCCCAAAATGAAAAGCGCAAGGCCAGATGGTTTCACTGTTAAATTCTACTAGTCATTCAAAGTAGATTTAATACCAATCTTGCTCAAACTCTTCCAAAAAATTGAATATGAGTTAATGCTAGAAAACTCATTTCTGAAACCAATAACACGCTAATACAAAAACTAGATAAAGATACTTGAAAAAAGAAAATTACAGGCCAATTTCTCTAATGATATACATGCAAAAATCCTCAACATAATACTTGCTAATTCAATCCAAAAGCACATTAAAAGAATTATCATCTAGAGGGTTTTGTCCCAATATGCAAGGAAGGTTCAACGAAAGAAAATCTATCAGTGTAATACATCACATTAATAAACCAAAGAAGAAAAATCACATGATTACCTTGATTGATGCAGAAAAGGCTTTTGAAAAAATTCAATATCCTTTCTTGATGCAAACACTTAGAAAAATAGGAATAGAGGGAAACCTTAACATGATAAAGTGCACATATGAAAAACATTTTAATTGGTGATGAAAACAGAACATTTCTCCTGAGATTGGGAACAAGAGAATTATGTCCAGTGTCACCACCATTATTCACTATTGGGCTAGAAGTTCTAGCTAGAACAAGTAGGCAAGAAAAAAAGTATAAAAGGGACCCAAATAGGAAAGGAAGAATTAAACCTTTTGCTATTTACTGATGTTATGCTCCTATACCTAGAAAAATCCTGAAAAAAACAACAACAAAGCTACTAGAGCTAATAAAACAAATTCAGATAAGTGGTGTGATGCAACATTAATATGTAAAAATCAGCAGTGTTTCTATACATTACTAATGAACAATCTTAGGAAGAAGTCAGGGGAAAATCCATTTACAACAGCAACTAAAAGAATGAAATGCATAGGCATAAACTTAAAAAAGGACATAAAGGACCAGTGGTCAGAAAACTATATAACATTGCTAAAAGAAATTACAGAAGACCTAAATAAATGGTCTTCTGTTTATGGATTAGAAAACTAAACATTGATAAGATGTCAATTCTACCCAAATCAAATTACAGGTTCAGTGTAATCCCAATAAAACTTTCAACAACCTTTTTTTTTTTTTGCATAAATCAAAAAGCCAATTATCAAATTTATTTGGAAGGGTAAGGGGCCCTGAATAGCCAAAAAGTCTATAAAAAGAACAATAAAATTAGAGAACTCTCACCTCCTGACTTTAAAGCGTATTACTTAGCTACAGTGGTAAAAACAGCATGTTACTGACATAAAAACAGACATGTTGACCAATGGAATTGAGTTGAGAGTTCAGAAATAGAATCTCACATCTATGGTCAAGTAATTGTCTTCAAAGCTATCAAACCCACCTAGCTGGATCAGAACAATGGATTTCAATGAACGATGCTGGGAAAACTGAATATTGATAGCCACAAGAAAGAAAAAGGACCCTCTTCCCACAACTTATACAAAAGTTAACTCAAAGTATTTCAGTGGAAGGCTGAATAGGGAATGGCAGGCTATCCTCTTCCACTAGATATAAACATATTTCTCTAGAGTGGTAAAATAAGCAGGCTTGACAGGATTAAGAGAAGCCAGGATGTCACAGGGGTGATAGGAGAGGTGGCTGGAGAGGAAGGAGCCCCAGTTGGGCACCAAGGAAAAGGAGAAACTCCCACTCAGCCCCAGAGAAGAAGGGAGCAAAATAGTTGGTTCAAGGAGAGAGGAAAACACCCTAGCAGCCCCTGGGGAGGGGAAGGCATGCAGTGAAAAATATGCAATCAGTTCTGAGGGAGACAACAAAAGTTGCTGCAGAGCAATTCCACAATTAAGCCTGTATCCAACCTCCTTAGAGTATGGGTGAGGTAAGCTGAATGAACCACAGGGAGAACTAAGGGAAATTAGCCAAAGGTTTTTTCCCCTTCTCTTTTTTTTCCTATTTCATTTTTCTTTTCTTTTTCTCTTTATCTGGTTATTGACAGAGGGGCTGGCTGTAGGATAATTGGCAGGTACAATTTTCCTTCTCTAGAGAAGACTAGTTAGTTGCTGTTGACCTGAGAGGGAGGCCTGTTTTTTTTTTAACTTATTTTATTTAATTTATTTTATTATTCTATTTTATTTTTATAAGGTGATCAATTGGCCAGAACAGGCAGCCTGAGAGGAGGAGCATAGCTGTCCTGATGGTCTGAGATGGAGACCCAGATTTTTTTTCCCTTTTGTTATGCTTGTTTGTTTATTCTTCTTTTACTTATTTTTATTCCTTCTCCTGTTTTACTTTTCTTTTTTCTTCTTCCATGCCTCTTGTCTTTCTTTCATCCCTTTTTTCTTTTTCTTTTTCACCATTTTTACCTTTTATTTTACACTCCTTTTTTCCTCTTTCATTCCTCTTTCTTTCATTAATTTTTCCCTGTTATTTCCTTCCTTCCTGCTTTTTTCTGTTTTGTACTTATTTCCTCTCTTCTCACTTTTCTGGCATTTTATTGTATTGTATTGTATTTATTTTTTCTTGATTCTGTTTTTATCTTTTAATATTTTTATTCCTGTTTATTACTTTCCCTCTTATCATTTGTTTTTTTCTGCCTTTTTGTTCTTCTTTTTAAATTTTCTTCTTTTATCTTTTTTCATTCCTTTCTTTCCATTTTTGTGGAACCATTCTTTTTCCGTGGAACAAGGGCAACTAAAAGGATATAGAATAAGTAAAGCCAAGTTACAAAGAGGACTCCTAACACAAAACCAAACAAAACCAAACCCCTAGACAAGAAAGAGAAACTAGCCAACTGAATAAGCCCAGCAAGACAAACAGACAGCAAGATATCAGCCAAAAAAAAATTTTAAAACCATACTAAAAAGCAGTAAGTTCTGGTCAACTCTAGTGAGCAAACTAAATAACAGAAGGAGATGTACAATGAGGAGCAACTAATCAGAGATGTCCAAACAAATGTACTTAACCAACTCAATGAAATGAAGGAAGAGATACAGGGTATCAAGAAGACACCAGGGGAATGTACAGGACAAACTGTAAACATACATAAAAAGATAACAGATTTACAGTGATGAAGGACACGATGCAAGAAATTAAAATACACTAGAAGCACAAATCAACAGATGTGAACAGGTAGATGAAAGAATTAGTGATGTCAAAGATAAGACATCCAAAATCACACAGATAGTAGAACAGATAGGTTTAAAAAATAGAAAAAAAAATCAGCAGGAATTGAGGGGATTAATACAAATAGGAAATACGCAAATATATGCATTTTGGGTACCCAGAGGTAGAAGATAAGGGAAAAGGGGTAAAAGTAGGAGTGTTTGAGGAAATAATGACTGAAAAATTCCCAAATCTTATGAGGGATATGAATATACATGTCCAGGAAGAGCAGCATATTCCATGCACAATTAATCCTAGCAAGCCTAGCCTGAGACACATAATTATATTGTTAAAAGTTCAAGACAAAGACAGAATCCTGAAAACAGCAAGATAAAAGAGCTCCATCAGAGAAAAGGAAAACACAATAAGTTCACATGCTGGTTTCTCATCTGGAACCATGGAGCCAAGAAGACAATGGTATGCCAGAGTTAAGGTGCTGAAAGAAGAAAACTGCCAGCTAAGAATTCTGTATCCAACAAAATTGTCATTCAAAAATGAGGGAAGGTGGCATTGGATTAGGCAGTGAAGACTCATAACTCTCACAAAAACTGCATGACAGATATGTTTGTGGTTCAGCAGACCAGGACAGTGCTTCATAACTCTGATGAGGGTGAGGGACAGAAAGATGAAGAAATCGAAACAATGAATATGAGCTACCATGAGGAGGGTGGAAGGAATCTTAATATTTATTATGCTATAAATAATTAACTTATCAATTTCTTCTACATACTTAATTATATTAGTTAAATAGATTTTTAAAAAAGATTTATTTATTTATTTTATTTCTCTCCCCTTCCTCAACCACCCCAGTTGTCTGTTCTCTGTGTCTATTTGCTGCATCTTCTCTGTCTGCTTCTGTTATTGTCAGCAGCACGGGAATCTGTGTTTCTTTTTGTTGCATCATCTTGTTGTGTCAGCTCTCCGTGTGTGAGGCACCATTCCTGGGCAAGCTGCACATTCTTTCGTGCTGGGTAGCTCCTTATGGGGTGCACTCCTTGTGTGTGGGGCTCCCCTATGCGGGGGACACCCCTACGTGGCAGGGCACTCCTTACGTGCATCAGAACTGCGCATGGGCCAGCTCCACACAGGTCAAGGAGGCCAGGGGTTTGAACTGCGGACCTCCCATGTGGTAGAAGGATGTCCTAACCACTGGGCCAAGTCTGCCACCAGTTAAATAGACTTTTGAGCGTAATGGAACAAGAAGTATTTTTGCTCCAAATATTTAAGGAATAGGACTGCATTTACAGTAGAAAATGTATTTGAGAACTATATTATTAAACTCTTCAAGGACTAATTTAACAGGGTTCTAGTCATAAAAATCTCAGTTGCCCTGTGCTGACTGGTTATTGATAAAGAGAAATATAAGAGATTGTGGAGGAGAAGAGAATATCTTTTGGGAAAATGAAGATGTCTTAAAGAAGCAACTACCTTTCCTCTTTCTGGGTAAGTGAAAAGGGGAGATTGTCAAGAAACTGTGATTTTCTTTTAACTGAACATTGAATCACTGAACAACAACAATAAAAGGCTTGAAGCATAGGAGGAGAGGAGCAGGAAAGAGATGGCAGAACTAAAATGGTGTCCCGAGACAGCTTCCATCCCTAGCTTTTGGCAAAGCAAATATGAGACTTAAATTTCCCATAGGTGTGAGGCCATTCTGGTGCTTAAAGTCTAAGCTCCATTGCTAGTTCTATGTCCCCTTCCCCAAAGGGGTTGAGTACTGTGAGGGTAACCCTAGCAGCAAGAGGCTGTCTGGAGGCCTTCATGGTGATAGCAGAAGGTAGGGAAAGAAAGAGCCATGCCTTAGCCAGATTTCCTTTGATGGGACTGGGTGAGGAGAGGAACATTGGCATTTTTCAAAGAATAATAGACCCCATACAAGAGTCAACAATTGGGTACAAGTCATATGGAGAACTCGTGACTAAAAGGAAACCAACAGTTAACAAGTCTTCTGTGATTTATTGCCATTAACAAAAGAATATTGTCTTCCATAGTCTACTGCCAGTAGACCAAACTAAGGAGTGAGAAGAGAGTCAAGAGAATAAGACAAAAGACCATTTCCTCTTCACCACTCTAAGCGGGTAGATAAATTAAAATGTGAGAAATTAAGGAAGTTCTTGGAAGATGGAGTCAGACTAGGCAAGCAGGACTCATCTCTCACAAAGCAAAAACAAAAGGGCCAAAATCTGTATTAGGGACCTGTTTTGGGGGTCCAGGACAGTGCTACACAACTCCAAGTAAGGGGAAGGACAGAGAAACAAAGAACCAGAAACAACAAACATATGTTAGCAAATCTCTGCCCCAAGACATTAAGCTAGGATAAAACCTCTGTCCCACTGCAGCTGATTGAGAGGAGAACAGAAATCTTCCTCCCTGTCAGCTTTTACAAGGGAAAAGAAAGGGGAATCAGGGGCTTCTCTTCAGCAAATTCAGCCAGCAGAGTCTGCTTTGAACCTCAACCCTGGCCAGACTAGAAACACAAGAAAGAGGAGCCTGAAAGAAACACCCCCATGGAAAGGTTCACCAATGAGCACTATACGCTAGTCTGTCAGGAAATAGCATGGAGAAAATTTGCTTTTAGATCTCTCTTTACCCCACCCCTGGGAGAAAATCTGCACTCTGGTAGTGAGTCTCTGGACCAATTTTGCAAACTTAAGCTGGACAATTTTAATTACTTAGAAGATGTTGAACTAAATATCAAAGAAAACCTTTGGGAAAATAAAATAAAAAAAAAAAACATTAAGAAAGAAAGAGAAATTGGCCATCAGAGTAAATTCACCAACATATTGAGAGGTGTAGACATCAGCAAAAAGCTGCATGCCATATTAGGAAACAGGAAGAGATGTCCCAGCCAAAAGAACAAACCAAATATTCTGAAGGGATACAGGGTTTAAGAAAATCAATCAAAGATAATCACACAACTCTCCTAAATCAATTCAAATAATTGAAAGAAAATATGACTAAAGATACAAAAGATATTAAGAAGACACTGGGTGAGAATAAAGAACAATTTGAAAGCTTACAAATAAAAGTAACGGAGCTTATGAGAATGAATGACATTATGGATAAGAGTGAAAACACATTAAAGGCACATAAGAGCAGATTTGAATTGCTTGAAGACAGAATTAGTGATTTCAAACATAACATCTGAACTGGAAAAGAAAGGAGAACAGAAAGAGAAAGGAATGGAAAAATTGGAAGAACAGGGTCTCAGAGAATTGAATGACAATGTGAAATGCACAAACATATGAATTATCAGTGTCCCAGAAGGAGAAGAAAATGGAAAAGAGGCAGAAAAAATATCTGAGTAAATAATGACTGAAAATTTCCCAACCATTATGAAATATATAAATATCAATATACAAGGACAATGCACACTAAGCAGAATAAATCTGAATAGACCTACTTAGACACCTACTATTCAGAATGACAAATATCAGAGATAAAGAGAAGATTCTGAAATGAGCAAGAGAAAAGCAAAGCATCACATACAAGGGAACCTCAATAAGATTATGTGCTGATTTCTCATCAGAAACCATGCAGGAGGGAAGAAAGTGGCATGATATATTTAAAGTAGTGAAAGAGAAAAAACTGCCACCAAATAATTCTGCATCTGGCAAAGCTGTCCACCAAAAAGGAGGGTGAGTTCAAAGTCTTCACAGACAAACAAAAATTGATCAGAATATGTTACCAAAATACCAGAATTACAGGACATACTGAAGGGAGTGCTGCAGCCTGAAAGGAAAAAACAAGGGCAGGAGAGATGAAGAAGAGTGTACAAATGAAGACTATTAGAAAGGGTAAATTAAATGGTAAAAATATTGTGGTATATGACAACAGAAAGCCAAAAGTCAAAATGGATGAAGTAAGTAATATCTTTACAATAATAATGTTGAATGTTAATGGCTTGAACTCCCAAATCAAAAGACATTGACTGATACAATGGATTAAAAAATATATGAGCTATCTATATTTGTCTACAAGGTACTCATCTCAGATCTCAGGATTCAACTCAGTTAAAAGTAAAGGGTTGGAAAAAGATATTCCATGCAAATAATAACCAATAAAGAGCTGGAGTAGTTATAATAATGTCAGAAAAGTAGATTTTAAATGCAAAAATAAGGGATGAAAAAGGTGATTATACATTAATATAAGGTACAATTCAGCAAGAAGAAATAGCTATACTAAATATTAATGCACCTGTCCTCAGTTCCCCAAGATAAGTGAAGCACACACTGGCAAAGCTGAAGAGAGAAATAGATATCTCTATGATAATAGTTGGAAACTTCAACACACTACTCTTAGCAGTTGATAGAACAGAATCCAAAAGCACATTAAAATAACTGCATACCATGATCATGTGGATTTTATCCCAAATATGTATGGGTGGTTCAACATAAGAAAATGAATTAGTGTAATAAACCACATTGATAAATTGAAGAAAGAAAAACCATATATTCCTCTTTATTGATGCAAGAAAGGCTTTTGACAAAGCACAGGATCTGTTCTTGATTTAAAAATAAACTCAAAAAGATAGGAATAGAAGGAAGCTTTCTCAATACGGTAAAGTGCATATTTGAAAAACCTACAGCTAGCATTATATTCAATGGTGAAAGACTAAAAGCTTTCCCACTGAGATCAGGAACAAGACAAGGATGCCCACAGTCACCATTATTAGTCAATATTTTGCTGCAAGTTTTAGCTAGAGCAATTAGGCTCAACAAAGAAATAAAAGGCACCCAATAGGAAAGGAAGAAGTAAAACTTTCATTATTCACCAATACTCTCATCCTATATCTAGAAAATCCTGAAAAATCCAGCACAGCTGCCAGAACTAGCAGGTGTGTTCAGCAAAGTGGCAAGTACAAGATTAATTCACAAAACTCAAAATCATTTTTATACACTACTGATGTGCAATATTAGGAGGAAATCAGAAAAAATATTCCATTTGTAATAGTGATTAAAACAATTAAATATTTAGGAATAAACTTAACCAAGACCAAAAAGGACTTGTATTCAGAAAGCTACAAAACATTGCTAAAAGAAACTGAAGAAGCCTTAAATAAGTGAAGGACATTTCCATGTTCATACGTTGAAAGACTAAACATTGTTAAGATGTCAATTTTACCCAAAATGATTTACAGATTCATTGCAATATCAATAAAAATCTCAATAAACTTTTGGCAGAAACCAAAAGACCAATAATCAAATTTATTTAGAAAGGTAAGGGGTTCCAAATAACAAAAAAGAAAATGTCTTTAAAAAGAAGAATGAAGTTAGAGGACTCATGCTTCCTTACTCTAAAGCATATTACTTAGCTACAGTGGTAAAAACAGCATGGTACTGGCATAAGGACAGACAGATTGACCAATGGAAGCGAATTGAGAACTCAGAAATCTACTCTTAAATCTAAAGTCAAGTGATTTTTACAAAGCTGTTCAGCCCACCTACCTGGGCCAGAACAGTCTATTCAACAAATAGTGCTGGGAGAACTGGATAACGATATCTAAAAGAAAGAAAGAAGACCCCTATCTCACTCCTTTAAAAAAATTAACTCAAAATGGATCAAGGACCTAAATATAAAAAGTAACAACCATAAAACTCCTAGAAAACATCTTCAATATATTGTGGTGTGTGGTAGTTTCTTAAACCATATACCCAAACCACAAGCATCAAAAGAAAAAAATAAATAAATGGGACCTCCTCAAAATTCAACACTCTTGCACCACAAAAGACTTTGTCAAAAGAGTGAAAAGGCAGCTGTTCAAAGGGAGAAAATATTTGGCAATCACATATCTGATAAGGGTTTAATATCCATGATATATAAGGAGATCTTTACACCCAAAAGCAGCAGGCTATACATTCTTCTTGAGTGCTTATGGATCATTATCCAGGATAGGCTTAGTTGTAGAAGCTCAATGAATTTAGAAAAATCAAAATTATACTTTCTCTGACCACAATGGAATGTAGTTAGAAATCAATAAAAGATGGAGAACTAGAAGAGGCATAAATATATGGAAATTAAACAATACACTCTTAAACAAGCATTTGATCAAGGAGAAAATTGCCAGAGAAATCCTTAACTACCTCAAAGCAATTGAAAATGAGAACAGAAGATATCAAAATTTATGGGATACAGTTAAATCAGTGTTAGAGGAAAATTTAGAGAACCAAAATGCCTTCATTAAGAAAGAAAAGCTAAAATAAAATACCTAACTTCACACCTGGAGCAACTAGAAAAACAATAACAACAAATAATCCCAAAGCAAGAAGAAGGAAGGAAATAACAAATATGAGAACAGAATTAAATGAAATTGAGAATTAAAAAAAAATACTAGACACTTCTAGGAAGATGGAAGATTAGCGAGGTGAAGGGATCACTTCTTTCCCAGAAAAAATTGTTAGAGGACAGGTGGAGACTATCTGGAGGGTTGCTTCGGGAGCTCAAGAGGGGAAGGCAAGACACAACCCAGAAGAGGGAAGAACAAAGGGAAAGAGTCTCAGGTGGCTGAAAAATCTCACCAATAGAGCTGCAAAAGCAGTTGCAGGGGTCCCATTCCCCCCACTTATAGAGCAAATAGCAGTCTGTGGACTGAAGTAGCTATGGCCTGAAAGGTTTTTAGGGGTTCTCTTCTGCAACAAAGGGGAGAGGGAAGTACAGAGTATACAGCAAATTCAGAATTAGGCCAGAGAACTTGGTCTGCTGCATTGGAGGGGTAGCGCATTCCAGGCTGGGTGGGGCCATGGCATTGTTTGTCCTGAGAACCTGCAGGAAGATAAAAATAATTTGCCTTTTCAAAAGTCCTTCCTACTGCCGCAGGATGGCTGCTGAGGAGGCAGAGGGAGGGAGAGTCTGAAGGAGGCTCTGAGAAAGTTTGTGAAGTTTGGCCAGCCCTGAGGACATTGCTTCTGCACACCCACATGCCTGAGGAGTTACTCTGAATTCATTCCTGGAGTCTGAGCTGAGAGGTCTGCCAAAGAGTACCATCTGTGGGGCAGACCATAAAAGTACATGAAAAAGGAAAATATATACTACATACATACATATATATATACATAATTAAATATGGCAAGAAGGTGCCTTTACTGCCACCCTCTCCAAGGTCCTTGGAAACTGGTCTGTATCCTATTACTGGGCCTTTAGCCCTGGTTTGATCAAACAGGGACAATCCTAAACATCCAGAACAAGTTAAACCAACAGTCAAAGAACAGAGGGAAGCAGTTGTCTACCATCTGGGAAGTCCAGGGTTCAAACCCAGAGCCCTCTGACCCATGTGGTGAGCTGGCCCACATACAGTGCTGATGCGCACAAGGAGTGCTGTGCCATGCAGGGGTGTCCCCCACGTAGGGGAGCCCCATGCACAAAGAGTGTGCCCCTCAAGGAGAGCCACCCTGTGAGAAAAAGAGCACAGCCTGCCCAGGAGTGGCACTGCACACACAGAGAGCTGATGCAGCAAGATGACACAACAAAAAGAGACACAGATTCCCAGTACTGCTGACAAGAATGCAAGTGGACTCAGAACACACAGTGAATGGACACAGAGAGCAAACAATGGGGGGGGGGGGGAAGGAGAGAAATAAACATAAATAAATAAATAAATAAATCTTATAAAAAAAAGAATGGAAGTAGCACACAGCTACTTAACAATACATCCCAAAGAAAGAGAGAGAAATCGAGCATCAGACTAAATTGACATTAGAATCAGATGCTTATATAACAGCAAAAATGACAAGCCATACAAAGCAAAAGGAAGATATGACTCAGGCAAAGGAACAAATCAAAGCTCCAAATGAGAAACAGGACTTGAAACATCTATTCAATGAGGTTTATGGTGTTGAAAGACAACGTGACTAATGAAATAAAAGACATTAAGAAGATACTGAGTGAGCATGAAGAAAAATTTGAAATCTTGGATAGAAAAATTACAGCACTTATGGGCATGAAAGACACAATAAGTTAGATTAAATATATGATAGAGTCACACAACAGCAGATTTGATATCATGGAAGAAAGAATCAATGCCATAGAGGAAAGAACAACTAAAATTGAAGAGGCAGAAGAGCAGAAAGAGAAAAGAATGGGAAAAAAAATGAGCAGGGGTTCATGGAGTTGAATGAAAACATTAAGTGCACCAACATATGTGTTATGAGAGGTTCAGAAGGAAACAAGAAGGGAAAAGGGCAGGAAGAGTATTTGAGGAAATAATGGCTGAAAATTTCCCAGCTCTCATGAAAGACATGAAGGTACATGTCTAGGAAGCACAGCACACTCCGATCAGAATAAATCCAAATAGACCAACATAATATACAGAATGTGAAATGCCAAATATAAAGAGAAAATTCAGAAAGCGGTAAGGGAAAAGTGATATATCATGTACAAGTAACAACCAATAAGACTTAGTGTGGATTTTTCTTCAAAAACCATGGAGGAAAGAAGGCAGTGGTATGACATAATTACAGTACTGAAAGAGAAAAACTGCTAGCCAAGAATTTCTTATCTGGCAAAACTGTTCTTCAAATATGACAGTGAGATTAAAATATTCACAGATAAACAGAAACTAAAAGAGGTCATAAATGAGAATCCAGCTCTGCATGAACACTAAAGGAAGTTCAGCAGCTGAAAAAGAGAAGAGGAGAGTGACTTGGAGGATAGTATAGAAGTGAACACTGTTAGAAAGAGTAACCAAAAATGTAAAAAGATGGACAAAAATAAGATATGGCATATGAAAGTCAAAAGTTAAAATGCTTGAAGTAAGAAATGCCTTTACAGTAACATTGAATGTTAATGGATTAAACCCCTCAATCAAAAGACATAGGCTGACAGAATGGATAAGAAAATACTAGCCATTCACATGCTGTCTGCACAAAACTCACCTTAGACCCAAAGATGCAAATAGACTGAAATTGAAAGGTTGGAAAAAGGTAGTTCACTCAAATAATAACCAAAAAAAAAAGGGGGGGGGGCAGGTAGCTATTCTAGGAAATAGCTAGACAAAAGACAAAAGAAATTATAAATGCAGAACCATTATAAGAGATGCAGAAAACCATTATATATTAATAAAAGAGAGAATCCATCAAGAAGGAACACCCTGGGGCACCTAACCAGGGTGCCCCAAAATACATGAGGCAAACACTGGCAAAATTGTAAGTAGAAATAGACATGTCTATAATAATAGTTGGAGACTTCAACAAGCCACTCACTTAAATAGACAGAACAACTAGACAGAAGATTAACAAGGAAACAGAAAACTTGAACAATTTGATAAGCAAGCTGGACCTACATACATATTCAGAGCACTGCACCCCAAATCAGCAGGTTATACTGCTCATGAATCTCTCTCCTGTATAGACCACATGTTGAGCAACAACACAACTCTCAATAAATTTAAGAAGATTGATATTGTACAAAACTTCTATGATCATAATGGAATGAAACTGGAAATAAAAAATAGTTGGGAAAGGGGAAAGTTGCAAATATATGGAGGTTAAACAACACATTCCTAAACAATCAGAGAGTCAAAGAAGAAATTGCAAGAGATTTTAGTAGATATCTTGAGATGAATAAAAACGAGAATACAAATTATAAAACTTATGGAACACAAGAAAGGCAGTGCTGAGAGATAAATTTATAGCCCTAAATGCCTATACTAAAAAAGAAGAAAGAACTAAAATCAAAGATCTAAATGAACTACTGGAAAAGCTAGAAAAAGAACAGCAAACTAACCCCAAAGCAAGAAGAAAGAAATAACAAAGATTAGAACATAAATAAATGAAATTGAGAACAAAAGAAAAAAGAAAAAAATCAATAGAGAAAATTTTTTTTTAAATGCCAAAAGCTGGTTCTTTGAGAAAATCAATAAAATTGACAAACATTTAGCAAAACTAACAAAAAAATGAAGATGCAAGTAAATAAAATTAAGAATGACCAGGGGACATTATGATTGAACCCATAGAAATAGAAAGGAGAATGAGGATATTACGACAAACTGTACACTAACAAATTAGATAACCTAGATGAAATGGACATATTCCTAGAAATGCACAACCTATTCTAACTCTACAAGAAGCCCAGGAACTCAACAAAACGATCTTAAGAAAAGAGATTGAATTGGTCATCAAAAATCTTCTAAGGAAAAAAAGGCCAGGAACAGATGGCTTCACAGGTGGATTCTAGCAAACTTTTTGAGAAGAATTAGTAACAATCCTGTTTAAACAATTCCAAAAATTGAAAAGAAAGGAAAAATACACAACACATTTTATGAAACCAACACCACCCTATTACCAAATCTAGATAAAGGTGTTACAAGAAAAGAAAATCACACACCAATCTCTCGAATGAACATAGATGCAAAACTTCTCAACAAAATACTTGCAAATTGAATCAAGAGCGAGCATATAAAACAATTATACATCACAATCTAGTAGGTTTTGTCCTTATATGCAAGGAATAACATATGGTTCAACATAAGAAAATCAATTAATATAGTACACCTCATTAACAAATTGAAAGGGAAAAAAAAAACACAGGGTCATCTTGACTGATGCAGAAAAGGTATTTGATAAAATTCGGCATCCTTTCTTGATTAAAAAAACTTCAAATGGAGGAATAGAGTATGGATTAGAGTGGACTTACTGATATTCTACTATGGAACTATTGTGATTAGTAATGGAAGAAATTGTAGCGCTGATGTGGAGAAAGTGGCCACGGTAACTGCTGAACACAGGAAGAGGGAAGATGAGATATGATATGGGGGCATTTTCAGGATTAGGAGTTGTCCTGGATGGTACTACAGATGCTGGACATTGTATGTCCTGACATGGCCCACTGGGTGGACTGGGGGAGAGTGTAAACTACAATGTAAACCATTATCCATATTGTGCAGCAGTGCCTCAAAATATATTCACCAAATGCAATGAATGTGCCATGATGGTGAAAGAGGTTGTTGATGTGGGAGGAGTGGGATGAAGAGGGTGGGAGTATGTGGGGACCTCTTATATTTTTTGAATGTAACTTTAAAAAAAAAATACAGAGAGAAAAAAAACACTTCAAAAGATAGGTATAGAGGGAAAGTTCCTCAACATAATAAAGGGCATATATGAAAATTCCATAGCAAACATCATAATCAATGGGGAAGGGTTGAAACCTTTCCCTCTAAGATCAGGAACAAGACAAGGATACCCACTTTCACCACTGTTATTCAACATTGTGTTAGATCTTCTAGCTAGAGTAATTAGGTAAGACAAAAAAGAGAAAGGCATCCAAACTGGAAAAGAGAAAGTAAAACTCTCACTGTTTGTAGATGACATGATCCTTATATTGGCCAAAGGGGTGCTGATGCAAAATACCAGAAATCAGTTAGTTTTTATAAAGGGTATTTATTTGGTGTAGAATCTTACAATTACCAGGCCATAAGGCATAAGTTACTTCCCTCACCAAAGTCTGTTGCCATGTGTTGGAGCAAGATGGCTGCTGACACCTGCTAAGAGTTCAGGCTTCTTGGGTTCCTCTCTTATTGGGGTTCTGTTTGTCTCTGTGCTTCTGCTGTTGCTTCTGTGCTGTCTCCACAATGCCAGCTGAAGACTGTAAGGTGAATGGCTCATTTCTCTCCCTGAGGCCTCTGCCTGTGTTTAATGGAGATTTCTCTCATTCCTCATGTATCTGATTCTCTGTGTGTGTACTTCCTAGGCTCCAGGATCAAAACTCCAGCATCAAAACTCTAACTAACTCCTCTGCTCTACCATACAATTTTCTCTGAGTCCCCATACCCTTGGTGGGCTGGGACTCAACATCCTACTGATGTGGCCCAATCAAAGCCTTTATCATTATTTAATCAAGTAAAACTATAACCTTTGAATCCAATACAATCTAATGTGTAAACAGGCCAGTCTACAAACATAATCCAATATCTATTTTTGAAATTCATAAATAATATCAAACTGCCACAGTAGAGAACTACAGCTTAACAATGCAATGATAAATGATATGAGAACTGATATACTCATAGAGATGTGAAAACCTGGAGACAACAATAATCTGGGTGATAGATAATGGGCACTTTGCCCAGGACATGCAATCAAAAAAATAAAAAGGAGACTATGAGTTTCACAAACACTGCCAATGTTATTTCTTTTAGTACTTTACCACAAATAAGATATGTGGGTAATGGAAGGAAGAAACATATACAAGGTTTGGAAGATGGGGTAAAAGAAGCTATGATACAATCTTAAGAAGGAAGTCAAGAACATGTGATTTGGGGGGGAAGAGAAATAGAAAATTTTGCTTGAAGATGATAAGCCAGTAGTGTTCTCTTTTGTCAGTACTTATTTCAGTTCAATATTGCTATATTCTTATTTTCTTAATTAACTAGGATTTTGCTTTAGAACTTGCCCTGCATAATTAAGAGGACAAATCAATGTCCAGAAATTATGAGTAATTTGTACAAGAAAAATGAGAGAGTAGATAATGCAATAATTTGTTGACTAATTAGGTCTTGCCATTTCTCCTGAGAGCTCTTTTACATCATTATACACTAACTTAAAAGACTTCTGTTTTTGGTGGATTATGGGAACAGATAAAGCTTAACTTTTACTAAAACACCTGAGAGGGAGCGTAGGGCTGCTTTGGAGACCTGCTTTGGAGTATGGAAGACCAGGACATTACTTCACAGGGCCAGAGAGGTGGAAGCCAAAACAGAAAACTGTGAGTTATTGATCCTCCTGGCCACCAGGAAGGGTTCCCCTCCCCCATCCCTGAGATATCAGGCAAGGGTAAAACTCCTAGCAATGGTATCTAAGAGGAGAACAGACTTCTGCCTCCCTGCCAGCATCTCGAGATAGAGAGTTGGATGGTGGTGGTGGGGTGCACTGAGTCATCTAGGAGGGTGCTAGAAAGGAAAGAGAGCAGGTGAAAAAATCTTGAGTTTCTCCTTCCTATGGCTGGAGGAGGTGATTATAACCTGTCCTCAGGACAAAGACTCTAAGTGAAGCCAGCTTCCTCCTCCAAAAGGAGTGTGGTAGTGACCTCCCTGGGAGGAGGAGGGCTCTGACAGAGTGGATAGTGGTCTCTTTGTGGTAATTTTAGCAAGTCAAGCCCCTCTTGGGTGTTGGAAGGGACCCTGATACAACAGGGAAAGGAGAGGGGTTGCTACACTCAGCAGCATGGCACCTGTCAGGTTGCCACGCTCAGCAACCTAGGCTAAAAGAACTATATCAGAGCAGAGACAGGGATCTCCTCAGGCAGGCTGCCAGACCCTAGCAGCCTAAGTAAAGAGAGAATTTACATCAGAAAGGAGGAAGAGATATCAGGGAGGGTATAGGGGCTGATATTTTTCTGAAAAGCCTTGTTAATCTAAGAAGGCACATTAGCTCAGTGAAAGAGCTCCAGCCTAGCATATATAAGGTCTCTGGTTTGATCTCTGGCTCCTCTCTGAGAAGTGATATAGAGTTATCAAGCTTCCAGCAAAGTTTTATGACAAGGAACATATTGACATCCTCTTTGTATTAGCTTTTATTGGATCTCTTATTTTTTTAAAAAAGTTTCCGTTTTTACTTTGCTTATTTTACTCACTAAAACCCGGCTTAAAACCTGTGGAGGATAGGCTGCAGGGTGATTGATTGTTGAATATCAAGACCCTGAGAAGGTCACCAGGGATCCAAGAGAAAATGCTGTTTTTCTGTGTTTATCTTAGTTTTTTTTATCCTTTTCTTGCCTTCTACCTCTTTTTCTTAAAAAAAAAAAAAAAAAAAGGAGTGGCTGCTGTCTTGATTTCTTGTATCCCCCTTCCTTGTTTCTCTGTTTGTCTATTAGCGTTTTCTTTTTCTCTTTCTTTTGTTTCCCAATTTTCTCTACCTATGCTATATCTTTTCCCTTCTTCCTTTTTATATTTTCTGTTTTCTGCTGTTATTCTTTCATTCCACCTCTTTGGTATTGGTCTTCGATTTTACTTGTGCACATTTCTCTCTCTACATTACCCTTGTTTTATTTTTTCTTTCTTTACTTTTTTTCTTCTTTCCTTCTGTCTCCTACTTTTTCTTTTCCCCTCTTCTCATCATTCTGGGCTTTTAATTCATTATTCATGTTTCATTCTTTCTATTCCACTTTTCTAATCTTATTTTTCTGTAATTCTTGCTTGGGCTAATCATTCAATTGCCTATATCTTGTACAGTCCTTCTCCTACCTTTTACTATTATCACTACTATTACTTGTCTTCTCTTCCTCTCTCTCCATATTTCTCTGGTATTTCTTTGGTACTTACATTTTTTTTTTTTTCTTTTAAGAGAACATAGACACAGCAGGGAAATAGAATATGAGGAATGAAGTGCCAAAGAAACAGGAAAATATGGTCCAGTCCAATGAACAAACTAAAAACCAAGTGAAGATGCAAAACATGGAACAACTAATCAGAGTTGTCCAAACAAATACCATGAACCACCTTAAAGAAATTAAAGAAGGGAAACGGACTTTGGCCCAGTGGTTAGGGCGTCTGTTTACCATATGGGAGGTCCGCGGTTCAAACCCCGGGCCTCCTTGACCCGTGTGGAGCTGGCCATGCGCAGCGCTGATGCGCGCAAGGAGTGCCTTGCCATGCAAGGGTGTCCCCCGTGTGGGGGAGCCCCACGCGCAAGGAGTGCGCCCATGAGGAAAGCCGCCCAGCGTGAAAAGAAAGAGCAGCCTGCCCAGGAATGATGCCGCCCACACTTCCCGTGCCACTGACGACAACCGAAGCGGACAAAGAAACAAGACGCAGCAAATAGACACCAAGAACAGACAACCAGGGGAGGGGGGGGAATTAAATAAATAAATAAATCTTAAAAAAAAAAAAAAAAAGAAGTTAAAGAAGAGATTAAGGATATTGAGAAGACACTGGGAAAAGATACTGAAGAAATTGTAAACATACATAAAAAGATAATGGATATGATGGTGATGAATGACACAATCCAAGAAATCAAAAAAAAAACAATGGAAGCACACAACAACAGATTTTAACAGACAGAGGAAAGAATTAGTGATGTGGTGGACAGTACAACTGAAATCAAACAGATAATAGAAGAAAGAGATGAAAGGATAGAAAAATCAGCAGGGACTCATGAACATGAATGACAACACCACATGCACAAACATATGGATTATGGGCACTCCAGAAGAAGAAGAGTAGGGAAAGGGAACAGCAGTGGTGTTGGAGAAAATAATGGCTGAAAATGTCCCAACCCTATTGAAGGAGATAGATGTATATATCCAAGAAGCACAGTACACCACAAACAGTATAATTCCCAACAGGCCTATTCCAAGACATATCCTCGTCAAATTGTCCAATGCTCAAAACAAACAGAGAATACTAAAAGCAGCAAAGAAAAGAGAAAGATCATATACAAGGGAAACTCAACAAGATTAAGTGCTAATTTTTCATCTGAAACAATGGAGGCAAGAAGGCAGCCTATGACATAGTTAATGTGCTGAAAGAAAAACTTTCAGCCAAGAATTTTCTATTCAGAAAAAATGGCATTAAAAAATGAGGGAAACTTCAAAATATTCACAAACAGAATCATGTTAATAAGAAGCCTCAGGGAAGCGGACATGGCTCAACTGATAGTGTCTGCCTACCATATGGAAGGTCCAGGGTTCTATCTGCAGGGCCTCCTAATCCATGTGGTAAGCTGGTCCATGCACAGTGCTGTTACATGCAAGGAGTGCCATGCCACACAGGGGTGCCCCTACATAGGGGTGCCCCACACACAAGGAGCATGCCCCACAAGGAGACCCACCCTGCATGAAAAAAGCACAACCCACCCAGGAGTGGTGCCACACACGCAGAGAACTGATGCAGCAAGATGACGCAATAAAGAAGAGATGCAGTTTCCCAGTGCTGCTGGATAATATAGCAGACACAGAAGAATACACAGCATATGGATGGATATAGAGAGCAAACAATGGGGAGATGGGGAGAGAAATAAATAAAATAAATCTTAAAAAAAAAAGAAACCTCACTTTAAGAAATACTTAAAGGATTTCTGGAGGTTGAAAGGAAAAAAACAGGAGAGAGAGAGAGTTGGAGGCGAGTGTAAGAACAATGAAAAAGACAAAAAGAGTAACAAAAACAATATATGACATACATGCACCCAAAGAAAATATGGCTAATCTTTTATATGATAATAATAACAGTGAATGTTAATGGACTAAACTTACCAGTCAAGAGACACAGACTGGAAGAATGGATAAGGAAAGATGACACATCTATATGCTGCCTACAAGAATACCACCATTAGACCCAGGGATTCAAGAAGGCTGAAAGAGGATGGTTGGAAAACAATTTTACAAGCAAACAATAACCAAAAAAAAAAAAAAAAAAAAAGGCAGGAATAGCCATGCTAATATCAGAAAAAATAGACTTTAATTGCAAAACTATTGTAAAAGACAAAGATGGACACTATATAGTAATAAAAGGGATAATCTTTCAAGAAGAAAGATCATTAACATTTATACACCTAATCAGGGTGCCTCAAAATACATGAGGCAAACACTGAAAAACTAAGAGGAGAAATAGATGTCTCCACCATTACAGTGGGGAAATTTAATTCACCATTATAGACAGAACATCTCAACAGTGAATAAATAAAGAAACAAAGACTTTGAATAATACAACAGATGATCTGGATCTAAGAGACATATACAGAATGCTACACCCAAGTACTATGGGATATACATTCTTCTCAAGTGCATATGGTTCATTCTCAAAGAAAAACCACATGCTTGGTCAAAGAAAAATTCTCAATGAATTAAAAAAAATTGAAATTATATGTGGTAATATCTCTGACTACAGTGGAATGAATATGGAAATCACTAAGGGCCAGAGAATAAGATTAGGTACGAAGATATGGAAGTTAAGAAACACTCTCTTAGACAAAATGTAGGTCATGGAGGAAGTGAAAAAAGAAGTCAGTAAACTACCTTGAAATGAATGAAAATGACACCACAGCATATCAAAACCTATGGGACACAACTAAAGCAGTACTGAGAAGGGAATTCATAGCCATAAATGCATTTATTGAAAAAGGAGAAAGAACTACCATCAAAGCGCTAACTGCACACTTAGAGGAATTAGAAAAAGAACATTAAACCAAGCCCAAAGGAAGTAGAAAGAAGGAAATAAACAAGATTAGAGCAGTACTAAATGAAATTGAAAATAAGAAAGCAATAAAAAAAATTGAAAATACCAAAAGCTGCTTTTTCAAGAAGATCAATAAAATTGACAACTCCCTAACTAAACTAAAAAAGGAAAAAAGAGAGTAGATATACGTACATGAAATAAGAAATGAGGAAGGAGATATCACCACTGACCCCATAGAAATAAATATTATCATAGGAGGGTACTTTGAAAAATCACATGCCAACAAGGTGGATAATTTAGAGAAAAAGGACAAACTCCTAGAAACATGCAAGCAACATGCATTGATGAAAGAAGAAATTGGTGAGCTCAACAGACCAACCACAAGTACTGTGATAGAATCAGTCATCAAAAACCTCCCAACTAAGAAAAGTCCAACACCAGATGACTTGACAATTGAATTCTACCTAATATTCTGGAAAGAATTGACACCAATCCTGCTTAAACTCTTCCAAAAAATACAAGTGGAAGGAACATTGCCAAACTCATTCTATGACACCAACATCACTCTAATACCAATGCCATACAAAGACACACAAGAAAGGAAAACTATAGACCAATCTCCCTAATGAACGTAGAAGCTAAAATCCTCAACAAAATATTTGCTAATCATATTCAACAACACATCAAGTGAATTATATAGCATGACCATGTGGGCTTCATTCCTGGTATGCAAGGATGATGCAAGATAAAAAATTCAATCAATGTTATACACCACATAAACAGATTGAAGGAAGAAAAAAAACCCACATAATCATCTCTATCAATGCAGAAAAAGCAAAATATAGCACACTTTCCTGATAAAAACACTACAAAAAATAGGGATAGAAAGAAACTTCCTCAACATGATAAAGAGGATATATGAAAAAAACAAGTGAACATCATATACAATGGTGAAATCCTAAAAGATTTCTTTTAAGATTGGGAAATAGACAAAGATGCCCACTATCACCACTCCAATTTAACATTGTATAAAAAGTACTTGCTTGAGCAAGAAAAGATATAAAAGGCATCCAAATTGGAAAGGAAGTAGTAAAAACTTCACTATTTGCAAACAACATGATCCTATACATGGAAAGCCCTGAGATATCTACAACAAAGCTTCTAGAGCTTATAAATGAGTTCGGTAAAGTCCCACATTTTAAGATCAATGTGCAAAAATCAGTAGCATTTCTATATTCCAAGAATGGGCACTCTGAGGAGGAAATCAGGAAAAAAATACCATTTGTAATAGCATCTAAAAGATTCAAATATATAGAAATAAATTTAAATAAAGCTGTAAATGACTTAATGCAGAAAACTATACAACTCTGTTAAAGGAAATCAAAGAAGACTTAAATAAATATTCCCTGTTCATGGATAGGAAGAATAAACATCATTACGATGTCTATTCTATTCAAACTAATATACAGATTTAACTCAATTCCAATAAAAATTCACACAGCATTTTTACTGAAATGGAAATAATAACGATGAAATTTATTTGGAAGGGCTAGAGGCCCCAAATAGACAAAGACATATTGAAAAAGAAAAATGACAATGGATGAATCACACTACCTGACTTTAAAATATCTACCACAGCTACAGTGGTCAAAACTGCATGGGATTGGCACAAGGATAGGCATACTGACAAATGGAACTGAATTGAGAGTTCTGATATAGATCCTCTCATATATAGTCATCTGATATTTGATAAGGCCACCAAACCCACTCAATTGGGAGAATCTCATATATGAGTCTATTATCTATTATATATAAAGAAATCCTACACCTTGAAAGTAAAAAGACAAACAACCCACTTAAAAAAATGGACAGGTGATTTGAATAGACACTTTGCCAAAGAAGAAATGCAAATGGCTGAAAGACACATGAAAAGATGCTCAATATCACCAGCTACTAGGGAAATGAAAATCAAAACTACAATTAAATACCATCTTATACCCTTAGACTGGTGGCTCTTAAAAAAAAAAAAGACGACTACTAGTATTGGAGAGGATGTGGAGGAAGGGAAACCCTCATCCACTGCTGTTGGGAATGTGGAGGAAGGAGAATCCTCATCCACTGCTGTTGGGAATGGAGAATGGTTCAGCCATTGTAGAGGACAGTTTGGTGGTTCCTCAAAATCTAATTATGATCCAGCAATACCATTGCTGGGTATTTACCAACAAGAACTGAAAGCAAGGATACAGACAGATATTTGTACACCAATGTTCATAGGGGCTTTATTCACTATTGCCAAAATTTGGAATCAACCCAAATACCCATCAATTGTTGAATGGATAAACAAAATGTGGTATATACATACAATGGAATATTACTCAGCTGTAAGAAGGAACACAGTATTAACACATGGAGTAACATGGATTAACCTTTAGGACCTTATTTTGAGTGAAGCACCCAGGCATCGAAGGACAAATATTACATGACCTCAGTGATATAAATTAAGCACACTGAGAAGACTCACAGACTAGGGTCTGGAAAATAGATTTACAGGAAATAGAAAGGGAGAAGAAGGTTGTGAGTCAACAACCAAACAGGCGAAATCTGTGACAAGATGGAAGCATGTAGTTGTGCAGTGAAAGGACATGACAGGGTTATAGTGATAATATTGGTTTGGGTGGTGCAGGTTTGACAGGGATGTGGAGTGGAGTGGGGAGTATGGGTTGGATGGTCCATGGAACTGGAGTAGGTATCGGGGAGGAAGTAGGTGAACACTGGGGATTGGTGGGTACGTGGTTGAAATTACAATGCTGGGAATGCTCATTTGGCAATATAACAAGGAAAAGTCACTGGTTTAGCATGTTGGATGGGGGAATTCATACCAGGGCACACTTGGGGCATGCTCCTAGGGAGCATGTGATTGATCATTTTGGCATAGTGTTGAAACCCAGATAATGAGCATGAAGGGGTTGGACTCCCATCATAAGGAGGCCCACTATGTTCTCAAACAGTGGGATAAGAGTCACTTGAGAGCATCGGTGGTGCTTAATAGGGAACGACAGACCAGTGTGTCAAGCCTGTAGTGAAAATACAAGTAACTATGAATCTTATCCTTCAAGGAGTAAAGCCTGATGGTTGCCATGTGCCTGAAGGGGAGGTGGAGGGAGGAATAAAATATATGGAACAGGGGGCATTTTGGGGGTGATGGATGTGTGCTGCATGATCTTGCAAAGATAGACAAAGGCCACGTTAAATTTTATCAGATATTTTAAAAGTGTATGGTCCAAAATGTAAACCATAATGTGATCCATTGACAACGGTTAGTAGCTATGTGTCAATATGTGTGCATCAATTGTAACAAATGTATCATTCACATATAAAATGTTAATAATAGGGAAAGGGGAAAGGGTGAGAGGATGTATTGCGTATGGGAATCCCTTGTATTCTGTGCATGACTCTACAGAGATCTAAAACTTCTTTGGAGAAAAAATGAAAAAAAAAAAAGTAAGGCACTGAGGGAAATACTTGACTAATGATAGATGACAAGAGAAAACTACTTTGAAAATAGTCACATAATACTATACTTAATTTCTTCTTTATTAGGATTCAGGAAAGATTGTATTCCTTGTCCATCTGGCAAGTTGTTTATGAAATACTTAGTGGACTCATGGCCTGAATCCTAACATAACAATATAAATTATTTATTTCTTATGCAACCCAAAGTTCCAAATAAAAATAGATAATATGTACAATGTCACATTAACCTTATCTATTTAAATATTTTTGAAAATATTTGGATGAGTATATAAAATATATAATTGTTAAAAATTAAGATGTATTCAGAAAACTACAAAACATTGATAAAGTAAATCATAGAAGACCTAAACGAATAGAAGGACAGTCCATGCTCATGGATTAGAAGATTAAATATCATGAACATGTCAGTTCTACCCAAATTGATTTAAAGACTCAATGTAACATCAACCAAAATCCCAGCAGCCTACTTTGTAGAAATAGAAAAGTCAATTACCATATTTATTTATTTGCAAGGGAAAATGGTCTTGAATTGCCAAAAATGTCCTAAAAAAAAAGCAAAGTTGGATACTTCACATTTTCTGACCTTGAAGGGTTTTATAAAGCTACAGTGGTCAAAACAGCATGGCATTGGCATAAAGATAGACACATTGATCAATAGAATAGAATTGAGAATTCAGAAATAGATCCTCACCTCTATGGTTAACTGTTTTTTTGATAAGTCTATCAAGTCTACTTTTCTGGGTCAGATTAGTCTCTTCAACAAATGGTGCTGGGGAAACTGGATATCCATAACCAAAAGAATGAAAAAGACCTCTATCTCACTCCCTATATAAGAATCAATTCAAACTGCATCAAAAACCTAAACTTAAAATCCAGGACTGTAAAATTCCTGGAAGACAATGTAGGGAAGCATTAATAAAAACTTTAGTATTCCAGATCCATCTATTGATTTCCTATCTAGTCTGCTTCAAAGTGAACTTCATCAAAAATTTTTTTAAACATGCATTAAAGGACACTATAAAGGAGTGAAGAGACAACCCATAGAATGGGAGAAATATTCATAAATCATATAACTGATAAGGGACTTGTATCCCGAATGTGTTGAGAATACTTTAAACTTAATACAAATACACATAAAACAATTTTTTTAAAAAATGGTTGAAGAATCAGAATAAATCTTTCTCCAAAGATATACAAATGAATACTTAAGAAGATGCTCAACATCATTAGTCATTAGGGAAGTGCACATCAAAAGTATGGCATACTTTATACTAATTTATAACCACTAAGATGGTTATAATCAAAAGAAAGATAATGACAAGTTTTGGCAAGGATGTGGATGAAGTGGAACCCCCTTACAATGTAAAATATTTTAGCCAACTTAATAAACAGTTTGGCATTTCCTCAAGCTGTTAAAAAGTGAGTTACCATAAGATCCAGCAATCCAATGACTAGGTATATACTCAAGAGAAATGAAAACCTTTGCCCACACAAAAATTTGTACATGAATGTTTGTAGAAGGTTATTCACAATAGCCAAAAAGTGGAAACAGCCCAAATGCTCAACAAAGGATGAATGGATGAATAGAATGTGGCATAGGCAAAAAATGAAAAAATTAGAAAAATGAATGGAGTTCTGATGCACAACTACAATGACCTTGTAAACATTAGACTAATGGTTGCCTAAGGATGCTGGGGAAGAATGGGAAAAGCCTGCTAATAGGCACGGTGAATTTTTGTGAGGTGACAAAAGTGTTCTTAAATAAGATTGTGATGATGGTTGCACACTTCTATCAAGACACTAAAAACAATTGAATTGTACTGTGTAAATGGGTAAAATGTATGTTATATAAATTATATCTAAATTATATCTAAATAAAGCAGAATGAGTTGAAAGTCCAAAGATAATTCGGGTCACCCCTGATGAGCATCACATATTACGGAACTGTCTCTTTTCACCCATGAGGTTCTAGGCTCATTACTTGTTTTTAATACTCATCAAAGAAAAATGAGTTAAGTCTTTTATTCTTTCATGGAAAGTAAACCTATATGAAAATAGCCATTCTTCTCTAGAATATATGGACATATATTATTGTATATTATTATGCATATTATTGTAAATATTATGTCTATCTGCAAGTTGATAGAAACAACACAAGAACATGTTTCAAAGTAATGAAATTAATGGAAAGATGCATTTATAATAACATCAAGAAACTTGATGCCAAAATAAGTAAATTATTTATAGAGTGATTTAACAGGACTAGATCAATGAAAAAAATTTAAGTCATCAATAAAATATGTATGTGTATGAAAAGAAAACTTATAGTAGCTGGGGGTATCTTGAATCTTATACTCAAAGCATGAGCAACAATAGAAAAAAAATAGAAAAATGGGTCCTCCTCAAAATTAAACATTTTTGCACCTCAAAGGATTTTGTGAAGAGGGTAAAAAGGCAGCCTACACAATTGGAGAAAATATTTGGAAATCACACATCTGACAAGGGTCTAATCATGATATATAAAGAAATCCTACAATCCATGGGCAAAAGACCTGAATAGACATTTTTCTAGGGAAGAAATGGCAAAAAACACATGACAAAGTGTCCAACATCACTGGCTATTAGGAAAATGCAAATCAAAGCTACGATGATGTATCATTTCACACCTACTAGAATGGCCACTATTAACAAAACAGAAAACTGCAAGTGCTGGAGAGGATGTGGAGAGATAGGAACACTTATTCCCTGTTGCTGGAAATGTAGAATGGTACAACCACTGTGGAAGTCTGTTTGGCCCTTCCTAAGAAGTCAGATATAGATTTACCATGTAACCCAGAAATAACACTACTAGGTATATACCCAGTATAACCGAGAGCAGGCACAAATAAACATCTGTACACTGATGTTCATAACAGCATTATTCACAATTGCCCAAAAGATGGAAATAACCTAGGTGTCCATCAACTGATGAATGGATAAACAAACTGTGGTATGTCCAAAGGATAGAATATTATTCAGCTGTACGATGAAATGAAGTCATGAAGCATATGACAGCATGGATGAACCTGGAGGACATTATGTTGAGTGAAGCAAGCCAGGCCCAAAAAGACCTATATTATATCATCTTGATATTTTTAACTAAATATAATCATGTAGTTAATAGCTAGAATATAAGTCACCAGAAAAGAGAAAGTGGATAGAGAATGAAAACCTGAGCTTTAGTCTGTGTAGAATTGGTAAAAAGTTGTTTGTAAATGTTTGGAAATGAATAGAATTGGTGAAAGCACATCATAGGATTTGTAATTAGTATTGTGATCATATGAGTATAATAGTGGTTTGGTTTTTGTTGTTTTTCTCTCATTTTTGGAGTAATGAAAATACTCTAATATTGATTGATGTGATGAATGTGCAACTTTGTGATTATACCAAATGCCATTGATTGTACATTTTAGATCAGAGGTTCTTAACCTTTTTTGTTCTATGGACCCCTTAGCCAGTCAGGTGAAAACCACAGACCCCTTACTAAATCCATACTATAATGTATATTATGAAATAAATATATCACATCTGCACCAACATGTCCCTACAAGAATAATATTTTTTTGAATTTCAATTTAAGCTTGTGGACCCTTGTTAAGAACCCCTGCTTTAGATAAATTGTATGACTTATGAACCAAAAAATAATAGAGTGGATTGGGTAAAAATACATCGAATATAAAATACCAACCATTGTTAGTAGTAATAATTTGACAATGTTCTTTCATAATTTTTTACAAATGTTTCATAATAATGCAAGTTATATGTGGTGGGCTGATGTATGGGAGCCCTGTATGATGATATTCATGTTTGTTTTTTAATTTCACAACTTTTACTATATATGCTTATTGTTTATGAATGTTCATGTATGAGCGATATATATTAGTAAATTGTTTTAAATACAAATAAAAAGCACTAGAAGATTTTAACAAAGCCAAAAGCTGATTCTTAGAGATTAATAAAATTGATAAACCCTTAACTAGACTAAAAAAAGAAAAGAGAGATAAAATACAAATAAATAAAATAAGAAATGAGAGAGGGAATCTCACCATTGGCCCCACAGAAATAAAGCATATCATGAGGTTACTTTGAAAAATTTTATACCAACAAGATGGATAATTTAGATGAAATGCATGAATTTCTCTAAACACATGAACAACTTACACTGACAAAAGAAGAACTCAGCAGATCAGTCACAAGTAGTGAGATTGAACTAGTTGTTAAAAATCTTCTAACCAAGAAAAGCCCGGGACCAGATGGCTTCACAGGTGAATTCTAGCAATCACTCCAAAAAGTACTAATACTAATCCTGCTCAAACTCTTTAAAAAAATTGAACAGGAGGGAACATTACCTAACTCATCCTATGATACTAACATCACCCTAATAACAAAGACACATAAAGAACTACAAGTAAACTATAGACCAATGAACTTAGATGCAAAAATCCTCAAAAAAAAATTTGCTAAACAAATTCAACAACACATCAGTCAAATTATACACAACGATTGTGTATAAAATGGATTTTACCCCAGGTATGCAAGGATGATATAAGAAAATCAGTTAATGTAATGCACCATATTAACAGAACAAAGGAAAAAAATCACATGATCATCTCTACCAATGCAGAAAAGGCATTCAACAAAATACAGCATCCCTTCTTGATAAAAACACTTCAAAAGATAGGATTAGAAGAAAACTTCCTCAACATGATAAAGGACATATATGAAAAATGCACAACCAATATCATACTCAATGTTGAAAGCCTAAAGGCTTTCCCTTTCAGATCTGGAATTGTCCCCTGCTCCCACCCTGCCTTTCGCTTCCTTACACTTTGCCCGCCTGTTCCTCGTAACCTCCCTGTATTATGGCCCTTCTCAGCAGCAGTTTGCGCTGCTGCCTCCCTCTGCCCCTCCTCCCAGCCACTGTTATCTTCCCCCTCCCAGCCGATCGCTGTTCTCCCCGCCTCATTTCAACCGCCCTCATCCCGTATCCGCCCCGGCACAACCTCAGAAACAACCCCCTCTGCCATCAATGGCTTACGTCATAAACCGCAGGTCCGCCCTTGCCTCTGCAGCCAATCCTCAGCTGCCCCGCGGACATGCCCCTCCCACAACCTCCCCGCCTCCATGACACTATAAAACCCCATGTACTTCCCGAATAAAATCAGACCTGTGCATAGACCTCGTCTCCGTGGTTTTTCCTCCATCGAACCGCGCGTCCCCCAAGCCTTGAGCCGCCCGCTGCCGCCCCGGTCAGGCCGTGGCGTAGGCCCGATCCCCGGCAGCGACTCGCCTGCAGTGACCTGCCTGCAGTGCCGCAGCGGAGGCCAACAGGAATAATACAAGGATGCCTACTGTCACCACTCTTATTCAACATTGTGTTAGAAGCTCTTACTTGAGCACTTAGTCAAGGAAAGGAAATAAAAAGTCATCCAAATTGGAAAAGAAGTAAAACTTTCACTATTTGCAGATGACATGATTCTGTATGTAAAAAGTCCTGAAAAGTCTACATCAAAGCTACTAGAGATGATAAACAAGATCAGTAAATTGGCAGGATATAGGATCAACACAGAAAAATCATTAGTGTCTCTTTACAGTAAATATGAGCAATCTGACGGAAAAAAATCAAGAAAAATTTCCATTTACAATAGCAACTAAGAGAATCATATATTTAGGAATAAACTTAACTAAGGATGTAAAGGACTTGTACAAGGAAATCTACACAAAATCGCTAATGTAAATCAAAGAAGACTTAAATAAATGGAAGAATATTCTGTGTTCATGGATTGGAAGACTAAATATCATTGAGATGTATATCCTAACCAAGTTGATTTACAGGTTCAATGCAATCCTAATAAAAGTGAAAGTTCCAATAGGATTTTTTACTAGACTGGAAAAGCAAACCATCAAATTTATTTAGAAGGATAAGGGACCCTAAATAGCCAAAAACATCTTGAAAAAGGAAAATGAAATAGGAGAAATCATTATACTTGGCATTAAAGCATACTACAAAGCTACAGTTGTCAAAACTGCATGGTATTGGCACAAGAATAGAAATTCTGATATATTTAGTCAACTGATATTCAACAAGGCTACCAAGCCCACTCAACTGGAACAGAATAGTATCTTCAAAAAATGGGACTAGGGGAACTGAATAGCCATATCTGAAAGAATGAAAGAGGATCACCATCTCACACCTTATACAAAAATTAACTCAAGATGGATCAAAGACCTAAATGTAAAAGCCAAGACCACAAAGTTCCTAGAAAATAATGTAGGGAAACATCTATGAGCTCTGGGAGTAGGAAATGGTTTAATAAACTTTACAACCAAAGCACAAACAATGAAAGAAAAAAATAGATAAATGGGATCTTCTCAAAATTAAAAACTTAAGTACTTTAAAGGAGTTTGTCAAGAAAGTGAAAAGGAAAACTATGCAATAGGAGCAAATATTTTGGAACCACCTATCTTATAAGGGCCTAATATCCATCATATATATAGAAAACTTACATCTTGAAAATAAAAAGACAAACAACCCATTTTTTAAATGGGCAAGAGACTTGAATAGATGTTTTTCCAAAGAGGAAATACAAAGGGCTGAAAAACACATGAAAAGATGCTTAACATCACTGGTTATTAGGGAAATACAAATCAAAACTACAGTTAAGATGCCATCTTGCACCTGTTACACTTGCTGCTATTAAGAAAAAAAAAACAACAGAAAACTACAATGTTGGAGATGATGTGGAGGAATAAGAACACTCATCAAATGCTGGTGGGACTGTAGAATGGTACAGCCACTGTGGAGGATGATTTGGCAGTTCCTCAGGAAACTAAGTATAGAATTGCCATATGATCCAGCAATCCCACTACTAGGAATATACCCAGTAATACTGAAATCAGGGACATGAACAGATATATGCACACCAATGTTCATTGTGGCATTATTCACAGTTGCCAAGTGTTGGAAACAACCCAAGTGTCCATCAATGGATGAACGGATAAACAAAATGTGTTCTATACATATGATAGAGTATTACTCAATTGTAAGAAGGAATGAAGTATTGACACATGCAACAACATGGATGACTCTCAAAGATCTTATGTTGAGTGAAGTAAGCCAATTACTAAAAGACAAATATTGCATGGTCTCACTGGTATTAGATAAGGATATTGAGTAGATTGACAGAGGTAAAGACTAAAAGATAGGTTACCATTAGAAAAGGAGTAGAGAGTGGTGAGCCAACGTTCAATCTGATCTAAATCTATGATAATGTGGACGGGGGAGATTTGGTAGTATACAGGGGTGATGGTGGGGCAGTAATGTGAGTGGGGTTGACAATGCTGAAGTGAGTGTCAGTGGGGTTGAGAGGATGTATTGGGCTATCCATAGAGCTGGGGAGAGGCCTGGAGGAAGGAACTGGTGAAATCTGTGGGGGTAGATGAATGGTTGAGAATACAATTGTGGGAGTGTTTGTTTGGCAACTACGGCAGGGGAGTGTCACTGGTGCAGAGTGTCAGTGGTGGGGGTATGTGTGGGGAAGTGTGCACATGAGGCATGTCTCTATGGAATATGAATGTGTTCATGTAGTCATAATGTATGATCTCAATAGGGGAAGACCCACACAATAACTAACAAAATATTGAAAGTCCCACCATCAGGAGTCCTGCTATATTCTCTAATTGAGTGGCAAGAATCTCTAGAGTATATAGGCAGTGCGAAATAAAAGAAAACAGATCAATACACCAAGCCCTCAACATTAATGCTTACATTTACAAACCTTACTTTTGTAAAATTGAAACTTAGCTTAATAATAGAATTGCATCCAAAATCCATGTGGGATCTAAGTCCCCTCTTGATATAGAGGTGGAGTGAACATCACCATTCCAGGGTCCACAGGATGGAGGAATAAAATATGGAGTAGAGTGGACTTACTGATATTCTACTATAGAACTATTGTGACTAGTAATGGAAGAAATTGTAGCATTGATATGGAGAAAGTGGCCATGGTAGTTGCTGAGGACAGGGAAAGGGAAGAAGAGATGTGATGTGGGGGCATTTTTGGGACTTGGAGCTGTCCTAAATGATATTGCAGGGACAGATTCTGAACATTATATACCCTGCCATAATCCACTAAAAGTACTGGGGAAGAATATAAACTACAATGTAAACTATTATCCATGTGGTACAGCAGTGCTCCAAAATGTATTCACCAAATGCATTGAATGTGCCACAATGATGAAAGAGGTTGTTGATATGGGAGGAGTGGGGTGGGGGTGTGTGGGGTATATGGGAGCCTCTTATATTTTTCAATGTAAAATTTTTTGTGATCTATGTATCTTCAAAAAAATACAATTTGAAAAATTATGGGGATGGGAGGGTGGGGAGTGGGGTGTATGGGAACCTCTTATGTTTTTTAATGTAATGTTACATGCAATCTATTAACTTTTTAAAAAGATAATTAAAAAAATAAATTTAATTTTAAAAAATCTATTGCCTAAGAATTACCTCCTGAAAACCTCTTTGGTACTCAAATGTGGTCTCTTTCTAAGCCAAACTCAGCAAATAAACTCACTACCTTCCCCCCAGAATGGGACATGAATCCTGGGAATGAGCCTCCCTGGCACTGAGGGATTATAACCAAGTGCCAGTCAGCAATGCATTTGGAAAAAACATTCACCAAAAGGGAGGAAATTAAATACAAAAAAGTTTTACAGCTAAGAGATTTAAAAGTGAGTCAAGTGGTTATTCCAGAGGTTATGCTTATGCACAGCTCAGGCAGTTCTGACTAACTACCACAGTAAACAGAGCCTCAAATAAGGGTGCTCCCAAGGACTCTAGAGACATACAGGCACTGTAGGCAAGATGAACATCCCCATGAAATCAGCACCCCATTGATGGACCTTACCTTTTAGTATATGTTAACCTGTTTCCCTACTGTAACAGTTAGATTCATTAATAATTTTCCCACATGTGATTCTTTTATACCCTGTACTTGAACCTATAAATAGCACTATGCCTATTAAATATATGTCCCAGTGACTTAAATCTTTGGTATGTACATATGCCTGTTTGGCCCTGACTGTCAGCATTATTGCAGCCAACACCTACTCTCCAGTTCATTGGACTCATCCAGAACAACTAACAAAAGAATAACTACAACTGCAAGTAAAAGTTTCTTCAATCTTCTCCATAAGATCTAAGCCCCTTCTCAATCTGGAGCAGAGTGTTCATCACCATCTAAAAATCTTCAAATTTGAGGAATGAACAAACATGCAACCATGGACCAAAATAGACATTATTATTGTAGTAATGGAAGAAGTTTTACATTGATATAAAAATAGTGATTACCAGAGGTTCTGAGAGGAGGAGGAGGGAAGAATAGGTGGAACATAGGGAATTTTTAGAGCATTGGAATTGTTCTGCATGATATTGCAGTGATGGATACAGGCCAGTATATATTTTGTCCAAACCTATAAAATTGCATGGCGTAAAGTGTAAAACATTATACAAACAGTCTTCCATGGTTTGTAGCAATGCTTCAGTATCCATCTATCAAGTTTTAACAAACATATCACACTAATGTAAAATGTTATTAAGAAAGGAAAATGTGAGGGAGATGGAATATATTGGAATCCTCTATATTTTCTATGTAACTTTTCTGTAATCTAAAATGCCTTTAAAAATAAAGTTTAAAAACTGCTATTTCATTTTTTAAAAAATAGATTGAAGACCTAAACATAAAAACTAGAATCATAAAACTCATAGAGGAACATGTGCAAAACATCTTCAAGATCTGGTGATAGGGGGAAGCTGATGTGGTTAAAGTGACAGGGCTTCTGCCTACTGTGTGGGAAGACCTGGGCTTGATAAAAAAGAAAAAAAAACCCATGCCTGTCCATTGAGTCAGTGCCTGTGTGGTAGAGGAGAGGAAATGGGAGGGGGAGGAAGATCTGGTGGTAGGTGGTAGTTTCTTAACCTCACATCCAAAGCCTGATCAATGAAATAAAAAATGAAACACTTGTTCTTTAAATGACTTTGTCAGGGTGAAAAGACAACTTACTCAATGGGGGAAAGTATTTGGAAACTACATATCTGATAATGGTTTGATTTCCATATTATACAAAGATATTATACAACTCAATGTTAAAAAGACAAGCAACCCAATCAAAACATAGATAAAAGTCCTGAACAGACATTTTTCCAAAGAGAAATTACAAATGGCCAACAAACATATGAAAAGATGTTCAAAATCATGAGCTATTGTGAAAATGCAGATCAAAGCTACAATGAGATATCATTTTACAAGGAGATATCATTTTACATCTTATATAATGACCTTTTTAAAAAAAATTCAGAGAACTACAAGTGCCGGAGAAGATGTGGAGAATTAGAAACATTCTTCAAATGTTGGTGGGAATGTAAATGGTGCAGCCTCTGTGGAAGACAGTTTGGCAGTTTCTCAGGAAGCTAAATACAGAATTACCATACGATCTGGGATTCTGCTATTAGGAATATGTTCAGAAGAACTGAAAGCAGAGATTCAAACAGACATTTACACACTGATGTTCATAGTAGCATTATTCACAATTGCTAAAAGATGGAAACAACCAAAGTGTGCATCAACTGGTAAATGGATAAACCAAATGTGGTGTATACATATTATGGAATACTATGCTTCTACATAGTCAGGATTCACATGACAACATGGATGAAACTTAAGGACATTATGCTGAAATAAGCTAAACACAAAAGGACAAACACATGGTATCACTAATATGAACTAAATATACTAAGTAAACTCAGGGAGTTAAACTGTAGAGTATAGGTTACTAAGAGAATGAGGGTTGAAAAGGAGGAGATGATGGTTAATTTACATGGAATTTTTAATAAGGTTGATCATAAATGTATGGAAATGGATAGAGTTGAGGTCTCAGCCAGGCTTCACAAACAGCCACAGCAAACAAAACCTCAAACAAAAGTGGTCCTGGGGGCCCTAAGGACACCCAGATATCATAGGCAAGGCACAAACACCAGAAATCAACACCCCCTTGGTGGGCTCTATCTGATAATATATTTGAAAAGCTATTTCCCTAATACAACATAGTTATACTCATTTATAAATTCAATCATGATTCTTCTACTTCTTTTATTTGAACCTATGATTTTCAATTTACCTGTTAAGTCTATTTCTCAGAGACTTAAAGCCTTCGGATTGTTCCTATGCCAGTTGAACCATGAAACCTAGCAGATATGTGTCCAATTCTCACTCTCTGGTTTCTTGGGCCTGCCATGGACAACTAACAAAATGGTTATGATGGCCCAGCCTATTCCAAAAGCAAGGAGTATTTTCAGCTGCAAGGAAAACAATTACATTCCTCTGTAGGCAGACATGTTTTCCTTAAATAAACTGAATAAATTACCCCAGATAGCTTTTCTTAAATATCAGGCATAACAACTTCCCCATACTCATTTAACCACATTAGTAAATATCATTACACTTTTTACCGCTTGATGTATGTATTTAGTTGTTTACTATCTCTCTTCACCATTCAAATATGATATTACATAGGGGAATATCAGCTTTAGGAGGTGAAGGGCTTTCTCTCCTTTGTTTATTGCTATCTTTCAAGAAATAGAAGAGGGCTTAACATATAATAAGTCCCCCATTTTCATTTGCTGAATGAGTGAAAGGAGATGGATGATAGAAGATGGCAATTCTAGTTCAGTCCACAGCACTGGATTAGCAAACCAATAGGAAGGAGAAGAGTTTCTGTTAAATGGAACTTGTTATACGAATGATTTGGACAATGGGAAACAGTGTGAATAGAACAACACCTTGCCTCTATTGGTGTTTACTACCTTTTATTTTTTCTAGAAATGGCTTATAAATGTAACTATGCTTTGGGGGAAGTCACACACATATATAATTCATAGCATTAGTGAGATAAAAGAAATGAAGGTCTTACAAAAACACTAATTTGGCTTGAAAATGGAGAAAATGTTTTCCTCTCAAATAAAGAGGTTATTATATAGTACAGTGAAAAACATTTTCAAAGCTATAATTACAGTAAATAGAGCAATGTTTTATTTTATTTATTATAGCAATGAATGTGTATATAACAAGAATGTAATGTTTTCAAATAATTTCATTTTTGATAGTTTTTTTGTGAAAATTACTTTCTTCACTTTTTACAAAAATGTCTCCATAATTCATTTGGATTAAATATTTATCACCGATAGAAAGATATTTAAGAGAGGACCTAGTGTCTAATGACAACTGAATGTATCAAAGAATCTATTATGACTTTTAAAAGTTTGTAATTTAAAAATATCCTTTCTTATAATATCTCTGTATTCCCTACCACATCAATATGCTGCAATCAACCCACTGAATCATTATGAAAACTGAATTAAAATCCATCTATCTTTTTTATTACAATTCTGCAGTATTTCTCAAATCAAGTGAAATTTAATAAATCTTTGCAGGACTTAATAAAAGAACAGAAGATTTATATACCTAATAAAAAATTCATTCAGTTTTGATGGTTTTATTGAATTTGTTTCCATTTGTCTTCTTATCACCTATTAGTTATCATTTTGTTTTTCAAAATAAACAGAGTAAAAATCACTACTAAATGATTTTTATTTTAAAAAGTATAGATTTCTCAAGTGTTCCATGTGTCTGTAGAAAGTGTTGGATTGAAGAGCATCTTACATAGGGAGTCTTACTGGCTGCTGATTCTCAGATCAGTTTTGTGATTCTTAGCAGTCTTTTCTTCATAACAGATTTTCTCTAAAAGGGCTCAGAGTATGTACAAAGAGTTAAAGTAAAGAATTGAAAAATATGTTTGAAATTCATTTCTGTAACTAACCTACAGAATTCAGGCCTTAGTTCTTTGTTTTGTCTTGTTTTTAGTAGCAAAGAGGCTACTGATGAATATTTCATAGCATGTCAAATTATGTTGTAATCCTTTCTCAAGGAGAAATAAATGTAGGCCTCATTTAAAAGCTCTTTTGAGTATTTATAGCTCATCAATTAAGAATTAAGACCAATTAAAAAGGAATCTGCTAGGTTAACTTTTTGCTGATGATTGGAATGTTTGTGCTCTGAAAAAAAAAAGCATCTGAGATTTTGAATAATGAGAGCAGCTTTGTTTCATGAAGATAATATTAGGTTACAATGATAATATTAATATTCTCCAACAAAATGTGTCCTTTCTTTGAGGACCAAAAGTGAGGTTTTAAGAAGTGATATGCAACACAAATAAATGAGAAGTTAGCACTGGCATTACGTATTTTTTAAATCACATGGTTACTATACTCTAATACTTCTCAAAAGTTCTGTGAGATACCACTCCAGCACAGGACTAGGAATCAGAAGACTCTTATTTCAGTCCCTCTTTTCCATTTAACTTCCCATGTAACCTTTCAGGTCCTCATTTTTCTTTCTTATAAAATACTAAGAACTTTCACTATGAAATTTGATTCAGCCCTAATAATGTCATTTGTCTCAGAAGAGTAATAAATGTGCTGTTTTCCTATCATTGTCTAATTTTTAAAACATCATATTAAATATACATTGGTATTAATATGAATGCTATCTACACATTCTAAGCTCAAATTAACATAAGACAGTTGAGGCTTGTCAAAATATAAACATTTGTAATAATACTTACACCTCATAAATGAAACAAATAGAACATTCATACTTCATTTAATGTTATTGAGCTAATTTTATCCTATTTGCTAATATTTATATATTATGAAAATTGCCAAAATGGCAAAGGAAAATCTAAACAAAATCTCTAAAATAGTTGAGATACATGGCCTCATATCTTGATCATGGCTGAATTTCTATCAAATTGATTGTAGCTTATTTGATTTAGATATGGTTTTAATCACTTTCTAATAAAACAGTCTTTTGAGGGAAAGTATAATTTTTCTTACATATTTGTGTCTGTCTTTTTCTAAAGACAAGCCTAATCAGAGTTTATATATATCAACTTTCCAATAGTTTCCCCCTTTCTCTTATTGCAGCATTCTCAATATCTTATGTGATCTGACTATAGGGTAAGACAGCAAAGGTAAACTTGTTCATATCATTTACACTAATCAAATCCTCAAGCATTTATGTAACAACATCACTGTGCTAGGATGACAAGGGGCTGTAAAAAATGAAAGAGATATTATAGAAAAAGAAGAATCACATTTCTTTTAAACTCATTTTGAGCTTCCAGTGTATTGGAAATAAATGCAGGTCAGAAAGTCAGATGTAAAAAAAAGGTTGAAATGAATTTTAAGAAAATTAAAATTGCCTACTAGTTTTTACAGGAGTTTACACATGCCCAGTCTTCAACCATTATAAATTATCCTAACTTTACACTCTCTAATACTAATCAGTCTTTCAAATTAGCATCATTTCACATCTAAATTATTTTGTTTTAAGTTTCATGCCATATTAAAACACACAAATTGTACCATTACCTTAGTCTCATTTTCCCAGAATTTTAATTTTTTTTTTTAACAGCTGTGAACAAAACAGATAAAAATGGGGATTTTTTTTTTGCAATTGTAAATGGAGTGGTTAGTATAAGCATGAAGAAAAAGGAAACCTTTGTACAAACACTAGATAAAGCTTTAAAGGTGAAGAACAATCCTTGTAGGGGGAACCTTCCAGACAGAGGAGATATTCAGTACAAAGTCCTTGAGGTGTGGATAAGGAAATGTGGAGGCCAGTGTGGCCATAGTGAAGTAAGAAGAGCAGAGTAATAAAATATGAAATATCAAAGATGGCAGTGGCCAGGGGATATACAGAGGATACAGGGAAAAGAGAAAGAGAAAAGGGGAGCCGTCGGAGAACTTTGAGCAGGAGCATGCAATGATTTAATATATACTTTAAACAGGCCATTGTTGTATAGAGAATAGACATTCAGGGAGAAGAGTAGAAGCAAGGAAACTAGTTAGAAACTAATTACAATAATTTAGGCAAGAGGAAGAGAAGAGAGAGAGAATGGTTCTTAAACCAGAGTAGTAATCATGAATTTGATGAGAAGTGGTTGGATTCTGGATATCATTTTAATGTGATAGCATTTCCTAACAGATTAGGTTCTGAAAATAAGACAGATGTCCAGGATGGGCTAAAGTGTTTTTATTTTCATTATTGTTATGTTTTGTTTTTATTTATTTGGCTGGCCAGTTTTGATTTTTTTCCCCCTCCTTGATGCATTTAATTCCTATGAACTGAAATGGTCAGTTTGGTAAGGAAGTGCAGGAACATCTTGGGCATTGCCTTTGTTTACCCATGCAAAGTACCAGAAATGGATTGCCTTGTATAATGCAAATTTTATTTGCGGTAAAAGCTTACAGTTCCAGGACCATGAAATAGCCAAATCACCAGCAAAAATACTTTTTCGGGGTCCTGCCACATGGTGACGAAAGAGGGCCATTCACCCCTGCCAAGGTCTCTGCCCTCCCCCTCCAGAATCTACCATTATCCAGAGCTCCAATGTGGGAAACCAGGCATTGGGCTTGTCTCTTTACTGGGTCTCCTCTCTCAGTCTTGGCCACTCTGCTTTATTCCAGGGTTCATTTGGAATAAATATTGCAAACAGTACAGGCCAGGTTTCTCTCTTTGAGTTCAGCTGTGGGTGAGCCTGGAATCCTTTCTCTCACATTGTAGGATTGATTATGGCAAAGCTCCCTTTTCCTGTGTGTGTTTATGTTGCTCTCTGGTTCTTCATTTATATCAGCTCCAGTAAGAGGGCAGAGGACTCAACCTGAGTCATGCCTCACTGATGGAGTCCAACCAAAAGGGTCTAACACCCATAGGGATGGATTAGTTAAAAAAAACATAAGCCTTTTCTTTTTGGGATGAATGTCACACTGTTACAGGTGTATAATATTTAACATATCTATTAAATTACCATACAGAACTTAACACCCCACAGACAGCTTTTGTTGCTTCATTTATAAAAACAGGTAATAATTCCATCAGTTTCAAAATGCTAGCTATGAAAATTAACAGAGGTTATACATGGAAATCTCCTAGCCTTGTTCATGGCACATAAGAGTCTTATAAATGTTAATATAGTATTACATGTATATCTATGGTCCATCATGCTATCAGACCCAAGGACCTTTTACAATTTTGAAATGATAATCAAAAATAATGAAATCTATCTACATGATTAAAAACATAAAGTTCTACCTATAATTTTAAAAAGACATAAAAGGGAAGTAATTTATTTATCATAAAATAATGTTTTTCAATATATTCTTGCTTATATTGACTTATATATGACTATTCTATGAGAAAACCAGATGCTGCACCTATTTATAATGAATACTGTAGATTTAGGAATGTGAAGAACATTATAATTCATTTCAAAGAAGGAACAAGAAATTTTCAGTAAAATTTTCATTTTCAGGAAAAATAAAAAAACAGAAAATAAAAATGCTACCAAGTTAATACTATACATAAAAGAAATCAAATAAACAAATAATGCAAGGATGCCATGTAATGACTAATTATAGACTACTAAGTGGAATAAAACAGTCTATACTTTATTATAAGCCAAAATAATTCTGAATGGGCTTGGATAATTTTGTAACATCTCAGAAAACAGTCTCCATGGTGAAATTTCACAGTCCACAATACTTTAAAAGAGACCAACTGGATTCAAGAAAGACTAATTAATGTAAGAGGTTAAGAGAAGTTGTGTGGTAGGCCTTTGGAGACAGTGACAGACAAATAAGAGATAACCCCCCCCCCAAATAATCTCAAGAAATAATCTTCTCATCCAAACTTTTATCACAGTGCTACAAAACTGCAAAATAAACAGGATAGAAATAAACTGATATATTTTTAAATAATATTTATTAATGAAATTAAGGTAATTTCTGGGTATTATACATTCCTGCTAATTTACACATATTTGGTTCTAAGTTTGTTACTAAGTATATTTAATATCCTTTAAATATTTTCAATAAGATTTATTGTTTTTTTTCAGTAACTGGGCTACTAGACTGAACTCTCTTTCAATTAATTATTTAATTGCAAATGCTATAATACATAAAATAAACAATATTCTCCAAGTGAATAAATTATACAGTAAATTTGAGAAAATATCTTCTTTCCATTTAAGTCCTTATTCCATTTAAGCATTCCTCTTCATAACAAACTTCCTCTATGGTCCCGTACCATTGCAATATTTATTGAAAAATTTATATTTGTAATGGGTTTAGTCTGACAATATATTTGAAAATTATAGCCAACGGGAGACTGTTCATTGTTACATAGGAAATATAACATCCCTAAGTCCTGCCCACTACACACCAGTAGCACTTCATCTCAGTTATTATGACAACCTAGAACACCCTCAAATCTACAAGATGCTGCTATTGTGATCATTTCTCTAGAAGAACACAATAGGGTTTCAGTCAACCATTCAAACAAACTAATCAAACTAATAAATTTAAAATTTCTGTTCAGGTGACATATCTATAAATGGGAGCAATCAAATGTTACATTTATACCTCCCTGATCTAATAGTCGCACATGTATTCATTTATATTCTACATATAAAAAACATATAAAAGTTGTACGATGTTTCTGGAATTCTGCTAGAATATAAAACATCTATTTCTAAGTCAGAGTTCACACTTACCCCTACTGGAGCATGCTGGAAACCAATACTAGTTATAGATTTAAAGATAATTACAGATGATGAGAATAAGTCTTGGTGAAAATAAGCTTCCTTTTGTAGAGCAATGATGTTAGGTGAGTTATTGTAGGGTCAAAGAAAAATTAGTGGCCACAATCAAGTGAGAAGGGGCTGAGCTGCTTCTGTGGGAAGGGGAGGGTCAAAGACAGGACTTCCAAATTCTTGATTTCATTCTAATACAATTATATATTCCCATTCCAAGTTTTAGGATCCTGTTCCTTCATAATCAATGCCCAGTATTGATTATGAAGGAACACGATATTGATTATGAAGGAACACAACAGAGACTTATGTTTAACTTTTGAAATGTGCACATTTTACATATAAGTTGAATTTTCAGCTATATTCTCACTGTGAGTACAAAAGAAGAGATTTGTTTAAGGTGACATATTAATCATGGTTCGCCATAGAAACAACCAACAGGCTACTTTGTCTCTAGCAATTGTGGAGGCTGGCATGTCCAAATTCTGCATGGCTGGTTGGAAGCTAGAAATTCTGAAAAAAAGTGATATTGAAGTCTTTAGTCCAAATTCCTCAGGAGAAGCTGAAAACTCCAGTAAGAGCCAATATTGAAACTGAGACAGAAATAATCCCTTTACATTTTACCTGGTAAACTTCATTTAGCATAGGCCACCTTTTGGACCATGTTTCAATCATGGACCTCTTAGAGTCTTTTCTAAACCCTTGAAATATAACTCTGAATTCAGGGTCTCTGCCTAGGGGACCCATATCAATAAATGTATCCTGGTTCAACTTTGTGTTACTGGCACAAAGTTATCTCACACCCTTAGTATTCATTCCCATACATATTCCACTCTTTATGTTTGTATAAATTGGGAAAACCATGCAGTTATATTTTATACTTTATTTGTGGATTAATGGCTAGATTGCATCAAAATGAACAGTTACTATAAATAAATAAGCCTATAGGAGAATTATATACCTTATTCTCAATACTGTTAATTTCTACACTTAAGTATTTGTGCAAATGTCCTCATAAAGAATGTCACATTAATTGACCTGAAATCAACAGTGCTATTAACCCCTCATCTGAAAAACTCACTATTAGCATCATGCATATTTGTGTTTGACAAACTGTATTGTCTCTATTGGCATCAGACAGATTTATCTATAAGCTATCCAAAAATTCAAGTCATGTCAAAGCAAATTATCTGAATTTGGGACTTTGATAACATTTTCAGAGGATTTTTCAAATGTCTAAAAGGTTCATCTGTTACAAAAAATCCAAATTCCATATAAGTCATTTTATTACCTCATTTTTATCACTGATGGTTGGCTTTTGAAAAGCCAAATTAAATTCCATCTGGAGAGTTATGGTTAGTTTCCCTACTTACTTAGCTTTCATTTCAAAATTATATGGAAGGAAGAGAATTCTCTAAGATTTTATTATCATCCAGTTTGAAAAAATTCCACTGGATACTACTTCATGGGAGCATGATTAGTAATGTGTTACATCCTCTTTCATCATACCCATGCCCATTGCTTTATTTTATGTTGAATTAAACTTGCATGTTTGATAATATTAATCTATTAAACCTCTGCAATGGTTCTGCAGTTCTTAAGAGTAATTGATATTAAGTAAGAGACTTAAAATCTCTTCAGAGAGTCATAATTTGTATTTGCACAGCAATTCACAATTTGAAAAGTGCTTTAACATACATTATTTTATATGTTCTCCACAATAAAGTCTTAAGGAAGACAGGGCCTGTGTCCAGTTTACACATGAGGACTTGATCCAATTTTCTTTGACTGAATTGTGGCACTTTTACGTCAGTCTGAACCAGGCAGCGGGAGGGAGTGGTCACCAGAACCCCAGAGAAAGTAAAGGCCTGTGGAGAGAGTCACTTACAGGAGCTGTGATCTTTGGTCAAGGGATGCAGTCCACCCATAGGAAGGAGAAAAGAGGGAGCTGAGAGAGTAAATACCCTGCTTTCATATTCTCCCAAACTTCTATTTTCCTGGCAATGGAAATCCCTTCAGGTCAGCATGCCAAAACACAGCAGGATGGAGAAGAGTAGTCAGTGAATCTGGAGGGGCAAACAGGAGGCTCTTTATTCGAGGACAAAGCAAACAATTGTGTTCTGGTTGACAGTGTCTCCCCTCTTCTTCAACAGTGTATCCCTCATTTATCCACTCCCCTTTTCTATGTCTTTTAACTCACTACCTCATCTTGTCTTTGGCATATAAACTAGCTCAAGTATTTCTCATAATTAAACACTGTCTTCCCATAATGTTTATTTTCTTTAGCCTGGTGCTTAAGAGGACAGACTAAGAAATTAAATTGACCTCAGTATGAGTTCCAGGCTTTTTAAACTTAATCTTCCTAAGCCTCAGTTTCCTTTTCTCTGCAGTAAGGAGATCATTATACCTTTCATATAGGATTTTTAAAAAAATTTTAAGTGAGATACTGCATGTAAAGTGCTAAGCGTAATAAGTATTCAGTAAAATACTACTCCTTACAATTCCTTCTTTATGTGCATTAGTAGTTAAGGATATAGATTCTGCATCAGGGTTGCTGCCTGATATAGCATTTACTAGCTTTATAACCTTTGGTCAAATTACTTAAATTTTCTATGCCTCAGTTTCCTCATATATAAGCAAAATATGTGTATTAGGAGTAAATGATTTAATATATATAAAGTACTTAAAAGAGTTCGGTACATGTTAAGTGTTATAATTAGGTCTTTCGTATCTTACTACTACTTCACCACCACTACCACTATTATTATCATTGTCAGAGTCGACAGTGTAGAAAGAATAGTTTTACTTACCATCACATCTTTCTTATCACCTCAGTCCACCTTAGCACACCTCCTTCTCCTCAGTTTCTTGAACAATGTTGTAAAGATTATCTTTCACCCTCTATTTGTAAAATCCAGTAGCCTCTTTTTCAATTTTTTTTAGTTGAATTCTATGTAATACCCATTATTCCTTATAAACGCATTCCTCCCCTTCTATAATTCCATTCCCGGTTTTCTTTATACGTCTGGTTGTTCCTCCTACTTTGTAAAGCACCTTTGTTCTTCATTCATTTCCTCTCCCACACACAATGTTGGTATGAGTCAGGAACCCTGTTGTCAGCCCTTTCTTTTTCTCACCCTGAACATTACTGCTGGGCAATCCCATCAGGGACTGTGGCCTCACCATCTAACATACAAATCAACATCACTAGCCCACCTCAAAGTCAGTCTCAGAGATGCCCTTTTGCATTTCCCAAATGAAGTAGGCCACATAATAGCTCATACTGTTCCAGAATTTTAGCAATTTGTTTGGTTGCCTCTCTTAACCACTAGACTATAAACTATTTAGAGGACCAAGTCTGTTCAATTCACCAATGTATCACAGTAATTTTCAGTGTTCCAGGCAAATTTCTGACATTCAGTTACATTTGTTAACTGAACGTTGAACTGAATCTTGAGTTGCGGAATTGAATATTTACCACCATTTGCAAATATCAACCTGAGTGTCCCAAAGGCCCTGAAACATAAATCCAGAAAGCAAACATTATGTACCTTTTTGGTTCTTCTATACTCCCATGGATTTATTGCTTGTCCAATTATTTGGGAGTAAGAAATTTCCTTTGCAACTTTTCCAAGAAATTGTCTTATAGTTACAACCTAAATAAATAATAGATTTTTGGGTAAACCTATCTTCCCATTGGGATATTGAATGGATGATTGACAGTGCTATTTTTGTTTCATATATAGCTTTGTGCATTGAAATATTTTTTCTTTTGTTGTGCTGTGAATAATCCCTTTACTAACATTAACATATTACTTTCAGATGGCAAGGGGAAGTACATATTTAGCATATTTTTCAATACATAACAGGAACCATACAACAGTAGGTCCATTACTTTTAACAAAGACATAGTGATAATTAAAATAAAATTTCTGTTTGGAGGTACATTCCAAGACTTAGCAGAGTGGCCTGGGAAGCCAGGGAAATCTAACAGCTTAGAAAGCACCTCCAAACAGAAGTTTCATTTTGATGGTCACTATGCCTATCATTCCTCTCTCATCTGTCTGAAGGTAAAGAGCAGCCTCAAGTCATTCAACAAAACTGGAAATCCAACTTCTGAGATATCAGTGGTGAGCTGAGTTCTAGTCCCCACCTTCTTCTACAATCTTGTCCAAATAGTCTCTGAAGTAAGGTTGAACGAAAGAGTAACCATTGTTTCACTGGAAATATTTCCATGCTATATCTGCTCTTTGGTATAGAACTTATTGTATCATGACCCTCCTGGGTTTTTTATAATTTTACCTAGTCTAGCTATTTATATTTTATTAAAGACATATCTGTTTCTAAAGTTCATATTGATCTTCCAAAGGGAAATTTCACATTTACCACCATCGTCATCTTCATTATCAATTTTCAAAAATATATAAAATGCATACTGCCCTTGCCAACTAAAAGTAAAGCATTATTTTTAATAGAGGTGTCATTCCTAATATAACAAGATCATAGAATTCCAATACATCTAGCTATATGTGAGGCAAAAATCAGCAATATCTATCAGCCATTCAATAATCCAATGGGAAGTTAGGCTCATTCTTAAAATCTATTATTTACATTGTACTTTCAAGAAATTTTCTTGGAGAAGTTTCATAGAAAACTTTTTTTACCCAAATAATTGAACAAGCAAACATCAAAATGATGAGGAAGTATTCAATCACAATGCAGTTACTTTTAGGAACATAAAATAAATAAATTCTTCATATGTTTTCCTATAGAAGATAAGATTTCTCAGAATCATGAAATCCAGGCAACACATTTTCAACAAAGTGACTTACATCAACTCCATAGGTAGGGAATGACTTTGGGAGTATTTCCAAAATTTGATAAGTAAACATGCCTGCATTAATTTAAGTATATAAATATATTTATAGATGATAGATAGATAGTGTTAGAGGCTTGCATTAACTAACAAGTGGTAGCTCAGTTTCCCCTGATATGCACTGGGAAAAGGCTAACCCCATCCCCCATAAGCTTATATGTCTAAGAGCATGGCACTTCCCCACAGGTTAAACAAAGAAACCACAGAGACGGGAGTAAAGGGGAATGTAGACTTTCCCTATCTGCATATCAGAGGAGATAAAGAAACCCTTAAGGGAAGCAGACTTGGCCCAAGGGATAGGGCATCTGCCTACCACATAGGAGGTCCCCAGCTCAAACCCCAGACCTCCTTAACCCATGTGGAGCTGGCCCATGCGCAGTGCTGATGCACGCAAGGAGTGCCCTGCCACGCAGGGGTGTCTCCTGCATAGGGGAGCCCCACGCTCAAGGAATGTGCCCCATAAGGAGAGCCACCTAGTGCGAAAGAAAGTGCAGCCTGCCCAGGAATGGTGCCACACTCACCCAGAGCTGACACAGCAAAATGACGCAACAAAAAGAAATGCAGGTTCCCGCTGCTGCTGATAAGGATAGAAGCAGTCACAGGAAAACATACAGTGAATGGGCATAGAGAGCAGACAACTGGGGGCGGAGAAATAAATGAAAAATAAATCTTAAAAAAAAACCTTTAATCCCTACAGATCAAAGAAACATCTGCTCCTGCAGTATTCCAAGAAACCATAACTCCCTAACCCACTAATCCTCTAGTCATTATCAGGGGAAATTTTCACCTCTAGGTCTTCCTATTGGTCCCTTCACCTCACTCGGACCCTCAACCCCCTCCCACTAACTATCATTTCCCCGCCTAGGAAAGTTCTATAAATGTGATTTCCCCTTCCAGGGGTTGGCTGAAGTTTCTCTTCAGATCCCCACAATGCTGATTGGGGGGGGGGGGGCTGAAATCTGTTCTTCAAACCCCCTCTGTTGGGAGAGCTTCTCAATAAATTCTTTCTCTGCCTCTGGTCATATCAGTCTCCATGTCCCAGTGAGCACCATTTTTCTCCAATAGCTAGCTAGCTAGCTAGACAGATGATAGATAGATTTGGATAACCAGATTTTATTTATTTCTTCATAGTACTGAATGTAACTGGTGCTTATTTATTGTATGAAGTTTATTTTGATCTAGGTTGAAAAGAAATTCAAGTTCATTCATTTAGTACATATTCTTTCAAATTTTAGAATTAAGAAGAGATGAAACTTAAATGTTTTATATTTGCATTGACTGTTTTTTTCACTTCTTCCTAAAACTCCAGAGCTGTGTTTCTGTACTAAGCCTGGACTCTCTCAATATTCTCCTTCCTGCTAAGATCAGCATGTTTTTTAGATGCTATTAGTTTGCAAAGCTAAGGCATTTGGGATTTGCTGGAAAACAAAAATAGGTTTGAACTTGTTTATATTCACCTGCTGTTCTCAAGATGAAAACACCCAGGAAAGCAATTTGGAACTGCATAAGAATTTTTTTTTAATTTAAGAAAATTATTATATTTAATGGAAGTAGGTCTGCTCAATCTTGCACCAGAGAGAGAATCCCTAAGCTTTAGGTAATCATGTCCTTATAAAAGCTTAAGACTTCTTTTTCTGCTTTTACTCACCATTCATATATAACTTTAATTTCAGAATAAAGCTATAAAAGTACAATGTATCACTTTTTTTTCTGTCCTAACACTCAACAAAATTTTGGTAGTTTCTAGGGAGTACACCCCATTTCCAGTTCTTCTGTGAACACATATCTACCTCAGTGTATTGTGGAATGTGGGTGGGGAAGATTTTCATCTTCATTATGTTTATAACACTACAGGGATACCTCCAACACCAAGTGTATTCACCACTAACCAGTTACAGTATCTGGATTGCCTATCATTAGAGTCATTCTTCTATTTTCTATTCAGTGATAATAAAAACTCAAAATTATAAGTTTTGGGCTCAAATCTCTGTTCTTTTTTGAATGGTCCATACAAGACAAGATATTTCTCTGAGTCCCAGGGTCTTAATCTGTAAAGTGGAGACAGTAACACATCCCATAGAGTTACTGTGACGATTACATGAAATGTTTTGTGAGGAGTATCTGGCTGTGGGTGCACAGTAGATTTTCCTTCTGTTTCTCTTTCTCACTTCTGTTTGACATGCTCTTAACATACACTTCGATTGAAAGGTCCCAGTATCTCCTCTATTAGTATCTTAATAATACATTTTTTTTCAAGCCATAAATGCTTTAGCAGAAAATGAGTCTGAAGAAAAACCATTGAGGCATTAGAGTTGTGGGATTATAGTGGGAACTCAACAGAGACCTTATCTAAAGACAATTCCTTCTGGGGTTATGTTGATGCTACTTCTAAAAGTCCTCTTTCATGTGCACCATCCCAACAGCTCCTTCTAAACTCCCACTTTCTCCCCTATGTTTAAAATCACACTATTTATGCAGCTTCCCTTAATGAGTGAAATGGATAATGGGGAATACAATGTGACCTCCAATATTGTTTAAAATTTTTATGGTTCATGTTTATAAATCTGTCTTAAATTATCAGGCACTGTTCACAGGAGCAAATATTTTTCTAGCTCATTTTTTCATAGAGCTCTATCACATTTCTACAGAAGTGCTCTTTTGAGAGAAGAAAAATAAGACAGGCAAGTGAAAAATTATTATTGCTAAAGAGTCAGAAAGCGTATTTAACATAAAAAATAAGATTCTGTTACCTACTTTTAAACAAACATCAAGAGTTTCAAATTTATTATTGTAATTCTGAATATCATTTTCTTTCAAAAAAAAAAAAAAAGCCCTGGAAGTTAATAACAGCTGTTTTCTTATTTTATAACAAAATTGCAAACATTTTACAAGCATAATATAGTGTAAGCAAGCAGATCAGGAACCTTCTAATCACCAGTCTTATTTGTTTGTCTCTCCAAAGAATTTATAAAGGTTAGAAAATATCACCTCTTTTCATTTTACTATGTATAATTGGGTTTGACAGCATTACACTGTCTCAGTGCTCTCAATTATAAAAATTACTTTAGCCTCTGAAACCCTTCTTCACATAAAACCTTTAAGGAAACAAAATTTAAGAGATTAAAAATGGAGTTTCTCTGATTCAAAGAGGAAAGGTGTGGAATCTCACCTCCTTGCCCTTGGGGCTCCAGCACCTGGAGCAGTTTATACACCCTCAGACATCCTAAAAGTTTTGGACTTCTGAACACAGGCCAAAATAAAGCAAACTCAGAAATCTTAGAGGCAGTTCTGTCAATAAAGCTTTGCACACACATAAGAGAGATTTTCTCTTGGTTCTTCTCTTATCGTGGTCCATATGTCAATGCCTAGCCTGGCCTTTGGCTCTTATATCCTAATAGGCCAGCAAATGAACTTCAGTGTATGTGTTCTGCCTACACTCAGGCAGCTCCAGTTAGAAGCAGCTTCTGTTCTAGATTTTGTATTTCAGCCATGTGTAGCTGTCAGAGAGCTGCTTTGTTCCTCAGCAGATTGTCCTGTGACTCTCAGTAATCAATATATATCTTTTGGCAGCTTTTCTATTCAAGGCTTTGGCCTTTTGTTCTTCCTTCCAAGGCTGGTTCTTGATTGAAATGCATAGTTTTCAAACAGTACTACTATACTGTCTAGCCACAAGAAATCATGTGGAGGCCTGCAAAAAAGGCATACAATAAAAATGTAAGAAAACTCAGCCCTTCAACTAGTGCAAATGTTTCATCTCAAACACCTACATTCCAAGGAAATAAATGTATGTGGGTTCTTTAATTATTTCAATTTGCCACATCACTTAGTATGTGTAGTTGTGTTGAGAAATGCTCAAATGTTTCTTAGATTTTCATCAGATCTTGAAGGGAAAATGATTTTCTATCTCCTATCATTTCATAATCATGATTTGAATGGAGTCCCAATGTGGCTGTGATGTTCTAAGTAAATCTCCATCAAGTTTGAAACATACATACTTTGTTTCAAGAAAAGAAAAATCTTTGTGCTTATTATCTTGCACAAATTACACATAAAACATATAGTAAAATATCATGCACAGTATATACATACAGGAATTGGAAAATACATTGTTACTGGGAACCACACAGTCAATACTTACATACATGAGGCAAAAACATTAAATTGAAGCAAAAACTTGGCAAAGTCACATTTAAAAACTTAGTTTAATTATATGATTATTAAAATTATTTTGATGTTACTTTTATGTTATCTAAAACTTCTTTAAAAAGAAAGTTTACTATATGAAAAAGATACCAAAAAAACATTATCCTTTGTAGCCTCAATTTTTAAATTTTTTATATGAAATTATTTGCCTCAGATTGAGAAAATATTTTTATTTTCTATCTTTAAAATTTGAGAAATAAGCATTACATAATATCAATTAAGGAGTATTTATTTTTTTTGCCTAAACTCCTGATTGCATGTTGATTTCTTTTACAGAAAGGAAAAACATTTTGTTCTGTCTTGTTATAAAATGAGTGCATATGTACTGTATAAAAATCATAATTTTCCCAAGTATATAGAGGTCTTTTGTTACCTGCAATTTCTTTGTTTTCTTTCCATTTTATAATAGGCTGCTAATTTCATTCTGATTTGTAAGAACCTACTAAATAATGAGGATATTAGCCTTCATTAGAAAGTTGCAAATATTTTCATAGGTTTGACGTACATCTTAAATTCCTAGTGATGTTTTTACCACCAGATACTTAGGATATCATCTAATTTAAAAACATTATTTGCACACACTCAATGTCCACCAGTTACTCCCCCTGACTGTCTTTCCCCTTTCCCTGTTAACCTCTTATCTACTTTTTGTCTCTGTGGATTTGCTATTTCTAGACATCATTTAAAAGTGACATCATACAATATTTGTCTCCATGGGTTTTGCTTATTTCAATGAGCATAATGTTTTGAAGTTTCTTCCATGTTGCAGCGTAAGTCCAAATTTCAATCTTTCTTATAATTAAATAGTATTGTATATATTATCATGCTTTGTTTATCCATTCATTTGCTGATAGTCAATTGGGGTAGTTTTCACCTTTTGGATATAGTGAGGTAATGCTGCTATAAACATTGGCGTACAAAAATCTGTTTGAGACCTTATTTTCACTTTCTTTGGGAATATTCTTAGAAGTAGAATTGTGGGGTCAAATGGTAATTCTACATGCAACATTTTTAAAATATTTATCTTCTTGAAGAACTGCCATATTACGTTTCACAGTGGCTGCACCATTCTACATTCCGAGCAAGAATGCAGTGCATCCAATTTCTCCTCAACCTTTCCAGTTTTTTTTTTCTTTCTTTTTTCTTTCTTTTTTTTTTTTTTAAACAAGAACCATCCTTATGCTTATGGGTGTGAAGTGGTATCTCATGATGGTTTTTGATTTGCCTTTCTATAATAGCTAATGATTTTAAGCGTCTTTTTAAAAAAGTTTATTCTTTAATTTCCTTATTTTAAAAAGATACATATATCACACAAATGCTACATTAAAAAATATGAGAGGTTCCCATATACCTGACACCTACCCCCTTCTCCTCCCTTTTCAATAACCTCTTTCATCATTGTGGCACATTCATTGCATTTGGCAAATACATTTTGGAGCACTGCTGCACTGCATGGATTATAGTTTACATTGTAGTTCACACTCTCCCCCAGTACATTCAGTGGGTTATGGCAAGATAAAGCATCCAGCATCTGACCCTACAATATTATTTAGGACAACTCCAAGTCCAGAAAATGCCCCCACATCATATTTCTTCTTCCTTCACCCTGCCCTTAGCTATTCCCATGGCCATTGCCCCACATCAATGGCACAATTTCTTCCCTTGCTAGAATCAAAATAGTTCTATAATAGAATACCAGTAAGTTCACTTTAATCCATATTATATTCCTCCATCCTGTGGACCCTGGGATGGTAATGTCTACTTCATCTCTAAATCAAGAGGGGGCTTAGATCCCACTAAGTTGAGGGATGCAATTCTTCTCTTTGTAGTTATAGGCACTCTCAGTTTCCTGGGATGGTAGTTGACCATCTTCACCTCCCTGTTAGCTGATCTGGGTTAAGTCCAATGAAATGGAGAGTAGGATTTGCAACTCTGCTAAGGCTGGGGGCCCAACTGGCACATGGCCGGTCCAGAGATTCAAGTCTTCTGAGTATACACCAATCCCAGCACCAACAACAGGTTCAGTAAAAGTGACAGAAGAGGCATGTGTAGAACGGTCATATCTGAGTCCAATTCCATCACACTCAGGAGCACAAATTCCAAAGTAGGGCCCACTGACAAGGCACTGACCTCCATAGCCATCTTCCATGACCATAGAACCTGCATGTCTCTATAGCCCTCAGGAGGACCAGTACCTGGGGTTGTATCTACTTTGGCTATCTCTGGGATCCTGCTGAGACGTGCGTTAAGTGTGAACCTTCTGATGACCTCTCAACTCATTTTGAAGTCTCTTAGCCACATAAACTCATTTGTCTTTACCTTTTCCCTCTTTTATTCAAGGACTTTTTCTAGCTGCATCACCAACTGGTGATTGGTAGTAATCCTTTGGCACCAGGGAAGCTCATCCCTGGAAGTCATGTCCCATGCTGGGGGGAAAGTAATGCATTTACATGCTGAGTTTAAGTTAGAGATTGGCCACATTTGAGCGACATGGAGGCTCTCAGGAGGTAATTCTTAGGCACGCTGCAGCTCTAGGCCTAGTTTATATTTTGGGCACACAGGCCCATAAGATAGTTATCAGTATCAAGGGTTCATTATTGAACTATCCTTCTTCACTGTTCTTTGCCCTTGCACTTATTGCTGCTCCATTGGGGAATGTGACACAGCTCCCCTGTCTAGGAACTCAGCACCCCTCAGTTGTCATTTGTAACTCTAACTACTATGAAAATACCCAATGATTATCCAAACATTTTTAGATACCCTATACACATGCCCTGGAGAACTCCTTCCCAACCATGTGTCCCCCATCAATAACACCCCACACCAGTGTACCTTCCCTGCCATAGTTGAACTCCTCTGTGGTCCAAAACTTCTTAATAAATGAAGCCTAATATATTGCCAAATTCAATTAGTAGGAAAATGAAATAGTAGTGACAGGTTTAAAGATTAGAAATAGAATACATACTAATTTAGAAAAACTAAAATAAAGTAAAAAATAAATTGGGGTATTAAAAATGAAAAAATACCATAAAACTTTGTTTTTGTCATTTTGCCTTCCATCACTGTAATAGGTGCTGCCCTGTATGTACAGTGGCACGGCAGTGTCTTTCATTCTTTCCTCAGTGTCTACCTCCTTTTTAAATTTTTTTTTCATTTTGCCTTCAAAAATGTTTTAGATCACCGTAAAGTCGCATATACAATATAGGGTCTCATCCCTGATATACAAGGATGGTTCAACATAAGAAAATCAATCAATGTAATACACTACATAAACAGATTGAAGGAAAAAAATCACATGATCATATCTGTAGATGCAGGAAAAGCATTTGACAAAATAAAGCACTGTTTCCTGATAAAACACTGCAAAAGATAGGAATAGAAGGAAACTTTTTGAATATGATAAAGGGTATAAAAAGCTTCCTGGCATTATTCTCAATAAACATAATACAACCCTTCTAAGACAATATATATTTATTCAATTAAAGTAGAATTCAGATACTTCTAATGCTTTATGATATCTATCACTATTCACCTAAGCTGGCCAAATTTTTGCTTATTATTCCCTACATTTATTAATCTTTATACTGTGCCAAATATAACCAGAAACTAAAACAATTAAGTGATTTCAAGTAGATTATTTTGTTTACATGACATCTTGGAAATATCTGGCATTAATCAAGGATGAACTAAAAATAGCTCATTGTGAACTGTATTCCACTACACATTCTTCCAACTTTGTGTCTGAAATCAGAGCTATATCTTTTCAGTTATTCAAACTTGGATATATTTGATTCACTTTCCATATTTCTCATTCTCTTACTTCCCATATATATTCAATTTGCAATTGATTTCACGTTCTTTGAAATTTATTTTTTTCATTTTGTTAACTTTGCTCCTATTATCTCTTGTTTGGACTATTGTGTCAACCACTATTAATCTGTTTACATTTATAATTTATTATCCTCTCTATATGTAAGTTAATTTCTTAAGGCATAATTATGATCACAATCATACCCTCTGTGGTAGTTTGAGATTATTTTATGAATCCGAAAAAAGAAAAAGATTATGTTTGCAAACTAATCTATTCCCCTGGGTGTGACATACTTTGATTGTTTTAAATTCAGCTGAAGTGCCTTTTGATTGGATTACCTGTTAAGATTTGGTCTTTGATTCAACCATGTCAGTAAGGGGTGATTCAGGTTGATCCACCCCTTTGGTGGATCTGATATAAACAGAAACTAACTCAAGAAGACACCATAGGAGAGAACTTTGTCATTTTTGATCCTGCCGTGTGACAGAAAGGAAAAGGCTCAAACAGCTAAGTTCCCTGGGACAGATTACCATTTGCCTGACAGCTTATGGTTGACCTTGGGAAGAGAAATGAGAGTGATATAGGAAGCCCTGACAAAGAAGCCCTATGCCAGCCTATAGCTGAGATTGGGAAGAAGAGGAAGTCCAGGGGGAAAGGCTGAAACTTGGCAGGGATTGCTTGCCCATTCTTACTTCAACACGTGGCAGCTGACTTTGATGAGAAAGTACCTCTTATGGTACCTTGAGCTGGACTTTCCATAGCTTTGAGACTATAAGCTTTTACTCCAAATAAATGCCCTTTTTAAAAACCAATAGATTTCTGCTACTTTGCATTGGCATCCCTTTTTTTGACAAATATACCCTAGGTCAAAATATTTCCCTGGTTCATTAGGACCAACAAAATAAAATAAAATATAAATAAGATCAAAATCTAATCTCAATCACCTTCTCCTTACATGCCTGCATGATTGGAACAACCCCTTCATTTATACTGATGTGGGCTATGGGTGGGCGGTTCTTTGTCTCTTGGAAGATAACCTAAGCTGTCTGTTCTGACTTGTGGGTGTCTGTTCTGACTTGGTGACCACGGCAACGACTCCAGTCCTGGGAGGCAATTTAGCAATGCAAACTCTATATACATACCAGTCAGACCAGGGAAACTCTGATGGTGGTGATGCTGAAACTTAAGGGAACTTGGACTTGGCCTTGAATGGGAAATATAATATAGCCTGTGCATAAATTCAAAATCATCTAATTCTGTATCCAAGTGTGCCTAGTCTCTAGAAATCCAGTTAAGTGATATGGGCTTTGAATATTCAGAAAGGATATTAAGACTGAATGTGTATTCGAGGCTGCATCCAGACAGAATGTGGGCAAGATGCTAATCCAAGCTCACCAGAGATGTGGGGGATATGTTAATTCGAAACCTATCTGGTACTCAGGCAAAGGCTTAACTAACAAAGAAAGTAGTTTTCTTTGATAAAAGCACCGTTTAACTCCCCACCCTGTATAAAAGGAATTTGAAAATTTGTTGGAGGCTCGGGTTTGAAACAGAAAGCTCTCGAATCCAGCCAGCCATCAATAAACCACTTTTCCTTCTCAAAATCATTCCTGAGTCCTGGACTTTCTATATGCAAATAATTGAACCTCTCTCAACTTCTACAACAATACATCTGCAGGTAAACACTGCATTTTATCCACCTATGTCCTGGCCATGTATGTCTTGACTGTATACCTTTAATTTAGAATACTTTCTTTCATCTCCAATAGCAAAACATAACCTATCTTTGAAAGTCCAACTCATATTCAACTTCATACTTGAAGGCTTTCCTTCTTTATCTCAGCAAGTAAAAATTCTATCCTCTGAATTTTATCTGGAATATAGAATTTGTCAAGGTATGCCATGTTTTCACCATCTCCATATATGTCTTCTCTCTCCTCAGTATGCTACAAATTCCTCAAGCATAGGAAACATGTTTCATTTATCACTTCTACCCTTCTGTGCTCAGCACAGTTTCTAATAGGTACTCATGGAATGTTTGTTGAATTGAATTATTTAATTGCATATGAAATGCCTTAACTAGCACATGCCTTTAATAATTTCTTCTTACTATGATATAGCCTGTGCATAAATTCAAAATTGTTTCCAAGAGTACCTAGTCCCCAAAATGTCCAAATAAGTAATGTAGGCCCTACAGTCTTTGAATGTTCAGAAAGGATGTAAGACAAATGTGTATTCAAAGTTGCACCCAGATATGCTAATTCAAGCTCACAGGAGATGTGGAGGATATGCTAATTCAAGCTCACCTGAAATATGGGGGTACTTTAATTCAAAACTTATCTGGTACTCAGACAAACACTTAACTAACAAGGAAAGTCATTTTCTTTCATAAAAGCACCATTTAACTCCCCACCCTTATATCTTTTCTGTATAAAAGGGAACCTTAAATTCTATTTGGGGCTCGGTTTTTATTAGGACAAAAGTCCGCCGAGCCCAGCCAGTCGAAATAAACAAACTTCCTTCTCAGTACTCTCGTGTCCTGGCCTTCAATACGGCACACACCCGTTTTCTGTACAACAACTATAGTTAATTAAGAGACCTTATCTCACTACCTTAAGATAGCTACCTAACTTAGCTGAGTTAGACACTTGGCTCTCTACCTCAGGGAATCTTTCTCGGCTCTACATGCTGTTTTTTTCCCTGAACACACTCATTACATCTAATTGTAATTTTTTATATATATTTTATTTACATTTCTCACTCTCCCTGTTCCCTTACAAGCACACCCTTCAAAATCTCTTTGAACTTTAGGTTTTGTATTTCCTTTTGGTTTCCAAAATTGCATTAGGAATTCATTCAAGGAAGTACTCTTTATTTCATCTTTGCTGTCCCTTTCTCAGTCCCTTCATACACACACATGCACACGCAATCTTGTGGGACCTGGAAATTAAGGCTAGGACATTTTATTTTTTTGGTTAGTGTGATGCTTCCTAACTCATTTTCATGGCTAGGTACAAGAGGTATAAAATGCAGTTTTCTTAATGGCTAGAAGTAAGATCCAAAAGGAAGTATATGAACTGGATCTTAATTTGACTTAGAATTAAGGCAAAATATAAAAATGAATTCCAAGAAAAAGTAGCAATTTTGACTAAGAAAGATGTATTCTATAGAAGGTATTGCTCCATATTCAATCACCATGGCATTATTTTTTCTCATTTTTCTCATATTGAATTTCTTAGGAGTTTGGCTCATGTCTTGCCTATTTTATATTTAGTATTTCCTTGCTTGGTTAAAAACACTTCACTTACTCCTTTTTTTCTCAGGATGTAAATACTTCTCAAAATATAAAAGCATACTTAGCCTTGTTCAAACAAAGGCTTGAAGAAAGACAGCTCTACCTAAGCAGAGCAATTGGAACTATGTATTGATTAAATATTTGTATGCTGAACACAAAGAATAGGGTATAAACAAAAGTTGCATAAAAATGCAAGAAAAAACTCAGGTAGTAAATTTGGGTTTGATGAAGGAAGGCAAACGAAAAGACAAATCAGAAGACAAATTGGGTGAGAGACAAGTTAATAAGGTCAAGGGACTGAAGCAAACTTTGGTGACCAAGAAGCATTCCGAGAAAAGAAATGATATAGATCAAGTGAGAGAGACAAGAAAGAGAGAGAGATCAGTGCTTGATTATGACAAATTTGAGGACATGTCCAAAGCAGTAAATAAACAAGGTGGCATGGAGTGAAAAAATCAAAGAAAAATCTAAAACAAAGTAAGAAGCATTTAATCAAAGCAAAGTAAATATTTTACAGTTGACATGTGGGGCATAGGAAAAGAGAAAAGATGTAAGTGCAAAAGTAGAGTGGAAAATGAAAATGAAATCCAGTGGAAGAGGAAACAAGCATAAAATAAAAATACAACAGGACACATGCACATTGTGCTTGTTTGTGCAGTCCAAGGACAAGGTATACATAATTTGGTTACAGCTCATTTACAATGTTCCCTCTCAGTAATTCCACAAATGAAAGCAAAGTGAAAACATCATTCCTTTGGGATATTTTAATGAGCAAATAGTAAAGCAAAAAGATTTATGTTTGTAATCCTGTTTTGGCCCTTCCACATAGACTTGGGTTGAGGGTGGGTGGCAAAACAAACATAACGGGAAAGAAAAATAAGGGGATATGGCAAAGAAAATAATAATTAGGCACATGCAAGCTAGGAGAAAAAGAGAGATGACACCTCAATAGGTGGCAATTTTGTATCCCAGCCACTAAGTATTGGCTAAAATCTTCCATTGAAATTCTGTCCTGCACCACTTTCTACATTGCAGGCAAAGCCATTCATCAGTTCTTTCATGCTGGTTCAATTAAATCCTATAGTGCTCTAAGGCAATGTAGCATCAGCTCTGGCGAAGAATTTCAATTCTGTAAACAGGCTTGTAAATATGCTACTGTGGATAAATTGGCCATCAGGGTGATAGAGAGTAGCAAACGAAAATGTGTGATTACAGCTAGTTTTTGTGTGCTAGAAAGCTGCTGAGCCATTACTGTGAGAAAGAACAATGTTTTGCCTCCTCTACTTATCTAGCACTTTTGTTCTTTCCATATTAGCTATTTCCAGGCGAATACTTTTGTCTGATTGATATTTCTCAGTTTGTTACTTTTATAATAACCCTGACCTAGTTTCTTTAGAACTAAAGTCTATCGTACCCCTCAAGCCCACCTTCCTTTCACTGTACCATTTTCATCATACTTCATCCTCCTAGGCCCTCTAATCAAAGGGATGTAGGAATATAACCTGGTTTCCTGTTTTTTGCTTTTATCTGTAATATGAACTATAAAAGAGAGGACTCCCACCTATTTCCACTTTAGACTTTTTATTCCCATTCAACTGTATTTACCAAATAATGTATTAAAATCATAGCAAATTGTAATTATCCAGCCATGGTACTCAAAAGCAAGTAATGTGTCACATGATTTAATTTCTTAGTATGATTCAGTTTACATTGGAATTTAAATAGATCCCAACCAGATATTCTTCATCCTTGTATCCCCAACCATTAGGACAACGACTGACATAGGGTGCTCAGTAAGATATTATTGAACGAATGTATCTGCCAGAAGCACCAACTTAATCATTTGCACTGTCCTCGTATATGGCAATTCAGCCAAAGAATTCCCTTAATTGACTTTTTCTACTTCTAGTTCCTTGTTTTTTATATAATACTTACCAACATTACACTGTACAGGGGAAAATGTTTTAAAGTTTTCAGCTAGAATTCATTACATACAGTCAGAAGTTATGATTATCTTCAAAGCACACATCTTTTTTTAAATAGTAATTTTTTTAAAGAAAAAGAATTATTTAATTATACTGAAAGCTCTTTTTTCCTCTTATATGATATGAAAGATCTCAAAAACTTTCAGAGATATGGGGCTTAGGTATTAAATAGGGAAATATCTGTGAACAGAAATTTCTAGTACTTGTTTATATTTATCAAACACAATAGAATTTTTCTTTCAGAAGTAATAGACGCAGCAATTTCTATGTTCATGAAAATAAATGTTTTCAGCCTTTGGGTTTAAGAGATTTCAAATAGTAAAAAAACAAGGCAACTATGTAATTGTTTTGAGATCATTAATCACAGTATTCTGAATGTCAGACATTTTCATTGACCTTTTTTTCCTAAAAGAAAATTCACATGGAAATGTCTTTTGCGTTGAATAGTCTAGCAAATTCAGTAAACTAGAAGTATACTTTTCTATTATCACTCAACCATCAACAGTCTTTCTTGTTAATTCACTTACAATTAGAAATCATGATCCTACTGACTTAAAAAGTTTTATGCCTTCTTTGTCTCTATTCTTCAATCGTATTCAAGAAGGTGAGTAGAGAAGAATTGACTCCACTGATACACTTAACTTAAAAGTAAATATATGGAGGAGAGAGAGCAAGAAGGTGGTTGGGTAGAGTAGAGAGTTCTAAAATTCTGCTTGTCTATCAGGGCAGCTAGTAATCAGCCTGGAGCTGTCTAACTCACCTGTTTTGTGGACTCTGAAGACCAGAAGAACACTGTTCACTATCCAGAGAAAAGGAGAGGGAGAGACTGACAATCTGTACTGAAGAATCATGAGTAGAGCCATCCATGCTATGGAGGCTGATGCCCATCCCCTAATAGTGTGGTGGGCCACATTGGTGTAGCTGGATTTTGTCTAGGTTCTTGACTATGCTGCAGAAATGAATTTCAAGAGCACGTCAGGTTAGTTAGGCTACCAATTTATCAAGATAGGGAGGGAGGAGAAATGGGAGAAAATAACAGATCATGATTCCCAGGTAGAGAGAAAGGGACTGAAAAGTGATAAAGTGGGCTGATTTACAGACTACAATTTCTCCTTGTAGATTATAAATGCAAGATTTTACTTGGGTGGTAGTCATGACAGGGGAAAAAATGGCAAGATCAGGGTACAGAGGGCAGGAATAGGCACATGGACCAGCACCAGGACAGGCACCAGAACAGGGTGAAGACAAGAGAGTAAGAGAGAGATTTGGCCTGCACACTTGCTTTTGAAGATTAATTATTCCACTCCTTTGCTAATTGCATGGGAGGAATTCCAGCTGTTTGCTGTTCTGATTGATTACCCTACCAATCAATTCCCTAAAAGGATCTTATAAAAAGGTCCCTGGGGTATACCAGGGGCTTCTCCTGACATTTGGAACAATCTTGTTCTGAATGACAGAGTTTCATGAGGGTCTTCCAGCAACCATCTTGGGGGTACCAAATGACATGTGAACTTCTTGCCAGGTTCCAGATCCATCTATTGATTCCCTATCTTACTAGCCTGCTTTAATCAGGAGACAACCCTTGGTTGTTTTTGGAATCTCTGTCTACCAAAAGCAGGGGAATGGGACATGACCAGTTACTAATTTGCAAATTCAGCTAACTAGATTCCAATTCTGAGTATAGCTAAACTTTAAATATGCCCCAAACAGAAAGAAGCCTGCAGCCTCCATTTTAACCACATCCTCAGCAGGAGTGGAAGCAAGGTCTATTGAAAAACATAGTGACTTGGCTCCAACTGTATCTTGAGTGGAGAGGGCTAAATATTGACCAGGTACATGAGGAAACATCCAGTGCAAAACGGAGTCACCAGCCAATGCTCTGACTCCAACCCCTTCAGGAGAGACAGATGGGCAGAGTTTGAACTGTTTCTAGGAGGAACTAAATCAGATTTGGTGGGATCAGAATACAGCTAGTAGCCCCTATTCCAGCCCCACCCCAGGTGGGGGAGGGAATGAGCTAAAGTTTGAACAGTTGCTTGGAGAAATACAGGCAGCTTAAACTTGTGTAGCACAGAAAGTCATCTCCAGCCACAGTCCTGACCCAATTGCCTTAGGACAGGGAAGGTGGGCAGAGCCTGATCTGCTCCTTGGGAAAACCTGAGAATTAAAGGCACAGTACCACCTTAGGGCTCTGCGGTACAGCTGGCTGTAGAGTGTCACCTGCTGGGTACTTCAGAAAGGTGCACATTCAGGGAGTAGTCAGGAGAAGTTTGGTAGCCCTTTGGTCCTCCTCCCATAGGTGCTTTGGAAATGATCATCACCCCCCTTTGTGGGTCTCTGGGCCTGATTTGGCAGGGGAAATGAATCTAGGAGAACAATGTCAAAGAGTCCCTACTATCAAAATTAGCATTCCACTGAATAACAGCTGGAGAAAACAAAATCCAAACAGGTTAATATTCTTGAAGGAGCAATAGGGACAGGAAGCTCTCTCTTGGAGATGAAATTAGTGCACAAATAGTACAATCTCAAAAATTGTGCAATATAATCATGGTGAAATTCAGATAAATAAGAGCTGAAAAAATCTGATTGGGTAAGCACAAGCTATTATAAAGTTTTAAAATAAGATGAACCAAGTGTTAAAGAGGAACATCAGCACGAAGCCATTAACAAAAAAGTTAAAGGCCAAAGAGAAAATCTCAGCCTAGAATAAAGACATGAAGTCAATCAGATCCTGAAATATCAGCTTATAAGCCATAGATATTCATGTCCAGGTAACACAAAACATGCTCTAAACAGAACAAATCTGAACAGAGTGACTCTGAGACACAGAAAAATCAGAATGTCAAATGCCAAAGAGAAAGAGAATTCTCAAAGCAGCAAGAGAAATGAGTCATCACATGCAAGGGACACCCAATAAGATTCAGTGCTCATTAGAAATTATGGAATTTAGAAGGCAATGGCAGGAGAAAAACTGCCAGCCAAATATTCTTTATCTAGAAAAATTGCCCTTCAAGAATGAGGGAGAGATTAAGATATTCATAGAGAAACAGAAACTGAAAGAATTCACTAGCAAGAGACCTGCCCCACAAGAAATACAAAAGGGAATTCTGCAGGCTGAAAGGAAAAGACAGGAATGTGAGCCTTGGAGGATAGTCTAGAGATGAGGATTATCGTCAAAACTAACCACTTGGCCCAGTGGATAGGGCTTCCGTCTGCCACATGGGAGGTCCACAGTTCAAACACTGGGCCTCCTTGACTCATGTGGCGCTGGCCCATGTGCAGTGCTGGTGAGTGCAAGGAGTGCCATGCCACGCAGGGGAGTCCTCCATGTAGGGGAGCCCCACGCGCAAGGAGTGTGACTATAAGGATAGCTGCCCAGTGTGAAAGAAAATGCAGCCTGCCCAGGAATGGTGCTGCACACACGGAGAGCTGACACAATAAGATTACGCAACAAAAAGAAACACAGATTCCCAAGCCGCTGACAACAACAGAAGCGGACAAAGAATATGCAGCAAATAGACACAGAGAACAGACAACCAGGGGAAGAGGGAGGGGGGAAAGGGGAGAGAAATAAATAAAATAAATAAATATTAAAAAATATATATAACTATATGTGTAAAAGGAATGATATAAATAGGATATGATAAGCAAAAGCCAAAGGATAACATGGGTGAAATAAGTACTACTTTCACAGTAATAACACTGAATTTCAATGGATTAAAGTACCCAATCAAAAGACACAGGCTGGTGGAATGGATTAAAAAAGAAAACGAGCCATTTATTTGCTATCTACAAGAGATTCACCTTAGATCCTAGAATACAAATAGATTGAAGTGAAAGACTAAAAAAAACATATTCTACTCATGCAGTAAACAAAAATAGTTGGAATGCCTGTATCAGACAAAACAGTCTTTAAAGAAAAAGCTCTTATTAGAGAAAAGGAAGGATATTATATATTAATAAAAGGGACAATCCACAAGAGAGAAGTAACAATTAAATATTTATGCACCTAACCAGGGAACCCCAAAATACAAATACTGACAAAACTGAAGGGAGAAATAGATGTCTTTATAATAATAGCTGGAGACATCAATATAACACTCTCATCATTGGATAGAACATCTGGACAGAGGATCAATAAGGAAACAGAGAGCCTGAATAATATGATAAATGAACTAGACCAAATAGACGTATATAGAACATTGCTCCCCCAAACAGCAGGATATACATTCCACTTAAGTGCTCATTAATCTTTCTCTAGTATTGACTGTATGTTTGGTCATAAAGCAGATGTCAATAAATTTTAAAGATTGAAATTATATAAAGCACTGTTGCTGAGGGCAGGGAGAGGGAAGTAGAGAAGGGATGTGGGGGCATTTTCAGAACTTGGATTTGTCCTAAATGATATTGCAAGGACAGATGTTGGACATTAGATATCTTGCCATTACCCACTGAATGTACTGGGGGAGAGTGTAAACTACAATGTAAACTATTATCCATATGGTTTAGCAGTGCTCCAAAAGTTATTCAGCAAATGCAATGAATGTGCCACAATGAGAAGGGAGGTTGTTGATGTGGGAGGAGTGGGGTCATGGGGTGTGGGGCATGTGGGTACCTCTTAAACATTTTTTAATGTAACTTTTTTTGTGATTTATGTATCTTTTTAAAAAGGCAATTTAATAAATATGTATACATATATTTTAAAAAGATAGAAATATTGTCCTATGTAATTGATTTGAGAGTTCAGAAATAGATTCTCATTTCTATGATCAAGTGTTTTGACAAAAAGACCCCTGTATCATGTCTTTGCAAAAATTAATGCAAAATGGAGTTAAGACCTAAATATAGAAGCTAGAACATTAAACCTCATAGAAGAAAATATATAGAACAATCTTCAAGATCTGTTGGTAGGTGGTAGCTTCTTAAACTTTATATACCCAAAGCACGAGCAACAAAAGAAAAAATAGAAAAATGACACCTAAAATGAAACACTTTTGCACTTAAAATGATGTTGTCCCGAAGGTGAAATGCAACCTACTCAATGGGAGAAAATATATGGAAACCACATATCCTATACTGGTTTGATTACCGTGTTATATAAAGAGATTATACAATTTAATACATAAAGACAAGCAATGTTGTAGAATTTGAGAGAAGTTCAATTACTTGAGTATAGAAAGGCCAGGACTCAGGAATGATTTTGAGAAGGAAAAATGGTTTATTGACAGCCGGCCGGACTCGGGAACTTTCTGTTTGAATCCCGAGCCCCGAACAAGATTTTTTAGTCCCTTTTATACAGAGAGGAAAGGTCAAATGCTCCTTTTGTTTCAGTTCTCAATAGGCTTGAAATTAGCATATATTTCCACATCTTAGTAAGCTTTTAGCGTGGACCTCAGGCATTTGATAAGCTTTTAGCATATTTGCTTTGCATTTCCCCTGAATACTTAAAGTTTATAGACCTTGCATTGTTAAACTGTCTCCTGGTCACCAAGGGCAGGACTGCAACCTTTCATGATCCCACACCCACAAGTCACAGATAGTTTAGATTATCTCTGAAGAGACAAAGAGCCTGCCACCCATAGCCCACATCAGCAACACAATAAAAAATTGGGCAAAAACCCTGAATAGACATTTCTCCAAAAAAGAAATGCAAATGGCCAAAAGGCACATGAAAAGATGTTCAAATCACTAACTATTATGGAAATGCAAATCAAAACCGAGATATCATTTCACACCTTATAGAATGGCCATTAGTTTTTTTAAAAATCAAAACGCATTATAATTGCTGGAGAGGATGTGGAGGATATGGAGAAGCAGAAGCACTTCTCCACTGTTGATGGAAATGTAAAATATCGCCACCACTGTGGAGGACAGTGTGGCAGTTCCTCAGGCACTTAAATATAGTACTGCCATATGATCTGGCAATCCCACTACTAGTAATATATTCAGAAGAAATGAAAGCAGAGAAGCAAATAGACAATTTGCAAACCGATGTTCATAGTGGCATTATTAACAATTGCTAAAAGATGGAAATGACCGAAGTATCCATCAACTGATGAATGGATAAACAAAATGTGATATATAGATATATACACATGAGAGAATACTATGCAGCTATAAGAAGTATTGAAGTTGTGATACCTATGACAACATGAGTGATCCTTGAGGACATTATGTTGAATGAAGTAAGTCAGATGCAATAGGAAAAATATTGTATGGTATTACTAATATGAACTAAATATGCTGAGTAAACTCATAGAGTTAAACTTTAGAGTATAGGTTACTAAGGTATAGAATGAGGGTTGAGTAGAAGTAGCTGATGTTACTGTATGTAGAATTATTCACAAGGTTGATTGCAAATGAAGGAAATAGAAAGAGTTGAAGGTAACTGTTAGAGGTTTGCAATAATTAACAATCTCAGTTTCCCCTGATATGCATTGGGAAAAAGGTAAACCCCCTCCCCTGTGTGGCACTTTCCCACAAGTTAAACAAAGGAACCCTGTAGAGACAGGAGTAAAGAGAGATAGAGATCTTCACCATCTGTATATCAGAGGGAGATGGAAATCTTTACTACCTCTACCTGCATATGCGAGGGAGACAGAGACAGAAACCTTCACTATTTACAAACCCTTTAAAACCTTACAGATCAAAAGAAACATTTGCTCCTGCAGCATTCCAAGAAGTCATGAACTTCCTCAACCCCCTCCCATTACCTCACTCAGACCCTCAACCCCCCTCCCACTAACTATCATTTCCCCACCTAGGAAAGTTCTGTATGAATTGAAGTCCCACGCTTCCAGGAGTAGGCTGAAGTCTCTCTTCAGACCCCCACCATGCTGGTGAGAGGACTGAAGTCTGTTCTTCAGACCCCCTCCATTGGAAGAGCTTCCCAGTAAATAAATTCTTTGCTTATGGTCAGTCAGTCTCCGTGTCTCTGTAAGAGCCATATTTTCTCCAACAGTAACACATCATAGTGATTATAACTATCACTGCTTATGTATAAAGGTGATGGGGGTTGAAAGGGGCAGTCTAGGAATGTAAATGTCAATTGGAAGAAAACTAAAGGATAATCTCGACACTGTATAACATAGTTAACCCGGTGTTTGAGGATTGTTATTAATAGTGCAAATACAAGAATGTTCTGCTATGAACTAGAACAAATGTATGTCATTTGTTAAGAATATGATGATACATAGGAAAATACAACAAATGTAACTTATTGTCTATAATTAAAAGTAATGTCATAATTTTTTTGCAGCAATGGTGAAGAAAATGCTATATCAATGTGAAGGTCAGCAATAGCGGAGCTATAAAGGGGTTTGGGATCCTTCCTCTTGCAACTATAAAAACATTGTAAAATTGACTGAGGTGGTAACAGCACAACTCTGTGGTGAAACTGAGAGCCACTGAGTGCTCACTTTGGAAGGACTGTGCAAAGTATGGGACTGTAAAACATGGTGAACCCCATGGTGGATGATGGACTGCAGTTAACATCACAAATAGAATGTTCTCTCATGAACTACAAATAAATACACAATACCGATAGATGGCATTAATAACAGGGTGACACACCAAATGTAAACTGTGGACTATAGTTAGCAGTAATATTTTGATGATGTTCTTTCATCTTTTGAAACAAATGTTCCACAACAATGCAAGGTGATAATGGTAGGATGACATATGGGAACCCTGTATTTATGCATGATTTTTTTTGTAAACTTACAATTTCTCTGATAAAGAAAAAGAGACACAAAATGAAATATATTGAAACAGAGTTGGGTTAATATATTCTGGAATCTATAATCATCTCTTCCAATTATTCTCAATTTATAAAAGAGGCATTTCAAACACTTAATTGAAAGATACACGAGTGTATTCCTTTTTAATAAGAGGTATGCAGAGGACTTTTTTTTTTAAAGGAAAGTAGCTCTTGAAATAGATGGAAACGTGAATGTGCATGTAATAAATGGAAAAGCAAGCTGAGATGTGTCCATTTTTCTGATGGTTAATCAATATCTAAAATTTTGCTATACATTCTAGATCTGCATGTCTTTTAAACAGAGTGGAAGTAAATGTGTTCTCATCCTTTATATTTAATGGAAGTAACTAAGTTCTGATTAGGTCTATTTAAAAATATACCTGGGTCAGACATGAAGTTTACTCAAATCCATCATTAGTGTTTTTAAAAGAGATCTTCCCTCTCACTCAATAACTACCCTGTCACCAGGCTGCTTGTCCTTCAACTCTCGCTCCTCCAGGGAGCCAGTTGGGTGCCTCGCTACCCGCTGGATTGCTCTCCTTAGGGCTCGCTGGTCACCTTACTGCTCCTGGGCTGCCTCTCCCTCCTCCGCTATCCCTCAGGCCTGTTTGTCTTCTTTTTTTAGGAGATACCAGGCACTGAACCCAGGACCTGCTATATGGGAGGCAGCCATTCAATCATTAAACCACTGAGCTACACCTGCTCCATCAGTTAGGTTTCTGAAAGCTTTTTGTGTGCCTCTACCCACTCTCTTTTCCCAGATTAAAAGAGCACCATTTAATAAAGAGAAAGGATTGTTTAGAAAGGAATAAATATATACTCTAAACATTGGTTATTAACTTATCCCCTACACCGCAGTTACCTCATTTGTAAAATAGAGCTAATGGTAATAGCTAAATATGGGATTTTGAGAAAATTGGATAATATAGCTAACATGTGGAAAATTCTTAACATAGTAAGTATATAACAAATTTTAGCTACTAGTACTAGTACTACCACTGTGCTACTACTATTACTAATAACAGTAATATAATGCAACAATCCATTGATTCACCTTGTCATAATGAATGTTATTTATTTTCCTCTATGATGGTAGTGCTGATTTTCCAAAATGACATGTTTTTCTAATGAAATGGAAAATTTCAATCAATACTTAGTCTATATCAGGAGTTGGCAAACTAAATACACTGTGGATTATATCATGCTTGCAGCCCGGTTTTGTAAATAAAGTTTTATTGGAACACAGTCAATAAAATACTAATTTTTAAAAAACATATTATCTATGGCTACTTTTCTTCTACAATAGCAGTGTTGTAGACACTATGGCACACAGTCTTAAAATATCCTCTCTGGACCTTTACAGCAAAGTTGGCCAATCTCTAGTCTATTTCACTATAAAATCTGGAATTTGACCCCCAGTAATTTTATGATGTCAGCATTTTTTCAAAAGTTTATTATAGATTTTTTTTGCCAACAAGGGATGTCAATCGGACCAAACTTTACACACCCAAAGCAGAATTCTTGATATCTTCCCCTTCCCATTCAATGTTTCTCTCCCAATCTTTCCCATCTCAGTTAATGGCACCCAGTTTCTTAAGGAAAATTCTTGACATACATTTTTCTCTACTCTATCCAGTACAGCAGCATGTAGCTCCAAAACATAACCCACAGTCTTCACTTCTCTTTAAACCCCTGCCTCCATTTTACTTCAAATCATCTGTATTAGTTTCTTATTGTTATTGTAACAATTACTTAGTGGCTTAAAATAGCACAAATTTATTATTTTACAGTTCTGGAGGTCAGAAGTCCAAACTGATTCTTACTGGGCTAAAATCAAGGTGTTAGCAACTATGTTCTTATCTTGAATCTCTAGAGGAGAATTCATTTTCTTGACTTTTCAAGCTTCTAGATGCTGCCTGCATTCCTTGGCTTGTGCCCTCATTCCCCCTTCTATTTTCAAAGCCAGCATGGTCAATCCTTAGCCTTTCTCACAATTTCATCCCTTTGGTTCTGACTCTTCTGCTTCCCTATTCCCCATTTTCAGATTCTATAAGGATCATAGATAATCCAGGTTAATTTTCTAAAAATCAACTGATTAGTAATCTTAATTTCATCTGCAACTTTAATTCCCTTTTGCCAATTGAAATAACACAGTCGCAGTTTCTGGGAATTAGGATATGCACATCTTTGGGTGGGGGAATGCTATTTTGTCTGACACACTATCCATCTAGTCAACTGCATTAGGTTCTCACCTGTTCTTGTTTCTGTGTGGAACTGAAGCGACCTTATAGTTCATAAAAGTTTCACCAGATTATATCACTCCCTAATTAAAACACATCAGCAAAGTCACACTGGACATAAGAATAGAAATCCAGACTCCTTATTCTGAACTCTACAAGTTTCTACATGAACTGGCTCCTCCCTCTCCAACATCATCTATAATCCTGATCCTTTTTCACTAAGTACCAGTTACTACTATTTCTTTACCTATTTTCTTCACTCCTGTGATACCCTGAATTGTGTTCTCCAATTTAGATATGTTCTTAATCTTATTTTAAATTAAGGTGTGGTGAAATTGGGATTATAGGAGACCTTATAAGGGGAAGGGGAAGGCCACAGGGAGAAGTAGGAAGTCAACAAGAACCAGAAAAAGAAATGGAGAGGACATTGTCACATGAATAGGAATGCCATGGAACCCAAGGATTACTTGCACCCAGCAGCAGAACCCTACAGTCTTTAAGGAGAAAGAAAGCCTGCCAATATCTAGATTTTGGACTTCTCCTAGCTTCAAAACTATGAACCAAAAATTCCTGTTTAATCCATCCCATTATATGATATTTGTGATAGCATCTCTAGCAATCTAAGACAGCTAATTTTCCACATCTTCAAATGGTTGACTCCTTTCTGTCATCCAGATCTTAGGTTAAAGGTCATTTGTCAGAGAATCCTTCCCTGTCCACCAAACTAAAAACACCCTCCAACAAATTAACTATTACATTATAGTGCTTTCTTTGTTTCATATCACCTTTGTTTCATATCATATACATAACTTCTCTGGTTATGTATTTGTTTGCTTGTCTGTGACCTGCCTATTTATAATAAAGATTATTAAGTTAAGATTCTGTCCATCTTGTTGAGGATTCTATTCCTGCACCTTGAACAGAATAAGGCACATAGTACATGCATAAACATTTACTGAATGAATAAATAAATGAATAAGTAAAACATTTACTGAATGAATAAATAAATGAATAAGTAAAGGAAAATACAAAAACACTGACATTCATTATGATAACTTTCTCTGTGTCACTATCATACCTCATTTTAAAAACTGATTTAATAATTAACATATTGGATTATATACGGTGAATTCACCATAAATATTACATTTTATCATTATTATTAACATCTCCAGTAGTACTAGTTGTCTATTTTTATCTTCAAATATATAGAACAGTCAATGGTAAGGAAGGGATTGTAATATAATAATAGTGAATAATTACTTAGTATTTAATATTTTACAACCACTGCATGAATCACTTTACTGAGATTATCTCACTTTATCTTTATCCCTAAATTTTACAGAAAAAGAAACTAAAATTTCAGGAACACAAACAGCTACTAACTGGTAGAGATGGGAAGCTAAACCTATGATCTTAATCTCTACATTATTCAACTGCCAATAGAAACTAATGAATTCTGTGCATATGAGCTCAAATACCACACAGAATGAGGAAATGAGCTTAAAGGAAAGTGTATGTGATATATGGTGAGTAAGAGGTAGAACTATCTTCTACACACTCAGCCCTCTTCCTGGGTCCTGTCATTAATTTTAAAAACAAATTAGTAGAACTGGTATTCTTAGTTAACAATAACTTATAATATTGTTCAGGAATGGCCTATCAATGGTTAAACAAAAGACTTTTCCTAAAACTAAATTAAAATAATTAGAATAAAGAGGACCCTTTTCTCACATCTTATACAAAAATTAACTCAGAATGGATCAAAGACCTAAATATATTTATAAAAGGGAAAACCATAACACTACTAGAAGAAAATGTAGGAAAAATCTTTAAGTTCTTGAAGTAGGTGGTAGTTTCTTAATATTGCACTCAAAGCATGCACAACAAAAGAAAAAATAGATAAATGGGACCTCCTCAAATTTCAACATGTTTGCACCTCAAAGGACTTTGTCAAAATGGTGAAAGGGAAGCCAATTCAATGGGAAAAAAATATTTGGAAATTACATATCTGATAAAGGTTTAATATCCATGGCCTATAAAGAGACACTACAATTCAACAATGAAAAGACAAACTACCTGATTAAAAAATGGGCAAAAGACTTGAGTCCAAAGAAGAAATACAAAAGACAAAAAAAAAAAAAAACACATGAAAAAATATTCAACATCACTAGCGATTAAGAAAATGCAAATCAAAACAATGAGATATCATTTTACACTTATTAGAATGGCCACTATTAACAAAACAGAGAACTACAAGTGTTGAAGAGTGTGGAGAGATAGAAATGTTTATTCACTGTTGATGGGAATGTAAAATGTGAGAACTTTTTGGCAGTTTCTAAAAAAGGTGAATATAGACCTGCTCTGTGACCCAATATCACTACAAGGTATATACTCAGATGAACTGAAAGAAGTGACCTCAACAGACATCTGCACGCCGATGTTCATAGTGGCATTATTCACAATTGTCAAAAAGTAGAAACAACTCAGGGTCCATCAACCGATAAATGGATAAACTGTGCTGTACACACATGACGGAATATTATGCAGTTCTAAGAAGAACGGAAGTCTTGAAGCATATGACAACATGGATGAACCTGGAGGACATCATGTGGAGTGAAAAAAGGCAGGCACAAAAGGACAAGTACTGTATGATTGTGCTATTAGGAACTAAATATATTGTGTAAACACATGGAGTTAATGATTAGAATATAGGTCACCAAGAAATAGAATGAAGATGGAGAATGGAAAGCTGAGGGTTAATCCATGTAGAATTGGTAAAAAATTGTTTGTGGGTCTTTGAAAATGAATAGAAATGGTGAAAGCACATCATAGTGTTTGTAACTAGCTGAGCTAGTTACATATGGGTATGACAGTGATTGTAAGGGAAAGTCTAAGGTTATGCATATTACTAGAAAGACAGCTAAAAAATGTAACATGGACTATATAATATGGTGAAATATGTAAAATACAAATATATTATAATATTGGATATATAAGGCTGTTTTTACAAAATATAATTACAAATAAACTAGAGAGACAGAAACAGAATAGCAACTATGTATGAAAGGGTATCACAGAGATATCGAGAAGTGATGAGGTTTTTTTGTTTATTATTTTCATTGGAATAATGAAAGTGTTCTAATAATGACTGAAGTGATGAATGAACAACTATGTAATTATGCCAAATACCATTGATTGTACAGTTTGGATGGATTTATGCTTTATTAATATGTATCAATAAAATTGATTTGTTAACATAATTTCTCTTTAAAAAGGGCTTTCAAATAATGATAAACAAGAGCAATCTTGAAACAGAAGCCCTGCAATGCAGCAAGAGAATATATCACTGCACCTCCTCAAAATACCCAGAGTTACAAATTCATATAGCAATCAGATAATAAAGGAGCTCATGTCTGTTCTTGAAATACATCAATAGTCAAGTAAGGAAGTCATTTTCTGCTTCCTTGTCTCTGAGCTACTGGAGCACTCTAAGTGTTCAGTTGTGTGAGGAAGTTCCAAGTCTGTATATGTTTATAAGAAAGGAGAATAAAATGAGGCTGAACCTGCAACATAGTGAGTGGAACATATTTAATAGAAATAACTAATCATGTCAATGGCTTGAAAGCAAACAAAATAATGAGAAAAAATAACATTACAATGTTAATTTATATACATATACAGTCATCTCGTTATATTAAATATGACAGTATTGGCCATTTAAGTAAACATGACTAAAACACTGATGTCATAGTCATGAAAAATTATTGTTTTAGTGAAAATCTATGCATTGTCTAAAGAACAACCTCCAGTTTTATGTAATTTGATTTTATGGGAGCTACTTTGCAAGTCTATAAATTGTAGCTAACTGATAAAAAGGCAAAATATTCCTGTCTCTAAACATACAAACTCTGTCTTGTCAGGTAGCAATTCAAGTGATTTCCCTACCCCATTATGGAAGAAATTAATTTTGCCTCCATTATTACATCCATTTTAATAGCCCTGATTTCTAAAACTGTCTGTTCTTTAGATATTCTTTTGAATCTTTTATAACATTCGTCTGATTTCCTCATTATGATTTAAATAAAATATTTAGCATTAATTCATATTTATATCTGTATGGGAGTCATAATTTTACCCTGTGTTTCAAAACAGTTAACACTGATGTCACAATTAACTGTACAAAGTCATTATTGGTATGTCTAAATCTACTTTTTTTCCTGCTCAACATATTTTCTCTCTCCCCTCTCAGTCTTCAAGCTTTGCTTTTTTTTAAAAAAGATTTATTTATTTATTTATTTATCCCCCTCCCCAGTTGTCTGTTCTCTGTGTCTATTTGCTGCGTCTTCTTTATCCCCTTCTGTTGTTGTCAGCGGCATGGGAATCTGTGTTTCTTTTTGTTGCGTCATCATGTTGTGTCAGCTCTCCGTGTGTGTGGCACCATTCCTGGGCAGACTGCACTTTCTTTCGTGCTGGGCGGCTCTCCTTACGGGCACACTCCTTGCGCGTGGGGCTCCCCTACACGGGGGACACCCTGCGTGACGCGGCACTCCTTGGTGCATTAGCACTGCACATGGGCCAGCTCACACAGGTCAAGGAGGCCCGGGGTTTGAACCATGGACCTCCCATGTGGTAGACAGACGCCCTAACCACTGGGCCAAGTCCATCGCCAAGCTTTGATTTTGTATGTGTGCATATGTTTGTGTGTATATGTATATTGTAAATGACAAAATGTACCAAAAAATAAGTAGAACTCATGACTACACATCTCACCTGTATCTGTACCTATACAAATGCCTTATAGTACAAATTCTCAAAAGTGGCAAAAATGAATAGGCTCATTAGCAGAACCAAATATATAACTCCTCTGTATCACATAAAAACAAGAGGCAAAATTATGTAAACTTAAAATTATGCAGAGTAATTGATGTTTCAGTATTCTTTCTTTGCTGGAAATGGTCTAGGCATCCAATGAATATCATTACCTAACTCAATTTAGTGCAAGTTCAAAGTTTTAAGTTATCTAGAAGAGCTTACTAATTATCTTCAAGCTGGCTACAAAATATAATTACTTGTTGAAATAGCTTTTTCAGAATAATTATATAATTTTTTAAAATACATATTTACATCTTTCATAATCTTAAAAATTGAGAGAAAATAGCACTAATTTATTTGATCAGTAATACTGAATAAGTTTAGGAAGAACATATGCAAGTAGAATTAAAATGGAATCTTGCATTATATTTATTTAGCATTGAAAACTCAGAGACAACCATTTTTATTACACGAAAAAATGTTAAACTAACATTTAAAAGCTTTTTTTTCTTTTTAAAGAAGATTTAGATTACATAAATATAATATAACATAAATGTTGCATAAAAATTACAGGGGATTCCCATATCACCCACTCCTCCCCTCCTACACTTTCCCACATTAACATTTTTCATTAGTGTGGTACATTTATTACAACTGATGAACACATATTGAAGTATTTTCTATTAACTATGGGTTATAGTTTACATTATAGTTTGCACTTTGTCCTACACAATTTTATACACAAAATGTATAACGGTCTTTATCCATCATTGTAACATCATGCAGGACAATACCAATGTCCCCAAAATGCCACTATGTTACATTTATTCTTCCCTCTCCTTCCCCTCGGAATCCCTGATGGCAACTGTCTTTATAACAATGATAAAAGTTCTTATAACAAGTCTATAATAGAATAATAATAAGACTTCTTTATTCTATTTTTCTGTACCCAGTCTTGAGGATTTTGTAATGGTGATGCCCATTTTGTTAATGCACATCTTGTTCACCAAAGATTTACCTAAATTATGTGAACTTGAATTTTATAAATATTTTTTCAGTTGATTTTTGTAATACATTTATTTTTAACCTATCACACTGAAAGTCTTAGAAAATCACTTTCTTTAACTTCTGGGAATTTTAGAAAAGTTCAATTTATACAAGTAGTTACTTGTCTCAAAATTAATCAGAAGAAAGATCCTATAATATATATTATAACCTAATTTGATAATTTAAGACATAATCTGATTTTATGCTTTAGAAGACAGGCTTCAGCTCTCAAACACCTTTACCCTCTCACATATACCTCCCCTATCTCCAGCTTTTCAATCTTATATCACAAGTTTCCTTTTCACAGTACTCTTTGCTGGTGAGAACAAAAGTTTCCAATAATATGTAAGCTTAGAGATTTTGAAAACCGTCTTTGACAAAACATCAAACATTCTCAATAAAAATATAGTTCAAACCTTAAGAGAAGTAAAGAACATCTGCAGAGCTCAGGAACAAAGCAAGATCAGTAGATCACTCAGGTCATCAAGCCCTGAAGCCAATCAAATACCTTAGGGTCCTGTGAGGATGAGGTGAGAACTGTAGACAAAGTCTTCCAATCCTTAAAGCACTGGGAGCCAGATAAGAGCCACTCTGCACAAGACCGGAATGGGAACTGGAAAAGTAAACCAGGAAAGAAACCTTGCCCAGAATTTCAACAAGAAAGGCTGTGTCTCAGGCCTTGATGCTGGATAAATGAATCATGTCTCAGGAGGCTACTGGAGGATATGCTACACTACCATATGAGGAAGTGAATCAAGGAAATGGAAGATAATATAAGAAGGAAATGGACGGAAAATTGAAGACCTGAAGAAAGAACAACTGGAAGTCTCAAGATAATGGTAAAGAGCAAGCCTGGAATGATAGATGTGAATAAAATCTTTCAACCAGTCCATATTAAAACAGCGTATCTTGGGAGGTAAGAATATGGAGGGTTGAAATGACAAAAAGAATCAGATTGAAATCAGATCGTACATGGAATAAGTTTTACTTTGTTACAACCCAACTCTTGAAGGGCGTAAGTTGGTGAGAGAGCAAGACCAAAGGAAACACTAGGCATTTAATCAGGTATAAGCTTTATCAGGACTTACGAACAGGAGAGACTCTGATGACCATCTGTCAAAGAATGAATGAATTTAGTGCTCTGCAGAGATGAGAAAATGAGAGGTAATAAATGAGGGGTTTCAGAGCAAGGACATTCCATAGGGTATAAGAACAGGGTTTCTGCTAGGGTCACATGAAGCATACACATGGGGAGAGGTGATGTTTTCACTATACACTTAAGAAGGTATTTACCAAGAATGCTTACTGCTTTGGGAAAATTATAGTTTATGTAGCCATCTATACATTTCTTTCCTCTCGGGGAGGGTTGCTAACCTTTAACTTATGTCTAGGTCACATAGGTGGCTAGATGTTGAGGACTTAGGGGGGCCATGGTCCCCACAAGTTTCAAGGAATAAGAGGATCCTAAGTAGGGGGAATTGACAAATACCCCAAACAACTTGCAAGATCTCTTTCTTCTCACATTGGTCATGCTCTGGCCCAGGTAAACTCATAAACTTTCTATGTAAAGTGTGCAAACACCACACTTAACAAACAGAGCCATTTATGTAATGGGAACCTCCGTTTTATACAGTGTTAACTCACTTGTGTGACTTTTCCTGGAAGCCAAATCTATAGATGCGAGGTTTGTTAAACATAAACAATCCAGGATAACTAGGGGCAGTCTACTAATGGCATTCCTTAAGTTTGGAGTATCTTGCTTGCAAAAATCATTTACTTTGTTTCCAGGAAGTCTGTCATTAACACGTACATGAGGAAATTAGATCAGGTCACCTGCTTTCTTTCTTTCCCAGGAGTGTCCCCACCCCTGATAAAGAAAGTTTATCAGTTCTTCTATTTTAGCCATTTACCTTCCAAAATTTATCATATCTTTATCTAGCCTTAGGTAATTGTGGTTTTAAGCTTATTCATCACTGCATTTCAATGGTCTGACAACTTGATAGTGAGGCAATCATTTCACTTCAAACTGATGTTGGATATTCCCAATATGAAATAGAGTGTCTGAATTTGCAGACCAAATCTACAATTTTAGTTGGATAAGACATAAATTTAGTGAATTTATTTTAAAATTTCTTTCAGAATGATAGCATATAATGACCCAGACAGTGGTGGCACAAATCATCTGTGGAGGAAAAACAAATCATAGCAGGTCTCAAATAATTTTTACAAATAGTTTCACAAGGAAAATAAGCATCTGAAAGTGATTAAGTAAATAAATAAGCACCAAAGGAAACAAGACACCATGAACAAGAACATGCAAAATTAAGAAATACATGAAACAGGCTGAAAAATGTCATTTATTGGAATTGAAAATGTAAAATGATCATTGCCTAATGTATTTTTTAAAATAAAAAAAAAACAAAAAAAAACAAAAACCCACAATATCTTCAGCCAAGAGAATGAATAATCAGTTAAATTTGTAAAGGAAAAAGAGGAATAAAAGTTTTAGAAATTAACTGAAAGCTGATCCATATATTACTACAGAAAGAAATAAAGAAGGAAAGAATGAAAATAAAATTATGTTAACGTGAAGAACTAAAATATACTTTCTTTTAAATTGAGGAAGTACTGGGGACTGAACCTGTGACCTTATACTTGGAAGAGAGGTACTCAACCACTGAGCTTCTTCTGCTCCCTATATTATACTTTTAATTAAAGAGACAGGGAAAAGGAGACAGAAAGGAAGAAAAGTATGATTTGAAGAGATAAAGGTTGAAAATTTGCCTAACCTGAGAGTAGGAAACAATTTATAAATTCAAGATGTCCAGTGAATGTCAAACATGATATATAAAAAGAAAATGAAGATAAGAGCAATCAGAGTGAAACTAAGGAATAGAAGAGAGAGAATAGCTTAAAAGTAGACAAAAAATAAAAATGACATTTAAATGAGTAGTGATAATGAAGTCAGAAGCCATCAACCTAAAAATATATCTTTGCAAAAAAAAATTAAGAATAAGAATGGAATACAGGCTTTTTTGGGATGAAAACAAAACTGAGAGTGTTTGCCAAAAGCAGAATATCATTCCAGCAAATTCCAAAGGATGTACATCAAGTAAAAGGAAAATAATCCTAGATGGAAAGTCTGTGATGCAAAAAGGAAGAGAAAGAAAAGAAAATCATAAATATGGTAAAAACAAACAAACAAACAAACAAAGTGGATTTGATGATGTAATACATAAGGAAATTTGTTAAGGCTAAAAGAAAAAGAGGAAGAAATTATAATAAAATCACTACAGATGCTGGGAGAACTGGATATCCATAACCAAAAGAAAGAAAGAAGACTCCCATTTCACACCTTATACAAAAATGAACTCAAAATGGATCAAAGACCTAAATATAGAAGTAAGTAACATAAGGCTCCTAGAAGAAAATTTAGGGAAACATCTTCAAGACCTGGTGGTAGACGATAGATTCCTAAACCTTACACCAAAAGCACAAGCAATGAAAGAAAACAGAAAGATGGGACCTCCTCAAACTTAAACTCTTCTATGATGACTTCATCAAAAAGGTGAAAAGGCAGCCCACTCAATGGGAGAAAATATTTGGAAACCACATATTCGATAAGGGTTTGGTTTCCATTCTATATAAAGAGATCACACAACTCAACAATAAAAGAGCAAACACTGAAAATAAAATGGACAAAAAAATTAAATAGACATTTCTCCAAAGAAGAAATACAAATGACCAAAAAGCACATGAAGAAACATTCTATATCACTAGTTATTAGGGAAATGCAAATTAAAACAACAATGAGATATCATCTATCACTGCAAAAATTGGCCATTATTTAAAAAACAGACAACAATAAGTGCTGGAGAGGATGTGGAGAAATAGGAACATTCCTTCACTGTTGGTAAGATTGTAAAATGATGCAGCCCCTTGGAAGACAGTTTGGCAGTTCCTCATGAGCTAAATATATAACTGCCATATAATTCAGCAATTCCTCTACTAGGAATAAGTCCAGAAGAACTATAAACTATGACACAAACAGACATCTGCACACTAAAGTTGACAGAGGCATTATGCACAGATGCCAAAAGATGGAAACAACCCAAATGTCCATCAACAAATGAATGAACAAACAAAATGTGGTATATACATAAGATGGAATACTATGCTGCAGTAAGAAGAAATGAAACTGGGACACATATGATAACATGGATGAATCTTGAAGACATTATACTAAGCAAAGCAAGTCAGACACAAAAGGACTAAGTGCATGATCTCATTAGTATGAACTAAATACAAAGAATAAACACAAGGAGATAAAACCTAGAGTATAGGTTATTAGAAGATAAGAGGAGGGTTGAGAAGAACTACTGATGCTTAATGTATGTAGAAGTTTTAATTAACTTGACTGTAAAAGTGTGGAAATGGATAGAGTTGATGGTAACACATTATAGTGAGTAGCAACTAGTTTATAAATGGGATTGTGGCTGAAAAGGGTAGTCTGGGAAAGTAAATGTCACTTGAAAGCTAAAGAACAATCTGGGGACTGAATAACACCATGAACCCAGAGGTGAATGAGAATTGTGGTTGAGGGTACAAATGCAAGAGCACCCTTCTGTGAGCTACAGCAATGTATATCGTTACAGCAGGGTGGTGGGAGTGTGGAGAAGCATGGGAAAACAACAAGTGATATGATCTGTAGAATGTGGTTATCAGCAATACTTTAATATTCTTGCATCAATGCCCAAGTTGTACTGTGTTGATAATGGGGAACGATGGTAAAAGTGTGCTAAATGTACGCTATGGGCTATGGTTGATGGTAATAGTCTGATGATATTATCTCATAATCTGTAAAAAATGTTCCACCATGGTGTGGTGCTTTGGTGAAGGGGTGTTATATGGGAATTCTACACATGTGCATGATTGTTTTGTAAGTTTACAGCCTCTGTAATAAAAATACATTTTTAAAAAAAGAGTGGATTGAGGGAAAAATACACCAAATGTAAGATAGGAACTATAGTTAGTAATATTTTGATGATGCTCTTACACAGTTTGTACCAAATGTTTCACAATAATGCAAGGTGTTGGTGGAGGGGTGATGTTTGAAACTCCTGTATGATGTTATGCATGCTTATTTTGTAAATTCACAATCTTTACTATATGCTTATTGTTTATGTATGTTCTTGTATTAATGATATACTTAAATAAAAATATATTTTTAAAAAGTGCTACAGTTCTGTAGTTGTCTCATTTAGATGATACACAAATTAAAAATATAAAATAATATTATGAATAAAATTATCACAACATATAGGACAACTTAAATGAAATGAACAAATTCCTTACAGAACAAAATTTACAAAAATTGACCCAAGAAGAAGCAAACTGAATTTATAATAAATATTTCTACAAAGAGAACCCCAGGTCCAGATGGCTTCACTGATGAATTTTGTTAAATAATTTCAGAACATACAGGACAAGGAAACAATTCCCAATTTATGTCATTACCCTGATACCAAAGCCAGTCTTGTTTACTCCAGAAATCAAAAGTTGGTTTAACATTTGAAAGCTAATCAGTGTAATTCACCATACCAAGTGAATAAATGAGGGGGGAAAAAAAACATGGAATTATCTCAGCAAACTATGATATGAAGGGAATTTACTCAACCTGATTAAGAACATTTATGAACCTGACCCTTAACTTTATTCTTAATTATTATAAACTAAACGATTTTACCCTTACACTTTAAAAAAGACAAACAGGGAAGTGGACTTGGCCCAATGGATAGGACATCCACCTACCACATAGGAGGTCCATGGTTCAAACCCCGGGCCTACTTGACCCGTGTGGAGCTGGCCCATGTGCAGTGCTGATGCATGCAAGGAGCACCCTGTCACACAGGAGTGTCTCCCACGTAGGGGAGCCCCACGTGTAAGAAGTGCGCCCTGTAAGGAGAGCCATGCAGCGCAAGAAAAAGTGCAGCCTGCCCAAGAATGGCGCCGCACACACGGAGAGCTGACACAACAAGATGGAGCAACAAAAAGAAACACAGATTCCCGGTGCCACTGATAAGGATAGAAGCGGTCACAGAAGAACACACAGCGAATGGACACAGAGAGCAGACAACGGGGGGAGGGTGAGAAATTAATAAAAAATAAATAAATAAAAAAGACAGACATGTAAGCATATATCTTCTATTCTATATTGTACTGGAGATTCTAGATTGTGCAATAAGGCAAGGACAAGAGATAAAAGACATAAAAATAGGAAAGAAAAAGTAAGAATGTATTCACAGACAAAATAACTATATGCATGGAAAATTGCAAATAATTTGTTAAAAATATAAAACTTGTAAAACTAATGAATTTTAAAAGTTTAAATATGTAAGATCAAAATACAAAACTCCATGGATTTCTACATATTATCAACTTATAACTATATATATAATAAACAATTGAAAACGAAATTTTAAAAATTAACAATTGTGTACTAAAATATCAGATATGCAGAGATAAATATATGGAAGACTTCTGCACTGAAAACTGCTAAAGAGTTCTGACACAAGTTAAAGAAATCCTAACTACATGGAAATATACAGTGTTCATGAAATTGAAAATTCAATATTTAAAAAATATCAATTCTATACAAATTGACTTATAGATTTATAGCAATCCCAATTAAAATCCCAATGAGGGTTGTTTTTTGGGGGTAGAATTTGATAATACTATTCTTAAATGTATATGGAAGTTCAAAGCACCAATGCTTTCCAAAGAAATTTTTAAAAAATAGTAGTAATCCATACTCTATCTGATTTCAAGATTTACTATAAAACTACTGGAATGAACGGAGGGTGATATTGGCATATGGATAGACGATTTAATGGATTTAAAATAGAGCAGGCATCACAAATGTTTTCAAGGACCAGATGGTAAATATTTTAGTTTTGAGGGGTCATGTAGCTTCTCTCATAATTGCTCAACTCTCCCATTGTAGCACACAGATAATATGTCCACAAATTGGCATGACAGGGTTCCAATGAAACTTTACAAAAATCAGATGATGTGACAGATTTAGACTGCTGGCCATAGTTTACTAACCCCTGGAAAAGAGAGTATAGCGACAGACCTAATCTATTTTTAATTTAATTTCAATTAAATGGAATGTTTTTCAATGACAGATTTTTTTTCAACAAAGGTGCTATAACATTTTGTAACTTAGATGTAAAAGGAAATGTATTTCCTTCCTTTCTTTAAACAATGCAGCAAGGTAGATTTCAAGTGAAACATAGACCTAAATATAAAAGGTAAAATAAAACAAAATAAGACAAAAAAAAATCTTCTAAAATAAACATAGGAGTAAATATTCATAATTTTGGCACTGGAAATGAAATCCTAGATAAAACAGGAAAAGTCCAAAGCAAAATATTTTAAAAATGATATATTAAACCTCCTCGAGGTGAAAACTTTTTGCTTTTGAAAAGATAAGCTCAAACTTGGGAAACTATTCACAATACATATATCTGACAACATATATTCATATGTATAAAGACAAAAATGTAAGTCAATAGTATGAAGACATTCCAACAACAGCAGCAAAATTCACTATAGATTTGAAAAGATTTTTGAGGTCACAAATAAGAACATCAAATCAAGAGATGGTCAACATGATTTGTCACTAGAAATAAGTGAATTTAAATCACAATATGATATCTGCACACACCCACTAGAATGATGGGTCTCAAATATTTTGGCCTCAAGACCTCTTATACTTTTAAAAATGATCAAGAACCCAAATAAACTGTAGTTTTTATGTTATATCTGCCATAATAAAAGTGACAAAATTTTACAACTATATAGAAATTCTCTAAAGTAAAAATAATGAACTCAGTCCATATTAACATAAATGACATTTTATAAAAATATAGCTATATTTTCAAAATTAAAAAAGTAGTAAAACTCTCGCATTGTTTGCTAATTTTACTAAATCTATTTAATGATTGAATTAATAGTAGACAGCTCAATTCCCATATCTGCTTTTGTATTTAATCCATTTTATATGTGATTTTTGTTGAAAAATGTAAAGTAAGTTTGGCCTCATATAGGTATGTCATTGAAAATGTAAATAATATTTTATTAGCCTTTTCAAAAATTTTTTGAATATCTATCTTTGATACTGCACTGAAACTCAACAAGAGGTTGTTTCTTAAAGGCTAATTTCAATGTGGAATCAGAAGCCATATCAACAAACTTTTCATACTCTATATTTCAAATACACTTGGCTGTCTTGAGATTTGAATGATTTTTTTACTTATGCATGACTGCATTATGCACTTAAAAGACATCGTTTTTTTCAAAAATACTTACAGAATTTTGAAGATCTTACAAGCTTTGATACATTTCAATATATATATTGAAAGATAACATTAATAACACCACCAATTTCACATGAAAACCTTAAGTTCTGGGGTGCTCAAACAGTGGATACAAGTTTTTCAATGTTCCAATGTTTACTTAATGTTTAAATGCTTCCATTGTAAACAAATATTGGCAGCTTTACCTAGATGACAGACTCATTTCATTCATTTTTTTTAGAAGAAGCCTGCCAAAATCCAACTCTGATTAACCATCATTTGTCCATCAGTTGTTATTTTAAAGATTGAACTACAAAAAGCAATGGCTAGTTTACTTCACAAATTTAAAAAAAGAAGTACAATTGGTTTTCTTCAAGTAGCCATTTTACTTCAGTGTGTACAGAATAGTAAAAATCTATGTACTCAAATGCTTAAATTTAACAAAATTATTTTTGCTGTTTCATGAAGGGCATTCTTAATTGAAACTGGCTTTTTTCTGTGAGTGATTTGTGGTGAAGAATACCTTTCAAATGTCAAAATAGTAGAAAAGTCAAATATTGTCTTTTTTATCTTTTTAAATTTTACTTTTAAAAAGCTTTAGATTACATAAATATTACATCAAAAATATAAGGTATTGCCATATACCTTATCACCTCCCCCTACCACATTTTTCGCCTTAACAACTTCCATTGGTGCAGTACATTAGTTACAAATGATGAACACATCTTGAAGTATTGCTACCAACCATGGTCTATAGTTTACATTATGGTTTACATTCTGGCCTGTACAATTTTATAGGTTTTGGCAAAATGTGTAATGTCCTATATCTGTCATTGCAACGTCATGCAGTTCAATTCAGATGTCCCCAAAATGCCCCATTTTATACTTATTCTTCCTTCTCCCTTCTCTGGTGACCACTGCCTTTATATCAATGTAACAAGTTCTTCCAATACTAGAAAAATGATGTCTACTTTAGTCCATGGTTGAATTCTCCCCCTTTATGTTTGTTCATTCCTGGATTTTGAGGATTTGGGGATGGTGATGCCTTCCCTGCTTTTCATTTGAGAAGGGGCTTTGATCTCATACTGCAGATGGATGGAACTGTCTTGCTTGCAATTATAGATATTCTCTGTTTTTTGAGATGGCATTGACAATCATCTTTATTTTGTTAGTTGTACTGGGTGAGTCCGATGAACTGGAGAGTAGGTGTTGGCTGCAACCCTGCTGAGATTCAGGGCTCAACCGGTATATGAACAAACTGAAGATTTAAGTCTCTGGGACACATATTTAATGGATATTTTGCTAATTATAGGTGCATATAAAAGAGGTAGAAGAACTATATGTAAGAAAATTTCAAACGAGTCCAGCTCTGGTACACTGGGGGGATAGGTTGATATATATTCCAAGGTAAGGTCCACGGACAGGATGCCAAGTTCCTGAGGTTGTTTGCCCTGACTATAGTGTCTAGATGTCTCTACAGCCCACACAAGCACTGCTATTTGAAGTAATATTTATTGTGACAGTCAGTGAGAGTTCCTGAGATATGCAGAAGGGTAAACTTTTATATTAGTCAGACAATGGGTGCTGATTCAAAATACCAGGAATTGGTTGGTTTTTATAAAGGGTATTTCTTTAGGGTAGGAGCTTATAGATACCAGTCCATAAATCATGAGTCAGTTCCCTCACCAAAGTCTATTTTCATGTGTTGGAGCAAGATGGCTCCTCACATCTGCAAGGGTTCAGGCTTCCTGGTTCCTCGGGGCTCAGCCCCTCTGTTTTCTCCACAAGGTCACTGTAGACTATAAGGCTTTCTAGGCACTGCCCAAGTACTCTACGGATCCTTGCCACTCCATTAGAGAATGTAGCAGAACTCCCCAGGATGGGAATTCAATATCCTTTCAATTATTGTGTGGCTCTCCACCCACTGAGAAAACACCCCATGACCACTTGAACGCATTCATTTTCCATAGAGGCAGGCACCAGGTGCACCCCTTCCCACAATCCCCCAACCACTGTAAACTAACTACATATTAAAAATAATAAAAAATTTAAAAATATATAAAAAATAAAAATAAAATAATTTTTTGCATTGTGTCTTTCCTCACCATAAGAGCTGTTATCTTTTATGTACAGTGACAATTTCTTCTGTATATTCCCCCAGGGTCTTATTTTTCCATTGTATTTTCAAAGAAGCTTTAGGTTATAAAAAAATCACATAGAAATTACAGGGCATTCCCATATACCCCACTTGCTCCCCCCTCTCACATTTTCTCCTATTAACATCTTACATAAGTATGGTACATTTATCACAATTGATGAACAAATATTGAAGCATTGTTACTGACCACAGTCAATGCTTTACATTATGGTTTATATTTTGCATTGTACACTTTTATATATTTTGGCAAAACATGTAATGGCCAATATCAACCACTGCAAGATCATGCACAGCAATTCCAATGCCCTAAAAATGCCCTATGTTCCATCTATTCTTTCCTTCCCCTTCTTTCAGAACCCATGGTAACCACTAACTTTCAATTTTGGAAGAATAAGTTCATAGTTACATGCATTCATATGGAGAGTTTGACATATTGATCTATTTTCTTTTATTAGTCATTGCTTAGGTTCTTGAGGGATTCTTGCCCCTCTATAAGGTCCTTATATTTTCCTAGAATAGATGTGCAGCTATTGATTAATTTTAGATTATATTAAATTATAATAATTTAAGATTAATTTTAGATTATATTTAAATTATAATAATTTAAGTATTAATTTCTAAGATAAAAAATAAATAGAAACAGTATGGATTTAATTAAAAAATAGTGGAGGGGAAAATACAGAACTTAGAAATCATATTTAATCAATCCCAGAGAAGGCAAGAAAGAAACCAAGATGGTAGATATAATTATATTAATTGTAAATCATTAAATATTCCTACTAAAAGATAAATATAAAAAATGGCTAAAAATAACAAAACAACAATAAATAAAATAGCAATAGAACCTGCCAGAGTTCAATCATATGCTATATACAAGACATATCTATAATATTAGGATTCATGAAGGCTGAAAAAACAAAGAATGGAAAAGCAAGACACCAGAAATCGCAGGTTGCTAAAGATTATACATCACAGTTTTGTTTATATAAAGGTAAAACAGGCAAGACTGTAAAGCATAATGATTAGGGATATAAATACTGATAGAAAAACTAAAATAACAAAGGAATTCTTTTTTATTTTTTAGGGCTCCCTTTAAGAAGAGAGGAGATGGAATCAGGGAATGCATCAAAGTCTAATACAGCAGTGTTTATTTCTTAACCTGTATGATAGTTTTGCTTGTAATTAGAGTTTATATTCTTTATATATGTATTTTTACAAACCTCTATTAATAAGTTAATTTCATTTTTAAGCTATGAATTATTAATTGTTCTAGCACCATTGACTGAAAAGTTCATCATTTACTCAGTGATCTGTGATGACATTCTTATATCAAATATTTAAATAACTTAAAGGAAATGCCAGATTCAACTCATAAAATTTATAAAACTTTATATAAACTTTATAGAAATAATTAGAGAATAATTAATATCTGGAATATATGTATGATCAATAGACATAAGACAAACAGCTCTATAGAAACTGTCAAAAGACAGAAGCAGTCATTTCATAGAAGAGAAACAAACGGCTAAAAATAATATGCATGTTAATATAATTTACCATGTTAACAGATTAATCTATTATTCATCTCATTTGATGATAAATCATTTGATTTAATCCAACTTTCACTCTTGAGAAAAAATGCAAACTTTTTAAACTAAAAAGGAACTTTTCTAGTTGATTATCATGTATCTGTTAAAACATACAGCAACTATCATACCAAAGGAAGCATGTTAAAATCAGTCTATGAAATCAAGGACAGACACTTGCTCTACTGGGTTACAAAGTTTGTGAGACTTCTCAGGTTCCCTTGACCCCCTTCTTCCCATTTGGTTAACATTCTTCCACTTTTAGACTCAGACAAAGTACCCCACAAGATGAGACATGGAACCTGGCTTCCTGAGCAGCTATCAGATAATACAACTCAAACATTCAGAAGTTATTGGACTTTATCCAATGAAAAGTGAGAAACCGGAGCCATGAGGCATATAAGTTCTCCCACCTTTACCTATTTTGGTGAAGATTCAAATATGTAGTTCTTCCTTCTCTGGAAAATCTCCATCTGCCAAGCAAACACATCAAATGAGTAATCTGCTATGTTCTTTGTGGCTCATTTTAACACATTTTACTTCATTATTTTGCATCATGCATTGCTCCAGTTCCTTTTGTTTTGCCATTCTGATTTACCATGTGGACTTTCACCTCACAAAATGAGTAAAACTGAGGCTCTACTTTCTGAAGAGCCTGGGCTAAGACACCTCTTCTCCCTACTTCTATTCAGAATTGCATTAGAGACGCTAGTAAGCATATGAAAAGTAGAAAAAGAAATGAGAGACAAAAAGATTGGATTGTTAAAAAAAACAATTATCAATTTTCAGATACTATGACTGTCTAGGTACAAAACACAAAAGAACCAAAGGATAAGTCATCAGAATAAACACGAGAGTTTAATAAAGTTAGTTACTTGCTAAAAGATCTATATACAAATATTGAATTCAACTGTGTTTCTCAATACCAGTAATGAAAGTTTAGAAAAATGCATTTTAAAGAAAATAGGCTGAGTCTCGAAGCCAAACTCAGCATGTAAATGCAATGCCTTCCCCCCAGCGTGGGACATGACACCCGGGGATGAGCCTCCCTGGCAACGAGGGACCACTATCAACTACCAACTGATGATGCAACTGGAAAATGACCTTATACGGAAGGTTCAATGCGGATCAGCAGAATATCCATGTCTACATAAAATACCATGACTTTAAAATGCTGTTTGACCTAAAGTAAGGGGGAAATGGAAAGGAGAAATGAGTTTATATGGCTACGAGTTTCTAAAAAAGAGTCTGGAGGCTGGCAGAAGGATTGCCCTCATGCACAACTGAGCAGAGTCAGAGAGACAGATAAAGCAGATACAACCCCCAGATATTGGTTCCTTTGAGGGCTAAAGAGACCCATGGGAGTTATGGTCATGGCCGATGGGGTTAACTACCAGGGCAGATGGCCCCTCTTTGGAAATGGTGTTTATGTGTGATGAATCTGGACTCAGATGGGATCTCCCTTCATAAGACTTTCATGCTAATGTGCTGGAGGTGCAGTTAATGTTGGGGTTTAAGATATATTTAGGGGATTTGAATCTCTGGACTGACAATGTGATAGCCAGATCCTGAGCCTCAACAGACTCCAGCACCTACAATCTGATTTATTGGACTTACCACACTCAGCTAAGATGGAGGTGAAGGACAACCACCACACCATGGAGCCTAGAGTGATTACAACTGAAAATGGGAGGATTGCATCCAGCATCCAGGTGGAATCTGAGCCTCCTCTTGACATAAAGGTGCAATGGACACAACCAATCCAGTGTCCACATAGAAGAGGTGGCATTGGATTGGGAAAAGTGGACATAATGGACAAAGGGTATGGGGAAAGGCAGGAAGAGATGAGAGGTGGAGGCGTCTTCGGGACATGGAGCTGCCCTGGATGGTGCTTCAGAGGTAATCACCGGACATTGTAAATCCTCACAGGGCCTACATGATGGAATAGAGGAGAGTATGGGCCATGATGTGAACCAATGTATATGAGGTGCAGAGGTGCCCAAAGATGTACTTACCAAATCCAATGGATGTGTCATGATGATGGGAACGAGTGTTGTTGGGGGGGGGGGAGAGGGGGGGTGGGGGGGTGGGGTTGAATGGGACCTCACATATATATTTTTAATGTAATATTATTACAAAGTCAATAAAAAATAAAAAAATTTAAAAAAAAAAAAAAAAAAAAAAAAAAAAAAAAAAAAAGAAACAACCAAAAAAAAAAAAAAAAAAAAAAAAAGAAAATAGGCTATAATAGCAATAAAATATGTCTTTGGGAAAAAATCTGATAAATTTTCTTAAAAAATAAATTTTATAAAATTGTATTGAATGGTTTATCACAGTATCATAGGAATTAGACTTTGCAGAATTGTGGGAGAGGCTAGGAAAGTTAAGGTCCTGAAGGGGATGGTTGGAGAGCTGACAAGTCTCCAACCAGGGACCATGTAGGGGAGTTGGTGAAGAAGTCCACTGAAGGTTATTGCCTTTCATCATGTGGTGGGCCTGAAATTGCTATGGGTTAGAAGGACAGGCAAAAGGGAAGAAAAACTCGATGCAAAAGTGAGAGGAAATATGGATAAACTGGATTTCACAGGAAAAAATGGAACCCATGATGACAAACTGAAACCTACATGCACAATCTCAAATCCAGTTTTTCTTTCAGTACAGAACAGTTTTGCCAGATACAGAGTCCTTGGCTGGTAGTTTTTCCCTTTCAGTACTTTAAATATATTTTTGCCACACTCTTTTTCACCTCCACGGCTTCTGATGAGAGGTCAGCACTTAATCTTATTGAAGTTTCCTTGTATGTGATAATTTTCTCTTCTCTTGCTGCTTTCAGAATCCTCTATATCTGATATATGTCATTCCGTATAGTAGGTGTCTTGAGGTAGATCTATCAGGATTTATTCTCTTTGGGGTGTATTGTACTTCTTAAATATTGTTATTTATGTCTTTCATAAGGTTTGGGAAGTTTTTGGTCACTATTTCCTCAAATATTCTTTCTTCCCATTTTTCCATTTTCTTCTTCTTTTGGGACACCAAAAATGTGAACGTTTGTGCATTTCACAATGTCGCTCAATTCCCTGAGACTCCTTTCCATTTTTTTTCCCCATTCTCTTCTCTTTATTTTCTCCTTTCTTTTCTAGTTTGGATGTTCTGTCTTTGGAATCAATAATTTTGTCTTCAAGCAATTCAAATCTGCTCTTATGTGCCTCTAATGTATTTTTAATCTAATCCATCATGTCTTTCATTCCTATAAACTCTGTTACTTTTATTTTCAGGCTTTCAAATTGTTCGTTATTCTCACTCAGTGCTATCTTAACATCTCTTATCTCTTTAGTCATATTTTCTTGCAATTATTTGAACTGATTTAAGAAATTTTTGTCATTATCATTGATTGATTTTCTTAAATCCTGTCTCTCTTCAGAATACTTGGTTTGTTCCTTTGCTGATGTCTAGACATCTGAATATGTTGGTGAATTTTCTCTGATGGCCAACCTCTTTCTCTTGCTAAGAGTTCCCCCTGCCCCCCAGCTTCTTCTTTGATATTTGATTCAATTAACTCTAAGTCTTTAAAACTGTCCAGCATAAGTTTTCAAAATCTGTCCAGGGACTTGCTACCAGAGTGCAGATTTTCTCCCAGGGGTGTTTAGAGACCTAAAAGCAGTTTTTCTCCTTGCAATTTCCTGACCAGCCAGCAGACAGTGCTCATTGGTGAACCTTTCAAAGGAAGTGTTCCTTTCAATCTCCTCTTTCCTATGCTTTCAGTCTGGCCAGAGTCGAGGTTCAAAGCACGTTTTGCTGGCTGAATTCACTGTAAAGCAGCCCCCCAATTTCCCTCTATTTTCCCTTGTAACTGCTGACAGGAAGGAAGACATCTATTCTCCTCTCAATAAGCTGCAGTGATACAGAGGTTTTATCTCAGTTTAACATCTTGGGGCAGGGGTTTGCTAATGCACATTTGTTGTTTCTGATCCTTTGTTTCTCTGTCCTTTGCCCTCCTTGGCATTGTGTAGCACTGTTCTGATCTGCTGACCCCCAAAACAGGTCCCTGATACAGCTTTTGGCCCATCTGCTCTTGCTTTTGTGAGAGGTGAGCCCTGGCTTCCTACTCTGACATCATCTTCCGAGAACTCCCTCGATTTCTCACATTTTAATTTATCTACCTGCTTAAAGGGGGAAGAGGAAATGGTTTTCTCTCTTATTCCCTTGATTTTCTTTTCTCCTCTCAATTTGGTCTACTCACTGTAGAATGTGGAAGACAATATTCTTTTATTAATGGCTCCAAATCACAGAAGACTTGGTAACTATTTGTTTCTTTTTAGTTGTCATGGGTCCTCCATATGTCTGGTACCTAAATGCTGGCTCTTGTATGAGGTCTGTTTGTTAGTTCTTTAGAAAATACTGGAGCTCCTCTCCCCACCCAGTCCCATCAAAGGAAATCTGGTTAAGTCATGGCTCTTTCTTTCCTTGCCTTCAGCTGTCACCATAAAGGCCTCCAGACAGCTTTTTGCTGCCAGGGTTACCCTCACAGTATGCAACCCCTTTGGGGAAGGGGACATAAAACTAGCAATGAAGCTTAGACTTAAAGCACAAGAACGGTCTCACACCTATGGGAAATTTAAGTCTTATTTTCACTATGCCAAAAGCTGGGGATGGGAGCTGTCTCATGACACTATTTCAGTTCTGTCATCTCTTTCCTGCTCCTCTCATGCTTCAAGCCTTTTGTTGTTGTTGTTCAGTGACTCAATGCTCAGTCAAAAGAAAATCACCCTTTCTTGACAATCTCCCCTTTTCACTCACCCAGAAAGAAGAAAAGGTAGTTGCTTCTGTAAGACATCTCCATTTGCCAAAAAGATTTCTCTTCTCTTCCACGATCTCTTATATTTCTCTTTATCAGCAACTAGTCAATTCAAGTCAACTGAGAGTTTCACAAATAGCACTGTTAAATTATTCCTTGAAGAATTTAATAATGTAGTTCTCAAATACATTTTCTACTGTAAATGTGGTCCTATTCCTAAATATTTGAAGCATAAAAATACTTCTTGAATCAATGATACTCGTATAATTACATAGAAGTTATTAGTAAGCTAATTATTTATAGCATAAAAATTAAGATTCCTTCTGCCCCCCAAAAAACCAAAATTGAACTTTCTAGAATTGATAATAAAAATCCTTGTTACCATAGTTAAAGTATTGTAGCTATAAGTGTTTGAGATCAACACCAATAAAAGATAAAGGGAATGAGTTATAGGCATTTAGAAGCATAGAGGTGTTTTACATGAGTTGTTTGAAAGATAAAATTTCTAGAAATAGATAATTTTTTAAAGTATTACATTGAGGAATTCTGAGTGAATAAGCTGAAATAGGATCAAAGAATTTCCCTCCCCAATACCTGATTACATTAACAAAATATGGTAAAAGTAATACAGCAAAAATTAGTCAATGGAAGGGTTCCACACTCACATCATAACCTTAAGAAAGAAGAGGACATGAAAATAGAGCATTCTAGTGTGGTATGCCAGAGTTGATTTTTTTTTTTTAATTAAAGATTTCATGCTAAATGCTGGATTATATAAGGATAATTTATGAAAGGTGCCTTTTCAAATCTCTCCAACCTCTTAGATATATTCCTTAAAAGTCATGAGAGGAAAAAATAAATTCTCACTAAGACCCAAACATTGACAGAAATGTACTAAATATGTGGCAGCCTCAGGAGTAGGGGAGGTGGAGAACTGTAGAGGCCATTTACAGGTAGAGCTACAACCACAATCTAAGATCATCAGTCATCCCCTAGGGCTGACATGGCTTGCCATTTTTAGGGTTTTTCAATGAACAGGAGAAAAGGGTAAGAAATACACATCAAATAGAAGATGAACTACACATCTGGCTGAGTGAAGTGGGCCTTGATGAAGGGTAGTTAATAGAACTGCAGAGAAGGAATCAGAATAAAGCATCCCTTCAGCTAACCCTCCATATTCTCTCTTTTTTCTATCCTTCCATCCCAAGATTAGCAAATAATTAGCCCTCGAACCATAGCACCCAAAATGAAGACTAAATGAACAAAAATAAAAACTTTGTGAAGGATTTTAAGAGAAATTCACCTACCACCTTTCAGACAGAAGTCTACATCACACATGAGTAGTATAAAAATAATAGTGACAGCCATAAAATCATGTTTTTGAAATTAGAAATGACAAAAAGGAGAAAGAAAAGAAAAATAAAGCATTGATTGAAAAATATAAGTGAATAGAAATCCACTTTTTGAAGAAAAAAAAAGGAAATAAAGCAAATCCCATCAGTGAGTCATATGTAGCAGATAAGTAAAGCACAAATCAATTTTTTCAACAGAAGCTCCAAAAAATAGACTGACATGAAAGTAGAAATTGCAAAGGTAAAAAAAAGAAAAATTAACCGCAATAAACTAGAATCAGAATATTGAATCCAGTTAAATCTAGAACTCAGATTATATAATTGGAGGAAATTGTGGTAGCAAAACAATATTAAGGTTATAAATTATGAAAAATAATATTACTAATATTACAAATAACAAAAATTAGGAGTTGAGAAACAGTGAAGCAGGAACAAACATAGTAACAATATTTAATCTTATAACATTTAACCTTAATTTTGTGCGTTTAATATGTGCAAAACAAAATGCTATATTCACTTTCTCAATACACCATTTAATCCTTTAAACAACCTTATGAATTAAAGTGTCTTATCCCCATTTTATAGATGAGAAAATTAAGAAATAGTGATATTAAGTAATTTGCCCAAATAAAGATGTTGAAATTTAAATCCAGTCATTCTGACACCAGTTTCCCCTCGTCTATTAAGAGTGACAATTACATGACCTTGCATTATTATTGATGGTGTGAGTTAATTTACTCTTAGTTCTTTATGCTCTCCAATACTTGCTTTTCAATGAGTAAGTAGAAATTTTTATGAAAACAATGAGGTCTTTATTCCAAAATACTAAAACGTATATTACTAATATAAAGGAAAAAGAAAACTGGGAGCTACATGAGGTCTTAGCTCAATCCTTTAACTAATAAACACTCTTAAGAACCAAAAAAAAAAAAAAGCCCTACTGGAATTATGTCAGGACAGTCAGGGCTAAGCTGCTAAAGTAGAAGTAAGATGTCTGTCAATATTAGTGACACTTTATGCCAAAGTTAGCTTTTATTTTTTAAATAGAGACTTCAAGCTAAATAGGTTTAGTATAATTTCATATTTTGGGGGTTGAGAAGAATATACAACCATCATTTATGGATTGTGCTTTCAAAACAAAATTTATACACTGCATGACCCTATTAAATTCTTCACCTCTGGTCAGAATTTTCCATAAAACCTGGAGACTCCAACAAAGTCAAAGAATTGTATTGGGCAATATTTGCTTGAATTTTGTTAACTTTAGTATTTTAAAAATTTAAATGGGTAGTTGTTTATACATTAGCATGTTAATATATAAATATATGATACATATTCCCAAATTAAAATTTTCATTTTCAATAGAAATTTAAAAATAACAGCTATGCAAAAATATAATTAAATTATCCATCAGCCTAATTGTTTTCTTCTCAATTTTTTAATAACTAGAATGACCTTGAAAATAGGAACAAGCTGGAAAAAGAAATCATGGCTTGGGGAACATAATAGGTTTATTTTCAAGAAAACCAAATAACATTAAAAGAAATTAAATTTAATATTTTATAATATAAAATTATAGGAAAAAGTCAAACTAACCCTACTAAGAGCTACCTAGCAGTTTTTTAACAGAACATTTTTTAACTTTTTATTTCCTTTTCACCCACACATCTATTTGCATAAACAATTATAGTTAAGAGTCTCTTAGTGCAAGAAATTTCATGGACTCGTTCTTAGCAGCCACCTTGCATTTCCCGAGGAGTACAAAGTTCCTTGTTTGAAGGTTAGGTTGCTTGAGAGGTTGGAGACTAAAAAGAAGGGTGAAAAATGAAGGTGGAAAATATTTTCAAAGCTGGATCATGGTTGACTTCACTCATAGCAAAGAAACTGCTTGTTTTGTTTTATTTTGAATTTTTTTTTTGAGGTTGAGGTTTTTTTGTTCGTTTTTGAAAGGAAGTATGGTAAGTAAAGAGAAGATCTGGATTAAGTCAACCTTCACATTGTAACTGCAGAGGTCTTAATTTGTAAGAAAAACTGTGACTTTTTCAAAGCATCAAGTAAAACACATTGAAGAAAGTGCTCACGTGGAGAAAAGTGCTTCTTAGGTGGAAGAGTCTTCTCCATATATTCACCTTATTTAATATTTGCTGAGAGTTATCTTTCTCAAGTTTAACGCAAGAAACAGTTTAAAACAAACTACCTTAAAACAATACAGACAGGAAATATTTTACAGCAAAGTTTGAAAGAAATATCAGATGCAAAATTTAGGATTGACAAAGTGATTTTTTTAAGAAAATGAAGAAAACAGAAACGTGTTTCTATACTATTTACACTTTTTGTTGCTTTCACTCACTGTCTTGACTCTAAATCAGTAGCTGGTATAAGAAAACTGAGGCTCTTCGCAGATTTGAGGCGTAGAAGACTAAATGAACAAATAAATTTTAAAAATGTATTTCACACCCAGGAATTAAGCTTGTGCACAGTTTCTAAAATAAAACAAGAACCATGTCTGTGGTCAATGTAATTCTAATGTAGGGCAAGCTCCTGCAGATTGCAAACCTCTCTAGGGTCCTTTTAGAGCACAAATAGCTGACTTAGTGTCACTTTTTTCTTTTCTGTTTGTTCTACTGGGGCACAGATACAAGCAATATGAACTCTGTTGTCACCTATGACCTTTCTGTGATGAAAAATAAATTCAACTGCTGTCTCCCGAGTGTGGGATAATAGAAGACTTGTCTGGGAAATTCTTTTGCAATGATACCCAATTTTCTTAAAGCAGATAATTAGAGGTGACAGGAAATTCTAAAAACAATATGCCAAAATTTATAGGAAAACATAAGCAGCAAATTTGGGAATGAACTCTCCAGTTTCAAAAAAGCTGTAGTTGAACTACCATTAATGACTATTATTTTTATCCTTCTTCAGTTTTCAATAAATTTTAAGAATTTTTCCCTACAAATTGTGGATTTTCTCTAATTTTACTCAAAGTAATGATTGCTGCATAATTTATGATTTTCCTGCAAGTAAACTTTTGTTATATTTCCCTAGACTCTCCCAAGGTTAACATGTTTGGATTACAATAGCAACAGCTTTCACTATACACAGAATACAAATTATATCATTCTTACATAAATAACTTTTTGGTGGTGGTGGGAGGGAGATTAGCAATTAAAACTCTTTCTGGTATTAGTACAAAAATTATTTCTCGAGTATTCTCTATTTTAAAAATTGGATATATCCAGTGGGGAAGGCAGTGCTACCAAAGTCCTCAGGAGCGCAGGGCCCGCCACTTGTCCAATGGGCCACGATTAGAGATGTATTTGACGCCACAACCATCCGGAATGAGGCGCTTCTCAGCTATCATGCCTTCAAATTCATCAGCATTAAACTTGGTAAAGCCCCACTTCTTGGAGATATGGATCTTCTGGCGTCCAGGAAACTTGAACTTGGCCCTCCGTAGGGCTTCAATCACATGCTCCTTGTTCTGTATCTTGGTGCGTATGGACATGATGACTTGGCCAATATGGACTCTGGCCACAGTACCCTGGGGCTTTCCAAAGGCACCTCGCATACCTGTCTGAAGCCTGTCAGCCCCTGCACAGGACAACATCTTGTTGATGCGGATTACATGGAATGGATGGAGTCGCACTCGGATGTGAAAGCCATCTTTGCCACAGCTTTTCACCATGTACTTGTTGGCACAAATACGGGCAGCCTCCAGGCCTTCTGAGGACAGTTGCTCATATTCATTAGACACCATGTGGCCACAAAGCGGGAATTCATCTACTTTTGCCTTCTTCCGACCCAGGTCAAAGATGCGGATCTTAGCATCAGGAACCCCTCGGCAGAACCGAGACTTTGGGTAAGGCTTGTTTTTACAATACCGGTAACACCGTGCAGGCCGGCGACCCATGGCAACTGCAGAATCTTCGGCGCGCAGATGATAGAGGCCCTCCTACGCCTGCGCACGCCTTATAGGTAGTCCATCTTCCCACAGGGAACCATAGAGTCCCGAGCAGGGGGTGGGGACTCTCTTTCAAGATTTCCTAACCATAGATGCAGGCACTATGGCTATGCACCACCTAAGCTGATGCGCAGAGCAGTGAGGCAACTTATACGAGGTCTCCGTGGGTTAATGGCTGAGGAATCAGGCATGCGAGGCTCCTTCATGATGTTCCTCTTGCGTGTGAAATTTTTGCCTCCGGCTTTGCCATAATTATAAGAGATGTATTTCCTACGGTTTAAAAAAGGAATGCTCTCCCTAACTAGTCAATCTACTTTGTGCGGAGTTTAGCTAAAGAATCTATTCTCTGGAGTTGGAGTTCATTTCTCTTGTCAGAATTTGTAGGTCAGTTGTTGCTTCTTGAAGAGTATGTGGGTACGTTTCCTGCATAAAGCGTTTCTTATTAGTTCTGCAATAAGGCTTGGAGAGAGATGAGAATAAGGTGGAGACAGAAATGAAGAGATGTCTGTTGTACATATTGCTTGATATATATTTCTTTAATTTGATCTAATATTAGAAGTGATTCTCTTAAAAAAAATGGCATCCTGTGGATTGAAATGCCAACTGAATTTAACTTCAGGCTGTTTGCATTTTCAAATGTTTGCTGCTGCGAAGAGTAATTATTGTGCTTTATTAATCTTTTACATCTTACTGAAAAAACATTTAATAGGTTTTTTTCTTCTGATAATAGATTTTGTAAAGATATTATGATGATCAAAGTGAAGGAAATGAGGAAAAGAGAAAAAGAGAGTTTACAAATAGTTAAACTCTACTGGCATTTTTCTAGCTTTTCGTATTTCTTTGTGTTATTTCACAAATTCATGTCAGCATGGAACAAAATCCTTCCAGTGCGAATATTTCTGCCAATACTTTCTATTTAGAGAGAAAAAAAATATATTGCTTGCTCATACAGTGAGTAGGGTTTTAAAAAATACCCATATTAGGGTAGAAAAATTAAAATTCCCAGTTTAGAGGACTTTCCCATTTTCCATAGAAGTTTGTTTACTTCCTCTTTCTTCCTTCCTATTTTCCTCATATCATTTTTTACTGTTTACTATGTTCCTGAATAAGAAAATACAGCAGCAAATAACTTTGAGGAGAGGATTTGATGTTACTCAAATGATATACTAGTAAATAATTACAAAGTGCAAAATACACTGAAAAGAAAAAGCAAAGTGAGTCCTGAGAGCCTAGGATGAGGCCCTGATCTAGACAAAGGAGTGCACAGGGAAGACTTTATCAAGAAAGAGATTTCATGTGGAGACCATTGCAAATGCAGAGGCCATGAAACAGGCAAGAATATGGCACATTTAAGGAACTAGAATAAAGTGAGTGTGACTATAGACAAATAAAAGTAGGATGGGATCAGTGACATAATGTGAACCTGTGGAAGGGTATGGCCAATGTGTATGTGTGATGGGAGCATTTCATATCATTCAGGCCCATTTGACCAAGTAAGGTAATCTTGTTTTTAATGAATGGTCATTGAAGAGCTTCATACCAGTTTTATCACTTTAGTTATAGTATGGTGAATGGACTGGAGGGATCAAAAAGTGGCTACAAGTAGTTCAGGCAGGAAGATTGCAATACTGTGGAAAATACATGAGGACAATTTAAATTTCTTTAAATATCTTTTACTTTAGAGACATGTTTGTATGATTTTTCACCATACATGCCTGGATTCTATCTTAGTTCCTAGGAAGAGGAGTCTTTGAGGTGAAAGGAATATGCCCATCCAGAGCTCAGGTTCCATGAACCCCACTTGTCTAGATACTTTGGGTTTCCAGAACTCTAGCATCCTCTGGCCAGCAGACCCTGCATGGGTGTCAGAACCTGTGTGCAAAAGCCTCTTTTGTTAATCCAAAGGTTGATCAATACTGGTTTGCCTGGAAGTGTACCAATTTACACAGAAGTCCAACATCCTGCAAATTCCTCTGTCCCAGATAAACCAAGAGAGTTGACCTCCCTCTCATATTTTGCATGATGCCCCTCACAGTTACAGGATAGAGTGAGAAGGTGGAAAGAGGAGGAGAGAAAGTCACAAACTGGAATCCTCTGTTTACACTCAGTTCCCCAGCCCCACAACTAGTAGGAAAAAGCCATTGGAAAATGCATGAGCCACACCATTTTATTTAAATCTTAACAGAAAAGCATTCCCCACAATCAATTCCAGAATTTTGAATGTTCCCCCACTTCCCTCCATCTGCCACCCACTATGTGCATCATGCTAGGCAAATCTTACAAAAAAAGTATAAAATGTGTCTGCCTTGAATTACCTTGAAATGTAATTGAGAAGATGATGCATGGGTAACAATTCAGATTTTTCTTATTTGATAAATTTATTACTTGATAAATGCAATAAAACATTAGCAAAGAGAGACACTAGTATCATATGCAATAGAAATGGCTTACAGAATGGATAAAACGTAGTTAATGGAAGTGAGAAATAAGATAAGAATGGGGATGACATGACTACATAAACCAATTAAAATCTATGAGAACAAAGCCCGTGTCTATGTGTCTCACTGTTCTATGTTTTTGGTAAAGTGTGTGATTCATAGTAAGCACACAGTGAATGTTTGAATGAATAAACACACTGCTGAAGTATAGTAGTATGATGGTAAATTTTTAACAACCTGCTTTTTGGGGAGAAAATTCCTGATTTGTATTGTTTGCTGACTTTTGTGGTGTAAATACTCTCTCGATGAACACTTTCAAACTACCAATGTGATGTTACTGAATATGGAGGTAGAAAGACATGAGCACAATTGGCTTTTGTGAGCCAGTGTTAACTGGCTCCACTACACCACTATTTGTCAGTGCATAAACAAAAAAAAAAAGAGAAAAGGCAAATTTGGCTAAAGTAAATAAAGCATATCCTGGAATAAAAAAAAAAATTGAGATTGGCAAAAAGATGTCATTTTGCTTTCTGTTTTTTTTTGGAGGTACTGGGGATTAAACCCAGGATCTCACTCATGGAAGCAGGAGCTCAACCACTGAACTATATCCACTACCCAAGAAGGCATCATCTTCTAAGGGCCTAGGGAAAGCAGTCAGGCACACATGTTTAGATTTGATGCAGCTTTGAATATGAAGAAGCCTTTATTCCTTTATTCCTTTATTGTTTCTCCTGTTTCACAGCTCCTATGAAGAGATCCACACTATTCTGTACTTATTAATTAGTTGTGCATCAAGGCAGCCTTTAACTACTCGGCATTAGTACTACACTGAGTTAAAAATTCAATTAATGCAATGCAATCTCTATATCCTCTATCTTCATGCAAAGACTGGAAAAGAACAGTTGTATGTATTATCAGTTCAATGCAGCATTTTTTTGTCTGTTTTCTTCCACAGTTCAAGCATTTCAAACATTTCACAATGAGCTAACCTGATTTTGTTCTCAGAGGATATGCTCTAGGGTCTAAGACATTTGACTGATTGCACCCATGCACCTGGTATGCCCTCCTGATGTAGGAAGCATCTGCATTGTTGATCACCCAGTCATTATGTAAGGTTCCCTCACTCTTGGTGTTTGACACTATACTGTGATTCTGAGATCATGCTTCCATTTGGACTCTCAGTAAGTATGAAGGCTCCGCTGATGACAAGTCATTTTCAGTTGTGTTTCTGAGTTATTTTATACTGGGGGCAGTTATCTCAAACTTTTTAAGAGTTTAGGTGAGCAATTTGACTGTATTTTCCTGGAGTTTACTGTTGAATGTAAAAGAACCATGGTTATGATAGGCCTTATCTTCAAAGTTAGCAGATTGTGCCTATTGTCATGGCTAATGGGCGTTCATTCTGCCTGATTCACAATGATCCTTTTATCTATCTGACAAATGCACATTTTCTGTACAGAGATACATTCAGATTATTTTAATTCTTCAGTCCCAGGGATCTAAAGCATTTTCTTTTTTTGGCTGATATTTTCTACATTTTTATTAATTCCCTTTTGGGAATCTGTGTTTCACTTTGGATGTAGGAACTGAGTATGTTCACATACTCTTTTGCTTTGGTAGAACAGTATGAGTTCCTTCAAAATGAACAGTGTAGCTGTTTTGGCATTTTTTGTGAATTCCAAAAATAGATATTGGATTATGTTTGTGAACTGGTCTTTCCCACTGGGCATATTAGATTATATTGGATTCAAAGGTTTATTTGATTAAATAATGTTTAAGGCTTTGGGCAACACCAGTAGGATGTGGGAGTGGGGACCCACAGAAAAACCACAACTTGGAGAAGGGAGGTTGGAATTTCTAACCGGAGCATAGAAGTAAGCACACAGAGGAGCAGAGCAGCTGAACCCAGAGAGAATGGAGCCCCAGAAAGAGAGCCAAAGCCAGTTGCCTGATAGTCTACAACTGGCCTTGTGGAGAGAGGTAAATCCTAGAGAGTCTCACAGTCTAGAGCTAACCTTGTGGAGAAAACAGAGGAGCTGAGCCCAGAAAGAAATCAACCCCAGGAAGAGAGGAACCCAGAAAGTCTGAATCCTGGCAGATGTTGACAGCCATTTTACTTCAACATGTGGCAAAAAGCTTTGGTGAGAGAAGTAACTTACTTATACTTTATGGCCTGGGAAATGTAGGCTTCTACCTCAAATAAATACCTTTATAAAAACCAGGAGAGTTCTGGTATTTTGCATCAGCACCCTTTTGGCTGACTAATACAGTGGATTTTGGCATTGTTCCAGAAAGATGTCAAAAAGTAGATGAGAACTAAATCAGGGAGGGGCAGCACATAAATATGCTCATCAGAATTTTATTGGTTTAGTTTGTAAGTTTTTTAATTTGCCAATTTAGGCTTTATCTTTAGACAAGAGTTTAAGCCTTTAATTTTTCATTTGAATAATTGATAGTTTTGTAAATTTAAATATTTAAATAATACTATAATAAAGATGATTTGATAAAACCTATATATATATATATATATATATATATATATATATATATATATATATATTTTTTTTTTCCCCTTTCTCTTTTAAAAGGTCTCAGTTCCATCTGCAAGTTTTAGAAATGCTGATTTTGACCTAGGGTTAGAGTGCTGTGTGTGAATCTTGCCCTACCACATACTGAATGCATGGGCTTTCTGTCCTTTAGAACAAAATCCCTGTCTATTTATTTAAAAGGGGTAATGGTAGAGGCAGTTATTTTTTCCTACTGCCCAAGCTGCTTGCCAATAATATGCAGTTCATGTTGTTTACTATGTTTACAGAAGCCCATGGGAAAAAAAAGTTAAATACTGAGATTATTTATATCACAATCATTTATTTCACAAAAACACAATTTGTTATTTCAGGTTTTATGAATCTTGTATGTTTTAATGGATTTCCCTTTATCCACTGAGTAGAGCTTCTTTATGAATGTAAGCAATCAACCTTAGTAATTAAGTTTGAGACCGCTAATTATGAAACCGCTAATTCCAATCAATAAAGCACTGATTTTGGAAGGCTTTTTAAAAAGCTTTGCCTCATCTGTGAAACACTTTCACCCATTAGTATTTTGGATTTTCCCCATAACAGCAAATACTGAGAACTAGATCAGAGAAAGAGAAAAAAAAGTTAAGTGTGTTTGGATGAATTCATTTTATGGTATCATACTATTTGGGGCACAGGATGAAATACTACTTTATTGAACTGTTTAGTCCTTGTGTTGTAAAGAATTTGGCCTTCTCAACAGAGAGATCTGGCCATTGTCCCCAGCTTCTGGGAGGTAATCTCTAGTGCCTTTGCTTGTCTTGGAGCTATGGGTCATGCTGGATAGTCTAATAATGTGCTTTAGGGTGGGGGTTGGCCACACCCACATAGTTTTAGAATGGGGGCTGCCTATACCAGAATGACCAACAAAATGATGTAGTGTGGGGCTTTCAATCAAGCAGTTTCAGTCAATCTAGAGTCTGAGATTAACCGTATAGGCAATCAGTTTATCACTCATGCTTACATAATACAGCCCAAATAAAACCTCAATCTCTGAGGCTTAGACAACGTTCCCTGGTTGACAATATACTGTGCTTATTGTCACATGTTGATACCAGAAGAAAAATCCAACCCATCCTGAATCCACAGGGAGAGAACAGAATTTTGCATTTGGTACTTCTTCTGGACTCTACACTATGTTTTTCTTCCCTTTATTAATTTACTAGCCCAAACCAAATTTGGTAAGTGGTGTATCTTGAAAAACAACTAAATTCATGTGTAAACACTCTTTCCAAAAATTCTTCACTCTCAAAGCTCACCAGTGGGGTCCAGAAAAATTGTAGCAGGCTATCATTTACTATCAGAAAGTTAACCTGACTCTTAGATGAATTGTGAAGCAATTGTAGAGCACATCCAGGGTCTCTGGAGCAAAACTGATAAAATTGTGAGGGTCTTCTTTAAAAAAACATGCAAATTCTGGATATGAAATTAGAGACAAAAATGAATATTTTTTTCAGAATGAGAAAAGCCATCACAATAGAAAATTATAAAAATCTAATAAATACCATATATATCACAAATTTCAAAAAATAATGTATTTTTATTAATTAAGTGCCTGATGCACCTCTAGCATCCTTTTTACTTACATTTTATGGTTGCTTACTCTTTGATCTCTTCTCCATTTGACCATTATATTTGCAGTAGTTTTACAGAAAGAATAGAAGTCCAATTCAATTTTTGTTACTGATAACACACGTTTCTTTATCAAATTGACCTAACACACGTATATATAGAACATCTCACCCAATAAAAATAAAATAACATTCTTATTGCATGCACATGAATCATTCTACAGGATAGACCATATGTTAGTCACAAAATAAATGTCAATAAATTTTTAAAATATTGAAATCATTCTTCAACCGGAACAGAATGAAGCTAGAAATCAGTAAGAGAGAGAAATGGAAGATTCACAACCATGTGGAAATTAAGCAACACAATTTTAGACAACCAATAGATTAAAGAGGAAATCAGAAGTGAAAATAGGAGTTATCTTGAGAAGAATGAAAATGAAAATACAAAATATGGAAACTTATGGGATACAGTGAAGGAAGTGCTGATAGGAAATTTATAGTTCTAAATGCTTACATTAAAGAGTAGAAGGAGGCAGCGGACTTGGCCCAGTGGTTACGGCATCCATCTACCACGTGGGAGGTCTGCAGTTCAAACCCCGGACCTCCTTGACCCATGTGGAGCTGGCCCATGTGCAGTGCTGATGCGTGCAAGGAGTGCCCTGCCACACAGGGGTGTCACCCGCATAGGGGAGCCCCATGCACAAGGAGTGCACCCCATAAGGAGAGCCACCCAGCACGAAAGAAAGTGCAGCCTGCCCAGAAATGGCGCCGCACGCAGGGAGAGCTGACATAAGATGATGCAACAAAAAGAAACACAGATTCCTGTGCCGCTGACAACAGAAGTGAACAAAGAAGACGCAGCAAATAGACACAGAGAACAGACAACCGGGGGGAGGGGGAAGGGGACATTAATAAATAAATCTTAAAAAAAAAAAAGTAGGAAGACTTCAAATCAGACACCTAGCCTCAAAATTGTAGAACTACAAAAAGAAGAGCAAATTAAACCCAAAGTGAGCAGAAGGAAGGAAATAAAGAAGGGGGAAAAAAGGTTTCTTTCAGCCTCACAACTCTGTATGGCTAATGTCATATACAATTTTAGGATTATTGTCAAAATGAGAAAAGCCTTTCTTCTTCCATAAATGAACTGTAATATTTCATATGCAATGAGTACTCTCAAATATTAATGGACAACTTTCAGGAACCACTTCACAGTTGTAATCCTACTTGTAATATACTGATGGGTGGACTGTAGCCTGTTCATTCCAGCTCATAAGTGTTGTTTTTGTGCATCTCTTCCCATCTTCAAATTTAGTGACATCACATTGTAGGCTGAATTGGCTATAACCGAAGTATTTACATCATGGAAAGTTTTTTCTAGAAAACAAGTTATTAAATTTGAACCAGCATGCAGTGGTAATACCTTCTCAGAAATTACATGTTTTCTTCATTGGCGTCACAGTTTTATGTCAGGTCAAACAAGGATCTAAGTCTGTTTCTAGTGGACTCAAAAATTTCATTATTCTTTATTAATTGATTATAAAACAATGAAACCATAATATAAATATTAGTGTGATCAAAGGTTTTGAGAGAAGTTTTGGCATAAATATTGTTAGGAGATTACAAAGACACTGGGAATATAGAAAGTAAATACGAAGAATACCACAGGCAAAAAATGAAAAAAACACTAAAAAGTAGAAAATTATATCACTTGTGCAGAAATGGAATTACCTCTAATAAAACAAATGAAGTTTTACACTCAACTCTCACTTGCACAGACTCCTTTCAAGATCCTGGGATAGGCTTTAGCAGGGAGCTCACTCATTGCTTTTGTAAAACCTGCAGTCTCATTTGCACTTACTTTGATTACCTTCTCTCACAATCTCCATAATCTCAAATGCGTTAGAGTTATTAGAAGATACATTTAGTTTGAGTTTCGTAATGTATGTTTATGTGGTTTTTGCAGTCATTTCAATGTATGGGTGATTACTAATTGTACTGGTGCTAAAATTGTTTCCAAGAATACTCTGAATACTTCCCGTGTTGACTCATCCAGCATTGTAACACAAAGATGTGGATCCAAAGATGTGTTTAAAAGATTTATAAGTTGAAAAATATGATTGTATTTGCAATTTGGAAACACATTTTGGAGCATTTCTATAAAACAAGTTAAAAATTGTATATATTCCCCTTGGAAATACTCTTAAATTTACTTACTAAATGACAGAGAAAAACTGGCAAAACCTGATGGCTTATAAGACATAGGCAATAGAAATGAATAATATGAAAATACTCTAATCAGTAGCCAAATTGTTGCCCAAAACAAATTTCATATAATATCAATAGCTTTATTATTTAAGAAGAAGAATTCTTATTGAAGTTATAAATAGGCTCCTAAATTGTTTTATATAAAGCATCAAGGTTCATAAATTCTTTCCCAATTACAGCAGTGGCAGTTGCTCATCCTAACAGTGGCATAGTGAATCAGACACTTGAGCACAGATGCATGGATCTGTCAGCTCCAAACCTCTTAAGTCTCTGTCTTGACCAGTATTTGCTTCTCTAGTTTTTAAACAAGTTCTCCAACTTTAATTAAGATTAAAACTAAGAGAAAACATTGTATGCTTTTTGCCTAATTTAGTCAGTCAACTGCTAGAATAGCTTTTAAATTTTGAAAGAGCAGAGGAATAATGCTACTAAATTAGTTAATACTGTGCCTATGTCATCACAATGAAAGTATTTTCATAACATCTCTTTGCAAATTCATTTTTTAAATTTCAGTTCACTCTATCTGGATCAAATTAAAACCAGTAAAAAATCTATATAGAATTAAAATAATTCAATCAATTCATCAAGAAAGATCTATTGACTGCCAAATGCCCGTTTCTACTTTACTATATGCCAGATGTGTGGGAAGACATTATGGGGAATAGGTGCAGGGAAATTTAATTTGAGAGATAAGATTTATGTACATGAAAAGATAACTAAAATTACAACGCACTCTATGATTATTACAATATAATTGGTGTACACAATTAGAGCCCTTTGTGTTTTAAACAAAGAAAGTAATAGTTCCTTTAAGTTTAGAAGCTTTTTGAAATTCCGATCATGAATCTTGGCGTGTTCCTTCCTTTGTTTCTTCAAAGATGGCCGTTCTGAGTGATATCTGACAGGAAACTAGTTTTATAATGTTCTGTATTTCCAGTCTCACCTCCTTTTATCTGCCCTTACCCAGGACTCTACAACCTGCTGAAAATGCACAAAGTCTTCTTTTATGATAGAAGAGTTTAGAAGGAAGTGTTGATATCATTTACCAGTAGGGCACAAAAATTGGATTTTCAACGTATTTAATAATGAGTGATAATTCTATGGGAGACCTTTAACAAGACCTAGTTCTACTAAGAAGAAATGTGAAAATCAGTTTTTCTTGTAGTTGATTTTCTCCCAGAGAGCAAATGTATTTTTTTTTTTTTTTTTACCTTTTCTATAGGTTCTGGAGCCACATTTGCTAATATGTATTACTTTTTTGTTTAACAGGCTTGAAGGTCTGAGGTCCATAGGTCCATACGTATATATATATATATATTTTTTTTTTTAATTTCAGTATATCATTTCAGCTGTAAACTGAGCCAATACACTGCCTAACACAGCTTATGTCTTCAAGAAGTTTGGCATTAGGTTCAACTCGAGTATCTGCAAGAAGGAATGGATTGGATAAATACACCGAAATACTATCTGAAACTCATTTTCCACCTACACATTATTTTCCACACTTACAAATTGTGCTACTCTTCTGGTGGTACTCCATTTCCTGGGCAATCTGTTAATAAAAATTAAATACATCATTACACTATTGTGACTTCTATTTTTTCATTTCTCATTGTTACACTTATTTTATCATATTGATGTGATATGTGTGACTCATAATGATTTTGTCACTATTAATAATTAAAAATAACATCCTATATACTCTAATCATGAGTAGAAAGAGTGAATTACCTTTATTTTGAGATTAAGATTCTTTCCAATATTGATTAGGCCTGCATCAATCAGATTAGGTGAAAGGAATAAGGGAACAAAGTTGTCTGGACGTAGTGCTAAGCAATTGAGAAATATATAAGTAGCTCTAAAATCAAATCAGGGGTAGTAATTTATTTTTAACCTTAATAGTGGGATAAGTTCTACCCACTGAAGAGATTCAACTGGGCATTTAGGAAATAGGAGAGGAACACAGGACTTGCAATAATCAAACAAGCAAGTGACAAAGGAAGGAAATGTATTAGAGTTGAAGTGCCTATTCCTCAGCAGGCAAGTTCTGGTGAATGATAAGGAAGTAGTTGAGAAAAGAACATAGTACAATGATGATAGGAGAGCTTAATCCGGTTAAATGGGAGATCTGAGTAAGGGAAAGAAATAACCTGGACTAAGGAACTTGTTTAAGAACTGTGATATAGTTCATGTTCAAAACATGATATTTGATCTTTTAATAATGTTCTTTAAAAATTGTCCTTAATAAATTAGCAGAATTCCCACTTTAAGTACCAAAAAAATAGACAAAACTAATCTGTGTATTTAGAAGTTGAGATAATGTTTACCCTTGTCAGAGGGTGGTTGATGATCTGGAGGAAACTTGAGGGATGCTCCTGGGGATGAAATTTACATTCTACTTCTTGATCTGGGTGTGGTTACAGGGGTGTGTCAGTGAAAAATTCATTTTTACATTTACTAGGTGAGCACTTATTGGAAGTTAATAAAAGTTTTTCAATGAAAAAAATAATCATATTTAAAAGAAAAGTCACCTCTCCAGTGCATTTGCCTTAAGTGATTAGTTTTTCTAGGTGACTCTCAAGCCCTGAGACATGAGCCAGTACAGCAGAAGGGCATCTGAGCTAGGTGACTAGTTTACAGAGAGAGAGCCTCCCTCAATCCTCCCCAGCCCATCTCTATGCTCCATCCTAAATTAGCATTCTCAATATCTAATTAAACACTTAGGGAGGGAAAGCTTCATTATAGTGTGTTGGGGGTGGATAAATGAAATATAATAATGATTTTGATGCTTCTCTACTCCTATACTAAGGTAAGATATCCTCAAATACTAGTCATCTTTCTCAAAATTGATCTAACAGTCTATATTTGCAACATCAGCTGGACCAGAAAATGAATGCCCTTTGCTTCTGGATTGCTTTGTTGTTATGGTGGTGGTTGTTTTAAGTCTCAGACATACTGAGAGATCAAGTTGGTTTCAGCAGCTGCAGTGTGCAGCCAGGGTCTGAGCTCTATTAGTGCTTCTCCCTACACATACCCCTATCTGCCCCATCCTCCCTGCCCCCAAGGTCTTGTTCTTTACATTACAGTGACGCTCTCTTTGGTCTCTGTTTCCCAAGTACTCTTATACCAGAAAATGAGATCCATATTTTTCATCAGCTAATTTACTCCTTCTCTCAGGTTGGATAAGTTATATTTCAGTAGCTATGGTCTTAACTACTCTACCTGACGAAGAGGGACAAATTTATGATATTTAAAACAAAACATAAAAAAATAAAAATCTGGCAAGACTGTCTTCACCAAAATTGATTATATCTTATCTATACTATCTTTCTATTTCAAACACAATTATCTGAGCTGTTTTAAAAGGGGAGGAAAACACCAATATATTTGAGGAAAAATCTCCTGTACACAAGTTGATAGTTGCCTCACATTTATGTCTTTTATTTAGCCAAGGCGAGATGACCACACAGAATTATAGGAAATGATATTTTTTCTCCAATGAATGTGCTAGAAAAGGAGAAAGAACTGGATACTTATGGCATAGAGCAGACAGTTGTTAGGTCATCCCTATTAAGGGGTGACAGTGTGACAGGTAGAGTGATATATTAAAGAAAGTTTCCTTTTAGTTAAAACCGAGAGCAGGGTCAAAAAAGGACTCCGCAAGTTGTTTAAAGCTCCTAGTAGAGAGAGTGAGATTTTTTTCTTAGTGGTGATGGTTATCTATTTTTGATAGAGTCAGGTACTTCCACTCTGGAGTGGACAGTATTTATTCTGTCATTTGGCTGTTTTAGAGTGAGAATGGCTTCAAAGAGTTCTTATTCAGAAGAAAGAGAAATCAACTTAAAATTTCAGCTTACATGGGAAAGACTTCAGATACTAACTCTAAAGAACTAGAAAGAAAAAATTGGAAAGATAGGAAAGTCACCTGTTTGAGTTGTTATATAAAGATGGTGCACCAGTCTTTGTAATTTAGAGCTTATTTTATAGAGAATATGTTTGCTGACAGAAATGGATGCATACACATAACGAGTGGTATGTTAGCTTGTGGGATTGCAAAATATTTAACCATATGTTAATTAACTCAGATCAGTGGTTTACACTAACTCCCTGGCTGTATTACACATTGTAGCAGTTTAATATTATTGATGAATTTCAAGAAGAAATATGGATTATGCTTGCTATCTGATCTGTACCTGGGCATGATTGAGTTATGATTAGGGCGTTGATTTCCCACCCCTTGGTGGTCGGGGACTCACAGATAAAAGGCATGGCAAAAAACAGTTTTGAGGGTTTTTCTGATGTTGGAATTTTGATGTTGGAATTTGATGCTGAAGACTTAAACTGGAGCCTGAGTAAGTCAGCATGCAAAGGAAAGAGAAGCCAGCCTTAGGAAGCAAGGAACCTTGAACCTAGAAAAAAGCAAGCCCCAGGAAGGTAGGACCTCAGGAATGAACCCTTACAGATGTCGGCAGCCATATTGCTCCAAATAGACTGGTGAGGGAAGTAACTTATGCTTTATGGTCTGGTATCTGTAAGCTCCTACCCCAAATAAATACCCTTTATAAAAACCAAACAATTTCTGGTATTTTTGCATCAGCACCCCTTTGGTTGACTAATACACTCATCCCAGCTACAAAAGGCAGGAAAGAGCTCTCAAATAAAACCTAACCAACCTCCGAAGGCACCTAACCAAGTCTACCTAATTTTAGTGGTATCAAATATCACATTTGTTTAATTGAATTTATGACTTTATAAATGAATGTTAATCAAATTTTTGACAGAAAAATCTCCTGTGTCACAGAATATATTGTTTTGCAACTCAAATTAATAAAATAGTTCCTAAGATAGTCAGCGAAAGTATAAGACATATATGCAGTTAAAGATAGTGCTAGCATATTTCTATTTAATTCAGAGATTTCCCACCTAGAAATGTTAAGGAACCTGAGGCCATTTAAAATATTTCAATATTTTGAAACTTAAGTGAGTGTTATATTTTAAAAATTTTAAAGATGATTAGCTCCTATTTATGAACACCTCCTTGAAACAATGGCACAGTATCACCATAACAAGCTGTACTCATGAATTGCATATTCATGAATAAAACTTAAAGCAAAAGTTTGCCAATGACTTGAAAAACACATTTTACATTGAGTTTTATGCAATTATAAAATGTAATCTTGTTTTAAAAATCTTTGACTGAAAACAACAAATGTATTTTGGTGACCATTATCTGGGGATGACATATAGGCCTTACCTATAGTGTCAGCTCCAGCCACGTGGGGAGAAGTTGGGCACCTTGAGTTACTAGTTTTGAAAGCACCACTAGGTTCAGCAAGAAAGACCAAGTGGCAAGATCAAATATCAATGTTTACCTTGGAAAAGTTGGGATGGAGAAAAGCATGGCAACAACTTTTCAAGGTACACATGAAGACATTGTGTCAATGTCTGTGGTATTATGTTCTTTGAATTGTCAACAAACTCCGTCAGTGAAGACAGCAGAGTCTCTTTAGGGTTTGCTCAAAATTCACATTATTTATCCTGACGATAATATTGAAAAGGACTCCAATGGACATTCCTATGGCTTCTTCTCTTCTTCACATCCCCTGTTTTCTGCTAGTGCTCCTATGTTCACCTCCCTAAGAAAACAATTAGCTCTCTGGTTCTCACTCAGAATCTGGTTACAGGAAAACCAAATCTAAGCCAACATTTTAATGTGTATTTGTGCATATTAAATGTATATGTGTGTTCATATGTGTGTGTGTGTGTGTGTGTGTATGTAGTACAAGGCCACTGGAATGTAAATGAAAATGTCAACATTGCTTCTCAGTTAGTTTGTAAGTGATATTTGTACTCTTCTATGCTTCATGATTTATTTTTGAGAACAATGTGTTATTTGCATTTTCATTTTTTTTTATTTTTTTTAAGTATTTTAAAAATATTCAACACAGGAAAGATTTGTGGAGCATAAAGACAGTGTACTGGGCCTCCTAGAGACGGTCTTAAGCTGAGGAAAGCTATCTCCAGTGGAGGAAAGAGGATGTGTGCAATTCATCTTCCATCTTCCTCCAGTAGGACTGCCTTTTCTGGGACTCGGCAGGATACAGGCTGCAGAGAGGAATCTCTTGTGGGCCTGCAGTGAGGAACTGGGGTAGGCAAAAGTGAAGGGAATGAGGTGAAGTGGTCATCAAAGCAAGCTAGAGGAACCTGAGTTACTTGATTTCCTATAGTAGATCAATTCAGCACACAGGAAGAAAGATTTACTTTTTTTTCTTTCTAGAGTCCCTTTCTGTCATCTTAACTGCTGTTCTTCATAATTACTTTAAAAAGGGAATAAATAACCCATTTAAAACAACTGAAGTATATTTAAATAACATAAGAAAATGCATATCAATGTCTTTTTTCCATGGCAGGGTAATATTCATTGTGGAACAAAGGTTCACATGAAGGAATGTCAGCACTGAATATATATTGTGAAAGAACACCAACTTTAAAGAATAGAACTACAGATTATTTAGGGAAACTCCATTAGTCTTCTAGACTTTGATAGTGATTTAATAACATATCTCTAGACATATTATATGTTGCATAATTCTCTACTTCTTAAAAATAGGGACAGTTTTTGCTATAAAGATAAGACATCTTGGTCAGAATTTGATTTTTACCCTTTAAGTTAACTTACATGTTTCAGTTATTTCACTCATTAATGGTATGGATTGGTTATTTCACGTTATCAGTCATTAATGTGCTGTTCATTTCATTTATTTCTAAATTGAATAAAATATGGCAGAATATTTTTAAATTAAAATTACACATGATCCTAACATTTGCCTTTTTCTACTCTAAAATAAGAAATAGATGGAAAACAGAGAATAGTAGAGGTCTAGACTTCTCAATGCAATAAATCTGTACACCAGATATACATTAAGTCAACTAGACAGTATTTGAACATTTTAGTAGAAACATAACTATATACATTTTGGTGTTTTGATTATAGAACAGAAAACAAGTTTAACTGCTGAATAAAATTTTATATTCTTTTTTATTGTGACACTTGCACTATTTTATTTGGCCAAGTGAAATTTAAAGTTGTAACTAAGTGACAACTGAATAATTCTATGAGGCAAAAATAATATATTTAAGAAACATTGGTCATAAAAAATATTTAGAATTTTCTGTTATGTGTAATTCACATTATTTTGTGAAATAGAACATAAACCTTTGCACCAAACATAAGCTGATGTTAAGCATAAACACAGGTGAAGAACTTCCTGTTTCAAGAAAATGAAAATATAAAATACGGCTCATAAAAGGACTTGGGCACAATACAGATAAAACAGAGCTTATTATCAAGAACACATTATTACAGTGTAAACACAGGATGTTACATGCTGGTTTATAGGTGAAATTTGATCTGGTGTTCTAGTAATGGAACTAAAAGGCAAGCATATTAAAATATAGGCTAGAAGGCGTTCCTGTCTAGGGCATTTTTATACAGTTGAATCTCTTTCAATCTAATACTTGAGAAAATCTTGTATATTTCACTTAGCAGACTCAAAGGCTGAACAAGAGCAAAGTAAAAAACATGCTACCAAATTGATCTACTCAATGTATGCCAATAAGTACAGAATGAAATATTCTTAAAATAAGTCTATGAAAACCTAAGGATAAAAAGTAGCTTGGGGAAATATTAACTGCCAATCAAATCTGTTTACTGTACAAATCTGTATGTATTATAGAAACCCATTGGGAAACAATTTCACAAGGTCTCCTTAGCTGTATATGAACTGAGATGTGTATCTATTAAAATTAAATATTAAATTAAAATTTCTTCTTTGCTACAAAAGTTTATTCTCATAAAAAAGAAAATAAAGTTTTTTTCTCTCAAGCATTTCAATATTTTAATAATCTAGAGTTCTTCCCTGTTTCATCATTCCTTTATATCCACACTAATTTTAATTTTGATATTAAAAGATAGAGATAAGGAAAATTGAAAACAATATATTATTTTTAAGACAGATCCTTATCTCTCATAAATGAACCGTCAATTATTTGTATGTTCATGGTTAACTACAATGGTAAAAATAAAATAACCACCTATTTTGTAGTTTGTTTTCATTGTTGTGGTGGTTGTTTCAACTGCTTACTATTTGTCAGTTATTTTACTAAGCATTCAGCATATGTTAACTCATGCAGTTGCCAAATAACCCTGGTAAATAGGTTTATTGTTCTCATTTTACAGATGAGATAATTGAAACTTAAATGCCTTATCCAAGTTCTAAGAGGCACAATTGGGATTTGTATAGGTCTAATTCAGAATAGGGACTCTAAAGATTTAGGGTAACAAAGATAGTCTCTCATTGTTTCTTTAAAAAAATTGCACTGCTTGCCTTATTTTTATATCCTTAACTCTTTAGAGGAATTCAACATTTTATAATCAATTTGCTCATGTCTAATATATGCTGTGTTTCTGTCCTTGAGAAGGTTGTGATATAAGAACACTATGCAGAAACTACATAGTTTAGTATACCAGTAATGTACATCGTGTACTTGTGCTCCCTTCCTAAATTTCTTAGATCAAGAAATAGTATACATTTTTCAGAATAAGAATATATTATGTAAAATTATTTGGCAGTAACCACTCCATCATTGTAGAGTGGTGAAAAATGCCTATCCTATGGACCATCTGGCATCATATCCTGCCTATTCCATTTATTGACCATAACCTACAGGGAAAATTAATTATCTGCTCTTTCCCTCTGATTCCTTATTTATAAAATGAGTAGACCAACAATACTTGCCTTGTGGGGTTGTGGTGGTGATTACTTAAGATAATATATAAACAACGTTTAGAATGGTGACTCATACAAAGTGCCCAAATTCAGGTCAGATGTTATAATTAAAGTATTGATAGGTAATAAAATATATAGGATACCCGTGTCTTTCCCCTACTCCTGCTGTTCTCATTCCTGTTTATTTCTTACTTTAATTTATTTATGTCCTTTTACTTATAAAATTTGGTGACTTAATTTTGTTAGAAAGATCTTATTTCACTTTTTCATTCCATTAAATATTGAAGTTTTCTGGATAAATAAATGACCTTAATTCTTTGTAGCAAGTTTATATTAAGTCCGTACTTTTGGCAGAGTGCACAAAGTATAAATTCAGTTACTTTCTAATCAATCATGCCAAGTATATGAGTTTGGCATTGCATACTGGTTGGTTAATAGCTCTAATGATGTTCTCAGCGGTAGGATGGCTTTTTTAGCACGAATTTCAATCTTCTCTAATATTCTTTTGCAACATTCCCTTTTATCATTTTGTCATTTTCCTGATGGATTTCCATATACTGAGGTATTTGTAAAATCTATCAACTGTCAATTTTAGGATTACATTTTTGTTACAAACGGTAAGCTTTCAAAATATTTCACTTCAAGCATCCAAATAATCCCTTCTTTCCCTTTTATGAAGAATCATTTACAGCTCATTATAAACAGCTTATAAAAATCAAATTCATCTTAAATATCCTCTCCACTAAGGTAGACAATAAAATTAGGTATTTTCAAGTAACTCCATCTTCCTCTAGGTTCCATATTCATCTATTATCCCAGTGAATTAGTAAAATATAAAGTCAAATTTTGAAACTTAAAGGAAAAATCTTTCAAAGTTCTAAGAATTGGATTAAGGGGATACATGTCTAGAAAATTTTTAATTAACGCATTTCTTCCTATAAAACCTGCTCAAAAACATTTGGCTTGTTTATGAATTAACTTTTCAAGAAATTCAATATAAGTAACAAAAGGAGAATGTAAGAAATTGTTTGATTCAGATCCATTTTCAATAAGATATCTCAGGGTACTTTCTGGTCAATTATACCCATATAATGACCTTTTGTATGTCCCGTTACAGTTTGGTGTTTCCAAGGAATATCATTTTTTTTCTCTAATTACATTGTCTAATACTTTGCTCCTAGAAAAATGATATTTATTGTTGATGAGAAAAGAACAGAGCAAATATATCTGGACCTAACTGAAAATTACTTTTGAAACTTGTTAAGGAAGTCTAATAAGATGGAGCAGCAAATAAGTCACAGGCAACAAATACAATAATTATATCTCCTCTATGTAGAAAAAAACACCACAAAGATTTAGAAATAACATTTTCATTACATGTAGACTCACCTAACAATCTGATTTAATCTTAACATTTTGAGGTTTACAGAGACTTTTGAAAAACTGTTGATAGCTATCTCTCTGGACAACTGCACACCCTGAAATCTACCCCAAATAAGAATCCAAGATTAAGAATGCTATCAGACCTTTAGTTCCATTAACTCAGCAAATTACAGGAAACTTTACTTCCACTGGCCAGACAAACTGAGATTTTCTCAATCTGTTACTATAAAATATTTTATGTCTGTATTCCACCAACAAGCAACCATCTCTCATAGATCCTACTTCTTCATTTTCTGCAGGAACTTAAGCCCCCCCAATTCTCTCCACATTTTCATATTTAGCCCCCTTTTTAAAAAAACACCCTTCTCTAGCTCCCAATACTGTTATCAACCATGTAGGTTACTCTCCCAAAGTCTCTTCCTTCTTTTGCCACAATATCCACTCTGAAAACTCACTTTAAATCTCTCCCAAGATCCGTTTGGGTCATATCTATCCCAGGCTGGGTAATGTTGCTAGAAATAAACAAATCCTTGACTAGGTACTATATGATAGCTTCTTATGATAGCACTGGTGCTTCTCTGAAATTATTTTATTCATCCTGGATGAGCTTCATGTCTTATTCTTGTCACCAGTTTTTCTAAAATTATGCTATTTTCTTTAAGTCTTTCAATCAGACATTACTTCACTGACAACTCTTATTCAGAGAAGACATAGGCTGTATCAATTATCTAATGGTCTAAATTTCAGGTTGCCACAAGAATGATCTTTCTGAGAAAAGGTAAATATACAAGCATTTCCTATACCATCTAGAAAGTGATGGCAGCAAGAAAATGTAGACCTTGTTCCCACAACCAAAAGAAGTTGAATTCTTCCAACAACACAAATGAGCAGAAAATGATTCTCTCCTATAATCTCCAGAAAGAAATGTGTATTTATTTTAAGCCACTAGATATGAAGTCATTTCTTATGGCAACAGTAGAAATTGAATATATCTTTTCTGATTCAAGATATTACAAAGTCCTCAAAATTTATTTCCATATTGAGGCTCTCTTCAAACGTTTTATTGCTTATACTCCTTCAAGACGATCTTTTTTTCCCCCCACTCTAATCTGTATTTTATTCCTCCATCCTGTGGACCCTGGGTTTGGTAAGTCTATCTTTTCTTTTAACATTTATATATAAAGTCAGAACTTAGTTTTATTTATGGTCCTTTGTGTTTATCCCCTTGTACACCTCACCAACTTTGTGTGCCTTATTCTGTCCCAGTGTTTCTCAGATGTGATCCATTGATCACTCTTTTCAGAATTGCATACAGTTCTTGTTGAAAAAGAAGATTCTGTTTCTAAAGAATCAGAATCTTCAAGCTGGAAGGAGGGTAGAATCTGTATTTTATGTTTATCTGGGTGGTTGATATGCACAATAAATCTTGCTCTAATCATATCAAACTATTTTCCTATCCCTAAATGTGCTATGATATTTCATGTCTCCATGCCATTGAAGGCATGTTTTGAATTCTTCAAAATTTGTCCCTCCAATTTTTCTATCTTAAAATACCTTATTTAATTTCATCTCTGGATCCTTTTGTGATCTTCCAAAATAGAATTTATATCACTTATCTTTCTACATTATGAAAATCATGTGCTCATTCTTTCTTATCACTAAGCTTCAAGAATACAGCACCTGTACTATGTTTATTCCTATACTCTTAATTTATGGCACCATGATTGATATGAGTATTTGGAGCTCAATAAATATTTGTTCAATAAATGAGTTACCTAACTGTCTTCAATATTCCCTCTCTTACTCTTCCCAATTATAAAGTTCTTACAATACTATGTTACTTTTACTGATTATAATTACCCACCCCATTATTGTATTTATAGATCTATTTTTGACAATAAACATCATGAAAGTATTGATTATATATTGTTCATTTTTATTTCTGAAAAAATAAGTCATACCTAAAAAGTAATTGCTCATCATTGAATAAAAGATTAACATTAACCAAATTCACAGGAGACAGATGCATAAATGACAGATGTATAAGTCAGAACACAAAGGTAAATAGAAATATAAGTATCAAACCTACTGAATTACCTTAATAACCTACCAGTATATTTCACAACACACACATACATAACACACACACACACAGGGAGTGTATGTGGGAAGCACAAATTCTATTTGAAGATTGATTCATAAATATGGAGTTAGATCAAAGGAGATTCTCTAAATTATATGGAATCTCACTCTGACAATATATTCACAGAAGCTTCCAGATCCCCTACAGAGGGAGGTATTATACCTAAGGAATTGAAATGATGTGACCACTGTTTGAGGCACACTCTAACCTAGATAGTTTTGGTGATACACTCTCAAATTCTTATGCTACCAACCTTGTTTAATGATTTACATTATGGATTACATTTTGGACTATACATTTTTATAAATTTTGATGAAATTAACATGGCCTGTGTCCATCATTGCAAGATCATGTAGAACACTTCCTTTGCCCTCAAAATGTATCATGTTCCATCTATTTTATTCCTCCCTTCCCACCCTTCAGGATCCATGGCAACCACCAGTCTTCACTCCTTGAAGAACAAGATTCATAGTTACTTGCAACAATATTGAGGACTTGACATACTCCTCTGTCCTCCCCTATTAGGCATTGCCTGTGCTCTTAAGAGACTCTCATCCCTCTATTTGAAAACATAGCAGGACTCCCCAGGATGGAATTCCAACACCTTCCCATTCATTATGTGGGTCTCCACCCACCGATACGATGACCACTCACACACTTTCTAGAAGCGTGTCCAAGGTGTGCTCTGTTCTGAATGCCCTTCCATATCCAACACCCTAAACCAGCAACTCTCCTTGTCATGTTGCCAAAAGAACATTCCCAATGTTGAAGTTTTAACCACATGCTTGTCAATCCCCAGTTTTCACCTGTTCCCCTCCAACCCTTTCCCCAGTACCATGGACAGCCCATCCCACCCTTCCCACCCTATCCCCCCAACAAACCAACACTGTCCAAGCCAAAAGTATCACTGCACCACTGACATGCCCCTCCATTGCACAAGTACACACTTCCATCTTATCTAAAATTTTGCCCATATGGGCATTGGCTCACAATCTTCTTCTCCCTTTCTAATTCTTGTAACTCTATCTTCCAGATTCAGGCTCTGTGAGTATAAACTACAATATAAGCTATAATTCATGCTTAGTGTCAATATTCCAAAATGTGTTCATCAATTTTAACAAATGTACCACACTAATGAAGAATGTTGTTAATGTGAGAAAATGTGGGAGGTATGGGGACCGGGGCATATGGGAATCCCCTATATTTTTACGTAACATTTATGTAATCTAAATATCTTTTTAAAAAATAGAAAAATTTAAAAAAAGAAAGAAAATTAGATAAATAAAAATTGCCCTCTACAAATATTCAATTAAATATGAAAATGGAAGTAATGGAGGAATTGAAGAACAAAATGCTTATGCATGTCTCAGCAGGGTCCCAGAGACAGCCAAAGTAGATAGAAGCCCAGGTACTGGTTCTCCTGAGGACTACAAAGACCCACAGGTTCTACAGTCATGGCAGATGGCTCTGGAGTTCAGTGCCATGGCCCTACTTTGGAGTTTGTGTTCCTAGTGTGATGGAGTTGAACTCAGATATGACCTTTCTACACATGCTTCTTCTGTTACTTTTACCAGACCAATGGTTGGCACCGGGGTTGGTGTATACTCAGGAGACCTGAATCTTTGGACTGTCCATGTGACAGCCAGGCCCTGAGCCTCAGCAGACTTGCAACTCCTACTATCTGGTTTATTGGACTTACCCTGGCCAGTTTATTGGACTTACCCTGGCCAGGTCAACCACCACACCAGAGAGCCAAAAGTGCCTACAACTGCAATCAGGAGAATTACATCCATCATCCATGTGGACTCTATGCCCCCTCCTGATATAGAGGGGGAGTGGACATAACCATTCCAGGGTTCACAGGATGGAGGAATAGAGTATGGATTAGAGTGGACTTACTGATATTCTACTATGGAAATATTGTGATTAGTAATGAAAGAAATTGTAGCATTGATGTGGAGAAAAGTGGCCACGGTAGCTGCTGAGGGTAGGGAGAGGGTAGAAGAGATATGATGTGGCGGCATTTCTAGGACTTGGAGTTGTCCTGGGTGATACTGCAGGGACAGATGCTGGACATTGTATGTCCTGCCATGGCCCACTGGGTGGACTGGGGAGAGTGTAAATTACAATTTAAACCATTATCCATATGGTGCAGCAGTGCTCCAAAATGTATTCACCAAATGCAATGAATGTGCCATGATGATGAAGGAGATTGTTGATGTGGGAGGAGCTGGGTGAGGGGGGTGGGAGGTATATGGGGATCTCATATATTTTTTAATGTAACATTTAAAAAAAATTTAAGAAATAAAAAAAAGCAGGAACTGGGGAAAAAGAAGATAAAACAAACCATGTAAGACATATGTAAAGCAAATGAAAAAGAGCAGAAGTTAAAAAAAATTCTTATGCTTTGTAATGTACCTTTATCCTCTACATTCACTTTCTCTATTAATACATTCTTCAAGAAAATATAATAAAATCAATTAGATGATGGCTTTTGTTATTTTAACATAATTATAATCACCTGAGGATATGCAAAATTATTGAGAATTATTTTCTGAATAATTCTGAAATAATTTAGAATTATTTTCAAGAATTTCTGAAACTCCTCAAACCCCATGCTAGAAAAATGTTAGGCTCCTAATCCTCAGAACTCATGAATGTTACCTTGTTTGAAAAAGAAGTATCTTTACATATGTAATTAAGTTAAAGATTTTGATCTCGTATAATTCTGGATCATCCAGGTGAGCCCTAATACAATGACAAATGTCTTTGTAAGAGACAGAAGAGGAAAAGGCATGTAGAGGAGAAAGTAATGTGAAGATGGAAGAATGCTGTGGCCAAAAGCCAAGAAAGTTGGCAGCAACCAGAAGCTAGAAGAAGCAAAAATAAATAAATAAATAAATAAAGATAAAAATTTTCTCCCCTAGTGCCTCCTGAGGGATGTGTCCCTGCCAATAGCTTGATTACAGACTTCCGGACATGAAAACTGTTACAGAATAAGTTTTTGTTATTTTAAGCCACAAAGTGTGTAGTGATATGTTCTGGCAGCCTCAGGGAGCTAACACAGATTTATTGTCATCACAGATACCTTGTTTCATTGATGAATTGACAGTTTCCCTACATTTTTTTTTTTTAAGTTTGGAATATAACCTTACCCCTAGTTCTAGAGTAATATCAAATTCTCTCCATGCCCTCAAAAAAAATATTTTTGTAGCTATAAGCCAGAGAACTCAGATAGAGATTCAGGACTTAGGAATTCAAATTTTAATGTTTTATCCAGATTGCAGTGAATAATTATTTCTGCATTTTAAACAAATGAATAGTAGATCCAAATATGCCCTTAGTAAAGAGATCACTCTAGCAATGTCAACATATTGGAGGGTCAAGTCTTGAGGCAAGAGGACAATTTAGATAAGAGACAACAATGTTCTGAACTAGAGTATAGATATGAAAGCAGTGAACATTAGCTGGAGATAATAAAAAGATGGAATCCATCTCTTGAATTGATTTTATGGAAAGTGGTCAGTAAGGGAGAAAAAGAACAGTGGTTTGGTGCCCAGATTACTTTGCCAAGTAACTTAGTAGATGTTGGTATTGTTTGCTGAGAATACAAGAAAAACAATATACTTGGAAATGGGGAGATCATGAGTTAATTTGTAAATATGAATTTTAGGTGTGCATGTTATGTAGACCTGTCATAAAATAGCTTCTCAATAAAATATTTGAATGTTTAAGTAAATTAAATCCAGTTTGAGTTAAGCAATAGTAAGTTGGGTATTCAGATTTACCATCCTTTAACAAAATTGAAGTTCAATAGAAAAATTTACTTATTCCATAATTAAGAGCCATAGATCAGAACCTTGATGAGATTCCCAAAAGAGTGGAGAATATTAAAGATCTCAAAGGAAATCTTACTTGTAAGGGACAAAGGAAGGGTGTGATTTGATCAGATTAGTCGGTACCCTAGTCTGACCAGTGAGGCAGTCTGCATGACACTTTTGACAATTTTTAGATCCCCTCTATCAAAATGCATCAAAGAAGTCCTTTCTTTTTCTCAGACTGAAATGCTTACTTCTAAAAATCTCAAATACACAAAGGTAAATTGGCTTACAACGTTCTTTGGAAGCTCCATTGGGCTCAATAAATAAGAGCTCTTCACCTATAGAAAAAAAATGATCATTCATTCTTAGGAGAGGCTATATTACTCATCTCATCTTTTTCTCACAATGAAATTTTAGCAAAAAATATTTTCCTTCAGATCCTGAAAGAAAGTATCTGTGCCAAACCTGAAGGTTGTTCCTTTATTTTCTGTTAAAACTACTCTTTATTACATAAAACCATTTCATTTTAGAGCCAAGATTCTATCTGCTTTAAAATCCTTTCAATAAGTTTCTGTAGTATATACTTTATATGTTATATATTATAGAGGAGCAGAAAAAATGTGATTCTGACTATTGAATTTGTCTTGATTCATATTAAAATTTTTACTAACAGCATCGTGATGTGTGTCATGTTTTGGGCTACTAATTATCTGAATATGTTCCCTATTTTGAAAAATGAGCACATAATCATTCAAATTGGGATAATTATAAGAGAGAAAGGAGGAACTACTAAAAATTGCACTGGGATAGCAGGCATAAACTAGGCCAGTTCTGGATAAACTATCGTGTACAGTCATACTGATATTAGGAAAATTTTAAGATTCTAATATTTAAGATTTTCTAAGATCTAAGTGGGAGGTGGTGGAGCCCTGCTTCTCATAACCATAGCTGAAGGGCAAATACTATCTCCACTGCGGCAGCTATGGCCTAAGCATATGCCCGGACTTTGCAAACAGATACATTAACTCCGGATGGATTCAAGGAATTCAAAGAACACAGAATCAGAACCAGAAAAGATTAAGCACAAGAGTTTATTCCCTTGTGGAAGGGAAACAAATGTCAAATGGTGGTGGCTATAAAAGAAAATATTGATAGACTGTGTAGCCATCTGTAGGTGCTCATTTAACAATAGGTCTTTAGGAATGTAGAACTGTTTTAATGATAATTTAAATGATTTTTTCCTGTAATATTTCAGAATTTATAATAGCAAAGGTAATAATTGGACTAAGACAAAAAATGAATGCCATCACCTTTTCCTTTTAATTGAACATTCTATTTTGATTACTTTAATGATGAAATAAGTTTGCCTTTTAAAATATTTTTATGCTTTTCTAATTTAATCAATACCTCAGTAAACTTTCTTTATAATTATTTAAAATATACCTCCTGTGAAAATACTGCCATTTTGCTAGTATTCAAACTAAATTATTTGAACTTTAATTTCTTATTACTAAATCTTTCTCATAACCTCATACTTCAATCTTCTAAGATAAATTTAGATTAGAAAGCTAGTGAATTTTCGTGAAAAACTTTGAACGAATGCATAGTCAGAGACATCCTTAGTGGTATTTTTACTTTAGGATTATACACATTAGAGTGCTCTCCTTGGATCACACTGCTTTCTTTCTTTCTTTTTTTTTTTAATTCAAGCATTATTTATTGGATATCCATTGTGTATATAGATACTGCTGGATAGTGGGGATAGAAAGATATCTGGTAGGTCATTAAAGCATAACAATAAGTATATATTTCTTTAATCATTAAAATAGGAAAAAATAAAATATAAAATATCATAAAATACAAGGGTATGTGGCATAGTAGTTTAGAGGACTTTTACATGTTGCTTTCTTAGATTAGGATTTTTTTTTAAGCAAATCTCTCTATATTTGTCACACCAGGTGAAGTTAAGGATAAAAGTCTTCCATCATTCGATCACAGTGGGTTGCTTATTGTGAGACGTTTTAAGAAACTATTCCTTCTGTACAGGCATAAAATCATAAATATTCAGCTTGTTCATATGACACAAGAAATATAAGAAAAAAAGGGAATGGAATACCACAGTGTTAATATAGCAAGTAATTCCTTCATTTATAAATAGTCTCTGAAAGGTTGATGGAAAAGAAGAGATTATATATTGCCTAATATAGTTACATTGAGTTGTAGTAACTTTTTAGTCAATTTCTATGAAAATAAATGTCATAATATAATACAGATTGGATTGGGACCATATAATACATCACATGTTCACATTCTAGAGAAGCTTTACTTCAAAGGCTCAGAAATCAACCTTTCATGAGATCTGCCATAGTTGCACTTTTTCCTAATATTCTGGAATTAAATTTAGGGTTTTGGCAACTTTCTAACAACTTCTGGTAGCATAAATAATATGTTCTCCTCCTTTCATAGTAAAGTTTAAACTCCTATGAGCAAGAAACCTATCTCCTAATTGGAAAATTACAGCAAAAACAGTATCAACCTTGAAAGGATTGTTTATTTTTCTTAAAGGTCTGACTATTCTCCTAGACAAACAGATAATCCATTTATTTCTTCCTTTAGATTTATTCTCTTCCTCTACCTCCCCAAACCAGCAAGATGATCAGTATGTATGGATTTTTCCCTACGGCAGAAAAAATAAATAAATAAAGCATGTATAAAATTCTCCGTATGTCTTTCTATCTCATTTTTTACAAAGGATGACTTTATTCATTGACAGTAGCTACTTTTCTCTGGTTACCCACCCAATAGATACATCCTTTTTTCCCTCACCTCCTCATCCTTCTTCCACCTGATGGACATTGATTTTCTTTGGATATTTTTTTTTTTGCCATGCATTTAGTATCTCAAATAGGATTACAGTCCTCACCTAACCCTAGGGATGAATGACTCCTAGACCCTGGGGTGAATGATGGTCTAAGCCAATCATAAAGGTCTTACTATGGTTGCCATTGATTGATTTATGGACATAAGGTAAAACCTTTACCAATGAAATGATGAAATGAGATGGAAATCTTCCTGGATTAAATTTGTTTTTGTTATTTTTACTTTGCGTCTGGTTTTTTTCATTAGCGTGTTTTTTGTCTCATATTAACATCTTATAATATTAACATACATTTGTTTAATTGCAAAAAAAATTCTTATATATGCAATTTTACAAATATTCCTATTTCACATCTGGTTTACTTCTTAGAAAGGTTTTTCCTCAATTGATAAAAAGATAGATGAGAAAATATGCCCAGTGCTTCATTGGATGATGTTATATCTGCATGTAATGACTGGAATTTAAGGAGCCATCGTGCATCATGCTGAGTATGGCAGGACAGAAAGATGAAATGCACTGGGACAGCACTCAGCCCTGAATTAACTCGCTCTAGAATGAATGGCCTTTCTTTCTAACTTCACATTATATGGGGAAAAAACCCACATTATTTAACCTACTTGTTCTTATGTCTCCTGTTATTTCAACTGAAAAATACAGTGGACATATCTAGTTTTTTGTGCAAGTAGTTTTGAAAACACAATCACACATTTGTCTACTTATAGTAAACTTCATTTTGTCAAGAAAAAGAAACAAAATGTATTCAACTATTAGAAATATTACTACATGAAAGAGTGTCATCTGGGTATGTAAAACAAATTGTGTAACTTCTCATTTCCTATACTATGCAATAGGACAATTTTATTCTTTGAAAATACTTATGAATTTGACTTTATTTAAAAATTCAAATAGTAAAAAGCATTTGTCTCATTTAACCAAGTGTTCAACTTTTCAAGGAAGTTTAGGCCGCATTATCTTCTTTCCTTGAAAACTTGTTTTGTTTTTTCATTGAGTAGTTGCCTTATTTTTAATGTTTTTGTTTTTTCAGGGTACAATTACTGACCTTGCACAGAACTTCAGAGCATCCATTTTCTGTTTATTTCTGACCAGAAGAATCACCTTACTTTTTTTTTTTTTTTTTGGAAAGTCTCTTTCTTAGCCAAGGATGTTATTTTAGAATAACATTGAGCATTGATAGAACAGAATTCTATCTAGACACACATCCCTGTTACACATTTCAACTTTCATAAGGAAATGTCAGTGTTATTCTACTTCAGCTGTTTGGTGATTCAGTTAGTCACAAAGGACAGTTATGGTCCATTCCCTTGTCAAAGTTATCAAGTCAAACCTACTGCAACTTAGCGCTTTACTGAGAGAATAAATGCTCATGAAGGATTACAAAAAATTCCTATTTTGAGATAGTACAAAATTTTACTTTTGGATTGAATTGGGAATAAACTTCTCACTGATGTAGTTATTGCTAAGGTATTAAAGAGTATGTACTGAATTATAGTGTTCTCATTGCGAACTGTGGAAAAAATGTCCCTCGGGTTTCAGTATCAAAAATTCTTCTGCTTCTTTAAAACAAATTGATCAATTTTATCCTTTGAATGCTATAAAAATTATGCAGTGCCTCCTTCATGCAGTTTTTTAGAAATGTTTGAGAAAATAATGTGGTCCATATCTAGCATAAATCATGGATCATGCAATCCATATGCAATGAATTACTATTCATTGTTGCTTCCCATTTTTCTTTCATTTGTTTTGTTTTTGTTTTTACTTCCCTTACTTTCCTTTTGATGAAATTTCCTCACTTAAAAATTTACCATCTCCCTCATGCTCACCCCACTCATATTTAGTCTGTCATCAATTTGTGAAGATTTTACATCTTAAATATCTCTTAAACCCTACACTTGCCTTTATTTCCATTAACACCACGTATTAGTACAAGTTCAGGTATCTCTCTTTTATTTTATTTATTTATTTTTTACAGATCAAAACATGTTTATTTAGTGCCATTTTCATATATGCATATATGCATATGAAGAGTTAAATGAGTTTCTAAAGATATCTCATATACTTTGGGCTCCCACTGTTTCAGGTTCTTTGAGTGTCTGAGAATTCCCAGTTAATTCTTCATTCTGCATCGTTTCACATAATATTTCACTGGGCAAATGATTGTTCTGTTCTTTTACTATTTTCTTCCTTAGATCTGCCTTTGAGTATGTTGTCAGTTTAAGTGGTAAATCTTCAACTTTCACAGTCTTCTTCATCAGATTTTTTACTTATTTCAGGTATCTCTCTTTTAAAGCTATGAGTTTCAGCCACATCCCCTCTGGGCTCTAATCCAATCTGCTACTGCAAGTAAATAATCTTTCCAAAACAAAAATTCAATTACATTCCTCTATATTACAACCTCTGCAAGAATAAAACAAAACACAAAAATTCCTCAAATGCTTCTAATTGTTTTAAGTAAATCTCCAAACCCTTGAGAATTGCAAGGCCAAAGGAAACTAATTACATCCTCTCTGTATGTTACTTGTACAAACCATAAAGGAGAAACTTCAAACCTCTTGGAAGATGAGAAGGTGGCTTTTACTCTTTTCCTTTCCTCTCCCTCCCTTGCTCTTCACCAAGGATGACATATTTATCTGTTTGACTTTGGAAGAGAGACTGAGCATGTATATCTCATCTCTTATGCATATCTCATCTCTTATGCTTACTCTTTTTTTGACTATCCCATAAGCTCCAAATTAATGCAATTTGCACCTCAAGGGGAATTTAAAGGTAGAGACCTCCAGGTAAATTTAAGAAGCTGGTTGAAGGTGTGTTCTCCAATCTGATCCTATTTACAATAGAGTTAATATTTTTATTCTCATCATTCTTGTGTGAATGTTTCTCACTTGTTTTAGCATCTTCGAACAAAGTAGTATGATTAACAAATTAGCATGAACCCCAAAAGGGAATCAGTCTACTTAGGCCTACATACTCCAGGATTATTCTATAAAAGGCAATTACCTTCTCTCTAATCCCTTGCTTTTTGTTTTTTTTAATTCCTCAAATGCATCAAGTGGCACAGGGGATTAAAAAGAGTCAGCAACAGAAGTAAAAGATTTCTCACCAAAGTCAATTCCTGAGTATGACTTTGAAAGTGATAAAACTGTTGCTGTTTGTATAGCTATTGCTGAGAAACAGAAGATTGCTTAAACGAATATATATATTCTTTGTTATTATATCTGCCTCTGGACTGTAGAGACTGTAACTAAGAAGGAAGATGGTGCTCCAATATCAGATGGCTCTGTTTTAATCAAAGCCCAATGAAGGAAAATGTGTAGCATGAATTATTTGAATTTTTCTTTTTTGATTGTTGTTTAAAGTTTTAGACATAGGGACATTTACTCTGGAGAAACAGGGCAAAGCTACTGTTTGTAAGATAAATTTTTCATATGAAGCATATGACTCTAAATAGTAGCATTACTGTATAGTGTTTGGACTATGCTTTGATAAGTTATGGTTTATATGTAAGGTTAGAATTCTGAGGAAAATGTCGTGCTGTATAAATTTAATTTAAACTAAATATATGGACGGATACATTTTAAAGATACAATTTGAAAAGCAAATTCTTGAATAGCAAATTCTTAGTGTTATTAAAATGTTGACTTATTGACTTCTGTTTTATGATAAAGGAAATAAGTGACTGCTTTCTCTCCTAGAAATATACTGCCGTTACTCTTTTTTCCTTGTCTCTGTAGAGTAAATTTGCCACAAGGCTTAAATGTTTTTAATATTCATTTTGATTCAAAGTTGTGGTTTTGTTATATGTGGAATATGTGAAAGTTCAGCCAAAATGCATGCAAATGTGAACATTCTGGAGTTTCTCTTAATTCTGATTTGTGCTTAAGATTTTGGCTTTAAAGAAGTTATAACAATGATAGTTTCCTCCTTCGGTATCTGTTAGATGTGTAAACTATTGATAAATGTCACAATGATAGTTTTATTTGTTTAGGTTATTACTGTAGATAGGTTAATCCTTACCACAAGCAAGCCATTTTTTAAAATGAGTGGTTTTTACAGATACATTGTAATAAATTGTACTGCTACATTTTTAAAAAATAGGGGATGATGTGGGAGAGGGAGAGAGATACATGGGAATCCCTCATACTTTTGATGTAACTTTCCTGCGATCTAAAACCTCTTTAAAAATAAAGTATATTATATTATAAAGGAAAAAAATGTAAATGAGGGGGAGTGGTTAAGGCTCAGGAAGTTGAGCACTTGCTTCCACAGGTGGGAAGGTTCCAAAAAAACACACAAAAAAACAAGCAAACAGATGAAAAAAATCTACTTAGGGGAGCCAATGTGGCTCAGTGGTTAAGTGCCAGCTTCCCAAACAAGAGGTTCCAGGTTCAATCCTGGGCCCTGGTGCCTCAAAAAAAAAAAAAAAAAAAAAAAGAGGATATAGGAGTTATGACTTTCTTTTATCCTTATTAATATATACTCGACTTGCCTTGGTCTGAAATGGATGGCAAACAAACAAAATATTCATTAATCATAATTAAAATATATAAGGGATATCTAAATAAGAGTAGGAGATTAAGATAATGAAGTAACTAAACAAACCAGACACCATGGATATATGCCACAAATTCAGCTCTAATATTTCTGTAATAAATGTGAAGGAAGTATAGCAATTTGATATAATTGATGAATTCCAAACAGAAATATTGGATTATGCTTGTAATCTGATCTGTACCTGGGCATGATTGAGTTATGGTGGGTGGGGACTCACAGATAAAAGGCATGGCAAAGAACAGAGTTGGGGATTTCTGATGTTCGAGTTTGATGCTGAAGACCCAGGAGGTCAGCACTCAGAGGAAAGAGAAGCCAGCACCAAGAAGGAAGGAACCTTGAATCCAGGGAAAAGCAAGCCCCAGGAACGTAGGAACCCAGGCAGCCTGAACCCTCACAGATGTCAGCAGCCATCTTGTTCCAAATAGACTTTGGTAAGGGAAGTAACTTATGCTTTATGGCCTGGTATCTGTAAGCTCTTATCCCAAATAAATATCCGTTATAAACACCAACCAATTTCTGGTATTTTGCATCAGCATCCCTTTGGCTGACTAATACAAAGAGTACTTATTATTTATTTACTTATTGACTGCTAGTCATGTATCAAAATTATATCATTAATCCTAACCTATATTACACCTCTTATTATAGATGAATATACAGAGGTTAAGAAAAGATAGATAATTAACTCCAAAAATAGCAGAATATAAGTCAATTTGATTCTAAAGCCTACACGCCAATAAGCTATCATGTTTTCTCTCCAATTTTAAACATATATTTATATGTTTTAGACAGAACACATATTTTAAAGAAAATACAGAAAAATAACTAAAGGATATCAGAAAACAGTATGAGAATCTTAGTAAAGAGATAGGAATTGTTAAAAGAAGCAAACAGAACTACTGGAGTTGAAGACATGAAAAATTCCCAGGAGAGTTTCAAGAGCATATTGGAGCTGACAGAAGAGAGAATCCATGAACTTGAAGACAAGACACTTAAAATGAGTCAGGCTGAGGAGCAGAAAGACAAAAAGGATTATTAAAAGGGAAACTAGCCTAAGGCAGCTACAGGAAACCATCAAGTGTACCGATATATGTGCTATGAGATTCCAAGAAAGAAAGGAGCAAAGGGATAAGTCAAATGAATAATGACAGAGAACTTCTCAAATCTAGCACAAGATATGAATATGTACATCCAAGAAGCTGGGAGAACTTCAGGCAGGAAAAACATGACAAAAAACACATACCATTCATACTGATCATACTATTGAATGCAAAGGACAAGGAAGGAGTTCTGAAAGCTGTGAAAGAAAAGCAATGTGCTATGTACAAGGGAGTCCCAATTAGATTGAGTGTTGATTTCTCATCAGAAAACAGGGAAGAAAGAAGGCAGTGGGTTGAAATACTTAAACTGCTGAAAGAAAACAACAGCCAGACAAGAATAAACATTCAGTGAGACTTTCAGAAATGAGGGAGAGATTAAGAAACTCTGAAGTAAACAAAACCTAAGGGGGTTCATCACCACTACATCTGTCCAACAAACAAGGCTAAAAGAAGTTATTCAGACTGAAAGGGAAAGACACCAGCAGCAGGTCAAAGTGGTATAAAAAAATAAAGACATGGAGCAGATTTAGCTCAGTGCTTGAGCATGTGCTTCATATGTATGAGGTCCCAGGCTCAATCCCTGGTACCTCCTAAAATATATATAAAAAATAATAATAAATAAAAATAAAGACCTGCAGTAAACATAACCACTTAGGAAATTATAAATACCAGAACTTTTGTAGTGTATTGCTTGGTATGTAACTCCACTTACTCCACTTCTCCACTAAAATGCAAATACATAAAAAGTAATGATAAATCTAGGTTTTTGGACTTACAATGTACAGAGATATGAGTGGTAACAATTACAAAAAATGGTGGGGGGACAGAGGGTTTTGAAAAGTGTATGTGCATGCTATTGAAGTGAAGTTTGTATCAAACCAAATATGATTGCTTTTTATTTAGGATGTTATATAACCCCATGGTAACCACAAAGAAATTAGGTGAAAAAAATATATATAGACAGAAATGAGAAGGCACTCAATACCGTACAACACAAAATATCAGATACATACTCAGAGCTGTCCTAAATGATATTTCAGGGACCGATGCTGGACATTATATATTCTGCCATAATCCACTGAATGTACTGGGGGAGAGTGTAAACTACAATGTAAACTAAAATCCATGCAGTGCAGCACTGCTCCAAAATGTATTCACCAAATGTGATGAATATGCCACAATGATGAAAGGGGTTGTTGACGTGGGAGGTGTGGGGTGGGGTGTGGGGTATACGGGAACCTCTTATTTTTTTAGTGTAATATTTTTTGTGATCTATGTATCTTTTAAAAAAGACAATTAAATTTTTTAAAATTAAATAAATACCAAAAGAAGTTAAAAAAGATGAATGGGTAAACAAAAAGTGGTGTATACACACAATGGAAAATTATTCAGTCATAAAAGGAATGAAGTGCTACAACATGGATTGATATTGAAGATATAATCTTGAGTGAAATAAACCAGACTAAAGCAAAAAAAAAAAAACCATAAAAAATAAAAAATAAAAGTTAGCATTAATTGTAGTGAGGAAGAAAATTATAAGACTTACAAAGGCTAAATAATAAAATGTCAGAAAAGGGTCCACTATTATTAGTGACTTCAAATGTAAATGGATTAAACTCTCCAGTCAAAAGGCAGAGATTGGCAGAATGGATTTTAAAATGCAGGAACAAAATATACATTGTTGGCAAGAGACTCATTTTAAATTCAAACATGTAAGTATGTAGAAAGTGAAAGGATGGTTAAATATATAACATGAAAGTAATAACCAAAAGAAAAGTAATGTAGCTATACTAATATTGGATAAACAGATTTTAAATACAAAACTATTATGAAGAACAAAGATAATCATTGTATACTAATAAAGGAGATAATTCAACAACAAGATACAAAAAATTTAAATATATATAAATCTAACAGCAAAGAAACAAAATATATGGAACAAATACTAACAAATTTGGAAAAACTATCAGTTCTACATAATTGTAGGAAATTTTAATATACCACTTTCAATAATGGATAAGCCATTGATTTGAAGGATCAATAAGGAAATACAAGAAATGAATGAAACTCTAAACCAACTAAACCTATCAGACATAGTTAGGACAATTTGCCAATGAAAACAGAATATACATTTTTCTCATGTGCAAATAGATCATTCATGAGGATAGACCATACATTAAGTCATGAAATAAGCCTCAATAAATTAAAAAATATAACCACAAAGGAATGGAGCTGGAAATTAAAAACAGAGGGAGAAATGGAAAATTCATAAATATGTGGAAACTTAACAAGTGCATTAAAGAAGAAATCAGAAGCAAAATCAGGAAACATCCTGAGGCAATTAAAAATGAAAATACATACCGAAAATTGTGGGATGCAATTAAGACAGTGCTGAAAAGGAAATATATAGCTCTAAATGCTATATTAAAAAAAGAAAAATTTCAAATCAGAGACTTAACATCAGAAGTAGATGAATGAGAAAAAGATCTTCTAAACAAAAGCAAGCAAAAGGAAGGAAATAACAAAGATTAGAGCAGAGATAAATGGAATGGAAAAAATATTAGAGAAAATCAACAAAACCAAAAGTTGGCTCTTTGTAAAGATCATAAAATTGACAAACATTTATGTGGAAAGACAAAGGAAAAAATAGATAGTATACAAATAATGAACTTGGAAATGAATGGGGGACAATACTGTTGAATCCACTGAAATAAAAAAGACTATAAGAGGATACTATGAAGAACTGCACACTAACAAATAAGATAACATAGATAAAATGCAGAAGTCCTTAGATATATACAAACTACCTACATGGACTCAAGAACAAATAGAAGATCTCAACAAGTCAATTGCAAATAAAGAGATTTTATCAGTTATTGAAACTGTCCCAACAAAGAAAATCCTATGACTAGATGATTTCACAGGGGAAATCTACCAACTATTTTGAGAAGACTTAACTCAAATTCTGCTCAAACTCTTCCAAAGAACTGAAGAGGAGGGAATACTCCCTAAGTCAATCAATAAGGCCAACACCACTCTTATACCACAAACAGAATAAGATAGCACAAGAAAAGAAAACTACAGACCAATATCTCTTATGAACATAGATGAAAAATTCCTCAACAAAATATTAGCAAACTGAATCTAACAGCATATTAAAAGAATTATACACCATGATCAAGTGGGATTTATCCCTTGTTTGCAAGGTTGGTTCAACATAAGAAAATCAATTAAGGTAATGCACCACACTAATACAATGAAGGGGACGAAAAATCACATGATCATCTCAATTGATGCAGTAACTCACTTGACAAAATCCAGCACTGCTTCTTGATATAAACACTGAGAACATTAGGAATTGAAGGAAACATCCTCAATATGATAAAAGGCATATATGAAAAACGCACTGCTAACATCATACTCAATGTTGAAGGACTGAAACTTTCCCTCTAAGATAAGGAACAAGACAAGGATGCACACTGTCACCCATATTATTCAACATGTACTGGGAGTTTTTGCCGGAGCAATTAGACAAGAAAAAGAAATAAAGGGCATGTAATTTGGAAAGGCAGAAGTAAAAATTTTCCTTTTTGCAGATTATATGATCCTATATACAGAAATTCTGAAAAATCCACAACAAACCTCCTAGAACTAATAAATAAATCAAGCAAAGTACAGTGTACATCCAAAAATCAACAATGTTTTTATACAAAAGCAATGAACAATTAGAAGAAATAAAGAAAAATTTCCATTAACAATAGCAAGGAAAAGGTAAAATATCTAGGAAAAACCTAACTAAAGATTTAAAGGGCTTGTACACATAAAATTACACAGCATTGATAAAAGAAATCAAAGAGGACCTAAATAAATGGAACGCCATTCCATGTTCATGAATTGGAAAATTAAATATTGTTAAGATGTCAGTCATACCCAATACAAGTAATAGAGTTAATTCAATTTCAATCAAAATTCCAACAAGGTTCTTGCAGAAAAGAAAAATCCATTCATCAAATTTATATGGAAGGGTAAGGGGCTCTGAATAGCTACAGCTATTTTGAAAAAAGAATGAATTTGGAGATGCACCCTTCCCAATCATAGTTTATTACAAAGCCACAGTAATCAAAAAAACATGGTCAAAGGACAAACCACTTCACCAATAAAATTGAATTAAGAGCTCAGAGATCAACCTTCACATTTACGACCAACTGGTTTTTGACAAGAGTTCAAAGACCACTCAATTTGGAAAAATTAGTCTCTTAGATAAATGATGCTGGGAAAACTGGATCTCTATTTGAAAAAAAAAGAAGCAGGAAGATCCCTACCTCAAACTTTATACCAAAATCAAATGAAAATGGATCAAAGATCTAAATATTAGAATCAGAACTCTCAAATTCCTAAAAGAAAATGGAAGGAAAAATATTCAGGACCTCGTGTAAGGCAATGGTTGCTTAGAATGTATACACAGTGCAAAAGCCAAAAAGAAAACAATAGATAAATAGGATCTCATCAAAATTAAAAACTTTTGTGCCTCAATGAACTTTATCACAAAAGTGAAATGACAGCCTAAACAATGGATGAAAATATTTGGAAACCCCATTTCAGATAAAGGTTTAATATCCAGAATATATATGGAAACCCTTTAACTTAACAACCTTAACAACAAAAAGATAATCCAATGAAAATTGGGCAAAAGATTTGAATACACATCTGTGCAAAGAAGATATACAAATGGCCAGAAAGCACATGAAAAGATGCTCAACACCACTAGCCATCATTGAAATTCAAATCAAAACCACCATGAGGTGCAATTTCATACCCAGCAGACTGGCTGCTATTAATAAATGGAAAAAGGGATGTTGGAAAGGATGCAGAGAAGTTAGAACACTCATATATTATTGATAGCAATTTAAAGTGGTGCAACTGCTATGGAAGACAGTTTGGTGGATCCTAAGAAAACTAAGTATAAAACTACCATATGGCCCAGAAATTCAATTACTAGGTATGTGATAAAAAGAACAGAAAGCAAGGATTCAAGCAGATATTTGCACATCGATATTCATAGCAACGTTATTTACAATTACCAAAAGATGGCAGCAACCCAAGTGTCTATTAACCAATAAAAGGATAAATAAAATGTGATATACACATACAATGGAATATTATTCAGCTGTAAAAAGGAATGAAGTTCTCTCACATGTGACATAATAGATGAAACTGGAAGACATCATGCTGAGTGAAATAAACCAGCACAAAAAAAATAACATTGTATGAGCTCACTGATTTGAAACAATTAAAATAAGCAAACTCCTCACAGAATCAGAATTTCAAATATAGGTTACCAGGAGACAGGGTGGGGATAAGGAATGGGAATTTAAGGCATAAAATATATAGGGTACCTATTTAGAATGATGAAAATGTTTTGATAGTGGATGATGGTGATTGGAGCACAACATTGTGAACATAATTAACAACACTGAAATAAATATTTGAATGTGATTAAAAGGGTAAATATTAGATGTTTATGTGGTAACAGAATAAGATTTTTTTTTAATCCATGGAATTTACTACACTAACAGTGAACCCAAAGTCAAACTATGGACTATAGTTAATAGAATAATAGTAAAAATGTGCTATCACCAATTATAACAAATGTTCCAACAAATGCAAGTTGTTAATAACAGGGTGGTATAAGGAATTCTGTATTTTATGCATGATTGTTCTGTATACCCATAGCTTCTCTAAAAAACAAAAACAAAAAAACAAAAAGGATTCCTTGGTAGACATACTCTTAGATTTATCATTACAGCTTTTTTTTTACTTTTAAAAAATTTTTCTCTTTCTTTTTTAAAAAAAGATAGATAGATCACATACAGAGTTACATTAAAAAAATATAAGAGGTTCCCATATACCCCATTCCTCATACCCCCTACTCTTACCACATCAACAACTTCTTTCAGTAGTATGGTACATTCATTGCATTTAATGAATACATTTTGGAGCACTGCTACACCTCATGGATTATAGTTTACAGTCTCTCCCAGTCCATTCAGTGGGTTATGGCAGGATAAATAATGTTCTGCATCTGTCCCTGCAATATCATTCAGGACAATGCCAAGTCCTGAAATTGCCCCCATATCACAACTTCTTTTCCCTCTCCCTACCTTCAGCAACTCCCATGGCCACTGTCTCCACATCAATGTTATAATTTCTTCCATTGCTAGAGTCACAATAATTCTATAGTAGAATACCAGTAAAACCACTATAATCCATATTTCATTCCTCCATCCTAAGGGCTCTGGGATGGCAATGCCCACTCCACCTCTAAACTGAGAGGGGGCTTAGATCCCATATGACTGATGGATGGGATTTTCCTGCTTGCAGTTGAGGACACTCAGTTTCTTGGTGTGGTGGTTGACCATCCTCACCTCCTTATTAGCTGACCTGGGTAAGTCCAGCGAACTGGAGAGTAGGTGTGTCAATTCAACTCAGGCTCAGGGCCCTGCTGGCATATGGACAGTCCAAAGATTCAGGTCTCTTGGGCAGACACCAACCCCAGTGACAACCATAGGTTCAGTAAAAGTGACAGAAGAGGCATGTATAGAGAAGTCATATCTGAGTCCAACTCCATCACACTCAGGAGCACAAACTCCAAAGTAGGGCCCACTGGCAAAGCACTGAACTCCAGAGCTGTTGGCCATGACTGTAGAACCTGGGTGTCTCCATAGCCCTCAGGAGCACCATTAGCTGTTGTTGTATCTACTTTGGCTGTCTCTGAGATCCTGCTTAGACATGCATAAGTGAGACCCCTGTGATGACCTCCCAACTCATTTTGTAGTCTCTAATCATATAAACTCATTTGTCTTTACCATTTCCCCCTTTTATTCAAGGTCTTTTTCTAGTTGCATCACCAGCCAGAGTTTGGTAGTAATCCCTTGGTGCCAGGGAAGCATGTCCCACACTGGGGGGAAGGTAATGCACTTATATGCTGAGCTTGGCTTAGAGAGTGGCCACATTTGAGCAACATGGAGGCTTTCAGGAGGTAAATCTTAGGCACCCTACAGCTCTAGCCCAAGTTGAAATTTCAAGGGCACAGGCTCATAAGCATAGTCATCAATGTCAAGGGTTCATCAGTGGACCATCCTTCTTCACTGTTCTTTGCCCTTACACTTGGGGGATTGTTGTTATTCCATTGGGGAATGTAACAGAGCTCCCCAGAATGGGAAATCAGCACTCCCTCAGTTGTGTGAAATTCTACCCACTATGTTAATAACCAATGAATAACCGAACATATCTATATACCCTGTATGCATGCCCTGGCTAACTCCCTCCCATTCATGCATTCCCCATGAATGACACCGCAAACCAATGTTCCTCCCCTGCCATAGTTGAAACTCTCTGTGATCCCAAACTTCTTAAAAAACGAAGCCTAGTATATTGCCACATTCAATTAATTGGAAAATGAAATAGTAATGATAGGTTTAAAGATTAGAAATAAAATATATATAATTTAGAAAAACTAAAATCAAGTAAAAAATAAATGGGGATATTAAAAAATGAAAAATATAATAATTTTTTTGATGTTTTGCCTTTCATCACTGTAATAGGTATTGTCCTGTATGTACAGTGACAAGGCAATTTCTTCTATTTCTTCCTCAGTGTCTTACATCTTTTTTTTAAAATTATGGCTTCAAAAAAGTTTTAGGTAACAGTAAAAAAATCACATATAGAGTATAGGGGACCCCCATATACCCAACTTCCTCTCCCTTTTCCCTCTTCCCCTGCAATGATCTTTTTACATGTGGATGTTACATTTGCTACAACTGATGATCAAATATTGAAACATAACTACTAACCATGGTTACATTATGGTTTACATTTTAGACTTTAAACTTTTATAAATTTTTGGTGAAATTTAACATGGTCTGTATCCATCTTTTAAGAACATGCAACTCTTCCATTGTCCCAGTTACCCCCTCTTCCATCTATTTTATTCCTATCTTCCCCTCCCCTTTGAGACCACAGTGACACCCAAGCTTCACTGCATGAAGGACAAGATTCATAGATATTTGCAACAATGCTGAGGGCTTGACATACTAGTCTGTCCTTTCCCATTGGGAGCCACCCATGCTTCAAGAGACAATTTCTCCTCAGTTTGAGAACATCAGGTCTCCCCAGGATGGGAGGACAACACTTTCCCACTCATTGTATTGGACTCCACCACCTGATATAACACACTATGACAAATGAGCACTCACACACTCCCTAGAAGCCTGCCCCAGATGCACCCTGTGGCAGATGCCCCACATCAAATACCTTAAACCACTAAACCTCCTTATATATTTTCTAAAGAGTTTTCTCAACCTTATAGTTTCAACCACATATCTGACAAACTCCCATGTTCACCTACTCCCCCCAAACCCTACCCCCAATTCCATGTACCATCTGACCTATCCTCCTAACCCTAGCCCACCTCAAGCCTGCAGAGCCAAACCCAATATATCCCTATACCCCTGTCTTATCCCTTCATTGCACAACTACTTATCTCTACTTTATCATGCATTTCACAGCTGTGGACATTGGCTCAAAACCTTTCTTTCCCTCCCTATTTCCTTTAAACCTATCTCCCAGTTCTCTTGCTCTCTGAGACAGCTTGATTTGCTTAATTCATATCAGAGAGGTCGTGTAGTATTTGTCCTTCAATGCCTGGCTTCCTTCACTCAAGATTCATCCATGTTATCCTGTGTGTTAGTACTGTAGTCCTTCTTACAGCTGAGTAGTATTCCATTGTATGTATATACCACATTTTGTTTATCCATTCATCTATTGATGGGCATTTGGGTTGATTCCAACTTTTGGCAATAGTGAAACATGCTGCTATGAACATTGGTGTACATATATCAGTTTGTGTACTTGTTTACAGTTCTTCTGGGTATATAACCAGCAGTGGGATTGCTGGATCATATGGCAAATCTATAGCTAGTTTTTTGAGGAACCACCAAACTTTCTTCCACAATGGCTGTATCCTTCAACATTCCCACCAGCAGTGGATGAGGGTTCCCATTCCTCCACATTCTCTCTAATACTGGTTGTCCTCTGTTTTTATTAACAGCCACCAGTATAATGGGCATAAGATGGTATCTCATTGTAGTTTTGATTTGCATTTTCCTAATAGCTAGTGATGTTGAGCATCTTTTCATGTGCTTTTTAGCCCTTTGTATTTCTTCTTTGGAGAAGCATCTGTTCAAATCTCTTGCCCATTTTAAAAATAGGTTGTCTTTCTATTTTCAAGATATAGGATTTCTTTATATATGCTGTATATTAGGCTTCTATCAAATATATGGTTACCAAATATTTTTTCCCATTTGTTATGCTGTCTTTAACTTTTTTGATAAACTCCTTTGAGGTATAAAAGGCTTTAATTTTGAGGTCTCATTTATCTTTTTTTTTTATTGCTTGTGGTTTGGGTGTGAAGTTCATGAAGCCATTCCTATTACAAGGTCCTGAGAATGCTTCCCTACATTATCTTCCAAGATCTTTATGGTCTTGGCTCTTATTTTTAGATCTTTGCACTATCTTGAGTTGATTTTTGTATAAGGTGTGAGATGGCAAGCCTCACTTATTCTTTTGCATATGGTTATCCAAGTTTCCAAGCACCATTGTTTGAAGAGACCATTCTCTCCCAGTTGAGTGGGCTTGGTGGCCTTGTAGAATATCAGATGACTGTATATGTAAGGATCTATATCAGAACTCTCATTTGGTTCCAATGTTCAGTATGTCTATCCTTGTGTCAATACCATGCTGTTTTGACCACTATAGCTTTCTAATATGTTTTAAAGTCAGGTAGTGTGGTTCCTCTGATTTCATTTTTCTTTTTTAATATCTATTGGGGCCTCTTTCTCTTCCAACTAAATTTCATAGTTTATCCAATTCATTAAAAAATGGTGTGTTAATTTTTATTGGAATTGTATTAAATCTGTAGATCTGTTTGTGTAGGATAGACATCTTAATGATACTTAGTCTTCATGTCCTTGAACAGGGAATATTCTTCCATTAAATTAAATCATCACAATTTCTTTTAACAGTGTTGTGCAGTTTTCTGTGTATAAATCTTTTACATCTTTAAATTTATTCTTAGGTATTTGATTTTTTTTTCTTGATTTCCTCATTGCTCATTATTGGTGTACAAAAATGCTATTTATTGATTTTTGTGCATTGATCCCATAACCTGCAACTTTACTGAACTCATTTATAAATTCTAGGAGCATTGTAGATTTCTCAGGGTTTTCACTGTATAGGATCATGTTTGCAAATAGTGAAATTTTGACTTCTTTCTTTTCAACTTGGATACTTTTTATATATGTTTCTTGCCTCAGTGCTCAGGCAAGTACTTCTAACACAGTGTTACATAGGAGGGGTGCTAGTAGACATCCTTGTCTTGTTCCTGATCTTAGAGGGAAAGATTTTAAGATTTCAGCATTGTATATGATGTTAGCTGTGGGTTTTTCATATATACACTTTATCATGTTCAGAAAGTTTACTTCTATTCCTATCTTTTGCACTGTTTTTATCAGGAACAGATGCTGTATTTGTCAAATGCTTTTTCTACATATATAGATAATGATTATGTGATTTTCTTTCCTATGATCTGTTTATGTGGTGTATTATATTGAATGATTTTCTTATATTGAACCATCCTTGCATACCAGGAGTGAAGCCCACTTGTCATGGTGTATAATTCATTTGAAGTGTTGTTGCATACCACTCGCAAGTACTTTTTTAAGGATTTTAGCATCTAAGTTCATTAGAGAGATTGGTCTTTAATTTTCCTTTCTTGTTGTGTTTTTTATTGGCTTTGGTATTAGAGTAATGTTGGCATCACAGAATGAGTTAGGCAATGTTCCTTCTATTTTGATTTTTTGGACGAGGTTAAGCTAGATTGGTGTTAGTTCTTTCTGGAATGTTTGGTAGCATTCACCTGTGAAGTCATCTGTCCCTGGGCTCTTTTTATATGGGAGGTTTTTAATGACTGATTCTCTCTTTACTTGTGATTGGTTGTTGGAGCTATCAATTTCTTCTTTCATCAATGTAGGCTGCTTATGTGTTTCTAGGAATTTTTCCATCTCCTCTAAATTGTCCTTCTTGTTGGTATATGGTTTTTCAAAGTATCCTCTTATGATACTCTTTCTTTCTGCAGCATCAGCAGTGATATCCCCTTTCTCATTTTTTATTTTGTGTGTGTGTGTGTGTGTGTGTGTGTATTTTCATCTTCTTTCTTTTTTTCTTTGCTAGTCTAGCTAAGGGTTTCTCAATTTTATTGATTCTCTTAGAGATCCAGTTCTTTGTTGTTGTTGTTTTTTAAATTTTTCTATGCTTTCTTATTTTCTATTTCATTTAGCTCTACTCTGATCTTTGTTATTTCTTTCTGTCTTTTTTCTTTGGTGTTACTTCATTGTTGTTGTTTTTTGCTAATTCCTCCAAGTGTGCAGTTAGGTCTTTGAGCTTAACTCTTTCTTTTCTTTTCTTTTCTTTTCTTTTCTTTTCTTTTCTTTTCTTTTCCTTCTTTCTTTCTTTCTTTTTTTTTTTGATATATGAATTTATGGCTATGAATTTCCACTCAGTACAGCTTTTGCTGCATCCCATAAGTTTTGATATGTTGTGTTGTCATTTTCATTAGTGTCAAGATATTTACTGATTTCTTTTGAGATTTCCTCTTTGACCCACTGTTTGTCTAAGAATGTGTTGCTTCACTTCCATAACTTTGTGCCTAATCTTGTTCTGTGGCCCTGGCAGGCTTCCAGCTTCATTGCATAGTGGTCAGAGAAATTATTTTGTATTATTTCAGTATTTCTGAATTCATTGAGACTTTCCCTGTGGCCCAGCATGTGGTCTATCATGGAAAATGATCCATGTGTGCTTGAAAAGAATGTATATACTGCTGTATTTGAGTTTGGTGTTCTGTATATGTCTATTAGGTCCAGTACCTCTTATATATTATTAAAAGTCTTTGTTTCTTTATTGATTCTCTGTCAAGATGTTCAGTCTGGTGGTAATAATGGTATATTAAAGTCCATTATTGTAGAGGCATCTATTCCTCCACTTAGTTTTTCCAGTGTTTGCCTCTTGTATTTTGAGGTATCCTCTTTAGGTGCATAAATGTTTATAATTGTTCTTTCTTCTTGAAAGATTACCACTTTTATTAATACATAGTGTCCATCCTTGTCCCTCACAATAATTTTGCATTTAAAGTCTATTTTGTCTGATATTAGTATAGCTAGTCCTGCCCATTTTTTTGATTATTGTTTATTTTTAAGATTGTTTTCCATCCATTAACTTTCAACCTCCCTGAATCCCTGGGTTTAAGATGGGTTTCTTGTAGACAGCATATAGGTGGTTCATATTTCCTTATCCATTTTACCAATTTGTGTCTCTTGACTGGCGAATTTAATCTGTTAACATTCAGTGTTATTACTCCCAGGAATTACTTACATTACCCATATTTTCTTTGGATTTTTATATGTCATATGCTGTTTTTATTTCTCTTTTGTCTTTTTAGTTGTCCTTATATTCTCCTCCAACTCTGTTTATCCTGTTTTTTTTTTTTTCTTTCAACTTGAGCTCTCCATCATTTTTAAATGATAGTTTTGTTGGATAGAGTGTACTAGGCTGGAATTTTTTTTCTTTTAGTACCTTGATTATGCCATACAACTGTCTTCTTGCATCTATGGTTTCATATCAGAAATCACCACTTAATCTTATTGATCTTCCCTTGTATATGATAGTTCTCTTTTCTCTTACTGCCTTCGGTATTTTCTCTTTGTCTTAAGCATTGGATAATTTGACAAGTATATGTCTTGGAGTAGGCCTGCTGGAATAGATACTGTTTGTGGTGTGCTGCCTTTCCTAAATATGTACATCCATCTCCCTCAATAGATTTTAGGAAGTTTTCAGCCGTTATTTCTTCCAATACCACTTCTGTCCCCTTTCCCTTCTCTTCTCTTTCTGGGATGCCTATAATGCATATGTTTGTGTGTTTTGTGCTATCAATCAAATCCCTAAGTACTTGCTGGATTTTTTCTATCTTTTTATTGTTCAATTCTACTATATGTTTGATTTCAGTTGTACTGTCTTCCACATCACTAATTCTTTCCTATGCCTGTTAAAATCTGCTGTTATTTGCTAAGAGTATATTTTTGATTTATTTGATTGTGCCATTCATCAACATAATATCTGTTATTTTTTTGTGTATGCTTACTGTTTCTTCATAATGCTCTCCATGTGTTTTCTTAATATCTTTAATCTCTTCCTTCACTTCATTAAGTTGACTGTGATATTTGTTTGGACACCTTTGATTAGGTGTTTGATGTTCTGCTTCTCTTCCTAGTTTTTAGTTTGTTCTTTGAACTGGGCCGTGTCTTCCTGTTTATTGGTGTGGTTTGTAATTTTTTGTTGCTGTCTGCTCATCATTTTATCTTGATGGATTTGTTCAGTTGATTAGCTTCTCCCTCTAGTCTTGGGTTTTATTTAGTTGCTGTTTGTGTGTGTGTGGTAAGTATTCCCTTTGACACTTTGTTCTTCTTCTATTTCCTTGCTATTGTCTAAGTTCCCTTGAAGGAAAAGATTAGGGGCATGGAAAGAAAAAAAGTTAAGAAAAGAGAAAGTATAATAGTAATATTGAGGAGAACCAGCAGAATGGCTGTAGAGTAAGGAGCTCCTAGAGTCAGCTCCTGCTACAGGGCAGTTAGCAAACATTCAGAGCTCCCTGGAGCTAGCTGAAGCAGCTGTTTGAGGGTTCCAGGAGACCAGAGGGGCATCCTGCAACATCCTTGAAGGAGTTGAAGGAGGAGACTGCCCATCTGCAGAGAAGACTCGTAAGTAGAGTGTTCCACACCCTGGAGGCTGGTGCCCATCTCCACTGGAGGCACAAGCTGCCTCAGGAGCTGTTCTGTGGCTGGAATTGAAAGCTCCACTTCCATAAAATGAAGGAGGAAGAGACTGTTGGGCACCAATTTCAGCTACTGATGAGTAAATTCAGCAGGCTACAGTATAATCCTGAGAATAGCTAAAGTTTGAGCCTGTTGAAGTGTGAAAGAGGCTGGGAGCCACCATCTTAACTCCATGCCTGGCACAAAGGGAAGTGAGGCAGACTGAAAATCACAGTGCTGGTGGGGACCAGCTTCTTTCCATCCATATCATATTGCAGGTCGAACCTAGGTCCCAGTGCCACCTCCAGCAAGGAGGAAGCTGTGAGGATCTGTGCCAGCTTCTCTGGGAAATTACTGGCCAAGCCACAGAGGCTGGTGATTATCCTACTCTGGTGGCACAAGGCCCCCCAGGAGCTATTCTGTGGCTTGAATTGGAAGCTCCATTTCCCAGAAACAGAGGAGGAGGAGACAGTTGACTGCCAATTTCAGCTATTGATTGGTAGACTTGGCTTGCTAAGATACAACCCTGGGAACAGCTGGATGTGAATTAGCCCAAGTTGAAATGAGGCCAGTAGCTGCCATTTTGACTCTGCCCTAACCTGAGGGGAAGCCAGGCTAACTGAAACTCTCAGTGTTAGCAAGAACCAGTTTCTTTCATGCAGATCAACCTGAAACCTTAGCCTAGGCTTCAGCCCAGCTTCTGGCAGGGAGGAGGCTGAGGAGCCCAGCACCAACCTATACAGGTAACTGCAAATAGCTGTGGCTGGCATAGACTGAAAATCAGAAGTCTACCAGGGCAACTGTGTCATTTTAGACCTGCACTGCATAGACTCCTGCCCACACCCTCAGCTCCACCCCTACCCCAGGCAGGGGAGGAGGGTGTGTGAAGCTTCATCAGTCTCTCTGGGCAATCAGAGTCTAGGCCTGCATTTGCATTATTCCACACAGCTGTGACTCTATGCCTAACCCTGGCAAAGGAGAAAGTTGGGAGAAGTTTCATTGGTCCCTGGCACAATGAGCGCAGCTTGAGCCTCCACAACTTATAGCACCAACTACATGTTTGGCTCCTATTGCACAATCAGCAAGGGAGAAAGGATAGAAAGTCCTAAACTAAAGAGAAAAACTGCACTCAAAACAAATACTCTAGTAAGCCAGATGTGAAGACACCAACAAAAAATTACAATCCACACCAATAAACAGGAAGCTATGGCCCAGTTAAAGGAACAAGATAAGCCTCCAGATGACATAAAGAGTTGAGACAACTAATCATAAATATTCAAACAAATCTCCTTAATAAATCCAATAAGATGGCTAAAGAGATTAAGGATATTAAGAAGACATCGGATGAGCACAAAGAAGAATTTGAAAGCATATATAGAAAACTAGCAGATCTTGTGGGAATGAAAGGTTCAATCAATGAAATTAGAAAAAAAAAACATTAGAATCATATAATAGCAGATTTGAGGAGGCAGAAGAAAGGATTGGTGAACTTGAAGAAATGGCCTCTGAAAGTGAACATAGAAAAGAACAAATGAAAAAAGGAATGGAAAAAATTGAACAAGTTCTCAGGGAACTAAATGACAGCAAAAGGCATGCAAATATATGTGTCATGGGTGTCTGAGAAGGAGAAGAGAAGCGAAAAGGGGAAGAAGGAATATTTGAAGAAATAATGGTAGAAATTTCCCAACCCTATTGAAGGACATAGATATCCCTGTCCAAGAAGCACTACACACTCCCATCTGAAAAAATCCAAATAGACCAACTCCAAGACACATACTCATCAGAATGTCAAATGCCAAATACAAAGAGAATTCAGAGAGCAACAAGAAAAAAAAATGCATAACATATAAGGGATATCCAATAAGATTAGGTGCTGATTTCTCACCAGAAACCATGGAGGTAAGAAGATGGTGGTCTGATATATTTAAGATAATACAAAAGAAAAACTTCCAGCCAAGAATCTTATAGCCAACAAGACTGTCTTTCAAAAATGAGGGTGAAATTAGAATATTCACAGATAAACAGAACCTGAGAGAATTTCTAAGTAAGGGACCAGATTTTCAGGAAATATTAAAGGGTGTGCTAGAGCCTGAAAAGAAAAGACAGGAGAGAGAGGTGTGGAATAAAGTCTAGAAATGAAGATGATATCAGTAAAGAAACTAAAAGTGTCAAAAGAGTGGTGAAAATAAAATATGGGAGATAAAACTCAAATAGTCAGGAACAAACTTAATCAATGATGTAAAGCACCAATGATGTAAAGTATTCAGAAAGTTGCAATTCAATGTTAAAACAAATCAAAAGAGCTCTAAGTAACTGGAAGAACATTCCATGCTCATGGATTGGAAGACTAAATATCATTAAGATATCAATTCTATACAAATTGATATACAGGTTTAAAGTAATCTTGATAAATATTCCACCAGCATTAAAGAAAATTTGAAAATATGATCATTAAGTTTATTTGAAAGGGTAAGGAGTCCTGAATAGCCAGAAACTTCATAAAAAGGAATAGTGAACCTTCATCTCCAGATTTTAAATCATAATACCTACCTATAATGGTAAAAAACAGCATGGTACTGGCCTAAAGACAGACACAATAGACCAATGGAACCCAGTTTATGGTTCAGAAACAGATCCTCACAGGTATGGTCAAGTGATTGTTGACTAGCCCGTCAAATTTACACAGCTCAGGAAGAACAATCCATTCAACAAATGGTGCTGAAAAAATTGGATATCCACAAAAGGAAAGAAGACCCCTATCTCACACCTTATCCAAAAACTCAATATGGATAAAAAAAAAGTAAAAATAAAAGCAAGAAGCATAAAACTTCAAGAAGAATTTTTTGGAAAATATCTTCAAGACTTTGTGGTATGTGGTGGATTCTTAAAGGAGAGAAAAGGAGAACTGCGTGGACTACTGATGCTTAATGTATGTAGAAGTTTTAATTAGCTTTACTATAAAAGTGTGGAAATGTACAGAGTGGATAGTAACACATAGTGAGTAACAGCTAGCTTGAAAATGGGGGTGTGGCTGAAAATGGTAGTCTACTTATGTAAATGTCAATTGACAGAATGCTGGAAAACAATCTAGGAACAGGATAGCACAGTAAACCAAGAGGTGGATGAGAATTGTGGTTGATGGTACAGATGCAAGAGTGTCCTTTGTTAGCTAGAGCAAATGTACGTCACAACTCTAGGTTGTTGGGAATGTGGAGAAGCAAGGGAAAATTATAGCTAGAGTGACCTATGGACTGTGGTAAGTAGTAATAATATTCCTGCATCTATGTGAAAGACGTAATGTGTTGATACTGAGGCAATATGGAAAATGTAAGCCAAATGTATACTATGGACATGGTAACAATCAGATGATATTATTTTATGGTAATAATCAAATGATATTATTTTATCTGTAGCAAATGACACACCACATTGTGGTGTGTTGATGGAGGGGTGTTGTTCGGGAATTCTGCACATGTGCATGATTGTTTTATAAATTTACAACTTCTGTCATAAAAAATATATTTAAAAAATAATAATAGGGTGGGTTGGGGGAAAAATACACCAAATATAAGATAAGGACTATGATTAGTAGTAAGATCTTGACAATATTCTTTTATAATTTGTAACAAACCTCTCATGACAGTGCAACATGTTGGTGGAGAGTTGATGGATGGGACCCCTGTATGATGTTGTACATGTTTGCTTTGTAAGTTCACAAGTTTTACTATACACTTAATTGTTTATGTATGTTCATATAATATAAAGATAATAATAATAGGTTTGGTTGGGGGGAAAATACTTTGTTTAATAGTAATATTTTGACAATGCTCTTTAATCATTTGTTAAAAACCTTTAACACCAGTGTAAGTTACTGGTGGTAGGGTGAGTTATGAGAGTCCTGTATGATGTTACATATGTTTGTTTTATAATTTCAGAACTATTATTTTACACTTATTGTTTATGTATGTTTATTTATGAGTGATATACTTCAATAAATTAAAAAATAATAATAAACAGATAAGGATAAGGAGATGAGTACATTTGGGAGGAGATTAGGCATTACCTGAGCAGACAACCCTGGCATCTCTTCCAGGACCACAGTTATGGAGGGAGCAGCCCACATGAGGGCACTGTCCTAAAAAACTCTCTCTTCCCATACAGTCCACATCATCCAGCATGAACTTCCCCGAACCTTCGCCGAATTGGGTCTCAACCGGAGTTGCAAGGGCATGTCCCCAGCTCAGCTGCCAGTATATCACATCAGCTTCATTCATGTCCCAATGGTTGTCACAGACCCTGCCCCATTGGCCATGGTAAAAAACTTCCACATGTCCAGAACATTTGCCTGACCCATTTGCTAGATGCAATTGTGGCCAGTCTGTCAAAGGCATAGAAATATTGTATATTAGGAAAAGGAACATATTGCACATTGGCTTATTTGTTTCACCATTCAACAAATATTTCTTGAGCACATACTATGTCACAGTAGCTAGTAGTGGGTCCTGTGGTTAACAAAACACACCTGGTCCTTGCCTTCAGCATTTATAGTCTAGTTTGAGGAAACTGGAGGAGGGTGCCATATTTTAAAAAATAGTAATATTGACAGTAAAAGTTAGCAGAACTGTGTAAGACTAGGAGAATGAATATTAAAATCATGTAAACAGTGTAGAGTTATAGGAATAAAAAGTGGACTACCTACAAGGAAAAGGGAAACTGAATATGAAGAATATAGCATGAATTAAAAGGTCAGCATGATGAGGGTAGAGGGAAAGAGAAAATAAAGGAGAAAACCTGAAAGAGTTAATAAAAGATAGAAAACAGAAGAACTGGGAGAAATAAAAAGCTAGAAAAACTGGCGGCTAAACAAAGAGAAGTAGAATGGAAGAATGGAAGAGCAACGACAGAAGGCAGAAGACAGAAAGATGTAGGAAGGAAAAGTGATAGCATTGGTAGCCAAAATCAGTACACACAGAAAAGAGGAAATTGAGGAAGAGGAAACACAGCAAGCAAGAAACAAGCCAGCAGCAACTAATTTTAAAAAAGGTGGGGGGGGGGGGATAAAGAGGAAAGAAAGACATCAAAACAAAACAAAACAAAACAGACAAACCCACAAGCAAGGTGCCAACCAAACAGTAAGAAAAAACGGACTTCCCTTTAAGCCCCTCAGGAGCTTGTCAGGCTGCAGGTGTTCATCAATCAATTACCCTGCAGCTTTCTCACTGCAGAGTTTGAGATGGGTTTTAGTAATAAGTAAATGAAGTTAAATTATAAAATAAAAGTACCTTTTTTTTTTTTTTTAGGAAAAATAAGAGACCCAAGGGAAGCTAATACAAGGATAATGTCTATGTTTTCCCTGTCCTAAAGTATCAGCTAGATGTTTAATATTCCAGTGGGTTGCTACTCTAAGAGGAGCTGGGAATCAAAGCAGAAACCTTTTATATTCAAGGTGGAAACTCCTCCACTGAGCTAAACTTTCTTGTTGGGTTGATTAGGTCTTCAGAAGGAGTCCATGTCCCTGGGGCAGGATTGACTCCTTGCAGTTGGATAAACTGCTGATTAGGAATCTGTCCTCCCCACCCCACCCTCCTTTTGTTTTCCTAATTGCTTTTTCTCCCAGGGCAGCAGGAAACAATAGCCTATGTAAGAATTCCCTTTTGAAATTCCAATGGGACCCTGGTGACTTAAATCATCACAGAAAATAATGACTCTCAGTCTCTTTGAGAGAGAGCACCCACACCTTGCTGAGAACCCTAGATATGCTCTTGAAGGCTTATTACACATTTCCTCCTATATCCCTCCCTTAGGACTAGTTAATTGCCTGGCTCCACCTTCTCACAGACCAATTTTCCTTATCCCAGGGAGGTTAGGTAAATCAGGCTGCCTCAGCAGATTCACTTTTCCCCTCTTCCTTGTTTCTCCTCAAGCCTTTTGGTATGCTCCTTAAAGCTCAAAAAATCGTTTCCAGACAATTGGACCCATACTCAGGGAACCTTCTCCATCTTTCACCAGCACCCTCCCACTCTCAGAGTTTGTCTCTTCCTGCTGGGTGACTGTTAAGGGTCAGCAAACACTGTGGCTTCCTGCCCTGTGGCTTAGCTGTCCCACAGCTCCAGCCTCAAGCACCAGAAACTCAGGGTTTTACCTTCAGCAAGCACTCTTTTTGTCATGCTCTCTCCAGATCAGTTCCCTGAAGCCTCCTGATTTGTGGGTTCCCAAAACCGCTCACTCAGGCAGGATTTTGCCCCCACTCAGCTGTTTTTTCGTAGAAGAGATGATGTGGGTGTACTTAATCTGATGCCATCTTACCCATCCTTCCTCATCATTATATTTTTTTATTTTTACTTCACTTTCCCCATAAAAGTTTTTCATGAGACAATTTTTATTTCAAAAGCAAATATTTGCATCTCAACTTTTGCTGCTAATTATTTTTCCTTGAGTGTTAATGTACTAACATTAAGCGTAAATTCCACATTATAATAAGTTTATAGCAACTACACATTAAAGGGATTAGATTAAAACATTATTGGGAATTCTTGTAGCATTTTCTCTGGTACCCTGCATTACAGAGCCCATTTAACAAAATTTCTATAATGTAGATTTTGAAAATCTTTTTCAAATATTTTCATTAGAGAAAAATATGTAATGAAAGAAAATTACTTTGCAAAAAAGTCAACAAGAAAAAAGCATGAACTTTTTGTTTAGTAAGAAAGTTTATATTGTACTCTATTTAATAAAATATCCCAATACTGTAAATGTAAAATGACAGATTATATTAAAATTATAGTTAAAAGAATAATTAAATAATATTTAGTTTGAAAAACTCCAATTTAGAAAAACTCGGCGTGTTTAAAATTTAAAATGAAAGTAGACACTGTTCTAAATTGCTCAGCAAACATAAATTTCAATTGAATATATTCTAAGAGAAGATTAAGGTACATATTTTGTATGTGGACAGACAAATATAATTAAAATTGCATTTTCCCATAGGAACTTGAATGAAGCTAATTATATTCATGTTTAATTTTATAATTACCAAAGTAATTGCTTCCTTACACTAAATGTAATAATAATAATAAAAGATATTATTAGCCTAATGATGTTAGAATTTTGTTTTTCAATTATTGAATTTCTTTCATGCAAAATATTAATATTGGGATAAAATATGAAACAATGCACTCTGTACTTATGTAGGAGGGGGATTTGAGTTTTCTCACTTTTGACTTTTCAGGGATTTTTATAATGTTGTACCTATTTAGAAAATAATTTAAAATGTCTATTATACATAGGTATCAAGGTAACGATTTATTTTGCATCAGTTTAACATTCAGTAATTTAAGTAGAAAAATAATTGTATTATGATTTTTAATATGCAAATGTATTTAAAATGTGATGGTCAATTTATTCCCTCTTCTTTTCTGAAAATTTTTTAAAAAGATTTATTTATTTATTTCTCTCCCCTTCTCCCCACTCCCCCCACCCCGGCTGTCTGTTCTCTGCATCTATTCGCTGCGTCTTCTTTCTTTGTCTGCTTCTGTTGTTGTCAGCCGCACGGGAATCTGTTTCTTTTTGTTTTGTTGCGTCATCTTGTGTCAGCTCTCCGTGTGTGCAGCACCATTCCTGGGCAGGCTGCGCTTTCTTTCGCACTGGTCTGCTCTCCTTACGGGGCGCACTTCTTGCGCGTGGGGCTCCCCTATGCAGGGGACACCCCTGCGTAGCAGGGCACTCCTTGCGCGCATCAGCACTGCGCATGGGACAGCTCCACAGGGTTTGAACCGTGGACCTCCCATGTGGTAGACCGATGCCCTAACCACTGGGCCAAGTCTGCCGCCTTTTCTGAAATTATAACAAGATAAAAATAGGTGCATGATCAACATAAGCATTAAATATAAGAAAAGGTTTTTATTCAAGAAGTATTATTAAGGATAGGAGTAGATTATTTTATGGAAATTTTATGGAAACATTTTGATAGAAGAAAACACGATATTAATAATTATTATAGAACATTTAATTAAATTCACATAGCAATTATAAATTGAAAGCAAAGAGGTCAGAGCAGGTAACATCAGTGAGCAACTCTAAGAACAAAAATAATATGATAAATGTTTTTTCTAATACTTTTCATCTGAATTCCTAGTAGTCCTACGTAACTAGGAGAAAAAGAAAATATTATGTACTGCCCACTCAGAATAAGGATTTATCATATTGTATGGCTTTATTCTAAAACTCTCTAAGTGAGCAAAGTTTTTTTTTAAGTTTCTTTTGCCTTCCTTTTTCATCATTATCATTACAATCCTAAATATAATCAGATAGCAATTAATAATAATTCCATGCATCATGGCAAAGCATGCAAAATGTCTGCTAAGTTTTTTCTTTTTCTCTTGATATTCCTAAATTTATATCCTTTTTGTATGTCCTTCAATGGTCGATGATTTTAAGGAAATTTAAGCATTTAAGCATAGTAGAAAAAGTTTTATTTTAATAGTTTTAATTGAATTAGTGCATTAAATCAGAAAATTATCAGCATTTTTTTTGTTTACTGTATTAGATCAAAATTGTGTTTTTGAACTTGTTTTCCTCACTAGATACCACGGTCTCAAATGTAAACTCCCACAAAACATAAAATAGGTTTTAGGCATTATTTGCCTCCACCATCTGCTTTGGTATATCATAAATAGTTTACTGAATTAAACTGAAGCATAAAACCCAGCAATGAACCATTTTCTATTTGTAGCTATTTCAAAACCCCAATGAGGATGTGTAGCCAATTCAACCCCATTTTAGTGAGAGAAAAGAGTACATTGTCTAATATCCTAGCTCACACTTAGAAAATCCTCTTAAATGTCTGAGAAAATAGCAGTGATGTGTTTTCAAACATTCTGTATTGACTAAGTGAAAAGACTGCAGTAGTGCTATCAACTGCTACCTTGATTATACTTAATTCAAAAGGCATTATTTGAACCTGTCATCAAGCTTACATTTCACTAGTACATCATATTGTCATTAAACTATGAAAGGGGCACAAGACTATTTCTATTGCTCTGTAATGGTGGGCCAGTATTTCAAAGTGAACCATTAAAAGAAATAGAAACCACTTCAATAGTCATTCTTTAGGACTAGGTAGATTTTCTACAGGTTAACAGAAAGATTTTTGCAAGCTATTTCTGGTAGGTTGAATTGTGTACCCAAGAAAAACACATTCTTAATTTTAATCACTTTGTTTTGGTGTGAAGCATTGTAAATAGGACATTTTAAAAGATGTCATTAAGTGAAGATGTATTCTTAAATTAAGATTTCAGCTGAAAGAGGATGGGTCTTAATCCAGATAACTAGAAGCTTTAATAAATGGAAGAAATATAGTAATAGTAGGAGAAAGCCACATGGATGAGCAAAAGCTGGAAGTCAAAGGAACTCAGAAGAGAAGGGAAAAGGCATCCCCGTGTACATTGCCACATGACAGAAAAGCCAGAGAACCTAAGGACTGGCAGCCAGCCAAAGATGCTAACCCCTGGAGGAAGCAAGCCTTCTAAACCTCTGAATCCATGAGCCAAAAAACTCCTGTTGTTAAGCCAACCCATTGTATGGCATCTATCTTAGCAGCCAGGAAACTAAGACCTTAGACCTGTAGGTATAGGCACAAACACCCAAATGGTAAACAGTATACACTGTCATTTAAGTTATTAGGTTTAATAAAGATTGTTTGATTCAGCTGTGCACCCTAACAGAGTGATGAACCTCTAAAGTATTTGCTCATCTCTAGCTTATACATGCCAGTAGAGATGTTAATTTTTTTTAAGATTTTTATTTTTTTTATTTCTCTGCCCCCACCCCTGTTGTCTATTCTCTATGTCCATTTGCTGCGTGTTCTTTTTTGTCCGCTTTCTGCTGTTGTCAGCGGCACAGAAATCTGTGTCTCTTTTTGTTGCGTCATCTTGCTGTGTCAGCTCTCCGTGTGTGCGGCGCCTCTCCTGGCAGGCTGCACTTTTTTCGCACTGGGCGGCTCTCCTTATGGGGTGCACTCCTTTTGCGTGAGGCTCCCCTACGCGGGGGACACCCCTGCATGGCAGGGCACTCCTTGTGCGCATCAGCACTGCGCATGGGCCAGCTGCACACGGGTCAAGGAGGCCTGGGGTTTGAACCGTGGCCTCCCATGTGGTAGACAGACTCCCTATCCACTGGGCCAACTCCACCTCCCAAGAGATGTTAAATTTTTGTACTCATCCACATCAGAATGAAAATAAAAGTTCTTTTTCAAATAGTTTTGTTTTTTTTTTTAAAGATTTATTTATTTTTTATTTATTTAATTCCCCTCCCCTCTCCCGGTTGTCTGTTTTTTTCTGTGTCTTTTTTTGCTGCGTCTTGTTTCTTTGTCCACTTCTGTTGTCATCAGCAGCATGGGAAGTGTGGGCGGTGCCATTCCTGGGCAGGCTGCACTTTCCTTTGCGCTGGGTGGCTCTCCTTATGGGTGCACTCCTTGCGCGTGGGGCTCCCCCACGCGGGGGACACCCCTGTGTGGCAGGGCACTCCTTGTGCGCATCAGCACTGCGCATGGGCCAGCTCCACATGGGTCAAGGAGGCCCGGGGTTTGAACCGCGGACCTCCCATGTGGTAGACGGACGCCCTAACCACTGGGCCAAAGTCCATTTCCCTCAAATAGTTTTTTGTATGTATTTTATTGCCCTTGAAAAGAGTTCGCTGTAAGAAACAAGTACTTTAATATTAATTCATGACTCAGAATAAGTAACTTAACCTTTCAGATTTCCCCTCCCTCTTATTTCCCCATATTTATGATAGCAATGCTGATCAGATTCCCAAAGTAACATAAGAAATAGCTAATCATTGTGATCCACTCTGAGTCTCCACTGTGACTGGGCTCCCCTTTCAGTTTCTCTTACCAGGGAAATCTCCCTAAAGTTCAGTTTCATCATAACAATTTTATGAATTAATTTTTTTTTCACTCTACAAACATTTTTTTTGTTTTATTGAGCCCTTGCTCTGTCTAAGTGTTGGAACATCAAAAATAAACAGGACACAATTCAACATATTGTTATGTAAAAGAGAAAGAAGATAAGTGAACAAATATTGAAATGTGTTAACCATTCAGTAATCAATGTACATGCAGGGTGGTTAAGGCAGAGAGGAACCGAATGCCTCTTGGATTAATGGGGGCTAGGAAATTCTTCATTAAAAAAAAAGTCAAGAACTGAATTTTGAACAATCAATATGACTTAGGTGGTAGATATGATACATTTTAAACAACTAGTTTGGGACAAGTAGTTTGGAATGCACTAAACAAGTGGCAAAATCATCAATGAACTAATAATTTAATGTGTGCCCTGCCTAGGAGTTTGGATTTGAACTGGTACACTAGCATTTGAACAGGAAAATGGTCTGAAAAAAATTGTAATTTAGAAAATTACCCATTTTCAGATGGCTCAAGAATAGACTGAAAAAAAGGAGGGACTATAGGAAATAGAATATTGTGAGACCAGAGAAGAGACATTTTTAATAAAGCACTGGTCAAACAAGGATGAAAAAATATATAGCTCCATTATGAAAGACAAGAATCTAACCTAAATTCTGATTTTTATGTTATAGTCCATGGATCTCCAGCAAATAATCCTTGCTATTTGAAATATTCTCTGGTTCTTACTTGGCCTTGCTTACTTACTTTGTTCACTCTTATCCTGAACCATCCTTCTCTCTCATTTTCATTACTCCAAATTTTCCTCATTATAGAAGGCCTCGGGTAAAACCCAACTCCTTTGTGGAGCTTTATTTATCTTCCCAAATAAAATTATCTTTCCTTTATCTTAACTATCAATTTTTAAAATGTATAAAGTTTTCTATTTTAAAAATGAAATTCAAGGAGTTTAACACATAAAAAGTACTAAGTACTTTAAGAAAGGTGGATGAAATGCCATGGAATTAAAAGAAGGCACAGATTGCTTCTGCTAGATAACTTTTGAGGTCTCTACAGGAACAAAGAGAAAGAAAAGAAACAAGAAGAGAGAAAAACACTATAGAAGAGGTGACACTTAATCAGTTTTAAATCCTATGCAGAATATGAGGATCCAGCATTAAGAGAAATTTATTTCTGGTGGCAGGGAAAGCATAAACAAAAAGGTATATATGGGGAGTAAAATTGGGTCTGTTGGCTGGAATATAGGTACAGTATGAGAGTAAAAGTTGGAAAATTATGTAAGACCAAGATCATGGTGAACCTTGAGTGTAGGGCAAGCTAAGGAGGTTGGGATTCAGTTGTTGAGTAGGCATATTTTAGAAATTGTAGGTCTTTGGTATCCTCTTCCTTATTTATATCTATTTCTACCTCAGATAACCAGCCTCTCAAATTCCCAAGTAACTGGTGACTTTTTGCATCTCAAAACCTTTAATTTGGCTTGCAACCTGGCCGGCCCTTTCCTCTTTATTATCAACCCATCCAGAAGAACTAACATTTAAAAGTTGCAGCCAAGCTCTAAACCACACAGTTGTAGCATAGCCTATAGTTTTCCCACATGTCCAGGGCCTCTAAAACTACTTTATAAAAGGTAATTTGACAGTTTTAAGGTTGCACTCAAATACTGACAATTGCTTTTCCTCATCACAGTATCTCCATAAATTCTAATAATACCAGATAATTTGTACATGTGAAAATGACAAAATTTGCCAGTCTTTTTACGCTTTCAGCTCAGCTTTAAGTTTCTTATAAACCCTGGTATATCTCAATAGACAAATTAAAAATGGTACCCGTTACATCCCAAGTCCTTACAGCAAACCTGAAATGTTAATGTTATTTGCAGCTTTCTCCTCAGCCTCAAGATTTTCAGTATTATTATTTATAATAATATCAAGGACATTCTAAGTGCATATACTATAGAAGGCACTCTGTATTATCTCATTTATTTATTTATCTTTGCTTTTTTTTTAAATTAAAATTATTTATTTATTTTTAAAAATTACATTAAAAAATATGAGGTCCCAATCAACCCCACCGCCCCCACCCCCCACTCCCCCCACAGCAACATTCTCTCCCATCATCGTGACACATCCATTGCACCCGGTAAGTACATCTCTGAACATCACTGCACCCCATAGTCAATGGTCCACATCATAGCCCACACTCTCCCACGTTCCATCCAGTGGACCCTGGGGGGATCTACAATGTCCTGTAATTGTCCGTGAAGCACCACCCAGGACAACTCCACGTCCTGAAAACACCTCCACATCTCATCTCTTCCTCCCATTCCCCAAACCCAGCAGCCACCATGGCTACCCTTGCCACACCCATTCCACATTTTCTCTGTGGACATTGGATTGGTTGTGTCCATTGCACATCTATGTCAAGTGGGGGCTTAGATTCCACATGGATACTGGATGCACTCCTCCTGCTTTCTGTTATAGACACTCTAGGCTCCATGGTGTGGTGGTTGACCTTCTTCAACTCCATGTTAGCTGAGTGGGGTAAGTCCAATAAATCAAAGTGTAGGAGCTGAAGTCTGTTGAGGCTCTGGGCCTGGGTGTCATATTATCAGTCCAGAAATTCAAATCCCCTAAATATATATTAAACCCCAGCACCAACTATAATTCCAATAAAGTAGCATGCAAGTCTTGTGAGAAGAGATCCCCTCTGAGTCCAATTCCATCATGCAGAAACACCAGCTCCAAAGAAGGGCCATCTGCCATGGCAGTGAACCCCATCTGCCATGACCATAGAACCCGTGGGTCTCTTTATCCCTCAAAAGAACCAATACCTGGGGTTGTATCTACTTTATCTGTCTCTTAGACTCTGCTCAGTTGTGCAAAAGGGCATTCCTTCTGACAACCTCCAGACTCTTTTTCAGAGACTCATAGCCTTATAATCTCATTTCTCCTTTCCATTTCCCCCTTACATTAGGTCAAACAGCATTTTGAAGTCATCTTATTATATGTAGACAGGGATATTCTGCTGATCCGTATTGAACCTTTAATTCAAGGTCATTTTCTAGTTGCATCTTCCGCTGGTATGTGGTAGTGATCCCTCAGTGCCAGGGAGGCTCATCCCCAGGTGTCATGTCCCACGCTGGGGGGAATGCACTGCATCTACATGCTGAGTTTGGCTGTAAGAGTGGCCACATTTGAGTAACATGAAGGCTGTCAGGAGGAAACTCCCAGGCACAGTGCTACTCTAGGCCTTGTTCTTATTACAGGTGTATAAGCTCAAAAGCATAGTCATTAGTATCAGGAGCCCACTGTTGGGCCCTCCTTCCTTCCTGGTTTTTGCCGTTGCACCTGGGGGACTGCTGCTGCTCCCCCAGGGTCCAGGACAGTGACCCCCCCCCCCGGTCAGGGGCCCAGTACCCCCCCAGCTGTTGTTTTTAATTGTTTCCACTATAAGTATATCTAGACATTACTATATACCCTGGGCATATGCCCTGTATAACTCCCTGTCAGCCATATATATCCTGTCAATAACATCCTATATCAGTATTCCTCCACTGCCATTGTTGAACCACTCTGTGATCCAAAACTTCCTGTAAAGTGAATCCCAACATAATGTCAGCTTCACAAGAGTCTTAGATCACCAAAATTCATATATACAATATACAGTACTTCCCCAGATCCACCATAAAACCTTTTCCCTTCCACAGCGATAATCTTTTAGCTTATTCATATCATATTTCCTGAAACTGATGTACAGATTCTGAGACAATAGCTTTCAAAAAAGGTGACATCTGTGCTTACTATGTGGTCCATACTTTAGATTGTACAGTTTTCTAAATTTTTTAGTTATCCTATGTTTTGCCTTATGGTTTACATTATTAGTCTGTCATCCCCTATATGTTTTTGGTGTAATATTACATGTTTTATATTCATCCTCGTGTAGTCTCACAGAAATCCTCTCTTATCCCCATATTTACCTTGGTTCTATCCATTCCACATCCATCTTCCCCTCCCCTTGGGGCCCACAACGCCAGCCAATCTCCATTTCCCAAGAAGCCATGTCCAGAGATACTTGCAGCAGTATTCAGGACCCGACTTTCTCAACTGCCCTAATGCCCTGGGACCCATCCTTTCTCACGAGAGATACAGTTCTCTGTATTTGACGGCATTAGTCCTCCCCAGGATGTGGGTCCACCCCAACTCTCACTTCTTGGGTCTCTTCCCAATGGTACAACCCACCTTGGCAAAATGAGCCTTCAGCTGTTCCCCCAAAGTCTGTCCCGCATCAGACCATACCCCCTGAGCATCCTAAACAGGTAACCCTCCTACTTATACTTTGATACGATTTTCTCAACATTTTGTTCTCAATGAACACCTGACACTCTCCCATGTTCGTATGTTGTCCCTCACTCCCCCCAATTTTTGGACAATATTACCCCTCTTCCCATCCCAGCCCCCCTCAAACCCACAAAGCCCCACCCAAAGGCAACCCCTTGCCCCTATTTTGTCCCTTCTTTGTGCTCATACTTACCACCAGCTCATCACAGATTCCAACCCTGCAGACGTTAACTCACATCCTTCCTACACCCCCCGATTTCCTGTAAGCCTCTTTTCCAGACTCTAGCTCTCTGAGGCAGTTTGCTTATTTCATATCATTGAGGTCATGTAGTATTTGTCCTTCAATGCCTGGGTTGCTTCACTCAACATAAGATTCTCAAGGTTCATCCATGTTATCACGTGTGATTGTAGTGTATTTGTTCTTACAGCTGAGTAGTATTCCATTGGGTGTATATACCACATTTTATTGATCCACTCATCTGTTGATGGACATTTGGATTGATTCCAACTTTTGGCGATAGTGAAAAATGCTGCTATGAAGATTGGTGTACATATATCGGTTTGTGTCCTTGTTTTCAGTTCTGATGGGTATATACCCAGCAGTGGTATTGCTGGGTCATATGGCAAATCTATGGTTAGTTTTTTGAGAAACCGCCAAACTTTCTTCCAGAATGGTTGGATCCTTCTGTATTCCCACAAGCAGTGGATGAGTGTTCCCCTTTCTTCACATCCTCTCCAGCATTTGTATTCTTCTGTTTTTTTCATAGCTGCCAATCTTATGGGAGTAAGATGGTATCTCATTGTAGTTTTGATTTGCATTTCCCTGATAGCTAGAGATTTGGAGCATTTTTTCATGTGCTTTTTAGCCATTTGTATTTCTTCTTTGGAGAAGTGTCTGTTTAAATCTTTTTCCCATTTTTTAAATGGGTTGTTTATCTTTTTGTTTTCAAGATATATGAGTTCTTTATATATGCAAGTTATAAAAGTCTCTTATCAGATATATGGTTGCCAAATATTTTCTCCCATTGCGTGAGTTCCCTTTTTACTTTCTTGACAAACTCCTTTGAGGTGCAGAAGGCTTTAATTTTGAGGAAGTCCCATTTATCTATTTGTTCTTTTGCTGCTCGTGCTTTTGGTGTGATATTCATGAAGCCATTTCCTATTACAAGGTCCTGTAGATGTTTCCCTACACTGCTTTCCAAGATCTTTATGGTCTTGGCTCTTATATTTAGGTCTTTGATCCATCTTGAATTGATTTTTGTATAAGGTGTGAAATGGTAATCCTCTTTCATTCTTCTACATATGGCTATCCAGTTCTCCAGGCACCATTTGTTGAATAGGCCATTCTCTCCCAGTTGAGAGGGTTTGATGGCTTTATCGAATATTATATGGCTATATACATGAGGTTCTATATCTGAACTTTCAATTCGATTCCATTGGTCTGTGTGTCTCTCCTTATGCCAATACCATGCTGTTTTCACTACTGTAGCTTTGTAGTATGTTTTGAAGTCAGGAAGTGTGATTCCTCCAATTTCGTTTTTCTTTTTCAATATGTCTTTGGCTATTCGGGGCCTCTTTCCTTTCCAAATAAATTTCATAGTTAGTTTTTCTAGTTCCTTAAAGAAGGCTGTGTTGATTTTTATTGGGATTGCATTGAATGTGTAGATCAGTTTTGGTAGGATAGACATCTTACTAATATTCAGTCTTCCTATCCATGAACAAGGAATATTCTTCCATTTATTTAGGTCTTCTTTGATTTCCTTGAACAGTCTTGTATAATTCTCGGTGTATAAGTGTTTTACCTCTTTAGTTAAATTTATTCCTAAGTATTTGATTTTTTTATTTACTATTGTGAATGGTATTTGTTTCTTGATTTCCTCCTGATCTTGCTCATTATTGGTGTACAGAAATGCTACTGATTTTTGCGCATTGATCTTATAACCTGCGACTTTGCTGAACTCATTTATGAGTTCTAGAAGCTTTGTTGTAGATCTCTCAGGGTTTTCTATGTATAGGATCATATCATCTGCAAATAATGAAATTTTGACTTCTTCCCTTCCAATCTGAATGCCTTTTATATCTGGTTCTTGCCTCAGTGCTCGAGCAAGTACTTCCAAGACAATGTTAAATAGGAGCGGAGACAATGGGCATCCTTGTCTTGTTCCTGAGTTTAGAGGGAAGGATTTCAGGATTTCGCCATTGTAAACAATATTGGCTGTAGGTTTTTCATATATACTCTTTATCATGTTCAAAAAGTTTCCTTGTATTCCGATCTTTTGGAGTGTTTTTATCAAGAAGGGGTGCTGTATTTTGTCAAATGCCTTTTCTGCATCTATAGCTATAATCATGTGATTTTTTTCCTTCAATCTGTTTATATGGTGTATCACATTGATTGATTTTCTTATGTTGAACCATCCTTGCATACCTGGAATAAATCCCACTTGGTCATGGTGTATAATTCGTTTAATGTGTTGTTGAATATGATTAGCAAGTATTTTGTTAAGTATTTTTTGCATCTAGGTTCATTAGAGAAATTGGTCTGTAATTTTCCTTTCTTGTGGTGTCTTTGTTTGGCTTTGGTACTAGGATAATGTTGGCATCATAGAAGGAGTTCAGCAATGTTCCTTCTGTTTTGATTTTTTGGAATAGTTTCAACAGGATTGGTGTTAGTTCTTTCCGGAATGTTTTGTAGAATTCACCTGTGAAGCCATCTGGCCCTGGGCTCTTCTTAGTTGGGAGATTTTTAATGACTTACTCTATCTCTTTGCTTGTGATTGGTTTGTTAAGATCATCAATTTCTTCTTTCGTCAATATGGGTTGCTTATGTGTTTCTAGGAATTTGTCCATTTCCTCTAAATTGTCATTTTTGTTGGAATATAGTTTTTCAAAGTATCCTCTTATGATAGTCTTTATTTCTGTGGGGTCAGTGGTGATATCACCTTTCTCATTTCTTATTTTGTGTATTTGCATCTTTTCTCTTTTTTTCTTTGTTAGTCTCACTAAAGGTTTGTCAATTTTGTTGATCTTCTCAAAAAATCAGCTCTTGGTCTTGTTTATTTTTTCAAGTGCTTTCTTATTTTCTATTTCATTTAGTTCTGCTCTTATCTTTGTTATTTCCTTCCTTCTTCTTCCTGTTGGGTTACTTTGTTGTTGTTTTTCTAATTCCGTCAAAAGTGCAGTTAGTTCTTCAATTTTTGCTCTTTCTTCTTTTTTGATATGTGAATTTATGGCTATAAATTTCTCTCTCAGTACTGCTTTTGCTGCATCCCATAAATTTTGGTATGTTGTGTTATCATTATCATTTGTTTCAAGGTAGTCATTGATTTCTTTTGAGATTTCCTCTTTGACCCACTGTTTTTCTAAGAGTGTGCTGTTTAATTTCCAAATTGTGGTGTGAAGTCTGGGCCTCCATCCCTTGCGAATTTCCAGCTTCACTCCACTGTGGTCAGAGATATTTTTTTGTATGATTTTGATCTTTCTGAATTCATTAAGCCTTTCTTTGTGGCCTAGCATATGGTCTATCTTGGAGAATGTTCCATGTGCACTTGATAAAAATGTATATCCTGCTGTGTTTGGGTGTAATGATCTATATATGTCTATAAGATCCAGCTCTTCTAATACACTGTTCAAATGTTTTGTTTCTTTAGTGATTCTCTTTTGAGATGTTCTGTCCGAGTTGATAGTGGTGTATTAAAATCCCCCACTATAATTGTAGATGCATCTATTTTTTCACTTAGTTTTTCCAGCATTTGTCTCACGTATTTAGAGGCACCCTTGTTAGAAGCATAAATATTTATGATAGTTCGATCTTCTTGACAGATTGTCCCTTTCACTAAAATGTAGTATCCTTCTTTGTCTCTCACAATTGTTTTGCATTTAAAGTCTATTTTGTCTGATATTAATATAGCTACTCCTGCCTTTTTTTGGTTGTTGTTTGCTTGTATGATTGTTTTCCAGCCATTCACTTTCAATCTCCATGCGTCTCTGGGTCTAAGATGTGTCTCTTGTAGACAGCATATAGATGGGTCATATTTCCTTATTCAGTGTCCCAGTCTGAATCTTTTGATAGGTGAGTTTAATCCATTGACATTCAGTGTTATTATGTTCAGAGAATTATTTGTGGTAGCCATATTTTGGTTGGATTTGTGTTTGTTATATTTTGTTTGTATTATTTTATTTTCCCCTTCTATTTTTGTCTTTTTTGTTGCTCTTACACTCTCCTCCATCTTTGACTGTCCTGTTTTTTCCTTTCTTCCTGCAGAACTCCCTTAAAGATTTCTTGAAGGGGAGGTTTCTTGTTGATATACTCTTTCAGTTTCTGTTTATCTGTGAATATTTTGAACTCTCCATCATTTTTGAATGCTAGTTTAGCTGGATAGAGTATTCTTGGCTGAAAATTTTTTTCCTTTACTACCTTGACTATATCATACCACTGCCTTCTTGCTTCCATCGTTTCAGATGAGAAATCAGCACTTAATCTTATGGAGCTTCCCTTGTATGTGATGGTTTTCTTTTCTCTTGCTGCTTTTAGAATTTTCTCTTTGTCTTGAGCATTGGATAATTTGACAAGTATATGTCTTGGGGTGGGCCTGTTGGGGTTTATGACCAGTGGAGTGCGCTGTGCTTCTTGGATATGTACATCTGTCTCTTTCAGTGGATTTGGGAAGTTTCATTCATTATTTCCTGCAACACTCCTTCTGACCCCTTTCCCTTCTCTTCTCCTTCTGGAATGCCTATAATACATATGTTTGAGCGTTTTGCATTATCATTCAGGTCCCTAAGTCTTATCTGGATTCTTTCTACCTTTTTATTGACCACTTCTACTATCTGTTTGATTTCCAATGCACTGTCTTCCACATCACTAATTCTCTGCTCTGCCTCTTCTAGTCTGCTGATATTTGCTGCAAGTGTATTTTTGATTTCTTGAATTGTGGTGTTCATTTCCATCATATCTGTTATTTTTTTGCACATGTCTGCAATTTCCCCTCCAAGTATTGTCTTCATGTTGTTAACCTCTTTCATTACTTCATCAAATTTGTCAGTGATAAATGTTCTGAGATCTTTCATTGCTTGTGCAAAGTTCTGCTCCCCTTCCTGATTTTTAGTTTGTTGATTGGATTCAGCCATGTTTTCCTGATTACTGGTTTGGTTTGTAGATTTTTGTTGCTGTCTTGTCATCATTTTTCCTTGACAGGTTTAATCAGTTCCGTAGCTTCTTTGTCTATTCTTGGAGATTAATTAGCTGTTGTTTTTGCGTAAGTGTTATATCTTCTCTTTGTCACTTTGTTCTTCCTATTCCAATTTCTTATTGCTGGTTAAGTTCACTTTAAAGGAAAGTATTAGTGCTGGGGAAAGGCAATTGTGTAAGGAAGGAAAAAGTGTAAAGTAGTATTGGTGATATATGTTAAAGCATCAATATGAGTTCTGGGAGGATGGAGGTTAGATCATGTAAATTGTGTAGAGTTTTAGTAGTAGGAAAGTACCTATAATGAGGTAGATGACTGAATATGGGAGGGATATGGTACGTACTAAGAAGCTATTGTTTTCGTGAGAGAGGGAAAGAGAAAAGAAAGGTAATAGTTTCAAGGGTGGATACCAGATGGAAAACTAAACAAAGGTATTAGAAATTAAGAGTTAGACACTTTGTGGATCAAAGAAAGGGGGGTGGAATGTAGGAGAGATAGCAGATGGTGGAGGATATCAAGTTGTAGGGGAAAGGGGATAGTATAGATAGCCTAAATCTATTCACAGAGAAATGAGGCAGTGGAGGATGAGGAAACCCAGCAAATGTGAGGTGTTTCCTGCAGGACCTATTGTATTGTTAAGATAAAATAGAATAAGAAGAAGATCAGGGACAAGAAAGAGAGGATTAAAAAAAAAAATGAAAAAGAGACTTTGGGGGATACGCTGGGAGAAAAGACTAGGGGATAATGCAATGCCAGGAATCAGAACATTAAAAAACTAGAATAAAAAAAATAGAAATAGAATAAAAATAAAAACAAAACAAAATAAAACAAGAAAAGTCACAAACGTTGAGGGCTAGGACATTCAAGGGCATCAGATGAACCTCAGGGCATGGTGGATTCAGGGATGGACAGTCTGAGGTATTGAGGCCTCAAGAGGTGTGAGTCTCTGGCATGTGGGCCGCCAGAGTCCAGGGAACTCAGACCTGGCAACCTCGAGTCCAGTTAACAGGAATCCTGGGAGCACCACAGTGCATCACAGCCTTCAGGGATCCCCACAGCTGGGTGCCAGCCCTATGGGTGAAGTCTCATCCACAAGCTCTATCCTGTGTTCTGTGACCTACAATTCACTCACTTACTAGGGTCTATTGTGTGGATATATCATCAATTGACTTCAGGAACCCTCCCACCCTGTGGTCTCCAGGAACATCCACCTGGGGGCTCCTCTAGGCTGCAGCCAATTTAATGACTCAGATCAAATATCCAGGTCTGGGGGAGGGGCTCCAGCCAGAAACGCTGATAACAGAGTCCAAACCCGAAATTCCCATGCTTCGCAAAATATTCCCCTAATCAGCTTCCAAACGTCTGCCACCCCGTGAGTCCCTGGTAGTGTCTCTTTGTTGCTATCACTTTGAGACTGCTGTAGGTCAGCAGCCGGGCTTGGGGGGGGGGGCGTGGCTCTAGGTGGAAACACTATTGTTTGTGTCCGCAATCACAAATTCCCCCCGCTTTGCCCTAAACCCCCCGTCTGTCTGCCGAAATGGGTCTGCAAGCACCTCCCTTCCCACCAACCCCCCAAAAGGCCACCCAGGGCCCATGAAACTCCCCAGTACTGCAGAGGCTCAAAAAACAAACAAACAAACAAACAAACAAACAAACAAACAAACAAAGAACAGAAACCCCACCACCGAGCCCGGCTCGGCCCGGCTCCCCCCGCCACCATGGTGCTAGATGCCTTGGCTCCGCCTACCCAAGGAGGGAATCCTCCACACGTAGCCGGGATCTCCGTGTATATTTCACAGACGGATCCTCTCTGTTACGTTCCCTCCAAATCTATGTCCAGACACCTCCGGACCAGCAAAAATCCTAAAACAACCCAGTCCCAAAGAGTCTCCAATGCCGCCCAGCCAACTCCCCACAGGAGACCCTAACAGGGAAGTTTACTCAGCCGCCATCTTGCCCCTCTCCTCTGTATTATCTCATTTAATCTTTGTAGCAAGAGTTTTCTCATTTTACAAATGAGGACCTCTAAAGATAAATAAATAAATTCCTGCCTTATTTTTCCATAAGGCTGCTGAAGCAGTCCAGACTGGCTTTTATAATGGGGATTTTATTTAGGGTAAAAATCTTACAGTTCTGAGGGCTTGAAATATCCAAATCAATGCACCAGCAGAGATGCTTCCTTACCAAAGTTAGTTACTGGTGACCCTGGTGTCCTGCCACATGGTGAAGATGGTGGTTGGTCTCTGCCAAGATCCCTGACTTCCCCTCCAGAATCTACCATCTCCCAGAGCTCAGTTGTGAGCAACCAGGCATAGGGCTTGTTTTTTTTTCTGGGAATTTCCTTTCTCTGTGTCTCTCTATCTGTGTCTCCACTTATATAAAGCCTCAGTAAGAGGGTGGAGACCCAACCTGAGTCATGCTTCACTGACATAGTTCAATAAAAAGGATCCCACCCTCACAGGAATGGATTAGTTCAAAAATGTTGGAAGTTCATAACTTCAAACTGTCTCAATTCCCCAAAGTCACATTGTATTGAATAGAGGCACTGGATTTTGTTTGTTATTTTCTAACCCAGGACCATCTGATTCCAGAGCTTAAGTGCCAAACACTGAACATGGTTACTGCCCCATACCATGTGAGCTCCATGTGAAAGATATTTTGTGATTCCTAATATGTGGGGTGGGGTAGGAGTATGGAAGAGACATTTAGTTTCTCCAACATAAAAAATCAAGTAAAGAACATGCAGTTGTTTTCAACATGATGATGTGTTGTCTATCCTTTTCACCTTACTGCTTTTTTTCTAAAATTATTAGAATATTAGGGATAAAATTGTCAGTTGGAAAACCATACTTTTCTTGTGGTTGTAATAGACAACATAACTTTATCATTAGCACTTCTGCATCAGCAACTCCACCATATACACAGGCTGTTTTCATCTGCCTTTGGAAATATTCTGGCTCAGAGAATGCTTTATTTAAATGAGGTTGAACCAAATTCTATTGTTGTAGAATTTGAGAGAAGTTTAATTACTTGAGTATAGAGAGGCCAGGACTCAGGAATGATTTTGAGAAGGAAAAATGGTTTATTGATGGCCGGCCAGACTCAGGAACTTTCTGTTTGAATCCCGAGCCCCGAACAAGATTTTTTAGTTCCTTTTATATAGAGAGGAAAGGCCAAATGGTCCTTTTGTTTCAGTTTTCAATAGGCTTGAATTAGCATATATTTCCACATCTTAGTAAGCTTTTAGCATGAACCTCAGGCATTCGATAAGCTTTTAGCATATTTGCTTTGCATTTCCCCTGAATACTTAAAGTTTATAGACCTTGCATTGTTAAACTGTCTCCTGCTCACCAAGGGCAGGACTGCAACCTTTCATCATCCCACACCCACAAATCACAGATAGTTTAGGTTACCTCTGAAGAGACAAAGGGCCTGCCACCCACAGCCCACATCATTTCCCCCCTTTGCCAAAGTTTAACTTGCTAAGCTTTGGCATAATTATTGTTGGAGCTATGAGGTGGATGGCTGTTTGTTGTTTTGATTGATTATTTATAAATCTTTAGTGTAGCATCCAGGACTGTTTTTAAGAGTTTAGAAGTTTTTATTCTGGACAGCAGAATCCTGGGGCGGGGGCCTCCTGCAGTTATCCTGCGGCCACCGGTGCTCACATGGATTTCTAGTCAGGTTCCAGATCCATCTATTAATTTTATTTTACCCTTGAAGAGTTTACACCTTTAATTTAAAAGGGGTGCTGAAGGGAGATGGATCTCTTTTCTGTAACTGCTTCCTGCTGGCCATGGGCTGTAGTCATTGCCTAATAAGGTGTAAAACTCTTAATTTATTCTAACTGGAGGAAGATGGATCTGGCATTCTGTACGAAGTTGGATGAAGTTTTCATATGGTTAATAAGATGTTCACTTTGAAAGAAACAAACTTAATTAAAAATTTGGAATACCTGTTTTTAAAAGAGGACACATTGGATTACAGAGGTAGACAAGGTTAGGTGCCTATAAAGATGGCACTCCTTCAAAGCTGGTGGGAACAGCATATATATTCTTTTTTTTAAGTTATTCATCTTTAGAGAGAAATTGCAACAGACACTTAGCTTTGTCTGAAGACACATTCCAAGCTGTTTAATGATTGGCACTCATTCACTCTGTCAGATGCTCTGGGTGAACTGGCACTCCTTGGGCAACTGGCTTCACTCAGGATTAGAACACTAAGTTGGAAATTCTCTTCATTTTCACCTTTGGGAGTGATTAGAACTACAGAATAAAGGTGTTTTCTTTCCCCTTGGTTTTAATTGTACAATTTCTAGCAATTTTGACTTGTTCAATAGGTGACTCACTATCAGCAAGCAAGCCTCACCTTTGCTACACAGCAGAGTACAGTAGAATATAGAAGTTGACTGAGACTGGCTGAGACTGCCACCTTATTCTATAGACATGTTATTAACTGTTTAGAAAATGATTTTACCAGGAATTTAACATGCCTAATATACTTCTGCACTTGATCCAAAATAGAAAAGATAACGTTACGATTATTAGGCATATATTTAGTACAGGATAAAAGTACAGCACTTAATATTAACTAATGTATTACTTAATGCGTAAGGATTCAGAGTTGCAATTATTAGTTTTGAGTTTTAGGTTTGTAATACTTTACATGTTATCTCTCCATGAGAGCAGGCCATAATGTCAATTGTGTTTAAGTTTCACTTACAGTATCCTGGTATCATGGCTCCACTTAGCATGTTCTTCAACGCAGTGAGCAAGTCGCAGCATCCTTGATCTTAGAGAGATTTTCCAGTATTCTACTAGCCTGGTGTATAGTGCTCTCTGGCACTATGGAACAGTGCTAGTCTGGAGGTGATATTCATTGTACACTTGGCTGTACCGAGTCATTATTGGCTGCTGCAGGGGCTTGAAACTGCAACGTAGTTTCCATCGACTTCAGGAGCAGAACCAGAGGCTGGTATAGCAAATATTTTTAATTGAGGGGTCAGTGACCAGCCTAGCCAATAACTCACATGGAGAGGCCACCTGTAATGTATTCAAGGCCTGGTTTGAATGCACAAGAGTTTGACAATGTTAAAGTTTATTCCTTGTTTTTATATATATTTTAAACAACTTAATGCAACACATATATCAAATGATTGTTCACTTACACAATTTTACTATGAAGATAACAGTAGATACTTTAGTAATAGAAGAAAAATATTATTTTTCATTGTTAAAATGAAAACAAAAGATTTCCAATAGAATCAAGATAACTTTTTATTACTATTTACTTAAATATGTACTTTGTGGTGGCCTTCAGACAGGCTTTATTATCATTAAGTTATTTCTGCTACCAATACGAATCTAAGTTTTAGTTAACAATGACTTCTAGAATTAGAACTATTTAAACATTTTCAGTTTGGCCGATGTTTTACAACCTCTTTATAATTGACTATAACCACATTGACTAGACACCTCATGTTTAAATAAACTTATTAAATTACAATTACCAAAGAAATTTACTCTATTTATGTAAGAGAGCATATCTACAGTCTTTTTCCTTTAGCCTAATTTCACCAATGTGAACTTACAATTTTCATTACTCTAAAGATTTTGTATATATAATGTTAATTTAGTTTATAAATTAACTATGGGAGATTACACTCAAGTTAAATAAAATTGAAACCATAATAGTTTATGCAAGGAATGTTTTCTTTTTCCCTTACAGGAAGCTAAAAACTTCTTTTCTTTAAGTTATGAAAATTAATAATTTAAAAGCATACTGACTACCAGGTTTTAAAACACATTACACAATTACTTAATTTTTTTAAATCATAACCCAGGAAAGAGCTCTCCATAGTTTTTATGGACTTTCCTTTACTTACTGAAATTTGTTAATAGAGCCACTAATTACCTTTATTTTGTTGGAAAGAAATCTTCTGGAAGAAAATAAGGCTCACCAGATTGTGGAGGAGAAAATAATTTATTCTCAATCTTGCAAGAAGGGGCGCAGAGCCAGATATGGCTGGTGCCCCGAACAAAGAAAAATGACACAATTTATACCCCTAAGCCTAGCATGCAAGCTCTTCCTCTGTTTTTTCATAGATTGGATACTTCAGAAGTTACAGCTTATTTGAGATCTAACTTTCCCACGCAAAAGTTTGTGATTTAACTGCTTCCTCTATCACATTCCAACCATTTTAGTTTTTACCTGCTCCCCTTTGTCAAATAAGGTATAGAATTTAGTGCTGAAATGGCACCAACTTAGCTCCTTCTTGGGCATCCTCCCACTGCCCATAGGACTGGCCTAAACTGGTCTCTTCTGCTGCTGTCTAACCTGGGAGTGGGAGACTGAGGCAGCAGGCTGCCAGGTTACATCAACATTTTTCTTATGTGAAAATTAACCTAATCTTTGTTTTTTACAATTTATGGCTGACAAAAGGTTTAAACTGCGAAATTACCAGGCAAACTGATTCTTAATTCCCTAGCCTAGTAGATAGGTTTAATCTGCCACACCTAGTCTTGCCTTTAAAGCTCTTGCAAAGAGGAGGCCCTTACCCAATTGTTTCTATAATCAGATTTCTATGACTTTTTCATCCTGCTTAGTTTAATTTGGGCTTTAAGAATATTTATTTACATATATAACTACATATTTAATTAACAATTTGAATTGAGCTTTTTTAAGAATTTTTATTTGTTAATTTGATATTATTATCCTGATGTATGAAGACATACACTGAGCAAATGGGCAGACACAAAGAGTTAGACACAGAAACAAAACTCATTGATATTATTTCTAATTTGCATTATTTTATATACTGTTTAGCTTAATTTGGAGTCCTGAAATATATATTACTTATAACTGCATATTTAACCTCAACAATTTGAGCAAATAGGCAGACATGAATAGTTTGACACAACAACATAACTTTAGTTACTTTAAACTTTTAATTCTTACAAAACAAGTGTGACTGCAAAACATTTCAAAGACTTTTGAAACTCTTCTTAATTTGCACTATGACTGTGCAGTTTTATACTATGACTATGCAGTTTTACACAAGAATTTTCTTTCTAAATGGATTGTAACCAAAATGTTCTCAATGCTTTAGCACTATTTTTTTGTTTCAGAACTTTATATTTTACTTTGAATTTAGCAGAACTTTGGATAAGCAACAAGATTAATTTTATATATATTTACTAAGGCTATTTAAAGCCTCAGGGAGACAGACTGGTTTTCTCATGAATTGCCACTCTTAGGAACACTGACCATCAAGGCAGGAGACTTCTCCCCCTCCACCCCCCTTTTTGATTTTGGAGATAATAAAACTCCAGTGGTTATTTAACCTTATTCCATCAGGCAGCAATTTATTTAGTTTACACTTGAAGTCATGAGAGAAAGGGGTACTAATACCAGGAGAGGAGACAGTGATGTCCCAGCTCTTCTCAATTATGAAATAACCATAGGCAAAGGCAAAGGGTGAGGTTAGGCTTGAAGTAACCATAAACAAAGGAAAGGTTAGTTTAGAATTTACACTTAAATAATAGTTGCAGGCTAAATTCACCCACCTATAATTTCAGTTATTGTTTTTTTACTGTTTTATAATATAAATGCATTTATAAATGATTTCAACTCTTAGTCACAGTTTTTATTAATTTTTAAAAAAAACTTATTAATTTTATAACACCTTTAAATACCTTTCATTCGACTTATAACATATTAAATGAACTTAACCATTACTTTAATTTTTCCTTTAAAGTAAAAGAATAAATCTCTTGCAGTTAGTTTGAAATAAAAAGCTACTTTTCAGGATTTGTTTTCTAGAACATAAATGTTCTTTTTAAAAGAGGTAAGACTCTTCTTCAAACACTGAGGAAATATTGAGGTTAAAGCACAAGAAGCTATTTTGATAAAAGATTTTCTTTGTATATTGATCTTACTCAATTTTAATCATAAAAATTTTCCTTCCACAAACCTTCTACACTTTCAGTATTCATTTAGGTTTTGGCCCACACTCTACTCTTTCCAATAATCAATCATTTTATCTTAGGACAAAATCATCTTCTGTTTCCTTAACAATAAAAACACATTCCATATGTCCCACATACTAAGTTACCAGGCAAACTTCAACATATAATTGCCATTAATACTAAACAAGCTTGTTGAAATAATGAACCTTTCTTCACTTTAAATACTTAGTAGCATGTAATACCAGAAACAGTTTTTTTGGAAGCAAGTTGGCAGGGGGACTGGCTGCCGAATAAGTTTGTTATAAAATTGTCTTTTATTATTATTATTATTATCAATTCAGTTTTTGTTAAATAATGACTTTCTGCAATTAGCCATTTAAATACCTTAATTTAAACAATGCTTTATAAAAATTTTATAATTATTTATACCCTTAAGACAAATTTTACCTTTACAGAACACATTCTCTTACTTAAAGTTACTATAATACCTTCTAAGAACCTGGGCAGAATGCAAAGGTATTTTGGCTTTGACACCCTAGGGAGGGAACTTTACTGCATTTACTCTGATTCTGCTTTTTATCCCCTTCACGGCAGTCGGGTACACAACAATCAAACAGGAATGCAGCTTATGAATAGAAGGTGTGGACTCACTGGAAAGGGGCAAGGCGCTCCCCCCTTTCCAGCTTTCAGGCCAAAATGGGCAGACAGAACCTACTCAAATTCAGCAACTCTCCAGGGGACCCAGCCACCCTGACTGGGGCAGTCCCAACAAACTTGGGTGCATGGCACGGACACAGATGGCCTCCAAGCCCCGGCAAAGGGCCAGACCAGAGACAAGATAGCAGAGCATGCACAAACATCTAGACTCCGCAAACATCCAGACTCCTCAGTTTTGCCCCATAATCATTTCACCCCCTTGCCAATGGCAAGGGAGGGCTCCAGCTCAGCTGTAATTCTACTTTACATAAGGACACACTAGCATTGAGCTGACACAGACAGAAGCACAAAGGTTACTAATCTCACCCACAAGTTTATATATATTTTCACCATGGCTGCCCCCACAGCCATCACAAACCTCAGAACACTTAACATTTGGTATAAAGCGAATTCATTCACAATTTAGCACCATAACAAAAGATTTCAGCTAGACTTTTTCCACTGTTTAAACTTTACACCCAGACCAAGCTCCACCAGAAAAGCCGATCCAATTTCCTGTAACCAAGTTTTGTTTTGTTTTGTTTTTTAATCTAGACCAATTTCCAGGACATTAGGCCTTGAACCTATAAATAGCTCTTTTTACTAAAATCAAGACTCTACTCCTTTAGTGGATATAAGGCTAGTACAAGATTCTAACATGCAGTTAGACAAACCCAAAACACCAGGGCTTTTTCCCGGTTTTTCTCCAGGACATTAGGACTCGAACCTATAAATAGCCCTTTCTATTAAAATCAAGACTCCACTCCTTTAGTGGATATAAGACTAGTACCAGATTCTAACATGCAGTTAGACAAACCCAAAACACCAGGGCTTTCCCCAGGTTTTTCTCCTTTTCTCAAGCCTAGAGAGAACGGCTTCCCCCCAAATTTCTGGGGCTACTAGGGTTCTCTCGGGAGGCGATCAGCCTCCACTTCCTAGCAATTAAAGCTAGGGCTTTCCAGACTGTGCTCACCCGGGGAGTCTTACCTTCTTCCATGTTCAGAGTTCTTTTTCGTTCCCAGAATCTTTCTCTTCAGACCTTCCATTGCCCTCGATTTTTGTCGGGAAGATTCTGGTGGAGCCCACATCTTTTCTGGATTAAATTTAATCCAGGGGCACCCAGATTTGGGGTTTACCCGAGTTCTCCCGGCTTCCTCAGGGATTTGGAAGGGGCAGCAAAATGCTACCGTCTCTGGCCTTCGTTTCTTGTCCCTTCGTGGTTGCCAAAAATGTTGTAGAATTTGAGAGAAGTTCAATTACTTGAGTATAGAGAGGCCAGGACTCAGGAATGATTTTGAGAAGGAAAAATGGTTTATTGATGGCCGGCCGGACTCGGGAACTTTCTGTTTGAATCCCGAGCCCCGAACAAGATTTTTTAGTTCCTTTTATACAGAGAGGAAAGGTCAAATGGTCCTTTTGTTTCAATTTTCAATAGGCTTGAATTAGCATATATTTCCACATCTTAGTAAGCTTTTAGCGTGGACCTCAGGCATTCGATAAGCTTTTAGCATATTGGCTTTGCATTTCCCCTGAATACTTAAAGTTTATAGACCTTGCATTGTTAAACTGTCTCCTGGTCACCAAGGGCAGGACTGCAACCTTTCATCATCCCACACCCACAAGTCACAGATAATTTAGGTTACCTCTGAAGAGACAAAGAGCCTGCCACCCATAGCCCACATCACTATAAGAAAAAGAAGATGATTTATACATTTTAGGTTTTCTTACTTTTTAGTTTAAGCAGTTGTAGTCTCTATTGATTTGATAGGATTCATAAACAGCTGCATATTAATCCTTCAAGGAATACTAAAGTGAAAACTCTATTGGGAAAAGATGTGATAGTAAATTATGCTTTTGCAGCAATGGCTTTGAGATCATCTCTTTTATTCTATCTTGAGTAAGAAACAAAAAAATGATAAAATTTCATTTTCTCCACATTATACACATCATTTTACCATGATAAGGATTATTTTGTTTATTTTTTTTCTTCAGAAAGCAATTTGCTTGTTTTGTTGGACTTAACTTTTTCTCCAAAAAATGAGAACTTGTAAAATATTTACTTACATGTAAAGACTATAACACAAATATAGTGTATAACACTATAACACAAATTCCTATTGTGGATTCTTTTAATCATAATATAATTAAAATGCATTGGTATTGACCCTAGGGAAATCATTGGTTATTAGGGAAATATATAACTTTCTAGAGGGTTATATTCTTGTGAAGAAAGTATACAATGGACATTTATAGAACATATACTGTTATTTATACAATTTTATTAAATATGTATGAAATTTCAGACTTGCATGTAATTTATGGATTTTTAAATCCATTGACTTCATTTGCAGATGAATAAAATGAATTCCACTAGGAAAATGATAGGCAATTGGCTAATGGCTGAATGGGAAACAAGTGTTCTTATTCTTATTTAGCATTAATTCTGTAATGCATTGAAATATCCAAAGATGTTATGGATTAAGAAAAAAAAAAGTTTTCCAAGTAAGTAATATTATCAAGTTAATTGAAAATTACATTTAACATTGAGATTCTTAGAGTCCAGGTCTAGGATCTTCACTAGACACTTGACTTCATATGTATTCCAATACCAAGTAGCTAAATTACGTTATACAAGGTGCTCTAGCTAATATCCTCCTCATTTTACTCATTGGTGATCATGTAAATGGTTGGATTGGGTGAACTCTTTGATTTCATCTAGTTCTGAAATGAATCAGTTCTTTGATTAATCAGTCATCTCCTTCATATTTTGGAGTCTTCATTAAATTAAACTTTAATATGATTCACATATTCATCTTTTCCTCTACATTTTTACCATCCTTGCTTTAGATTTGACCTTTTAATACTTTTGTTTAAGTTGTCTTACTGACTTTACTCTCCCACTTTCAAGCCATATCTTTTACCTCAATTGGATACAAGATCTCTCTGGTATCATGAATCAATATGATATTTTAAAAGATTTTGGAGGAGGTGATATAGAGTTAGTAAGTTCATATTTTTTTAAATAAGGTCACTTTAAAAAATGAATTACCCTTGATTATCATGGTCATGTCAATAAACAATAACAGCTACAAAAACAGCAATGTGTGAGCTTACAAATAAAAGAAAGAAAAAAAAAGGCTACTCTTTCCCAAGAAAAGAGAGTTTAAAAGTTTGTACTGACAGAGATACATAGATTTCACATTGATCTTCATGTGAAAACTCATACAGATATTAAAATTATCTTTCTTATTTTACCAAATTCCAAATGAAAATTATTCTCTATGACTTCCAGAATGGATGTGCAAAACCTCACTCAATCAATCCACTATTCAGAAACTTTCCATAGCACACAATGTTTGTAAGATATACTCCAAACCTCTTAAACTATCAAGTGGGAATCTTTGGATTTGACCAAGTCTTACATTCCTGGGCTTCTATCACTCATACAGCAAGCATTTATTGAAGGCCGACAAAGAACTAGCACTAGGTTGGGCACTAGGAGTACAAAGTTGAAAAAAGGGTTGGTCTTATATTCTCACGACTCACATTCTCTTTTTCTGCTGGTGCCTTCATATATCCCATTCTCATTTGTCATTTTCTAAAAAGGTCAGTTACTGAGCACCTTAACATGTTCATACCTTCAAGCATACTCTGTCTAGAAACTTACTCCCTCTTCATCTCACAGATCTCCTATTTTCAAAGACCCACAATAAATGAAATTTGTTCTGCATAGTCTTTCAAAATTTCTCCAGGGCAGATTTAATTATTACATCTCTGTGTTCCCTTTGCATTCTTGTCGAAATTTAATTATTGTATGCCATATCTTACAAGAGATTTTATATTTCTTGGAACTAGGTTCTATATTTCATTCTGCTTATTTTACATTTTATTTACTGTTTATTGGGACAGGTTTAAGAGTGATAGAACCCCCTGCTTCAGTGTGAAAATCTGGAGAAAAATTGCAATGGATATAATATTTTCCCCATGTTCTCAGAGAGCGCTTAATTCTGTTTCCTTATCTATTAAACTGTATGACCTTATCGTAATGATTACTATTATTATAATAATGATGGTAATAGATAACATTTACTGAGCATTTTGATGTGGCAGACATTGTTACATGCTTTATGTAAGCCAACTTTTTTCATCCTCAAAACAACCTATGAGGTAAGAATATTACCATTCTCATACTATAGATGCAAATCTGAAGCTTCAAGCAAAAAATTAACTTGTACAAATCCATGAAGTTTTTAGGAGAGAAGAAGAAATCTGCATCATGCAAACTGTTCCCAAGGTTTCCATTGCTAACAAATCATTCTGCTGCCTTCATTAGAAGTTATTTTGTGGTGATAATGCAAGCTTCTGGTTGCACAGGAAAGAAAATCTAAGCAATATCCTTACTACTTAGAAATTAAGTACATTTACATCTTTTAGTGATTACTATTATAAGATACCAAAATATCACAGGAGAACACAATTAAAAATAAGGAAAAGAAGGAGGAGGAGAAGGGGGAAAGGGAGAAGAAGAACCCTGAAGACAGGAATCTCTAAAAAAGGAAAAAAAGATTTAAGGTTTCAAAGGCTAAATCCCTTCTCATCCTACTCACCCCATCACCTCCTGTATTGGTCAGGGTTTTCTAGGGAAATAGAACTGACAGGAGGTATCTGTAAATAGTATGGGATTTTATAAAATTGTTTCATGTGACCATGGGGATTCACAAGTCCAAATTCTGTAGGGCAGTTTGCAAGCCAGGAACTCCTATGAAGGTCCTCAGGGAGTTCTCCAGGACACCCTGGCTTTCTGACGCAGACATGGAAACTCTGTTTGAATGCTGAAATCACTTATCCTTTCAAGGCCTTCAACTGATTGAACTGGATGTCACTCACTGCTGGCAGCAGTCTCCTCAGTTGATTGTAGATGTAATCAGCCATCTATGGAATCATCAACTTACTGATGATTAAAGTTCATGAAATGCCTTTCAATTAAAATAAGACCAATGCTTGTTTGACCAAACAGCTGGGCACCTTTCCCTGGCTAAATTGACACGTTAATCTAATCCTTACACCCTCCAATTATTTAATGTAATTTAGTATGACAATATCAGGGAGAGTATTGTGAAATATTGCAAGGAAACTCTGTTAATACATGTCTCTATTAGGTAGGTGGGAGTCACCCATCATTTATCAGAGAGTTAGCACCCAGTACTATGTCATCAGTATATCTACTAGGATTCTGGAAATTAAATGGTTATGTGATTTTTTTTTTACATTCCTCTAGAATTCAAAGGAGATGGGATCACTGAAAATGTGGTCTTATTATCAGTAACAAAAGATTGCAAATTAAATCCTTTTGCAACCAAATGTAAAGAAAAGAGCAAGAAATTTGACAATTCTGTGTACTTCCAGACCACTGAAGGGACCTCTCAATAGACATTTGTAGACAGTGCTTCTGTTGGACACACATACCACAATATCAGTTGAAAGTACATATGATGCTCTAGCTTCACTTCTGAGATAAGCCTCGACTTTCGAGGTTTAAACCAATAACACCACACTTTGAAAGGGTAACTGATCCAGCAGCTGAAGTCTCTTTTTCTTCCTCCAGTCTAGAAGATCAAGATATCTTTGCATGTTTCAAGCTTGTATACTTAAGTGTTTTTATATTACTTTAAAAATGTTCTTGTCAACATTCTCCTACAAATTTGGATATAGTTATTAATATTAACAATCTGTAATCCTTGAATTTCTATACAGTATTGTTACCTGTAGCCAAATATGCATGTTCCCTAGAAAACCATATTCCAGCAAAGAAACTTGTGCTATAGTATATACTGTCTGTAAATAGTTGTATAAGCCACCTGTAAACTTCCCAGAGAATAATCACTCCTCTTAAGGACTTTGAAAATATTTCTATGTAAATTAGTGAAAACTTTTACAATGGTTGGGCAATGACAAAAAGATAAAATAGGTTACTAAGACAAAATTGCGGAAAATTTGTAAACTAATTTTGTACATATGAATGAAACTTTTGACCTCAGTAGTGCTTTGCAAAACTGATTTTTCAAACTACTGTACATTTTTTTCAAGTGTTAAAAATTAAACCAAGCAGCTTAAAAGAGAAAGAAAGAATCCTTGTTATAGTTCAGGAAAAAGAGATTATTATCTAGGTTTAGAAGCATTTTTATCTAGAACTTTTGGATATAGTGTTAATTTTCAAATGGATTTTGATCTCTAATTCTTTAAAGTGATATTAAGAAAAATGTGTTAATACAGCACTTGAAAATTGTCCCTGCAAGAAAGTTAGATATTACTTCAAATCATCATGATTCCACACTGCTTAAAATCACCTGACTTTGTTTGGCAAGTGATGAATGATATTTGAATTAATGTGAAATCAATTTTAGAACAGTTAAGCATTGATTCTGGTCTCACTTCTAATATATAAGGAAAGTTTATATGTGTATGAATTGCATTTTCTACGCACAAATTATATCAATGTGCCAATATTCTGTAGTCTTCTGGTAAATCAATACTTTGCATGGAATTCTTATACTATTTTTTAAATGATCCTGTTCTTTTTCACTATTATGTTTTCAATTAATTGTGGGTTGAGAAATAAACCTAGTAATAGTTTCTCTCTAGTCCTAGCAAATTCATCAATAGGTTGTGCAGTATCAGAAGCAATAATTATTTAGGAATAATTATTTCTAAATTTGTGTTTACGAAAATGCAGCAACTAAGTAACATTAATACAGGAGCATGAGGCAAATGCTTATTTACAAATGCCTATTTGTAAATAATTACAGATAAAGAACTGCATGTGCAAATTACAGTTTACTTTCTAAAAGAACCTTGTCTTAATAATGCTAGTAGTACTTATATTAAGAAATGAATCCTTTCAATACCGTAATAGATATCTAGCATTTTATTGTAAATAGAATTTGTGTGGATAGCTTAGTTTTGCACATTTACTGTGATAGGTTAATAAGAAGTACTATTATGTACCTTAAATATGTACAACTACCCACAGTACTCATTAGCACAGTGGAAAATCCACATAAAGCTTATGCTCATTAATCAACTGAAATTAAATGTAAAACATCCAAAACTTAGAAGTCAGCGTTTTCTGTAATTAGCAGTAAGAAGAATTTTATACCATCTTTGCTAAGATAAATTCTTTACATGACTTTTAAAAGTTTTGACTATTTTTCTCACGTGAAATTAAAGTATTATGCACTTTCTGATCAGATTTGAATTTGTGGTTATGCAGTATGAACCCTATTCCTACTCCAGAGACAAACACTTCACTACTGCAAAGGTTTTTTGAAAGTGTGATTTTATTCACAGAAACCTATTTTTAAACAGCTATTTGCCTAAGAGATGGTTTTACATAAGGGGATCTGGGGATCAGGAACCACAGATATATTTTGAATGGAACCTTAGTGGACAGACAGTGTAAGAGCTGACTGGGCCACTCATCTCTGTTCATAGAGTAACAATCAGTGAAAGCACTTCCCAAATGACCCAAAGTCAGTGTCCTTGCTTCTTTTTAAGCCATGAGGCATTTCAATTGAAAATATTTAAATAAGACTTTACGTATGTAAGGAAAATGAAAATAATAACTTTCTACAAACTTCCACATCATATATAATTTTCTGATTACAAAATAAACATTTTATTAAATATGTGGTTCCTTGAATCTATGATAATTTTAAGTAAACTCTAACTTCTTTTTGTAGGAGAATGCACATAAATTTTCACTTATTTCTGTCAAACTGGTTTAATTTAATGATCATATTGAATTCTGCAGGCACACAAAATCTTTCAAATAGGAGTGATATAATCCATAAACTTAATTATGTAGTTTTTATATAAGCATCAAATGATAAAAGAGTACTCCAGTTTTCCTTGCATTCACACTACTTGAAAATATTAAAACTATTTTGAAATCCAATTCTTAGAGAGTTTAAAGTTATTACTTTAAGCATAAAATATAATAAAAGTATTTATTACTGATTTGATACTGAATTATACATTGAAATATCTTGATTAAAAGTTATGACTGTGGCTTGAAATTTTCCCAAGTCTTTCAAAGGGATACTCTGTGTTATTCGTTTTCTTTGATTAAAGATTTTGAATACATTCTTCTAACAATTTTGCTGCCATTAATGTGGTCTGACCCCAATATCTTCAGCGGCCCTTTATAATTTCTTTTTTCACTTTTCTCACTGCTGTAACATTTTGAGGTCTGTGTTCTCTGTGGTCTATGCCTCCGATTCATCTCTTGTGTTGTTAAATCCACTTAGATATTCATTATTTCTTCTTCTCATTTATTCACATGATATTTATTTAGTTCCTGTTCTGTCTTCAGATTCCTGCTTCCTTTCAGGGATTATGGAAAGAAACAAAAGTTGTGGGACCACAGTCTCCAACGTCAGGGAAGATAAACTTTATTGGAGAAGATCAAGCTTATAAACCAATATTTATGATGCAGAATTGACCATGATATGCACCATACATGTAACAATGGGCTGGAAATGTCTGAAGGAAGGAGACATCATTTCTAGCTCGATAACAGTGAGTAGAGCTTCACAGGGATGATAGCATTTGAGCTGGGTCATCTTCAAATAGCAAACAGCCCATTTCAAAATCTAAAGCCTCAGAGTTTTAGATGAAAAAGAAAGCATGTTAGAAGAGCCTTACTCCCAGACACCATATGGAGCATTAAAAAGTACTTTTATTTCATGGTAACATGATTTTCCCTGTTTATTTACTAAAGAGACTTCATGATTTGTTTTATCATAATTTATGCATTTAAATGTTAAGCCATTTTCATGCAGGACACAGATGGTCTTAGGCTAAGCTAACAATAAACAAATACTTTAAGTGAAAAACTTTAAACCATCAATTTAAAAATTTCTTATGAGTGTCTAGAACAGGGGTCAGTGAACTTTTTTGTAAAGAACCAGATAGAAAACATTTTAGACTTTGTAGAGCATATGGTCTTTGTTGCAACTAATTGTTTCTGTCATTGTAGTACAAAAGTAGCATTTATGTAATCTAAGTGTCTTTTAATAAAAATTTAAAAACATACTTAAAAAAAAGTAGTGGTGACACTATCTGAAGAAATGAACATGGCTGTGCTGCAATAAAACTTTATTTACAAAAACAGGTAGTGGGCCAAATTTGGCCAACAGGTCAAATTTTGTTGACCTCTGATCTCAAATATTAGAATTTAATTACTATTTCTTAATTAATACATATTTTCATTACTTTTTGCTTGAAAATACTTGGCAATTCTATATATTCTAAATATTATATATATTCTAAATATCTTGAATTTATTGATGATAGAATAGATTTTATGGAAATATTGCTTTATTGATGAAGAATCTATCTGGAAAAAATAATTTATTATAATATGCAAAAGGCTAAATTTTATATTTAAGGGGTCAAAGGATGTATTAAAAATGAAATAAGAGAAATAGGTATAAAGAACACGTCTAGTGAATGAATCAACACAAAGATTTCCTAAATCTTTATTAAGCTAAATTTCTGTTATCTCTGTCATGTCTATGTCTATTCTCATTGGCTAGTTATAAGTATTATTTTCTGCTTTTTGAAGAGCATTGAAGTTTGTTTTGCAGGTAGTTACTTGTAGAACAGCTTGTTGGAAGGATCAAAATAGCTTTTATTTTAGGGCTAATTTATCCCTCCTATTAAGACATAAACTTCTTATATCTTTACTGGTTGTCCCAAATATTCAACAGATCTGCCTACTCTGGTTGGCCTATGTGAGCTCAGAAAACTGTTCAGGATATAGTTCCTGGCAATTTTTTTTTGCCTGGCCTCATGGAATTTCACTCCACTTCTGTACCTATTAATATTTAGGCAAAAGCCAAAGAAAGAATTACATCACCACTTCCACAAATTGCGAATTTCTGAAACTCATTCCTTATATGGTTCCCTTTGCCTCTGGTGCTCATCCTTGCAAATTCTATCCTCTTCAGCCTCAAACTCTGATCTATCTCCACTCCATCAGTACTGCTGGGATCTGTTTTGATTCTCCTTTCATTCATCACAATAAGAAATTGCTTCTAGAACACTGGGTGTTCACAGGGCACACCTAATATTTTTTCCTTCTCTTATGGATCATAGTTGTGCATTGACTGTTCTCCAATATCTGGAAGTTGTTCTTTTATATGTTTTTTCACATTTATAGTTGTGTACAGTGACATGAAAATTCCAACACTTTCATAAATGAAAGCACAAAACAAGTTTTGATTGTACATAAATCTAAATTTTTATGTCAGATTTGTATTGAGAGTTGAGAATTTGTTGTGAAAATATGAGACCTAACTCACCTTTTCCTTCAGACTAAATATTATCTGAATTATGCCTAAAAGTGGTTATCAGTACCAGCAAAGATGTCCTAAATCTTTATTAAAAAAAAGAATAAAACAGGATTTTCCTTTCAAATATATGAACAAGTATATGAATTCAATTGTTTGAACCCTATACACTACAGAACTTATGAATTGGGACTTAATAGATTTCAAGATTTGATTTTAACAAGGACAGGTCAATCATAAAAGCTTTTCTATAAGATCCTGTATGTCAACTGCTTTTTAATATGAATCATCTTAAAGAGCTTTCAGCATGAATTGGAACTGAATAATCATATACTACATTGCAGAATAAATTGAATTGTTCATTTGTATACTTTCTATCTAGACATTGGCAAATGTTAAGTGTCATCAATATTGAAGTGTTCTTCCTGGCCAAAATTAGCCAAACTACCAGAGGTTCCTTAAGGAAGCTCCTGGATCAAATTAATACAGATCAAATCAACAGTACAGAAATGGATGTCTTTCTTCTTCTTTGCTATTGTGGACTGGCATGCATTCATTAAATAGAATAACAGTAATAAATTATTTCAGAGTAAAATTCAAACTAAGATAAGAGTATCATGCCTTTGTTCTACTCCATTTACTGGTTAGAATTTAGAATTAATATTTTATTTCTTACTGGTTTGTTTACTCTGATGATGACTATATTTTGATTCTATCAATTTTGAAAAATGCATTAAACTGAAAGACACGGTCACAACTTATCACAAGGTTCCATCTTGTCAGACTTCAAAAAGCTTAAGCAGCAAAGAAATGTAGCTTACACACACACTGTAGTGGCAAAGAATAGCTAGTTGTTCACAAGATGGGTATCCATTTATTCTGGGCACACAGCCGGATCAAATTTTCAACTTTCTTTGTGGTTACTTTTGGTCCGTTGGTCTTTGACCACTGGAATGTGGAAGTGGTGATGTAATTCATTCTAGGTTTGATCCATAATTATGTCCCTCATGGTGCCCCCTATTCATTCCCCACAACCATATTCTTCCAGACTATACAGATTTTCAAAAATGTAGAGGGGAGCAGCCTCAGAATATGAAAGGAGTGAGGATTACTGAATAATTGAGTGGAACACTGCTCCCATCCCCCTCCACTGATTGACTATTATATAAGTAAGGTATATACATCTCTGTTGTGTTAAGTCACTGAAATTTTAGGTTTATCTTTTGCAGCACTAAAGAGGAAGACTCACATTAGGAAGTACAAAGTACGTGGTTGGCAGACTTAACTTACTGACCCTGTTCTCTAGAGAAAGCAGTTGGAAATAGTCAAGGGATGATGTTTTTGTGCTATTTACTTTCTATTTTTAGCAATATATTTTATGAAAGGCATGATCTTAGGCAAAAATTGACTGTTTTTCAGAGATTAAGGATATTAGAAATAGTCCAGAGAACATGGCCTTTGCAGGTTTGGAAAAGAAAACTGCTACTGTAAACCTAAATAATAAGATAAACATTTGAAAAAGCTTTGAGTCACAGTGTCACAGAAAGACTTCTCAGCTGAACTTAGAAAATTTGCCATAAAGCAATAAAGAATATAAAGCTTAATAGCATTATATTCCGAATGAAGTGCTATAACAGATGACCTCCAATGAGCCTAGTAAGTTGAGAAAGAAAGCTTTGAGGCAAGAAAGTAAAGACACTTGGGTTGCTTCCCTCTTTCCACAAATGTGAATAAGGCCATTATTATGAACACTGGTATGCAAATATCTGTTCAAGCCCTTGCTTTCAATTCTTTGGGCTCTATACCTAGTAGTGGAATTCCAGGGTCAAATGCTAATTCTATTCTTCGCTTTCTGAGCAAACACCAAACTGGTCCATAGGTTGTCAACAGATAAATGGATAAACAAAATGTGGTTTATGCATATATCGGAAATTTATTAAGTCTTGAAAAGCAACTAAGTACTGATGTATGCAACAACAACATGGATGAACCTTGAAGACATCATGTTGAATGGAAAAAACCAGACCAAAGGACAAATACTGTATGATTTCACTGATATGAAATGATTAAAATAAGCAAATCACAGAATCAGAAACTAGACTACAGATTACCAGGGGCTGGGGTAATTAAGTTAGCTCTTAATTGGTATAGAGTTTCTGCTTGGGGTGATAGAAAACTTGGGGTAATGAATGGTAGTGATGGTACCATAACATTGTGAATATAATTAACACCATTAAATTATATATCTGTATGTGGTTAAACAGGAAAATTTTAGGTGGTTTATATATTGCTAGAATAAAAATTTTAAAAAGAAACAAAGGACTGTACAACACAGTGAACCCTAATGTAAACAATGGACCTGAGTTAATAGTACACTTATTTAATAGTCTCTCGTCAGTTGTATCAAAGTTATCACAACTATTGCAAAATGTTAAAAATGGAGTCAGGGGAGTAGGTGTAGTTCAGTGGTTGAGCCCCTGCTTCCCTTATATGAGGTCCCAGGTTCAATCCCCAGTATCACCTTAAAAAAAAAACAACATTGTGGGGCTAGGTATGTGGTAACTCTGCATTCTCTGCATGACCTTTCTGTAAACCTACAATTCTCTAACAACAACAACAACAAAAATCAGGACCAAAGGTCTCTGCAATTACTACTATTCTTCAATGTTGAAAAATCTGGTTAGTGCAATAAATAGAAATACAAGGTAAAATTATTGGAAAGGAAAATTATCAATACAAAATCCCAGATAATCAACTGAAAACATTTAAAATTATAAAAGATTTTAGCAAAGGGCTGGATCTGTGATACACACCTCAGAGCAGTAGGCTTCCTGTAGAACAGCAATAACCACCAACAATACACAACAACAGCAACAACAAAGAACAAAGAAAAATATGTCACAGAAAATAATTGAATATGGCTAATGGTACATGGAACTACATATAAATAGATCAGAAGCTAACTAAAGATTTGCAAGAATTGTAATATAACGTGCAAGCAATCAGGCACACATACAGATACATACACTCACACATAATTACAGATAAAGTTTTAGACTGTTTGAAATTAAACATAGTTTTCAACACCCAAACTTATTCAAATAGGAAGTAAGGTGTGAATCCTAGTGTACCCTCTGGAAGGCATATTCCTGAACACCCACTTCTAATATGGCCATGTAGGATAATGGACTAGGAAGAGGCTCTCAGAAGTCAGAACTGGGGTTTAATGAAGGACATTCCTCTAGTTCCAAAGAAAGGGGCCTGTGATATGCCTGCCCCACAGAGTAGCGGAATTGATAGGACTGCTCTGTTTTTTCTCTTTGTTTCCTTTCCAAATGGGATTTTTTAATTATAATTTTCCTATTTCTATTCTACTACTATATATTGGGTGCTGGAGGGAGGGGGGATAATGAATCTTTTAATTCATTAGACCATAAAGAAACACACCCATAGCTCATGACTTTGTAGAGAGGATGGCACATCATCCGGGATCCTGGACTTCTTCTGGTTGCAGTGATTAGATGTGATTTTGTATTGTTTTTTTGGGGGAGAAGTGAATTATGTGTGAATATATGTGGAAAGAGAAATGCTGACCATAGTGCAGTTGCGATAGAAAGTTAATTGTTGACCAAATCTGGTTTCCTTTCCTCCTGGGCACAGAGCCATACTTACAGATCTTAGACAAAACCATACCTCACTTTCTGTATATATATCCAGAAAAATTAATTAGTGTAGCTATTCTAAAAATAAAACCCTGATAGTTTTAGTTTTGGGTTTGTTGCAATTATTTTTCAATTAACAGATCAGAATGAGGAACCCTAAACTAATTTTATTTCTTATGACAAAATGGAATTATTTCCAACAAATAATCTAGAATAAAGGAGGGAGGGGTGAGAACTAAGGGAATATATAAGTAATCTCTGGTATTTTTTTTAAATGGCATTTTTATTGCTCTAATGTAATCCCAGAGCTCAATGTATAGTCCTTTTAGAAAAGCCTTCTAGGGTTTTTTAATTTTTACTTTTCTCTAGAGGAGGTACTGGGTGTTGAACCTGGGTCCACATACATGGGAAGCAGGCACTCAAACCACTGAGCTATACCTACTCCCCAGGTAATCTTCGGTATTTTTAAATACTACATAAAGAAAATTATATACATAAAAACATGTGTCTAATATAGCCCATCCTAATGTGTGTTTTAATAATCACAAAAAGAATACCTGTATCCTAAAGATATTATTTTGGGACAATATTTGACTGAGAGATTTAAAACCAATTATCATTCCGGTCTGTATTCATTTCTGTTGCTGTTGTAACAAATCACCACAGTCTTAGTGGCTTTAAACAACACAGATTCATTATTCTACAGCTCTGGGTAGTCAGAGGTCCAATGGTTCAGCATGGCTGTGCTCCTTCTGGAGGCTTTAGGGGGAATCCATTTCCTTGTCTTTTCCAGCTTCCAAAAGACTGTCTATTTCTTGGCTTTTGGCCCTAAATCACTCTGACCTCTGCTTCTGACCTCACATCCCCTTCTCTTTTATAAGACTTTAGTGATTATATCGGGCCCACCCAGATAATCCAGGATAATCTCCCCATCTCAAGGTGGTTAATTTAAGCACAATTGTAAACTCCTTTTTGAAAAGTAACCAACATACTCACAAGTTCCAGGGACCAGAATGTGGGTATCTTTCTGGGGGATGGGAAGTAATTATTCAGCTTACTGCACATTTGTTTCTTTTGTAATATCAACTGAACATCAAATATTTTAATGTACTGAAGTTTTAAGTGATACAAAGCTGAAAAGGACCTGGAATTTATATCAAGAGGTTTATAAAATAGATGTTATTAAATATTACTACAGGTATAGGAGAAATATTATGGAAGTTCAGAAGAATTACTTTGTACTTGTCAATTCACAACTAGAGTATTTACACCTTTGTTCTAGGAGGCACACTAAGGTGTAAAGAGTAGCATATTCAGACAAAAGAAAATAGAATTTATATAGAACTGGGAAAAATTAAATGAGGCAAAAATACAACTGGAAATAATTTGTTTCAGAAAAGGAGCTATGTTAACTGTCTTTAACATTTGAGGGAATGTCTTTTGGAAGTAAAAGTAAACATATTCTGTGTTTCTTCAAAGACAATCATAACCAATACTGTAAACTATAAGCAGTCATATTTTGACCCAAAATAAGAAATAAATTACTTTCTGAAGAAATCAAAGAGGACAGTTATTTGATGGGTATTTTGAAGCTTGAAACATTGGACTCATGTTTGAGCTAGATGACCCTGAGTTCTTATTTTTTAAGATCGCAACTTGTGTGATTCAGGAAATCTCAGAGGATGTTGCAATTGGGATTTGTAAGGAAGGGTACATAGGATTTAGACATCTTTAATTTAGGAATGGATACATCAAATTGAATTAAAAGCATGAGCAAAAACAGAGCCAGTTTGCTCTAAAAATTCTCACTTCAGACTCTTCCACTTGAGTTGAAGGTTGCATGTATGAAGGTTCAGGCATGTCTGCTAAGTGTCTATTGTTCTTTCTCCTGAAAAGTCAAGAAATGTCCTGGAAAAGGGATAAAAATATGGGTGCTCCAAAGTAACTAAAGTAATTAACAAAACAGATTTGAATTAATTCTTTAGCTACTCCTCCTAAATTAGTTTCGGAATAATTTAAGGGATTCTAGTATTCTTAGAGAGTGGTGGTATGAAGAGGAGAAATTTCCTTTCACAGGGCTTTGATGTGATAGACATCAACTGATGAAAAATTTTTGGTTCTAGGGGTACTTCTTCACTCACCCTGCCTGCAGGGAAGATGAAAAACTGAACAAAGGAAGGAAGCCTCCTTTTCCTTTCATCCCCTTTTCTTTGTCACCTATCTCCCTAGGAAGTCTGCCATTCAGCACTCTTCCACTACATCAAACATTTTATAGTGATAAGTTCCCAAGTGAGGAGGCCCATGGTCAATTGCTCTTGTAAGTGTCAGGCTGATTAATTGTTTCTAATCCTGGAGCTTCTTGTTTTCATATAACTAAATCAATTTCTTCAGTATCATCTTTATCAGCAATAAAAATGTATTTTGATCCCATTCTGTCTTACTCTTTCATCTACTAAGTTTCTTCAAATTTGAGAGGGGGGATGAGGAACTATTTATTAGGCCCTTTCAACCACCAAATAGTGATGAAATCAGAAAAACAAACATTGATTTTTGCCTGTTAGTTTAATGCGTTGACCAGTTCATAAGGTTTCAATAACGTTGCTCAAATTACCTTTCCCATTTTGTCGTTACCTGAAATGAAAAGGAAAATACTTACTGTCTCTTTTAATTAATTAAATTACCTGATCTTCATCTATTTTTTTTTAAGATTTATTTATTTATTTCTCTCCCCTTCCCCCCCTCAACCCCAGTTGTCTATGCTCTGTGTCTATTTGCTGTGTCTTCTTTGTCCGCTTCTGTTGTTTTGTCAGCAGCATGGGAATCTGTGTTTCTTTTTGTTGAGTCATCTTGTTGTGTCAGCTCTCCGTGTGTGTGGCACCATTCCTGGGCAGGCTGCACTTTCTTTCGCGCTGGCTGGCTCTCCTTACGGGTGCACTCCTTGTGCGAGGAGTTCCCCTACGTGGAGGACACCCCTGTGTGGCACTGCACTCCTTGCGCACATCAGCACTGCGCATGGCCAGCTCCATACGGGTCGAGGAGGCCCGGGGTTTGAACCGCAAACCTCCCATGTGGTAGACGGACGCCCTAACCACTGGGCTAAGTCTGCCGCCCTGATCTTCATCTATAATATCAGCATAACATCACCTATTAAATAGGGTCTTTTTGAAGATGAAGTATGTTATCATCAATAAAAATACAGCAGTGCTTAGTGCACAGTAGGTAAATTTAACAACTTATTATTTTTTAATCATTTCTCTTCAAAGGCTAGGCCACTGTCTTTATAGTTCCTGCTGCCAATTGCCTTAGTCCTTCTCTTCTGGACTGTTGAACTTCTCATTCTTCAAAGTCCAAATCAAATGTGCTTTTTTTGGTGGGGTTTCCCAAACCCTTCAAGAAAGAAGCAATCTCTCCCTCCTCTTCCTTCCCAACATGATTTGTCTGTGCCTCCACTGCTGTACTTACTACTGTCTAGCTTACATAATATCCCAGAATTGGGGGAATTTAAGATAGAAGGCAGAAATAAGGGATCCATTTCCCCAGACATGTTCCAGTATGTTAAAGCTTCATCGGCTTTTAAAATCATGGCTTCTGTCCTAATACTGAACATTTTCTATTTTTACCTTAACTAAAGACAATTTTCCACTCTTTTGATACAAAATTGCATGGTTTTAAAAATAAGAAAATTTGGGAAAGGTTTGCACTTCTTGTAAAGGACTAGAGACGATACTGGAAAGAAAATCAAAGCAATTTAAATACATATAATGCATTGTATTTCTATTTGAAATTTTTCATATTGCCCAAATGTTCATTATTTTGGTAATTTATTACACTAAAATATTTTAGGGTCAATAGGGTCGTTTACAAAAAGAACTAATGGGATTTAAAAATACTTTATAAGAATGAGCTATTACCCATTTCTTATATTTCCCAAAGAAGTTTTGATGACTTACAGTATTTAATGACACATAATAATAATACGTATTTATTTATCACAAGATTTCTGCCTGGAAATGCAAACTAATATTTTTTAAAGTCACATCTAAGAGCCCTTAAATGCCCTTAAAAATCAGTCACATACCATTTATACAACAAAATGTATTGTTACTAAATTAGGTATAAATCATTATGAGATCAATTAAAAATATCTTTAAAATGACATTCAATTAATCTTAAAATTTAAATAAATGTGTAAATACTAAGAAGCTATAACATTTTTCTAAATAATATGTGGGAAATTTTATTGTGCCAAAGCTGCAATTTTAATATTTTATTGATGAGTTTTCAGAACATAATTTTATATTCCAAATGTGTATATGTTAAGACAGCTATTTGTTAAACTAATAATCCATCATAAAAGAAAGAATATTGAACATACTAAAAAGTATATATTAGCATCATTTTTTCTATTTAAAAATTAAATTTAGATAAATATTGTAAAATACTTGTACAAAGCACTGTAAAACTGAATTTCTGCTTTGGACAAAAAGATGTTTTCAAAGATGGTTAGGGGAAGTGGATGTTGCTCAAGCAACTGGCTTCCTGTCTATCATATGGAGGTCCAGGTTTTGAGATCTGGGGCCTCCTGGTAAAGGCAAGCTGGCCTGCATGGCCCCAGCGGAGAACTGGTGAAGTGCTACCCCGTGTGAAGTGCTGCCCTATGCAGAGAGCTCGTGCAGCAAAATGATGCAATGAAAAGATACACAGAGGAGAGACAATAAGAGATGAAGCAGACCAAGGAGCTGAGGTGACACAAGAGGATGAGCACCTCTCTCTCACTGTGGAAGATTCCAGGATAGATTCCCAGAGTCTAATGAGAATACAAGCAGACACAGAAGAACACACAGTGAATGGAAACAGAGAGCAAACAATGGGGCGGGGCAGAGTGTGGAGTGTAGAGAAATAAATAAATAAATAAATAAATCTTTAAAAAAAAAAAGATGCTTAAAAGTCATCATGACCAAAATTACCATACTAAAACACATTTACCTAACTCTAGAGGGGATAAAATCAAAGCATCTTTTAGCAATAACAATGACTGTAAATGAGATTAAAATTGTAACTATCAAATTTTATTTGTTTTAATATTATATGAAATCATGTTGAGAATAATTTACCCAAACTCTACAAAAATATAGGCAGGACAGCCTCATTCCTCCAAGAATCCCTGCCAAAATGTTACATCTTTCTTTGATCATGCAGTCTGTCTTGAGCAAGAAGGATTCTTTAGATTAGATTATTAAGAAGAGGCATAGACAATTACCCTGTTTTATTTCCTGCTTACTTTGCTGTTAATATTATTTGTAGTACACAAGAAAAGTGTGATACAGATTCCTTAGTATCAAGTAATTTTTGGAAGCAAAAAAAAAAAAAAAAATAGAGCATCTTGTTCTATGGTTTCTAAAGCCAGTTATCCATGCATTCTAATAAAAACTTAGTAGAATAGTGTTTACATCATTCGATGTAATCAGACACATGTAGTTGAAAACAATAAATACTATTGATATCTGAGATATTACTCATCATAAAACTATAATTGAGGTGCAATCATGAATAGCCCAGGAGAATAATGAGTACTAATAAATTCATTAGTGTAAGATCTCAAAATTATATGAGCTGTTTCAGTTAATGTTGACAAGAGAAATAGAAAGAGAAACCACTATTTAAATTAAAGCAATTTAATTAAATTAGATATCAGAAATGTTAAATGATTATACAGTAAATAATCATTTTTCTATGGAGTCTGCAGCAAAAAAAACATTAACTGGGTGTGGCACTCTGAGAACACGATAATCTTGCTAAAAATTTGAATATTGAACTTCAAATTTGTGCCAATTTCCCTCCAAGTAAAACATCCAATTTTTAAAAAACATTAATTACCTATTATTTATGATTACAAACAGCATCACCAGTGCCAATTTACTATTTCTATACCTTAAATCATACTCTTTTTTATTTTAATTATTTTTTAAAGATGCATAAATAACATAAAATGTCACAATGAAAAATAAAAGAGGTTCCCATATACCCCACCCCCACCCCACTCCTCCCAAATCAACAACTTCTTTCATTAGTTTGGTACATTCATTGCATTTGATGAATACATTTTGGAGCATTGCTACACAGCATGGATTATAGTTTATGTTGTGGTTTGCACTTCTCCCAGTCCATTCAGTGGGTTATGGCAGGATATATAATGTCCTGAATCTGTAGCTGCAATATCATTCAGGACAAAGTCAAGTCCCAAAAATGCCCTAATAAAACACCTCTTTTTCCCTCTGCCTGCCTTCTGCAACTCCCATGGCCACTGTCTCCACATCAGTGATATAATTTCTTCCATTGGTAGAATCAGAGTAATTCTATAGTATAATACCAGTAAACCCACTTTAATCCATATTTTATTCCTCCATCTTGAGGACACTGGGATGGTGATGTCCACTCCACCTCTAAATCGAAAGGGGAATTAGACCTCACATGGATGATGGATGGAATTCTCTTGCTTGCAGCTGTAGGCACTATGGTTCCCTGGAGTAGTGGTTGACCATCATCACCTCCCTGTTAGCTGACCTGAATAAGTCCAATGAACCAGAGACTAGATGTTGCAATTCTGCTGAGGCTCAGGGCCTAGCTGGCACAAAGTCAATCCAGACATTCAAGTCTCCTGAGCATACACCAACCCTAGCACCAACCACAGGTTGGTGAGAAATATATAGAGAGGGTCACATCTGAGTCCAACTCCATCACACTCGGGAGCACAAATTCTAAAGTATGGTGCACTGGAAAAGCACTGAACTCCAGAGCCATCACTCATGACCATAGGACCTGGGTTTCTCCTTAGCCCTCAGGAGCACCACTACCTGGGGTTGTATCTACTTTGGCTGTCTCTGAGATACTGTTGAGATGTGCATAAGCATGACCCTTCTGATGATGACCTCCTGACTCATTCTGAAGTATCTTAGCCATATAAACTCATTTGTCTTTATCATTTCCCCCTTTTATTCAAAGTTTTTTTCTAGTTGTATTACTAGCATGTGTTCGGCAGTAATCCCTCAGCACCAGGTAGGCTCATGCCTGGGAGTCATGTCCCATGCTGGGGGAAGGTAATGAATTTACATGCTGAGTTGGCTTAGAGAGTGGCCACATTTGAGCAACATAGAGGTTCACAGGAGGTAACTGTTAGGAACCCTGCAACTCTAAGCCAAGTTGAAATTTCAAGCACACAAGCTCATAAGCATAGTCATCAGTATCAAAGGCCCATCAATGGACAATCTTTCTTCTCTGGTCTTTACCATTGTACTTGGGGAATTGTTTCTGTTCCATTGGGGAGTGCAACAGAGTTTCCCAGAATAGAAATTCAGCACTCCCTCAATTGTCATGTGACACTCCACCCTCTATGTCAGTACCCAATGAACATCTGAACATATCTCTATAACTTATATGCAGACCCTGGAGAACTCCCTCCCACCCATGCATCCCCCATCAATGACACCCCACAACAGTGCTCCTCCTCTGATATAGGTGAACCCCTCTGTGATCCAAAACTTCTTTAAAATTAAGTCTAATATATTGCCAAATTCACTTAATAGGAAAATGAAATAGTACTGATATGTTTAAAGATTAGAAATAGAATACTTAGTAATTTAGGAAAACTAAAATAAAGTAAAAAATAAATTGGGGCATTAAAAAAATGAAAAAATTCATTACAATTTTTTTTGATGTTTTGCCTATCATCACTGTAACCGCTGTTGCCCTATATGTCCAGTGGCAAGGCAATCTCTTCCATTTCTTCCCCAGTGTCTACAGCCTCTTTTTTCATTATGTCTTCAAAAAAGTTTTAAGTTACAGTGAAGTTACATATAGAACATAGGGAACTCCCATATACCCAACATCAAACCCTTTTCCCCCTGTCCTGGCAATGATCTTTATACATGTGGATGTTGTATTTGCTGCAACTGATGTTCAGATATTGAAACAGAGCTACCAATCATGGTTCCATTATGCTTTACATTATGGTTTACATATTAGACTGTACACTTTTATAAATTATTGGTTACATTATGATTTACACTATGTTTACATTATAGACTATACACCTTTATACATTTTAGTGATATTTAAAATGTCTTGTATCCATCATTGCAGGATCATACAGAACAATTCCATTGCCCCCAGTTACCCCCTCTTTCAACTAGTCTATTCCTCTCTCTCCCTTACCTTTGGGCCCACAGTGACAACCAAGCTTTACTGCTTGAAGGACAAGATTCATAGATACTTGCAACAATGCTGTGGGCTTGATGCACTAGTCTGTCATCTCCCATTGGGAGCCACCCTTGCTCATGAGAGATACCCACCCCTCTGTGTGAGAACATCAGGCCTCCCCAGGATGGGGACATAACATCTTCCTGCTCATTGTATGGGTCTCCACCCACTGATATAACACACTGTGACATGATGAGTGCTCACACACTCCCTAGAAGCCTGCGCAGGTGTACCCTGCACCAGACGCCCCCTTGCCAAGTACCTTAAACCAGTAATGCTTCCTTATTATATTTCCTGAAGAGTTTTCTCAACATTACAGTTTCAATCACATACCTGACAATCTCCTGGGTTCACTTGCTCCACCCCAACCCTTTCCCCCCATTCCTTGGACCATTTGACTCATAATCCAGGGCCCCCCTCAAACCTGCAAAGCCCAACCCAATAGTATCCCTATGTCCCTGTTTTATCCCTTCACTGAACAACTATTTACTTTCACTTTATCATAGATTTCACCCATGTGGCATTTGCCTCACAAACTTCCTCTCCACCCTTAACTCCTGTAAGCCTATCTTCCAGTCTCTAGCTCTATGAAACAGCTTGATTTGCTTAATTCATATCAGAGAGGTCATGTAGTATTTGTCCTTCAATGTCTGGCTTGCTTCACTCAGCATAAGGTCCTCAGGATTCATCCATGTTATTCCATGTGTTAATACTATATTTCTTCTTACAGCTGAGTAGTATTCCATTGCATGTATATACCACATTTTGTTTATCCATTCATCTGTTGATGGGCATTTGGGTTGATTCCAACTTTTGTCAATAGTGAACAGTGCCATTATGAACATCGGTGTGCATGTATCAGTCTGTGTATTTGTTTATAGTTCTTTGGGGATATATGGAATTGCTGGATCATACAGCAAATCTGTAGCTAGTTTTTTGAGGAACCACCAAATTTTCTTCCACAATGGCTTTATCCTTCAACATTCCCACCAGTAGTAGTAGATGAGGGTTCCCATTCCTCCACATTCTCTCCAACACTGGTAGTCCTCTGTTTTTTTTAATAACCACCAGTCTAATAGGTGTAAGATGGTATCTCATTGTAGTTTTGATTAGCATTTTCCTAATAGCTAGTGATGTTGAGCATCTTTTCATGTGCTTTTTAGCCCTTTGTATTTCTTCTTTGGAGAAGCATCTGTTCAAATCTCTTGCCCATTTTTTAAATGGGTTGTATGTCTTTTTATTTTCAAGATATAGAATTTCTTTATATATGCTGTATATTAGGCTCCTATCAGATATATGGTTACCAAATATTTTCTCCCATTCGGTAGGCTGTCTTTCACTTTTTTGTTAAACTCCTTTGAGGTACAAAAGGCTTTAATTTTGAGGTCTCATTTATCTATTTTTTCTTCTACTGCTTTTGGTTTGGGTGTGAAGTTCCTGAAGCCATTTCCTATTGCAAGGTCCTGAAGATGCTTCCCTACATTGTCTTCCAAGGTCTTTATGGTCTTGGCTCTTATTTTTAGATCTTTGATCCATCTTGAGTTGATTTTTGTATAAGGAGTAAGATGGTAATCCTCCCTCCTTCTTTCGCATATGGATATTCTGTTCCCCAAGCACCATTTGCTGAAGAGGCCATTCTCTCCTAGCTGAGTGGGCTTGGTGTCCTTGTTGAATATGTGATGACTGTATATGTGAGGATCTATATCAGAACTCTCAATTCACTTCCATTGGTCAGTATGTCTATCCTGTGCCAATATCATGCTGTTTTAACCACATAGCTTTGTAGTATGTTTTAAAGTCAGGTAGGGTAATTCCTCCAATTTCATTTTTCCTTTTCAATATGTCTTTGACTATTTGGGGCCTGTTTCCCTTTTAAATGAATTTCATATTTTTTCCAGTTCACTAAAAACTGCTGTGTTGATTTTATTGGGATTGCCTTAAATCTGTAGATCAGTTTAGGTAGGATAGACATCTTGTTGATATTTAGTCTTCCTTTCCATGAACTGGGAATCTCCTTCAATTTATTTAAGTCTTCTTTGATTTCTTTGGACAGTGTTGTGTAATTTTCTGTGTATAAGTCTTTTACAACTTTAGCTAAATTTATTCCTACGTATTTGATTTTTTTATTTGTTATTGTAAATGGTATTTTTTCCTTAGTTTCCTCTTAAGATTGATCATTATTGGTGTACAGAAATCCTACTGATTTTTGTGCATTGATCATTGATCTTATAACCTGTGACTTTAATGAACTCACTTATAAGTTCCAGAAGCTTTGCTGTAGATTTCTCAGGGCTTTCTATATATAGGATCATGTCATCTGCAAATAGTGAAATTTTCACTTCTCCCTTACCAATTTGAATGCCTTTTATATCTGTTTCTTGCCTCAGTGCTTAAGCAAGTACTTCTAAAACAATGTTAAATGGGAAGGTTGCTAGTGGACATCCTTGTCTTGTTCCTGATCTTAGAGGGAAAGAGATTTTAGAATTTCAGCATTGTATGTGATGTTAGCTGTGGGTTTTTCATATATACCTTTTATTCTGTTCAGAAAGTTTCCTTCAATTCCTATCTTTTGCAGTGCTTTTATCAGGAAAGGGTGCTGCAAATTGTCAAATGCTTTTTCTGTACCTATACTTATGATCATGTGATTTTTTGAACTGTTTATGTGGTGTATTACATTGAATGATTTTCTTATGTTGAACCATCCTCACATACCAGGAATGAAACCCCCTTGGTCATGTCATATAGTTCATTTGGTGTGCTGTTGAATATGATTAGCAAGTATATTTTTGAGGAGTTTAGCATCTAGGTTCATTAGAGAGATGGGTCTGTAATTTTCCTTTCTTGTGGTGTCTTTTTTTGGCTTTGGTATTAGGGTGATTTGGCATCGGGCAGCCTCAGCAGATTCACCTCTCACCTCTTCCTACTTTCTCCTCAAGCCAGCTGGTGTATTTCTCAAAGTTCATAAGGGGGGGTCCTGACAATTGAACCCACACTCCTCCAGCTCCTCTGCACCTTCACCAGAACCCTCCCACTCTCAGAGTTTGTCCAAGACCATGAGCTTGAGGAATGTGGGGTTCAGGGTTCCGGGAGTGCTGGGTTTGGGGAATTTGGAGTTTGGGGAATGTGGGTTTGGGAATCATGGCTTCTGGGAACACAGGATTGGGGAACGACTGTTGTGTGACCTGCGGCATTTGGGGAACTCAGCAGCTACCTGCCATAAGGGAAAATCTTAGCCTTCCCACAGCTTCAGGCACAAGCACCAGAAACCCATAGTTTTACCTTAAGCAATCACTCTTTTTGTTGCACTCTTTCCAGATCAATGTCCAGAAGCCTCCTGCTTTGTGGGTTCCCAAAACAGCTCACTCAGGCAGGATTTTGTCCCCACTCAGTTTTTTTTTTTGTAGGAGAGATGATGAGATGATGTGGACACACTTACTCCAATGCCATTTTGCCCGCCTCCTACATACTACCTCTTAATTATGATTTTACTCTCAGTACTTACCATTCTCATCAATTTTTTAATTTATTCTCTCATGGAGATGTGCTGCGAAAAAATTCTAAAAGCAAAAAAGATGCAGTACAATAACTTAGAATAAAGGCTTTCTTACATATATTGTATAATTTTTTAATATTTAAGGCTTTTCTCTTTAACATAATTTTCCTCTTTATATTAATATTAATACATGCTTACTATAGAAAAAATTTTAAATATAAATAGAACGAAGAAAAAAATTCTACAGTAAGATTTTACTTCACTGAGAAACAGTATATTCTCCAGTAAAATCTCACTTAAGTGAGAACCACCTTTAACATTTTGATATCTGCCCCTCAGTCTTTTAAATGTGTGTATAAATACGTATTCACTTAAATTCTTTTGAAATATAAAATCATAGTGTAGTCACTGTTTTATAAGCTTCATGATGTCTTTTTTCCCATGCACACTGCTAGTGCCTGAGACAGATCAATAACAAAAAATGTATTCATGAAATGGTACTATGTGAAAGGAAAAAACCGCATAAGGTTTCCTTTCAAAATTATCATGTATTTTGTATACTTTTCCTTCAAATGTCATAATTGTTTTGTTAAGCACTCCTTGCAAAATTTGTCTGTAATAATAATAAATGTATAGATTCATTTGAGAAGAATTTATGAGTTCAGTATTGATTCCTTCCATATTAGAACATAGAATTAATATTTATTTATTTATTTGAGATTTATTTTAGGCTTCTCAATAAAATTTAGTATTTTCTCCATCTAGCTCCTGCATATTTCTTGTGAGTGTATTACTTGACACTTAATTTATAAATGAAATAGGTTTCTGTTAGATTTCCCAATTAGTTACTGCTGGTATCCATAATTCTTATTCATGTTAACAGTTTTGCATTTTATTTTCATGGTGTTTCCAAGGACAACATATTACCTTAAATCTAATTTTATATTTGTAGCATCTTTTTTTCATATTGATTAACCTGATACCTTTATTGTTTGATCATATGGACTAGTATGTGGGTTTGGAGCTATATATCCCAGAAAAACATGTTCTTAGCTCTGGTCCATTCCTGTGGAGTTGAACTCTTGTAAAAGGGACCTTTAGGCAAGGTTACTTCAGTAGCAATGGTATGACCTAGCTAGATCAGAATGGGTCTTAATCCTATTATTGAAGGACCAATAGGGACGGTCACAGAAAGAGAAGATCAGCGGGAGTAGCCAGAAGCTGAAGATCAGTAGAACCTGGAAGAGAAGGAAAAAGCCAGGAGAAGCTGCCTTGTGAATTGCCATGTGGCAGAAAAGCCAACAACCAAGAAACACAGGCAGTCAGTCCCCAAACTCCATAGTCTTCTGCAGAAAGCAAGCCTTATGATGTTTTGATTTTAGACTTCTCCTAGCCTCAACACCATAAGCCAATAAATTCCTGTTGTTCATACCAACCCATTGTAAGAAATTTGTTTTAAAAACAAGGAAACTAAAACAGCTAGCTTTTCCAGAGCAATATTAAATATAAGCAATATTTCTGTTGTCATATTTTTAGAAATGATAAAGTTGGCTGTTTTCTTGAGATAACTTTTATATTATGCTAAAACAGTTTCATTGGATTCCTAGTTTAGTTTAGTTTTCACCAAGTACTGAGAATTTGAGCCACCTTACTGTCTATCATAAATATTGAGACTGTCATAAAACTCGATACAGTCCTTCCATGGAAATGTCCATGCTTCTACAGTGGAAGAAGGAAAAAGAGAAAGGGTAGCAAAAAGTCATTGTTGCTGGCCATTTCTTCAAGAAAAGCAACCTGCTCCCATTGTTAGCTAAGGCCCTGATCTACAAATCCTCAAGACTGGCATCTATTATTGCTTTTATTAGATCATCTGAGTTTTAGTTGCATCTGAGCTTCTGAATCTCTGAAATTACTTCCCATCTGTCATCCTCATAACATGGACCATGCATGATAATTAATCTAAAACAGTATTTTTGTTGCATCACAAAATTAAAAGACTTGAAGAAAAGATGGGGAGAGAGAGAACGGTGTGAATATGAAGAAAGTAGCTGTAGTTCAGAACAATATTTGGACTGGAAAGCAATTAAGGACTCAATACAAGTCTGAGTTATTAATGATCACCCTTTTCAGTGATCCTTTACTTTTATTTATTTATTCAGTATGGAAGAAATAATTTTGAATAAACATGAGTGGCAAAAGCAGTGGGAGAAGAAGTAAAATTAATAAAGAAGAGCAGAGTAATAAAAGGACAAGTGATACAAATCTCAATTACTTCACAATTTTGCTTATAACTGACATTCGCTAAACTTTGTAATATCAGAACAGTGTGATTAATTCTATTCACCCCCAAAATTTATGAGACAAACAGCAATAGTACCTAGAGCAGTACTATGTTTAACAGATGGAATTTTTAGTACTCCTGTTACTGTTAATGTTAATGCTACATTTACTACTGCTGATGCTACTGCTACTACTATTACCACTATTACCACTACTATTACAGTCTATTGGCAGGAATGTTAATATTATTTACTACTAACTGTAGGAGAGGATTTTGTTGAAATGGGAGAAAACTTGCATTTAATAGAGAACTCCATCACTTAGAAAATAAGTGGCTTCCAACTTCAATTTTTTTTTTATCTCTAATATGGGGAGTTTTTAAAATTCATGACAATACTAAGATGCTAAATTAAAAGTGCATATAGGCTAAACTTCTCATGGGAATTGTTCTATGCCTTATTCAATCTTTATCTCAGAGCATTTAATACAGCCTTATAATGAGGCACTACTACACACCTATTAGAATGGCTAAAATCTAAAAAAACCTGACAATACCAAATGTTAGCAAGAGTGTGGAGCAATAGGAACACTGCTGATGGACATGCAAAACAGTCCAACCACTTTGAAAGCAGTTTCTTACGTAACTAAGCATAGTCTTACCATACAATCTAACAACTGTGCCCTAGATATTTATTCAAATGAATGGAAAATTCATGTCCACACAAAAACATACACACAAATGTTTATAACACCTTTGTTCATAATTGCCAAAAAATGGGAAGGCATTCAACAGGTGAATGGATAAGCAAACTGGCACATGCATGCAATGAAATATTCAGTGATTAAAAGAAATGGCACTGACATGGAAGAAACTTAAATATATATGAAAAGACATGAGAACCATAAATGTATATTTCTAAGTGAAAGAAGTAAATCTGAAAAGAATACATGCTATATGATTCCAAGTGTATGAAAATGGAAAAGGCAAAACTATAGAGACAGTAAAAGATCAGCAATTGACAGACATTCAGGATAGGGAGAGGAGGAATGAATACGTGAAGCACGGGGAATACTTAGGGTTGTGAAACTAGTCTGTATGAAACTGCAAAGGTGAATACATGACATTATGCATTTGTCACAAAGAAAAAGCCTTAATGTAAACTATGGATTATAGTTAATAATAATGGAATGTTATGTACTATTTGCTTGATTATTCAGTAAATCTAAAATTGTACTATAAAAATAATGTCTACTAATGAACAACACACACAATTCTGATTACATCATTCCTCTGTTTAAGACTCTGCTCATTCCTTTTTTTCTCTTAGGATAAAGATGAAGGTCCCTAATATGTCTACTGGGCCCTGAAAAATCTGTTTTCTGATGCCTATCATAATATTTTCTACAATCAGACACTATTACACTCTTCAAGAGGAGAGGCACAGTGTATTAACACAATTTACCACATTCTCTCCAATCCTTAGCACAATTTCTAATACTCAGTGAAATCTTAACACATATTTGTTGAATTAATGAATCAATTAATTAATTAATGGTGCATAGTTCTAGGATGCTCAAGGACCAGTAAATGTTGGCTAGTAAAAGATTAGTTCAAAACTGTGGAGCCACCTCAGAAACCTGTAGTAACCTGGATAGGCCTTTTATTTGACTTAAACTAAAAAGCACAAACCAGAAATTCACTAAATGTGGACCTTCAAAGACTATTGTTTGTCCTGCTAAGCATTTTAAAAGTCGAAAAATTTTCCATGAAATGTTCAGATTATAACTTATTTAGAAAAATTAGAAGATCTGGCAACATTTGGTTTATATTCTCACATAGCAACATGTGGCTTTGCTGAATAGTAGTTTCCACGTTTAATTATGTGTGTGCCTTTAGTTTGTTACAGCCCCAACATTTCCTATTGTCCCATACTCATTTATTTTACCAGTCCTAGCTGTAAAGTGTTTTGGTTGTGAACCTTACTCAAAGCCTTTCAGATTATTAACCCAGAATTTCTGGGCCATGAAGAATGTTGTTAGTAATTTCGAAATGATTTTGCTTGAGGTAAATAACATCAATCTTTTGTGCGAGATTATCCAGAATATAATGACTTTTAAATTTGCACTCTGAATTCCAGTCTTGTTCCCCAACAAATGGGCAGCAAAGATAATCTGTAGTATCACTGATGAATGGTTCTGCTTAGAGCCAGTAGAAACACTTTTTCTTAATTCTATAGAGTTCTCCAGGTTAAAAAAAAACAAAAACAAAAACAAAAGCACTTTCCTGTACATCTTTCTCTACTTGAAAGGAAGACAGTGTGTCTGTCTCATTTTTATATGCTATGATGTTTGGCACAGTGCCTTACCTTGCAACAAGTAAATATTCAATAACTGTCTGTTACATATATATAAAAGAAATGACCCTATCAGTGGTTTGTAGTGGCAAAAACATTTGGGGGTTAGAAAGTCAGCTTCACTTATTTTTAAAAGCAATTATCAACATGCTTGCAAGTTTTTCATCATTAACAGTAAAGCAAAATTACTTTTACAAATGGTTGAAAAAATGTGATTGTAAAAAATGATTTGCTGAAACACACATGCCCTTTTCCAGCTCTCAAATGGTAATTTTTCATTGTAAAAACACATTCAGGAAAAATTGTGATTCTAGAAATTGCTTTTAAACTTAATTAAAAATTACATTTTTTATTTTATAGGATGATGATCCTGGTAAGAACTGTTTGAAACCTAATATTAGCAATGTCTGGTTTTATTTGCATTTTATTGACTATCCTGTTTTTGTTTTTTTCCCCCAAACCTAGAGAGCTGGGGAGAGAGAGGGAGGAAGGGAAGGAGGCAGAGAGAGAGAAAGAGATAGAGAGAGAGAGAGAAATTTTCTCATTCTGCCATTTAAAAATATCTGTGCTTATATATCCTAAATGTATCCATAACTTCTGGTTTCCTATATTATTTGAAGCTATAATGTGTATTTTTTTATTCCTCCACTCAGAACAAAATCAACATCAACACAAAGCACACTTTTCTTTCTAAATCCAAACATTTTGTCGTTGAACTTTCAACAGCCTCTGTCACAATCAACCAAATATAATTTTTAACAAGCTTCCATTTAATTGAAAAAACTTCAAGCAATGTGAGACACAATGTAAGACACTGCCTGAAGGATTATGGAGACTGAAAATCCTCCAGTATATAGCAAGGGCATTCCGTTCTAATGAATGTTGCCCCTCACGATCACTATCTTCACTATGACCAATTTGCAGCTTTAAAGAAGAAATTAACAAAGTTTGAATTATACCACTGTGGCAAGGTGGAAATGAGGTAAGGAAAGGTAGGAGAAGGGAGATAATTAGACCAAGAGGAGGATCAATAGAAAATTACCATAAGATAAAACCTAAAAAGGGCCACTGTGGGTGTCACAGGCCACAGGGGCCTGACTCGGAAATTACCCGGTGAGAAGGAGTTCGCTTTTCCTGTCCTACTGCCATGCAAGAACCTCTCTTTGCTGCTTTCTCTTTTTAGGACTTGTGACTTTACTTTTCTCACAGCTTAAACGCATCTTTGATACTGACATGACAAGCTTCTTCCTCCACATAGCAGGTCCCCACTGCCCAATCCATCATGCAGGAGCATTTTGTTGTTCCTGTGGTGATCTGTGGCCCAAATACAAACAGCTGAACCCAAGGATCTCTCATTTAACCAATCCCTGTGCCCCATTAACACTAGTTAAATGTTTTTTTCCCACCATGTGTTCCTTTGTCATCAAGATCCCTAACCTCACCATTTTGCTGGGGATAGCCTGATGAGGTGTTGGTCATAGGATATGATGCAACTCCTTCCAAGGTACATTCTCTCCAAACCCTGTGTACCACCCTAAAGATTGTTCAGAAGCACCTTCCAGGGACATGTCCTCTTCATGTTAGAAGGCCTTCTGATCCATGTCTATCTCAATTGGAGGTGACTGGATGGCCATTTTAGTGTCCGCCCATTCGCCTCATACTTTCCTGTCCTCTCAAACTTCAAAAACGCTCTAGCAGTCATCAGATCCCAGAGGTATCTGGGGGAGCCTGGTCAGTAAAACCTAGATGCTAGGTCTCACGATGGAACCAAGGAAGTGAAAGGGCACCCCTTTTAGGGATCCCACAGTCATTTGAGAACCTTTCATGAAGACCTGCTACATCTCTCCTTTCTTATCTTCCTCTTTCTTACATCAATATGGGCCTTAGCAGAAGACCAAGACATGGACACTTTTTCTCTACCCATACACTCCCCACTTGGATGCTTCTTAAAATATTGGAGTGCTTCCAGCTGGATGGCCTAAATTTGGAAAAAATTAATCTTCTTCTGTAGTACTGCATGGCCCCAATATAAACTGGAGGATAGAGGAACATAACTCAAAAATGGAATGCTTAATTACAATATCATACTCCAATTAGACCAAATTTTCTGTGAGCAACAGGAAAAAGGGAGTGAGGTACTTTGTGTTCGGTCTTCATGGCATTATATCCAAACCGTGACCTCTGAGGGACCTGATGCTTATGTTATGCTTATATCCCTTGAGAAAAGCCAAGGAGGATGAAAAGATCACATAGAAATCTGAATATAGAGACTGTTTGGAAAGAAAAGGTTTTTCCTGGTCTCCTTGACCTACCCTGCCTGGCCCCCAAGGGTATTGCTTGGAGAGAGCTGCGGAGGAAGAGCTAGGTGCAATAGGGCAGGTAAATGCAAGCTTAGCTTAGACCTCAGTCTATTAGACCTGAAAATTAAGAATGATAGGGCCAGAGGAAATGTTACAGAATAAATCTTGGTTCATATAGTTTGTCTTCTAAGTCCCACTTTTTAAAGCTTTCAACAGCCTTGGGATAAGAGTAATTAATAATCCAATTGCCAAATTTCAGTAAGCTATGGAAAGGTTTTTCTAAATTATGATAGAAACAAATGAAACAATTATAATATATTTCAGAGTCCAGTACACAGTATGTTTTTAAGGTTGCTCACAATTTTAACAATATTATGAAAAAGAGATTTTAATCTCATGGAGGAAAATAAACAATATTTCTTGCATAAACTATAATTGTTTCCATTTTATTCTACTTGGGTATAATCACGTGAGTTTATGCAGATACTAATGAAATAAATTAGCATTGTATTTATTTGCTCTTTAAGATAATAAAAATTATACATTTGTGGTTAATGAAATTAAGTTAAAGAAAAGAATATAGATCTGCTCTAAAATAAACAATTAGTTTTCACATAACAGAATGAGGAATGTAAGATGAGACTTAAGTGGGTAGGGAAAGAAGTAAAAGGTTTGTGGAAGTGAATTCATAGTCAACACTGACTAAAATTTGATAAGCTTGTTTAAGTGAAAGTGTTTTTGTCCTAAGATAAAATGATTGGTTTTCATGAGAGCAGGAATAAGTAGGACAAGACCTGAATGAATACAAAAAATTTGTAGAAGGTTTTTAAACATAAAATTTATCTATTAAAGATGAAATTTGTCTTAAGGTAAAATAACCTATGTGATTATGGATGGTTATGGAAAGTTCGTAAAAGCATTTTCTAAACAGAAGTATTTCTATATAAATGGCTGATTCCAGTAAGCTATTATTAAGTAAAAATCTGTAAGTTGATATTGTTAACAAAAAGTAACTTTAGCAGTTGTTATGATCAATTTTAAGATTTGTTTCCCGAATGGTGTACTGATAAAAAACTAAAATTTGACTTTTTCTCTGTTTAAGTAACACAATTTTCTTAAACGGTTGGTCTGTTTTGAATGGAAGGATATAAAAGTCTTTTAAAAATAATTTTGATAAATATAACAAAGAATCTATATCTTATCAGAATGGCTTCATCATATCCTTAATGGTTTTAAAAAATACAGAGCCACTGCTATTTTGGAAGTTAAGTCTTTTTCAAACTATTTTTTTAACTTATTTATCACCGTGATAAATAGAAGCCTATTTAAATATTATATAATGTTCAGACCTAAAAACCTTCAATATTTTAATAAAATCCTTAAAGATATCTTTAATTTCAAACTGTTACAAAAGAATTTGTTCTTTCACCTTATAAAAAGTGAGGTACTTAAATATATACAATTATGAAATTTAACATTATCAGTATATTTATATTTTAATTCACAATGGAAAATATATTCCAAAACTGAAAAATATAATACTTGCATAAACTGTGGAAAAGCTTAAATGGGATGTTATTTTGACAATCTTTCAAATTTTAGTCATGTTTTAATTCTGATCAAAATTTTTATCAAGATGTTAAACTTTTTCAGGACTTGGAGTTGTCCTGGGTGGTACTGCAGGGATGGTTGCTGGACATTGTGTGTCCTCCCGTGGCCCACTGGGTGGACTGGGGGAGAGTGTAAACTGTGATGTGTACCATTGGCCATGTGGTACAGCGGTGCTCGGAGATGTGTTCACCAGGTGCAGTGGGTGTCCCATGATGATGGAGGAGGTTGTTGTGGGAGGGGTTGGGGTGGGATGGGGGGTAATGGGGACCTTGTATTTTTTTAATGTAGCATTGAAGAGATGGACAATGACAAAAAAAAAAAAAGATGTTAAACTTCTGTTTTGTTTTTTGTTTTTCTAAAATGGTTTGCCATAAAATACTGTGCATAATCACAGTACACCATGTTTACTTCCTAGGAATAAATGTGTTGAGAAATTGCAAATGTGTAAATGTGTAGACTTATTGTAAATGTGTAGACTTATGTTTACTACTAAGGGAAATATTACTTATAAAATGATAATAGGAAGATAATCTTGACTCCATAGGAAATCATAGGTTTTCATGAAATAATAAGGAAAATAGTTTTGTCTTTTATTGTTCAACTGAAATACCTGTTAATTAACATAATCTTAGTAAAAGTATAAAAGTAGAATGAAGCAAAGCTTATACTATAGTTGTAGTTAATGATTTCCAGAAGCAGTTTTATTTAAGGAAATTATGGCCTACATTGTAAGCTCTTGCAGCAGTCACATTTATTCCTGGGCTCTGATCTTTAATTGTTATTTCTAAATCCTGAAATGCTTTAACTTTTTGTGTGTAACCTGGTAGCGCCCTAGAATTTTTTTTAAGTACCTGTATGAAACCTGGAACCCAGAGTCAAAGTTTGCCGGCTCTAAACTGATGAAGAAGTCAACCTATGGCTATACCAAAAAAGTGGTCATAGAGGATATACCAGTGGTGGGGCCTGGCTAAGGCACTAGGCATCCACATTAAATATTCTAACCTAGTTCATATTATATAAGACTGTGAGAGCTCCAGCTGAGTTTGATGTATTACAGTAGTGGGCATGTGCACAAAACCAACATACCCTTAAGGGACTGGCAAATAGATTCACGCATTTAGACCAGACTCCAACTATGGCACATGGCATCTCTTATTTAAGTTATTGGCATGGCTCTAAAACTATAAAGGAATCTACTGTATCACCTGGCCATATCCCCAAAGCGGATGGAAGCACTTTGCTGAAGACTCTTACAGCTTTGCCAGCCAGTACCAGCTCAGTCTCGTTAGCCCTACAGTGGACACTTCCCCCTGTTTCATAGTTGCAGAGGATTCTGTACAGCAGGCTGGTGGATCACTGGAGCCACCCTTCCTGTTCTCACAATGGCTGGTGGTACTACAGTATGTCAACTGCAAGAAAGACATACCAACAGGGGCAATACTTGCCAGAGTGATGTGAGTAGAACCTAAAGAAACACAACTGGCATTACAGCCCGCTTCTATGGAGAGTTAACGTGGTATTGTAAACTAGGACCCCACCAACTCTAAGCAAATGTCCCATAGACTATGGGAGAAAGTTTTAATTATTTTACTCACCAAAGAAAACCTCCCCTTCTGGGCACCTAGTAAACATTTATGTTTGTGTCTTTAGGCTTCTTTCCCAGATCCACACACTTCCCAACATCTTCCTTGACTGGGCTGCCACTGTAGCAACAACCCACAATCAATTGGACCATTGGATATGCCATACCAACACTTACCTCACTGATAACGTCCCTATTAGTAACATCTTAATAAACACATCCACATGGGTGGAAGGGATGACTATCACTCATGCATCCTTTCATGCACCTCTAACAGTTAAAAACAAATCAGCCCCTTCTGGATCCTGTTTCTTTCTGAGTAATCTCTCTCTCTCTCTACTTCCTTTAAAAAGAGAACTGCTGAAACCTTGTTTCCTATCATTGCTACTGGCTATAAATAGTCAGCCAAATACCAATAAACTAGGGCTTGATTCCAGCTGAGAAGCTGTAAAATCCCTTCATCCCTCACTCACTTGGTTCCTTCCCCTCCTTGGACCATTAGTTCTGGTCATTCTACTCTTAATTTTCGGGTTCTGCTTCTTCAACCTCCTAATTAACTTTGTATCTTCCAGACTTCAACAACTCCACTTATGATGATGGCCATACAAAGATTTTCTCTAGTTTGAGCTGCAAACATCCCAGCTGATCCTCCCTTAGGATCTTTAGACTTAGTAGCCAGAGAATTCCACTCCCAAGATAGGCAGGGACAATGTCCCAGTGACAGCATCTGTAGTTACAGAAAACAGATCATCCTCCTCCATCACCCCTTAAGAATAAGGGATGGAATTCTCTGAGACTGGAATGAGGTAAGAAAAGACAGAAGAAGGGAGATAACTCAGCAAAGGAGGAGGATCAATGGAAACTTACCATTAGATAATACCTAACTGCAGTTGAAAATCACCCACCCAAGGCCTAGAGCCCAAGGGATAGAGCTCAAGACCTAGTGCCAGAAGATACCAGATGACAAAAGGCCCACTCATCACCTGACCACCACATGCTTCATCAACCCCTCCCTAGAAAGTTTCCATTCTGGCAGGAATACAGAACCTTTATTAAGTTGTAATTTTCAAACCTTCTTTTGCATAAGGCAGACCACTGAGGACCTTGGGACTTACAAGTCCTCATTTACATGGAGGAGGAAGAAGGGAGCCTAGTCTCAATAAGCAGCACCACGAGCCCCAGCAGGCACAACTCATGCAACTCATAAGAGTTTGCCCATCTTAAGCGTGTATTTTCTCTTTACATTAATTTCTCCTGCTATTATATGACTATTTATTGAATTTTTTCTTGCAACTGTGTCAAGACCCTTCCACCCTGGTTGAGGTCTTTCTCCAAGACCTCCCAGGGCCTCCCTGACATCAGATAGGCCATATTTTAATTTTGAATCTCACTAGTACCAGGCAGAATGAAACCTGACAATGTGATTCTAGCTTAAGTGGAGCATATTTCCAGAGAAGTGAATGTCCATGTGTGATCCCCAACCTAAAATAGCAGCCTCACCAAGGATCTTGTTAGAAGTCCCAAAGCTCAGGCCCCACCACAGAACTATTGAATCAGTCTCTGGGACTGTTGCCAAGCAATCTTTGCTTTAACAAGGCCCCCAGGTGATTCTGATGCAAGCAAAAATTTTATAACCAGTGTTCTAGAGGGAAGAAGATCCCCTGGTGCCTAGAATAAGCTAAATTCAACCCTTGTCAGAGTAATGGAAAAGATTTTGGTGGGTATTCTTTTGTGTCCTTGGTACCTTCAGGGATTGTTAGAGTCTAAAAAGAAACATTTACTCGAGTTAAGGGAAAATAAGCCAATAGGACAGTGATTAAAGGGTAAAACTGCAGGCTGCCACAGTCAGAGAGAATGCTTAATAGTGTTGCACAGCAAGTAACATGGAATTCATGTTTCTGTACCATAAGGGGATTCTTCCCATGTTGGTCCCAATGTAGAATTTAATCTTCCTGACAAGAGGAATTGAGTTATAATCTCACTCTTCTGTTGCAGCTCAATCAGAACACCCAGGAAACTGGCTAGAGGCACAGACACGTCTCAGAGAGACAGAGAGCAGAATAGCACAGTGCTAGCCCAGTAGACAATATTTCCAGGAAATAAATCACTGAGAGAAGTCATTTGCAGAGTTCCCAGGGGGGGTGCAAGAGTTCTACGAAACTAAGAACAGATATAACTCAAGCTCAGTCAATAAAGGTCTTATATTTATATTCCCCCCTGCTGAAAACTTCTTCGATGACTCTTTTTTGTATCTGGTTATAGAAAAATCTCAGTATGACATATGTGTATGGTAAAAAGGATTGAATATTCCCTGTAAATAGGATGGCATAAGTCAATATAAGATGATCAGTCATGTCTGCCCACCGAAAGGAAAAACCAGAGGCTTTCCCACCTATGACAATACTGTTTTCAACAATCTCTAGCTTATTAGGGGATAGTCTCTCTCTCTCCTTTTCCCTCTCTCTCTCTCTATATATATATATCACCTATTTTATTTTCTCCTTAGTAATTCATTTTGTACTTGTAGATCTTCTACTTTTTGTTTTTTTTTAAAAAGATTTATTTATTTATTTATATAATCTCGCCCCCGTTGTCTGTTCTCTTTGTCTATTTGCTGCGTCTTGTTTCTTTGTCCGCTTCTGTTGTCGTCAGCTGCACGGGAAGTGTGGGCGGCGCCATTCCTGGGCAGGCTGCACTTTCTTTCAACCTGGGCAGCTCTCCTTACAGGTGCATTCCTTGCGCATGGGGCTCCCCTACGCGGGGACACCCCTGCGTGGGGCGGCACTTTCACTACCCCTGCGTGGCGCGGCACTCCTTGCGCGCATCAGTACTGCGCATGGACCAGCTCCACACGGGTCAAGGAGGCCCAGGGTTTGAACCACAGACCTCCCATGTGGTAGACGGACACCCTAACCACTGGGCCAAGTCCGTTTCCCTCTTCTACTCTTTGAATGAAATTTTATAGCTGAAGATGCTACACAGAAACCAGTAAAAAATGGAATCAAGTTATTATCCTTGATTGCAAAAATGATTTTGATATAAACAGCTTTCAAATGCAAAATATGAGTATTTTAAGAGGGGGAATCATATATATGTATATATAATTTTTATATGTATATATAATTTAATTCTAAAACTTTGAAAGTCAAAATTCAAAATGACAAGGACTCAGAAAAGTAAGTTTATAGTATAAACCAGAGTATGGAAGATGGCTTGCAATTGAGATGATGGAGTGGCTGTACTTGTTGCTAAGTTATTGCTAATGACAAAGTGTAGGATATTTCCTTGCGAGTGAGTGGCTAAAATTGGAAGAAGAACAGGATGATTGCAAAAGACAATGTCTAGGAATTGAAAGGTAAACTATTAAAAAGAGCATTAATTACATCAGTTGCAATGGAAATCCAGGTATGAAAATCTTCAAAGAATTAAAGAGTATGGGCTGGTGGAAGTAGATGACCACAATGAGGTTTAATGAGTGATTTAGTCTGATGATAGGAGAATCAAAGCTCAATGAAGGAAGGAGAGAGAATTGTCTAGTAGTGCAATGATGGATACTTCCTGGCACTGTTGTAGCAGCACAGTAGGAGGAGAAAAAAGCAATACTTTTGAGGGAATCAGATAAAGCAACGCCTCAGGGCTTCCCATTAGAGCAAGATGATGGAAGAGTTCAGAGAAAATGACTTGTATATAGAGTACTTTGAGATAATCAATGAAATTAAGGAACTGTGTTGAAGGGATTTTCATATTGATGGAAGGTATTACAATGCAGGGCATGTAATATAACCGGGGAGTCAGGGAATCTTCTTTGACTAATATAAAGAGATTCATAGGCATGATGGAATTAGTACTGGAAGATATGAGATATATAATAGTGGAAAAATGATAAGTCTTGTGAATAGGAACATGGGCTTTGTATTCTCTGTTTATGTTGGGGATAGGAGACCTAGGAGATGCTCGGCATGATTCACAGTGCATCAGTCAAACTCAACACATTCCAGTTGGTGGATGTGTGAATTTACATTAAGATATTCTCTTTGTAATAGCAGCCTTCACTCTACCTCATCATTAATATTTCAAACCTTTGGAATTTAATTTAAAGGTTTGTAGAAAACTTTAGAGAGGTAGATTGAAAATAAGAATATAGGGAAACAGACTTTGGCCCAGTGGTTAGGGCATCAGTCTACCACATGGGAGGCCCACGGTTCAAGCCCCGGGCCTCCTTGACCGGCGTGGAGCTGGCCCATGCGCAGTGTTGATGCGCGCAAGGAGTGCCGTGCCACACAGGGGTGTCCCCCGCGTAGGGGAGCCCCACGCACAAGGAATGCACCCATAAGGAGAACCGCCCAGCGCGAAGGAGGGAGCAGCCTGCCGAGGTATGGCGCCGTCCACACTTTCCGTGCCGCTGACGACAACAGAAGCAGACAAAGAGACAAGACGCAGCAAAAAGACACAGAAAACAGACAACCGGGGGAGGGGAGAAATTACATAAATAAAAATAAATCTTTAAAAAAAAAAGAAAATAAGAATATATAGATTAAAAAGAACATCAAATAGGACAAGCCATGATCCATATATCCATTCAGTAGCAGTGTAAGACCTGATATTTTAATTCTTACTATATTTAGTACCTAAGTTTTGAAGTAGGCTTTACATTAAAATTCCACTAGCAGCATATGAGGGCTTCATTTGCTCAATGTTATTGTCAGTTTTCGTGTAAGACTTTACAACATAATTGTCCTGGTTTGAATCTTTTGTGGGCCCCAGAAATTATGTTCTTAAGCAACACATTCCTGTGCATATAATCCTATTTTATGTGGGACCTTTGGTTAGATGACTTCTGCTTATATCACTCTAGGGTCCTTTATTGGACTACTTCAGTGAGGCAAGACCTAGGGTGGGTCTTGGCCCCCTTGCTGGAGTCTTATATAAATAGAGAACTTAAAGCAGAAGCATGCAGAAAAAGAGAGTTGCCATTTTACCCTGCCATGTAAGAGAGGACTCCAGGATTGCCTATAGTTGCAGAAGGATGCAGAAACCCTGAAAGGTCAAGAGAGATTTTAGAGGCTGGAATCAGTGTTTCAGCCTGAAGCTGAATTGATGAGGCCCAGGGATAGAAAAGCCATATGCCTGATTGCCTACAATTGAGTCCAGAGAGAAGGTAAACTTGAAGGAAAAGGCAGAGTTTGGCACTATTTTGCCTTGCTATGTGGCAGAAATCCAGGATTTCCAGTGGTGAAACTTTGGTGAGACAGCATCTCTGAGGATGCCTTGATTAGGGTATTTTAACAGCCTCAGAACTGTAAGACTTTACCCTAATAAATTCCCTTTGCCAAGGCAACCCATTTCTGGTATATTGCATTGGAAGCCTTTAGCAAACTAAAACAATAAGTTATCCTAAAATGTGTGCAGTATAGCTCATTACAGTTTTAACTCGCATTTTTATACTAACTAATGATGTTGAGGGTCTTTTCATGTGTACATTTTCCATCTGCATAACTTCTCTGGTGTGGTGTCTCTTCAAATCTTTCGTCCATTTATTGATTGGGTTGTTTGTTTTGTTTTATTGAGCTTGAGAGTTGTTTATATTTTTGATACAAATCCATTATCAGATTTGTGATTTGCAAAGATTTCCTCCAAGTCTGTGGTTTTTCTTTTAATCCCTTAATAGTGAAAAGCAGAAGTTCTTAATTTTGATGATGTCCAATTATTCAAGTAACACTTTTATGGATCATGTTTTTGGTGTGGCATCTAAGAAATCTTTTTTAACTCAAAGCCACAAAGACTTCTCTAAGTTTTCTTCTATAAATTTTTAGTTATAGGTTTTAAGTTTAAGTTTCTGATTATCAATTTCAAATTAATTTTTGGATATGGGGAAATTTTGGACCAAAATTCATTTTTTTTACATATATGGATGTCCAATTTTTCCAATATTATTTATAGGAAAGATAATATTTCATCAATAAAATTAGCTTTGTACCTTTGGCAAGTCAGGTGGAAATTACGGTAGGTTGAATTATCTATTCAGGAAAAAAAAACATGTTCATAATCTCAATTTATTCCTTTGAATGTGAACCCATTTTATATAGGACCATTTTAAGATGTTAAGGTGTGGATCAATTGAATGAGGTTGGGCCTTAATCCTATACTGGTGCTTAATGGAGAAAAAGGCATGTGAAGGAGATGATGTTGGAAGTCAGCAGAATCTATGAGGCAGGAAAGAATAGGAATCTAAGGAGAAGAGGCAGAAAACCTAATAAATGTCCACACCAAAACCACCCACTTGTAAAAACTGGAACAGTAACCTACTGGATTCATATAGGCAGGCTATCCAATGTCAGCTAGTGCCTGCAATCATGCACAAATAAGTTCTGCTGACATGTTGGGAATGCAGTTTATGCCATTCACCTACCAGGTACAGAAACACCACCAGCAGCATGTGCCCACTGATTGCATAAACAAGTCATGGGAATGTAGCTTACAATGTCCACCTAATAGAAGAAAAGAAGAAAAACAGGATATTGCCACACTACCCACCTATTTTCATGAAGCTCACATGCAGCAAATTCCGGCAGGGCTCAAGATCAATAACCAGGAGCCAACCACCACCAGATAGCAACCCCTAATGCCCAAAATAATCAAATCATCCAAATAGAGCTTCCCTGCTTTTTCTCACATATGCCAACTGCACAGACTCTGGAGTCCTGTGACTACCCCTCTGATAAAACAGGGGACCCAAGGGCAGAACTTCACATTTTCTCCCTAAAAATGCCTGCCAAACACTCTAAAAGTTTATTTATGTTCTCTTACTTTACTTCCCAATAAATTATTTGCTTGTCCGACTAATTTGTGGCTCATCCTTGAATTCTTTCATGCTACAAAGCCAAGAAACTAGCCACCATTCCAATAACACCTGGAATATTAATAGAAATGATAGGACACCAGAATGTGATGGAAAAGCCAAGGACCCCAAAGATTGCTGGACAGCCAGAACAATACTGACCCCAGGAGGAAGCAAGGCTTCTGGCACTGAAACTAAGCCAATAAATTCCTGTTTTTAAGCCACCTATATATGGGTGGGCCTAATTCTGGACTCTGCTCATTAACTGATAAATTTGTGCCTCATCAAAAGAAAACAATTGCCAGTCCCAAATCTTATATTCAGTGAGGCTGTCTTTCAGAATGAGGGAGAGGTTAACATATTCCCACAAAAACAAAAGCTGAGGGAATTTAAAATTAACAGAACTGCCCTATAAGCAATGCAAAAGTGATTACTTCAAATTAAAAGGAAAGGGCACTAGATAATAGAGACAAAGTGCATGGTGGCATTAGTCATAACTGTTAAAAATTGGAAGCAACCCAAGTGTCCATGAACAAATGAATGGATAAACAAAATGTAGTGACATGATTTGGTACTTTCATTGTTACTGAGATAAGGTTTTTTCAAATATTGTAATGTCTTTTTGGAATTCAGAGGATGGAGTGTAGCAGTTTGATATGGTTATGAATTCCAAAAATTGGTATTGGATTATGTTTGTAATCTGGTCTGCACCTGGGCATAATTGAGTTATGATTAGGGCTTAGATTGGGCCATGTCGTTAAGGCGTTGATTCCCCACCCCTTGGTAGGTGAGGACTCACAGATAAAAGGCATGGTAAAGGACAGAGTTAAGGGTTTTTTATGTTGGAGTTTTGATGATGGAGTTTGATGCTAAAGCCTTGATGCCAGGAAGAGAGGAGCCCTGAATTCAGAGAGAAGCAAGACCCTGGAAGGGAGGAACCCAGGAAGACTGAACCCTCACAGACATAGGCAGTCATCTTGTTCCAACACGTGAAAATAGACTTTGGTGAGGGAAGTAACTTATGTTTTATGGCCTGGTATCTGTAAGCTCCTACCACAGATAAGTACCCTTTATAAAAACCAACCAATTTCTGGTATTTTGCATCAGCACCCCTTTGGCTGACTAATGCAAATGGCCTGGGTATAATCTTCCGTCATATATACCCCATGGCCTTTGGAGATGAGGGACTTCTTCTCTACATGCCATAGTAATATTTGCATGCCATTTCACTATGATGATGATTCAAGAAGTAATGATCCCACTGTGTGCGGTAGTGCTTGAACCTTCCATTACCCCCACAGAGGAGGTTACCTATGTGCTTCTTAAGTAGTTCCCAGAACGGCCCTTTGAGAGTGGAATCACCCTTTTTTCCCCATCACTGCATCAATCAGGATGCTGGCAGAAGTTCTGTGGACTTGATGAAGTATTAATAAATACCATAACCTCACTCTCTTTCTGCCCTCCAATCTTTTACTGTGCCAGCCACTTGTCCAAATCAAATGGAAGCTAGAGTGTGGGAGACTTGGTAATTTTAGCCCATATAGGTCAGGTCCTGGGACACAGAACAGACAGGAGGATGAAATTTTGAGGGGAAGGTAGAAGATCTCCACATCTTAAACATTCAGTTCTAAATATAAGATTTGATTTTTAATTTTCTTCCATGAGAAGAAAATCAAAATATATTATTTATATACATTTTAATGGAGATGCTGATACTTATTTTGCTTTTCCACAGTTGTGCAGAAAGGAGTTAACTTATTAAGCCAAATAATGCAAGCCTTAGAAAGTCTTGCTCACAAGGTTGGTCCTTGGATGGCATCTGACAATTTGGCTAGTATACGTTGTCCTTTACTGTTATAAACCTTTCCCTGATTGGTGAATGTGGATCACTGGGTCTAAACTGTATAAATAATGCGGTCTGTGCTGAGCATCTGTTTTTACTTTGAGAGTATGGAATTTCAGTGACTGAGGTCAGTCATGTGACTAAATCTGGATAAAATCCTTTGAGTCTTAGGCTCAGGAGAGCTTTCCTAGTAGACAACATTTCACATGTGTTACCACAACTGGTCACTAGAGAATAAAGCTCAACCTGTGTAACTCCACTGGAAGAGGACTCTTGCAAAATTGCCTCTAGATTCTTCTGGACTTCACCCTTTTTACTTTGCAGATTTTGATTTGTATCTTTTCACTGTAATAAATCATAGCACTAAGTATGACTATATCCTGAGTTCTGGGAGTCCTCCAAGTGAATCATAAAAACTGGGGAGGTCTTTGGAAATGCTGGTATGACACTATAAATGACTGTTAGGAAATCAAAGACAGAAAATTTACTCATTCATTACTTTGTTCATTTAAAGATTTTTAAGTGCCTTCTATAAGATAGGCACTCTAAGCATTTAGAAAATGCCATTGAAAGTGAAGGAAATGACAAAACCTATAGCCTACCTGTGTTAGTAGAGTTAGAAGCTATTTTTAAGTAGATATAAAACTTGCTGGTTTATCTTACCATTATTATATCTCTATCCCAAGCAATCAGACAGTATAAAACAGAAAATTCCAATATCTGAATAAGATATCAATGTTTATCATAGTGTTGCATCTCAGTAAAACTGTATGAGATAATATCATACAATAATTTTATATTGAAATTAAGTACTGAAACAATTATTGGAAAACAAGTGCACACCCTGTAGGATCAAAGTCATAATGTAATCTTTATGAGGCTAATTCTAAATATATCATGTTTTTTTAAATTAATTTATTGAAGTATATCACTTATACATAAACATACATAAATAATAAATGTATAATAATAGTTGTGAACTTACAAAACAAACATATATAACATCATACAGGACTCTCATAACTCAGCCTACCACCAGTAACTTACATTGTTGTTAAACCTTTTTAACTAATGATTAAATAGCATTGTCAAAATATCATTACTAACCAAAGTATTTGGGTTTTGACTAACAAACTGACCTCATTTATGAGTCAGTAAATGCAAGCTGTTTGGATGTGTACTTATGTTTTCAAAACTGAATTGAAATAACTTTCTTCTTCATGAAGCAGGACCAAATGACCTGCTTAAATTTTTCTCTCACTATTTCAAAATTCTTGTAAACATTGAATAATTTTAAGCACTGGTTTTAGAGTTTGAGGTATATGTTCTGAGTTAATCTCTATCAACATATCTCTAACATAATAGACTTCCCAGTGCTTTTAAATCAACACTTTCTAGCTTTTTTAAAAGTCTATAATTAGGGAAGTGGACTTGGCCCAGTGGTTAGGGTGTCCGTCTACCACATGGGAGGACCGCAGTTCAAACCCTGGGCCTCCTTGACCCATGTGGAGCTGGCCCATGTGCAGTGCTGATGTGCGCAAGGAGTGCTCTGCCACGCAGGGGTGTCCCCTGCATAGGGGAGCCCCACACGCAAGGAGTGCGCCCTGTAAGGAGAGCTGCCCAGCGCGAAAGAAAGTGTAGCCTGACCAAGAATGGCGCTGCCCACAGGGAGAGCTGACACAACAAGATGACGCAATAAAAAGAAACACAGATTCCCATGCCGCTGACAACAACAGAAGCAGACAAAGAAGATGCAGCAAATAGACACAGAGAACAGACAACCGGGGTGGGAGAGAAGGGGAGAGAAATAAATAAATAAATCTATAATTAAAAGTTTTCTATCTTGTAGCAATAGACTTTCTAAAAATAACAGAACATAACTGCATAAATAAACTAAATTAATTGTCATCTCTAAACTAAAAGGTGCCTTAAAATTACTTCACTATATTACACAATTGACAACTAAATAGTTTCCTTCATAGAACTGGGACAAATGTTTAGATATATAAATGCATATATATTTAACAAGATGTGACAGTTTTGGATGATCATATTTCTTTTTTTAACTGACCATAAATACCATGTTTGTCATATTAAAACAGATCAATTTTTGATCTTCAAGAAGGTATGATCTTTATGAAAGACAAAGTCCATATAGTCCTAATAAAATACAGAGAATAACAGTCATTTTTTCTATAAATAGAGACTCAAGGGACAGAAAGAGAAAATTAGTTTTAAAAATTCTTTACATCATGAAAAAGGAACCAAATTCAATGATGAATGAGAGAAAGGTGTATTTTTTTCTACCAACAAGATTACTGAAAGAGGCTTTCATCTTTTGTTTCTTTTATCTTTAAAAAAATAATAATACATTTTTAGGAAACAGAAACAACATTTGTGGAAAAAATTACTGTTTCATTGTGGCATAAGGACAGTGGTGTTTTAAAATGAAAATATTGAGGGTGAGAAAAGGAAGAGATGTAAAGTTTATGACAGTTCATTCACAGACAGTCTACTGTTTATCAGTGATATTCTCTCTCCTGGAATTTCATTTACAACAAAATGGAGAAACATGCTTTTTAAAAATTATTCCATTTACTTAGCAATGGTAAGAAAAAATCTCTCACATGAAAAGAGTAAAATATGCATGCAGAGGAAATAAAAATATATTTCAGTTACCATATGGGAACTGCTACCCAATAGATTAACTTTCACTGTGACCACAGAAATTTCCTAGCTGGATACTTATGGCTAGCTGTAACTTAGAACACAAATAAAGCAGGTCCTCTGTAACATATCAGCAGTGATTCCACTTTAGTTTTTATAAAGAATATGCATCTAATGTGTATAGCAATGCATATATATTATAAAACTATTTAAAAGAAAAATTATTCTTTTTATCTAAGAGAAGTCATAATGTTATATTGTAGTTGTTTTATAGTTAGAATATCATAACTTAATTTGATGATTTGGTGCATGTATGAAAATATCAAAACAAAATACCAGTAGATTCAACTCAACCATAGAAGGAAGTCTATGTAAAATTCTTTAGTAAAAATTCTTTATGTTTTTACTTAAGGCATAGATTTTGACATCAGTATAAAGATATTCATAAACAATGAAATATAAAATTAATTACCATGGTATAAGAACAGTTATTTGATCAACTGTTGCATAAAAAGTGAAATGTCTGCAACTAACCTAGGCCAAAATTTTTATCATAGTCTACCTTATTTTCCAATGACTAATTTTACACCTAAAATAGATGCAATCAAATTTTAGATTTATTGTAACATTTTCTTGGTTTATTTCTTTTTAATATAGAATTCAATGAGTCACCTACATAGAAAGAAAATCAATATTGTAATTATACTCATTTTTCCACAGAAATTTCCAAGAGAAATTATTCTATGACCCAATAAATTTCTTAGTGAGGAAACATATCCTATTTTACTTAGTCTAAATATATACTTAGTCATTTCACATAATTCTAAATATATATCTAAGTATTTAACATAATTCTCAATTACATTGCAAACTTCTTTTAGCAATATAGTAGTCAGCCAACTAGGTACAATATATAATACCAAAACTGTTGGCTTTTAGAAAGGATATTTATTTGATGTAGATACTTACAGTTATCAGACCTTAAAGAGGTCAACTCAAGGTACCATAAGAGGTATTTTCTCACCCAAAATCTGTTGTCACATATTGACACAAGATGGCAGGTGATGTCTGTCACTGTTCTGCCTTCCTTCTTTCTCTTAAGACTCCATGGCCCCAACTTCTTCCAATCTCAGCTGTAGGCTGGCTTAAGGTTCATCCATCTGTCTGGGGTTTGTTTCGCTCCTGGCTCAGCTGCAGCTGTAGGCTATCAGGCTCATCTCTCTTCCCAGAACCTCTGCTGTGTCTATGGAGCGGTCTCTATTCCTATGTGTTCTTCTTCTCTGTGTATTATTTCCATGTGAGAGTCTGTTTTATCACAGGAACTCAACCCTGAACACCCTAATGAAGTGGTCAGATAAAAGCCCTAATCTTGAAAAGTAAAAATGAACTCTGAATCTAATCCAATCTAATATATCCAGAGGAACAGACCAGGTTACAAACACAATCTAATATCTATTTTTGGAATTCATAAACAATACCAAACTGACACAAGCAGTGTAATCCTCTCCCTTCTTCTCTTCCTCCTCCTCCTCCTCCTCTTGTTCTCCTCCTTTTCCTTCTCCTTCTTATTCCTATTCCTATTCTTTGTAGAGCAGGATTTTAAATTACCAAGTATTTCAGGTAATTCTCCTGTACTCTTACAGTTGGGGGTGAAAAAAAAATCAAAATGAAGATTTCCTTCTATCACTTAAAATTGTAAAAATCAACATGTAAAGAAGTAGACTCACAATTTTCAGCAATATTGAATTTTAAGAGACAGTCTTCAAATAAAATCTTAATAAGCAATTCTTTCACCTGTATGGAATCTAGAGTTTCTCAAAACATTGTAAACAACAAAACTGCTGTATTCTAAATTAAGTAATTGCTATTCTTACAGTGTAAAAGACTAGTAATCTATTTAGGAAAATTCCAGTGATTGAGTGGTGTTACTATTTATCCAGTAATATTCAGGAAAAATAAAATAAAACAAAACACTGTGTTCAAGTTGTGAAGGTCATTATTTTGGAGTGCTTGACGAACTTGATTGTAGACCGCATCAGGCTCCTAGTATGATGCCTATCATCACAAGTTTGGCAATAATTCACAATGACACCCATGCTTGAAAAACAACCTGTGGCAGAAATTTTAGCTTCCCTTGAGGAGATACTTACAAGTTAAAAATATTCTGGAAAATATATATGAAATTTTTTGCTCACTTTGGTAATTTAAACTTAGCAGTGTGAGTTAATACTTCTTTCAGATAAACTTCACTCTTTTAGGATTTAGGTTACTATATCTGTTGTTCAAAGTCCAGCCACTTCTGGATAAAATAATAAATTCAACTTTGTGAATCTGAAAGCTTAAAGACTAAATACTGGATGTGTTAGGAACACAAAAAGGTACTACAATCTTGTTATGTCTTGTTTGAAATAATAGGATTACCTCTTATTTTTTACTTTAAATGCATTTACTCATTCAACAAAATAGATCCTGTGTTCCAGACAGTACTGTAGACACTAAGAACACAAAAATGCTTTGGCAGATATGAGAACAACCATAATTAATAAAATATCTTATATGTGCTTGATTAATAAGGAAAAGAGAAAGCGGGCACGTATAACATGATGCTAGACTGAAGTATTGGTCGAAGCAAAACTAGGTGACCAACAAAGGCTGTCATATAACACTTGAAGTCCTAACCCAAATTATGGTTTGAAAAGATCGGGATTAGACAACAGTTATGTAAACGAGCTTCTTCAGAAATAAATAGGCTGAGAGTTCCACTCTTAACTCAGTGCCCCAAAAAGGAAGAGTGGGTGATTATTTTAATATCTCTAAAATCAGAGAATATCTTAAATCCAATAGTACATAATATCTACTTTTTGCCTTCTTAGTTTTTAGGCATATAGATTACTAGAGTACTTTGCAATCAATGGCATATCAGATTCAATGAAATATGGTAATGAAGACTTGTGAAGAGAATAATTAGGGAGAGATCTGCATCTCCACAGCATCTCAACCCCTCTCCCACCGCATCACGGGGGGGGGGGGGGGGGGGGCATATTATTTCTCCTTACATCTCTGCCCAGAGAGGGGCTTTAAGGAGACAATTGAAAAGCCTGCTCTTCTTCCTTTGAGCTTAGCAGACTCAAAGAACAGGAAGTTGATTCAAACTTAAAGGGAGATAGACAGCTAGATAACTGTTTTTAACATAGAGAGAACAAACTGAGATTAGTCTGCATCTCCATAGTGTTGCTGTAGAGCTGAGTTGGACCACATGCTAGCACAGAATCATCTCATTTGCCTCATTACCACTGCAATTATTTATAATTAAGTTACCATTATTAATGTTTATAATCCTATGTCTTCCTGATACCTATAATTGTACTAACAGAACATATATATATATATATATGTATATATATATATGCACAAACACATACATATATACTAAAAATAAATTATTTGTCCATTCTACATAGGCAGTCCATTATGTTGTCTTTTAATGTGAAAAGATATGGTATTATTTGTGTAGTTTATTTAGTCACTGATCCTCCTCAAGATTTGTGCTGAAGAGCTTTTACAGGTTGTTTTAATTTCTAAGAATCAGAAACAAATATCTTTTTGTAAAATGATACAGCATTTTTCCCCAACTGGATTTAGCAAGTAATTGTGGTTGCCTAACACTTTTCTTCCATTCCCCTTCACCCACAGGGATCAGAAAATAACTTCAGTGTGGTTCCATTCTTCTGGACACATCACAGAGTGACGGAGGAATAATCTGAATCCAACCTTGAATACAACCTCCAGACACACACATGTCCATTCAGAAAAATTTTCTTTCCACTAATGTTGATTAGATAACAATATTGCATAACACTAATCTTTCTCCCTGACTCTATGAAGGAAAGATTGAGGCCAATATCCTAGACCACCTTGTATGATTTTGTAGGCTGTGTACTACCCAAATCCTAGGGTGCTGTTCACATTGTCCCTCACATAAATTGGACAGTGCATGTCCTGTGGGGACATATGAATGAGCCTGGTAGTGCGCCCAGGGAAAAATAAGTACAGAGGGTACTCTGATTCAGCTGAAAACAGCTCCAACTTTGGACTTCCCAATGCCATATAACTTTACATTCCCATGTTTTATTAGATTAAGCTAATATGGGCTAGTGTTGCTGAAATGGAAAAATTCCTCAGTAATACATTTTTATTTCAAGTGTCAGAAAATGATTCATTCAGAAAAACTTATTTGCCACTGTTTGAGTAAGTCAAAAGAATGATGATGCAAAATACCAGAAATCTGTTGACTTTTATAAAAGGGTATTTATTTGGAGTTGAAGCTTATAGTTACCAGTACATAAAGCATGAGCAAAATGGCTGCCGATGTCTGCAGGGGTTCAGGCTTCCTACATTCCTCTCTCCCCGGGGTTCATTTCTATCCAGACTCAGCTGCTCTGTTCTTTCCACAAGGCCAGCTGTGGACTGCCAGGTGAATGGCTCATCTGGTTTCTGCCATTCTAATGGAATGGCAGAACCTCTGCCATGTCTAATGGAACCTTGTCTCCCTTCTGAGATATCTGCTTCTCTGTGTGTTTACTTCCCAGGCCCCAAGGTAAAAACTCCAACCTCTCTTCTCTGCAGTGTAGTTTTTCTGAGTCCTACTGATGTGGCACAATCAAAGCCTTAATTATTATTTAATCAAGTAAAAGTGAAGCCTCTGAGTCCAATATAATCTATTATGCCCAGAGAAAGAAACCAGTTTACAAACATAATCCATATCTATTTTTTGAATTCATAAACAATATCAAACTGCCACACTGACCAGTTAAGAGTAAAACACTGTCCTTGGTGCAAGTTACAGGGTAGTAAGTAAATGTTTGAAAGTTCTCCACTTATGGAGGTTATTTGAGTAGATGAAATGTTTTTCCAGAACATTGAAACAAAGAAAAAGCAAACACAACAGAGTCACATTCTAAACTAGACACTAGAAACTGGAAAATCAAAGATTATCCAGGTTGCCTAAGTAATTGAAACAGGAAAATGGTAGAAACATTTGTTTCTGAATCAAACAAGTTTGGATGTCAAGAGATAAAAGAAGTGATGAAAATCAAATTATTTGGGAGAAGTCTGGCAATAATTTGTTTTAGACAAGGTGTATCTCTCTCTGTGCTCTCAATTAATATGGGGGTATCTTCCATTCCCTATCTAAAAATATCCATTTTAAATTACATGATTTCACAAGGAAGTTATATATTGTTAATTATAGTGATATCAGGAACACTTTCATTTCACAACAAATTTACATATTTATTTTGATGCAGTGCACGTTTTTTCATCTTTGTGGCATGGAAATATGTGAGCCTAAGAAAAACATATGGCTAAAAGTTTTGATGTTTTGATATTTCTGAATGCTAAAATATTTCATTTGAATTAAATAGTAAATAGTGAAAAAAATGAGTGAGGTATGCAGTTCAATAGACATTTGATGCTATTTTTAATGTAGCAATCACTTTTAAAAGCACAAAATTGCTTAAGCATGTAATAGGGCATATATTATGCATCTTGCTGTATAAGTTCTTACCACTGTCTCATGAGAAGTGTCAAAAAATCTAACTAATATGGGAAGTGGATGCAGCTCAAGTGGTAAGACTTCAGCCTACCATATGGCAGGATAAGGGTTTGATCCTTGGGGCCTCCTGGCATAAAAGAAGAAGAGAAAGCATGCCGGTGTGGCAAGCCAGTGCCTGTTTGGTGAGCCAAGTGCCTGCACAGGGAGCCGAGTGCCCACATGGTGAGCCGAGTGCCCACACAGTAAGCCAAGTGCCCATGTGGGTGTAATGTGGTGAGCTAAGTGCCCAAGGGGATAAGCCAAGTGCCTACATGAGTGCCCACGTGGTAAGCCGAGTGCCCACGCAGTGAGTCAAGTGCCTGGGATGGGCCTATGTGGTGAAATGAGTGTCCATGTGAGTGCCCATGTGGTAAGCCAGTGTACACATGGTGAGTCAGTGCTTGCATGGTGAGCTGTGAGTGCCTGCACAGCAAGCTGAGTGCCCATTTGCGGTCACCCCTCGGGCTGAAGAGTGGCGGGGGAGCAGCCGCGGCAGGCCAAGCCGCTACCCCCATAATAGGGTGGCTGGTCGGACTCACTGCCACCCCTGAAGGGAGCTCGGCATGGGCGCAGAGTGCCCTCGGGTCTCCCCTTCTCGGCAGCCATGCTTCCGCGGCTGCCCCTCCTCCCAGATGGTGCCACCCGATGCCTTGTGGGGCGGCACCCTTCTTCTTCCTTCTCCCTGCGCAGGCGCAGGGCAGAAAATTCCAGTCTGCCCTTTTCCCCTCCCCCGACAGCAGCAACAGCCAGGCGTGGGCGGAAAAATCCAGTCTGCCCTTTTCCCTCCCCCTGACAGCAGCAACAGCCAGGCGTGGGCGGGAAACTCAAGTCTGCCCTCCACCCCAGCAACAGCAGCCACCAATCCCTAAACCCTGCCCCTTCCCCCAGCAACAGTGACAGCCAATCCCTAACCACCACCCCTCCCCCATCCAGTACCGCCCACTGACCTTTCGCCGGCAACCAATCAGAACAGGGCGTGGCTTCGACCAATCAGCCTTCCCCAGCCCCTATAAAACTGTTGCCTCTCCCTCAGTAAAGTGGACTTGCGTGTTTACCTTGTCTCCGCGGTAGTTCTTCTGCCGTGCGCCCTCCAGTCCTGAGAGCCCCCGACAAGGGCCTGCCCTCCCTTGTCCCCAGTTCATCGCCCGCTTCTCTGGGCGACCCCTTCGTCGCCTGCTTCTCCGGGCGACCCCTTCGTCGCCGGCTTCGCCGGGCGACCCCTTCGTCCCCGGCTTCGTCGGGCGACCCCGTCAGCCGAACCGCGCAACCCCTTGTGAGACCGATCCCTCGTCTGCTGCCGGACCGACCCCTCGTCCCAAGTGGGACCGACCCCTCGTCCAGAGCTGGACTGACCCCTCGTCCGCAGCCAGACCCCACCTCTACCGACCGAGCAAGCCGCCGCACCCATGCAATAAGCTGACTGCCTGCACAAGTGATTCACTCAGAGAAATGATGATGCAACAAAAGAGAGATGAAGGAGAGAGTCAAGGTGAAGTGAGCAGAGACCAGGAACTAAGGTGGCACAATTGACAGGGAACCTCTCTCCACATCAGAGGTCCCCAGGATCAAATCCTGGTGAATCCTAGAGGAGAAAGACAAGAAGAGAAGACAAAAAGAGAAATAGATAAGAAGATCACATGGTGAAAGGACATAGACAGCAAAAACAGCAGGATGGGGGAGGGGGAAAGGGAAGAAAATATATTTAAAAATTTTTAGCTAATAGCACAAGAGGATTATGGAAAGATGGTAGGGTAGGGAGCTCCAGGATTCAGTTCTCCAACAAGAACAACTATTAAACAGGCAGGAATTGTCTGAAACAACTATTTTGAAGTTCCAGAGACAAGAATACTGTACAGCATCAAGAGATAAGCAGGAAGAACAGGCTGATACTTTATAGTAAAGGACAATAAATTGCTACCTCCACATGGTGGCTACTTGTACCTATCCCTAACACTTGTCCCAGAGAAAGTCTGCAACAGAGAAGACTTAGACATAAGGATACAATGTTCCTTTGGGGCTGCAGATAACAGTTAGTTGGAGGGTTGTGTTTGCTGGTTGGACCAGGAAGTTTCAGCTTGGGGAGTTGTGAAAGAAGCTTTTGGAGTCCTTTCTGAAACCCTCTCCAGGATACTTTGGAGCCATTCTCTGCTTACCTTGTGTTCTTGGTCCTGTTTCAGCTGGGAAAAACTGACCTGAGAAAGTCATCTCCAACATACCACACCTCCCAGAACTTGCCCTCCAGACAAAAACAGCTTGAAACAAAAGAACAGTGTAGAAAACTACAGAGGATGAAAATCTGGGGCAAGGCTTATCAGCATCAAACATGTGGGAAAGGGAGGCCTGTCTCCTGGGAAATAAGCAACAAAAAAATTCCTGTAAACAAGGGAACTTCAAAACAACCAGCAAACAAAAGCCCAAAACAAGACAGAGGACCAGAAACACAGGAAAACCCATGCACTTCATTCACCTTGGGCAGACCTACATGTGCAGTGAGCAACAAAAGAGTGTAATATAAGACAAAGAAACAGAAAATGATGACCCATACAAAGGAAGAGGATAAAAATTCAGAAAACACCAAATGAAGAAGACAATATGAACATACTTAACAAAACAATTTAAAATGACATTAAGAATGTTCAAGGAGATGAAGGAAAGTACAGAAAATTAAAAGATATTAGGGAGAAAGGGTAGGGCAAGAAGGAATCTGAGTGAGTGCACCCTTATCATCTCTTCTACAAAAAACTGGCTTTATGGGAACAAAATCCTCGACTGAGCAATTTTGGGAACCCACAAATCAGGTTTCTGGACATTCGTCTGGAGAGAGGGTGACAAAAGGTGTGCTTGCTCAAGGTAAAACCACGGGTTTCTGACGCTAGAGCCAGAAGCTGTGGGAAGGCAAAACCCTTCCCCTAGAGCTGATAGCCTTAGCATTCCCTGAACACTGCTCGTCACATGGTGGTGTTCCTGAGCCCCATGTTCACCAAACATACTATCCCGGAACCCATGTTCCCCGAACCTCATGTTTCCCAAGCCCGCATTCCCCCAAACCCATGTTCCCTAAACCCAGCACTCCCTGAACTCTGCATTCTGCTAACCCTCCAATTGCAGAAAAACCCCGAGAGTGGGAGGGTTTTGGTGAGGGGAGCAGAGGAGCCCATGCAGGTTCAATTGTCTGGCCCCCCCTTTTTTCAAGTTTGGAGGAGCATGCCAGCTGGCTTGGGGAGGGGCTAGGAAGATAGGAGAGGTGAATCTGCTGAGAGAGCCCAATTTACCTAAATGCCCTTGGATAGGGAAACTTGGTCTGGGAGAAGGTGGCATCAGAAAATTAACTAGGACTGAGTAGTGCACCTAAGGGAGGGGTAGGCTTCCAGTAGCATATTTAGGATTCCTGACAATGTGTGGGTGCTCTCTCTCAAAGAAATAAAGAGTCATTGTTTTATGTGGTGAGTTGGTTCACCAGGGTACCATTTTAATATTGGAGGGGAGCTCTCCTATGGCCTTCCTGCTGCCCTGGGAAAGATGGACGTGAGGAAGGGAGAAAGGGGTAAGCATAGACTACTAAGCAGTTTATTCAATTGCAAAGGTGATTTCTTGCTTGAGGCCCTGTCTGGTCTTTTTGTTTGTTTGTTTTCTTATCTTTCCTTCCTCTTTATCCCCCCATGGCACTTTTCCCCCACTTTTTTTCTATTGGTGCTGCAGGCAGTGTTTCTTATTTGCTGTGCTTCCTCATGCTCAACTTCCTTTTTTCTGTGTGTACTGATTTTGGATATCAACGCTATCCCCTTTTCTTTATATCTTTCTATTTTCCATCATCTATTGTATTTCTCTTACATTCCATCTCTCTTATTTTTAGCCCCCAATTTTTCTGACTTCTTATTTCTAACACCTCTATTCTGTTTTCTTTTATTCACTTTTTATGTTATTGTACTTTCTTTCCTCTTTCCCTCTCTCCTGACCACACTGGCCTTTTAATTCATACTATATTCTTCCACATATTAAGTTTACCATCTCATTGTAGGTACTCCACTTTTTTACTGTTATAACTCTGCACAGCTTACATGAGTTTAATATCCATTCTCCTAGGTCTCATATGGTTCTTCTGCTAACATTCACTATCAGTACTATTATACTTTTTCTTTCCTTTACTTTTTTACTTTCCATGGTCCTAATATTTTCCTTAAAGGGAACTAAGACAACAACAAGTAAATAGAATAAGAAGAACTAAGTGTCAAAGAGAAGACTTAACACAGACACAAAAACAGGAACTAAATAAAACCTGAGACTAGATGGAGAAGCTAATCAACTAAATAAACCCATCAAGATAAAAGGATGACCAGACAGCAACAAAAATTACAAAGCATACAATAATCAGGAAAATATGGCCCAATTCAATGAACAAACTAAAAACCAGGAAGAGGAGCAGAACATCGAACAACTAATCAAAGCTCTCAAAATATATATCATGGATTAATTTAATGAAGTGAAGGAAGAGATTAAGGATATTAAGAAAAAAACTTGGAGAGAATACAGAAGAAATTGTACATGTACACAAAAAGATAACAGATATGATGGTGATGAAGGGAACAATCCAAGAAATAAAAAATACACTCTCAGCAAATAACAGCAGATTTTAACAGGCAGAGGAAAGAATTAGTGATGTGGAAGACAGTTTTCCTGAAATCAAACGGATAGTAGAATTGATTGAAAAAAGGTAGAAAAAATCCAGCAGGGACTTAAGGACCTGAATGACAATGCAAAACACACTAATATATGCATTATAGGCATCCCAGAAGGAGAAGAGAAAGGAAAGGGGACAGAAGTGGTGTTGGAGAAAATAATGGCTGAAAACTTCCAAAACCTATTGAGGAAGATGGATGTACATTTCCAGGAAGCACAATGCAACCCAAACAGCACAAATCCCAAGAGGCCTACCCCAAGACATATACTCATCAAATTTTCCAAACCTCAAGACAAAGATAGAATACCAAAAGTAGCAAGAGAAAAGAGAACCTACAAGGAAAGCTAAATAAGATTAAGTGCTGATTTCTCATCTGAAACCATGGAGACAAGAAGGCAGTGGTATGACATAGTCAAGATACTAAAGAAAAAAAATTCTAGCCAAGAATACCCTATCCAGCAAAGCTGGCATTCAAAAATGATGGAGAGTTCAAAACATTCATAGATAAACAGAAACTAAAGAGAGTATGCCAACAAGAAACCTACCCTTGAAGAAATACTAAAGAGAGTTCTGCAAGAGGAATGAAAAAAAAAAAACAAAACAAAACAGGAGAGACAGAGTTGGAGGAGAGTGTAAGAACAACTAAAAAGGTAAAAAACAAACAAGCACATGACATACACAAATCCAAAGAAAATATGGATAATGTAGGTAATTCCTTGTGAGTAATAACACTGAATGTCAATGGATTAAGCTCACCTGTCAAGAGACACAGATTGGAAGAATGGATAAGGAATTATGACCCATCTACGGGCTGTCTACAAGAGACACATCTTAGGCCCAGGGATTCAAGGAGATTGAAAGTGAATGGTTGGAAACAATCCTACAGGCAAAAAATATCCAAAAAAAAATGTCAGGAGTAGCTATATTAATATCAGACAAAATAGACTTTAAGTACAAAACTATTGTGAGAGACAAAGATGGACACTACATACTAGTAAAATGGGTAATTTTTCAAGAAGAAAGAGTAATCATAAACATTTATACTCCCAATCAGGGTGCTTCCAAATATGTGAGAGAAACACTAAGTGAAGGAATAGATACCTCTACAATTACAGTGGGTGACTTTAATACACCAGTATCAACATTGGACAGAATGCCTCAAAAGAGAACCAATAAAGAAACATAGACTTTGAACAATATATTAGAGGAACTGTACCTAAGACATATACAAAACATTATTTCCAAATACAGGAGGATATACATTCTTCTCAAGCACAAATAGATCTTTCTCCAAGATAGACCACATGCTAGGCCACAAAGAAAGTCTCAAGGAATTCAGAAAGATTGAAATAATATAAAATAATTTCTCTGACTACAGTGGAATGAAGCTGGAAATCTTCAAGGGCCAGAAACCCAGATTAGGCACCCAAGATATGGAAATTAAACAACACACTCTTAGATAAACAGTGGGTCAAGGAGGAAATCTTAAAAGAAATAAGTAACTACCTTGAAATTAATGAAAATGACAACACACCATATTAAAATTTATGGGATGCAGCAAAAAATTTACTGATGGGGAAATTCATAGCCATTAATTCATACATCAAAAAAGAAGAAAGAGGTAAAATTGAAGACCTAATTGTATACTTGGAGGAATTAGTAAAAAAACAACAAACTAACCCCAAAGAAGAAAGAAATAACAAAGATCAGAGCAAAACTAAATGAAATAGAAAATAAGAAAGCACTAAAAAAAAAAATAAACAAAGAGCTGGTTCTTTGAGAAGATCAATAAAATTGACAAACCCTTAGTTAGTCTATCAAAGAAAAAAAGAGAGAAGATACAAGTACACAAAATAAGAAATGAGAAAGGGGATATCACCACTGACCCCACAGAAATACAGAATAGCATAAGAGGATATTTTGAAAAACTATATACCAAAAAGGACAATTTGAAGGAAATGGACAAATTCCTAGAAACACATAAACAGATTACATTGAAGAAAGAAGAAACTGATGATATCAACAAACCAATCACAAGTAAAGAGAAAGAATCAGTCATTAAAAAACTCCCAACTAAGAAGAGCCCTGGGCAATTTGGCTTCACAGGTTAATTCTACCAAACACTTCAGAAAGAACTAACACCATTCTTGCTTAAACTCTTCCCAAAAATCAAAACAGATGGAACACTGCCTAACTTATTCTTTAATGCCAACATTACCCAATGCCAAAGCCAGACAAAGACACCTCAGGAAAAGAAAATTACAGATCAATCTCTCTAATGAACCTAGATGCAAAAATCCTCAATGAAATACTTGCTAATCATACCCAACAACACATAAATGAATTATACATTATGACCAATTGGTTTCATTCCCGGTATGCAAGTACGATTCAGCATAAGAACATCAATTCATGTAATACACTACATAAACAGATGGAAGGAAAAAAATCACATGATCATATCTATAGATGCAGAAAAGCATTTGACAAAATACAGCACATGCAAAAGATAGGAATAGAAGTACATTGCAAAAGATAGGAATAGAAGAAAATTTTGTGAACATAATAAAGGGTATATGTGAAAAAATCACAGCTAACATCAATTACAATGGTGAAATTCTAAACTCTTTCCCTCTAAGATCAGAAGAAGACAAGGATGTCCACTATCACTCCTTTTTAACACTGTGTTAGAAGTACTTGCTTGAACACTGAGACAAGAACCAAATATAAAAGGCATTCAAATTGGAAAGGAGGATATCAAAATTTTACTATTTGCAGATGACATGATTGTATACATAGAAAGTCCTGAGAAATCTACAACAAAGATTCGAGAACTTATAAATGAGTTCAGTAAAATCACAGGCTAAAAGATCAATGTGCAAAAATCAGTAGCATTTCTGCATGCAAATAATGAGCAAGCTAAGGAGGAAATCAAGAAACGTATGCCATTTACAATGGTAAATAAAAAAATCAAATACCTAGGAATAAATTTAACTAAAGATGAAAAAGACTTACACACAGAAGAGTAAACAACACTGTTCAAGGAAAACAAAAAAAGACTTAAATAAATGGAAGAATATGCCCTGCTCATGGATAAGAAGACTAAATATCATTAAGATGGCCATCCTACCAAAACTGATCTACAAATTCAATGCAATCTCAATAAAAATCAACACAGCATTTAATAAACTTAAAGAGCTTAAATATGAAATTTATTTGGAAAGGAAAGAGGCCCGAAATAGCCAAAGACATATTGGAAAAGCAAAATGAAATTAGAGGAATCACACTACCTGACTCAAAACATACTACAAAGCTACAGTGGTGAAAATGGCATGGTATTGTCACAAGGATAGACACACTGAACAATGGAACTGAATTGAGAGTTCTGATATATATCTTAATATATACAGTCATCTAATATTCAACAAGGCCACCAAGCCCACTCAACTAGCAGAGAATGGCATCTTCAGCAAATGGTACGTGGAGAACTGTATATCCATATGTAAAAGAATGAAAGAGGATTACCATCCCACACCTTATATAAAAATCAACTTCAAGATGGATCAAAGACCTAAGTATAAGAGCCAAGACCGTAAACACCTTGAAAAACAGTGTAGGGAAACATCTACAGGATCTTATAAGAGGAAATGGCTTCATGAACTTCACACACAAACATAAGTAGTAAAAGAACAAATAGATAAATGGGACTGCCTCATTTTAAAGCCTTTGCACCTCAAAAGAGTTTATCAAGAAAGTGAAAAGACAGCCTACCCAATGGGAGAAAATATTTGGTAACAATATATCTGATAGGAATCTTATATTCTGCATATATAAAGAAATCCTGTTTCTCAAAAATAAAAAGACAAACAACCCACTTTAAAAATGGGCAAGAGATTTGAACAGATGCTTCTCCAAAAAAGAAATGCAAATGGCTAAAAAGCACATGAAAAGATGCTGAAAATCACTAACTATAAGGTAAATGTGAATCAAAACTATAATGAGATACCATCTTACTGCCATAAGACTGGTGGCTGTAAAAAAAAAGTTTACAAATGTTGGAGAGGATGTGGAGGAATGAAAACACTCTTTCACTGCTGGTGGGAATGTAGAAGAATCCTGACATTCTGGAGACCAGCTTCATTTCTCAAAAAACTAGCTATAGATTTGCCATATGACCCAGCAATTCCACTGCTGGGTATAAACCTAGAAGAACTGAAAACAAGGGCACAAACCAACATAGGCACACCAATGTTCATAGCAGCATTATTCACTATTTACAAAAGTTGGAATCAACCCAAATGCCCATTAACAGAAGAATGGATAAATAAAATGTGGTATATACATACAATGGTATATTACTCAGCTATAAGAAGGAAACAGTACAAACACATGGGATAACATGGATGAATCTTGAGGACCTTATGTTGAGTGAAGTAAGCCAGGTATTGAAGAACAAATACTACATGACCTCTCTGATATGAAAAAAGCAAACCAAGCAGTCTCAGAGAGCTAGAGCCTGCATGATAGGCTTACAGAAAATTGGGGGGTAGAAGAAGATTGTGAACTGACACCTACATGTGTGAAATCTATGATAAAGTGGAGGAAAGTAGTTGTACATGGAATGGATAAGATGGGAGCATAGGGATACTATTTAGTGGGGCTTTGCAGGCTTGAGGGGGGGACTAGGGTTGGGAGGATGGGTTATATGGCCCAAGGCATTGGGGCGAGGGTTTGGGGGAATAGATGAACATGGGAGATTGTTGGGTATGTGGTTGAAACTATAATGTTGAGAAAACTCTTTCAAAAATATGATAAGGCAGAGTTACCTGTTTAAGGTGCATAATGGAGGGCATCTGGAACAGGGGCAGGCTTCTAGGGAGTATGTGAGTGCTCATCTTGTCATAGTTTGTTGTATTATTAGGTGGAGACTCATACAATGTGTGGGAAGGTATACCCCATTCTGGGGAGGCCTGATGTTCTCAAATATAGGGAATCTTATCTTTTGAGAGAATTGGTGGTTGCCAAAGGGGGAGGACAGTCTAGTGTATCAAGACCTCAGCATTGTTGCAAGTATCTGTAAATCTGTCCTTCAAGTTGTGAAGTTTGTTTGTCACTGTAGGCCCTGAGGGGAGGGTGAGAGAAAAATAGAATACATGGAAATAGGGTAACCGGGGAGCAGTGGAAATGTTCCACAAGATCATGCAATGATGGATACAGGACATGTTAAATTTCACCAAAAATGTATAAAAGTCTATAGGATAAAATGTAAACCATAATGTAAATCATAATGTAAGTAAAAATTTAGAAAATTGTACAGTCTAAAATACAAACCACAATGAAACCTTGTTTTGTAGCTATGTTTCAATATCTGTGCATCAGCTGCAGCAAATATAACATGAACATGTTAAAAGATCATTGCTGGGGAAGGGGGAAAAGGGTTTGATGTTGGATATATAGGAGTCCCCTATATTGTATATGTGACTTTACTGTGATCTAAAACTATTTGAAGACAAAATTAAAAATTAGAAGGAAAAAAAGAAAGGATGTAGACACTGAGGAAGGAATGAAAGACACTGCCTTGCTACCATACATAGAGGACAACACATATTACAGTGATGAAACAAAAACAAAGTCTTATGGTATTTTCCATTTTTTAATACCCCAATTCATTTTATTTATTTATTTATTTGTTTGTTTATTTTTAAAAATGTATTTCTCTCCCCCTTCCCACCCCCCCCCCCCCCAGTTGTCTGCTGTCTGGGTTCACTTGCCGTGTGTTCTTCTGTGACCACTTCTATCCTTATCAGCAGCACCGAGAAACTGTGTTTCTTTTTGTTGTGTCATCTTTTTGTGTCAAATCTCCATGTGTGTGGCACCATTCTTGGGCAGGTTGCACTTTCTTTCATGCTGAGTGGCTCTCCTTAAAGGGTGCACTCCTTGCACATGGGGATCCCCTACGCAGGGAAAACCCCTGTGTGGCATGGCACTCCTTCTGCACACTAGCACTGCACGTGGGCCAGGCCCACATGGGTCAAGGAGGCCTGGGGTTTGAACCACAGACCTCTCATGTGGTAGGCGGATGCCTTATCCATTGGACCATGTCCACTTCTGCCAATTCATTTTTTACTTCATTTTAATTTATCTAAATTAGTATGTATTCTATTTCTAATCTTTAAATATATCATTACTAATTCATTTTCCTACTAATTGAATTTGGCAATATATTAGGCTTCATTTTTTAAGAAGTTTTGAACCACAGAGGGGTTCAACTATGGCAGGGGAGGAACACTGGTGTGGAGTGTTATTGATGGGGAACACATGGTTGGGAGAGTTCTCTAGAGCATGTATGTAGAGTATATAAATGTGTTCAGATATTGATTGGGTATTTTCATAGTAGTTACAGTTATAAATGACAAATGAAGGAGTGCTGAGTTCCTAACCAGGGAACCTCTGTCACATTCCCCAATGGAATAGCAACAGTCCACCAAGTGCAGCAGCAAAGACCAATGGAGAACGATGGTCCAATGATGTGCCCTTGATACTGATTACTATGCTTATGAGCCTGTGTGCCTGAAATATGAACTAAGTCTAGAGCTGCAGGGTGCCTAAGAGTTACCTCCTGAGAGCCTCCATGTTGCTCAAATGTGGCCAGTCTCGAAGTCAAACTCAGCATGTAAATACATTACATTCCCCCCCAGAATGGGACATGACTCCCCAGGATAAGACTCCCTGGTGCCAAGGATTACTACCAATTACTAACTGCTGATGCAACTAGAAAAAGACCATGAAGAAAAGGGGGAAATGGTAAAGACAAATGAGTTAAAAGCTAAGAGTTATCAGAAAAGAGTTGGGGGGTCATCATACAGGTTGGGCTTATGCACCCCTCAGAAGTATCCCAGAGACAGCCGAAGCAGATACAACTCCAGGTACAGGTGCTCCTGAGGACTACAGAGACACACAGGTTCTACAGTCATGGCAGATGGCTCTGGAGTTCAGTGTCTTTTCAGTGGGCCCTACTTTGGAATTTGTGTTCCTGAGTGTGATGGAGTTGGACTCAGATGTGACCTCTCTACACATGTGTCCCCTGCTCCCACCCTGCCTTTCGCTTCCTTACACTTTGCCCGCCTGTTCCTCGTAACCTCCCTGTATTATGGCCCTTCTCAGCAGCAGTTTGTGCTGCTGCCTCCCTCCGCCCCTCCTCCCAGCCACTGTTATCTTCCCCCTCCCAGCCGATCGCTGTTCTCCCCGCCTCATTTCAACCGCCCTCATCCCGTATCCGCCCCGGCACAACCTCGGAAACAACCCCCTTTGCCATCAATGGCTTACGTCATAAACCGCAGGTCCGCCCTTGCCTCTGCAGCCAATCCTCAGCTGCCCCGTGGACATGCCCCTCCCACAACCTCCCCGCCTCCATGACACTATAAAACCCCATGTACTTCCCGAATAAAATCAGACCTGCGCATAGACCTCGTCTCCGTGGTTTTTCCTCCATCGAACCGCGCGTCCCCACCAAGCCTTGAGCCACCCGCTGCCGCCCCGGTCAGGCTGTGGTGTAGGCCCGATCCCCGGCAGCGACTCGCCTGCAGTGACCCGCCTGCAGTGCCGCAGCGGAGGCCAACAGGTGGCGCCCGAACAGGGACACCAGCTACGGCCCCTTGTCTGGCCAGCCCGCTGCTGACCCCTCGCACGGGACCCATCGCCGTCCTCCCGTGCCGCCGCTCAAGGTAGGGACTCTCCGGCGTTGCTCCCTTCACCCCCCTCCTGAGCCCTCTGCCACGATGGGGGCCTCCCTCTCATCCCGTCAGGTTCCTCAAGTCCGCCTGCTCGCTGCCCTCTTAGAGACTCACCACGTGAAGGTCTCTCTCCGTCAGCTACAGCGGTATTGGGACCTTCTCCTACCCTTTAACCCTTGGCTCGTCACCTGTGCTCTCTGGAGCCCAGAGACCTACGAACGTTTAATTCAGCGGGTGACGTCCGCTATGGAGCACAATCGCAAGCAGTTTCCCCCCGGCCTTATCCCGACCCTCGTCGCTATCCGCGCCTGTCTCCAAGGTGTGCCCTCCCCTGCCTCCGCTCTCGCCTGTGAGCCTAGCCACCCTCTCACCTGCGATCCTGATGGAGACGACGATACTCGTTCTCTGTCCGCCCAGCTAGAGGCCGCGCTCGAACTGGATCCCCCCACAGCCTCCGATCCGGACCCCAACCAACATGGCGACCCCCCGCCTTCTCCCCCCCCCACCGCGTCCTGCAAACAATGCCAACATGGCGCACCTCCTCCTTCTTCTTCCTCGGCGCCCTCTTCCCGCCTTTACCCACCTCTTCCTGTCTCGTCGCCATCCGGTCCCATCCCGGATGCCTGCCGATCGCCATTTTCGGCTAAACCGGCAGAGCCTCCGGTGCCATCTTGGCCTGTACCTGGAAATGATGTGGCCACTCCTCCATCTTGGCCCGAGGCCAGAAGTGATGTCAGGCGTGACGTCACCGTGCCGCCATCTTGGCCAATCAGGAACACCGTTGCCGCCGCGCCCTCCTGGCCGGCGCCCGGTGGCACCGCCCATGCCTCACCTCCATGGCCCGCTTCACCTCCCGCCTGCCCCAGCAATAGCGGGAGCATCGGGAATCCTCCTCCACCAGCGTACGACACCGCCTTTCTCACCTCCCCCACTCTGCCTCTGGCTCAGATGTTCCCCCTCAATCCCTCTCGCACTCCGCAGAGCCCACAAGCGTGGGTCCCCTTTTCCCCCAAAGACATCCAAATGCTCCGCAACGCGATAAAAGAGGATGGCCTTGCCAGCCCTCATGCCCAAGACATTCTCGAGCGTATGACCATCCCTCGCTGCATCCCTTACGATTGGATCTCCCTAGCCCGAGCGGTTCTCTCCCCCGGGCAATTCATTGACTGGCGAGCCCATCTCCGTGTCCTGATCGACAATCAGATTGCCGACAATGCTCGTCAGGGTGTGCATTACCCTGCAAACGCATTTCTCGGGTTCGGCCCTTACGGCGATCCCAGCGCCTACACTGCCACCCCGCCTGGGTTTTTCATCCAGCTCCGTGACTGTGTTTTTCGAGCCTTCCGTTCGTGCGCCGCGGCCGCCCCAGAGCCCCTCGTGAAGCTTTTCCAAAAACCCGAGGAGCCGTTTAATGAGTTCGTAGCTCGTGTGCAGGCCGCTGCAGAGAGGCGAGTTGTCGGCAATGCAGCCCGCGAGTCCTTCGTTAAGGACATCCTGCAGGAGGGGGCTAACCCAGCTTGCAAAGCCATCATTCGTCCCCTTCGTGACAAGCCGCTCCAAGACTGGGTCCTCGCATGCTCCGGAGTTTCTGGGCAAGCATCTGCGCTTGCAGCGGCTATTGTCGCGGCAGTCCAAACAACCAACACCTGCTTCCGCTGCGGCGAATTGGGCCACTTCGCTCGGGAGTGCCCCAACCTTCCGGCTCCGCCGCAACCCGTAGTCCAGCCTATGGTGCCACCACCGCGCCCTGTTCCTGCCGCCCGGCCGCCCTCCACCCCCTGCCCGCGCTGTGGAAAAGGGTATCATTGGGCTCGCGATTGCCGTGTTCCGAGACAGCCTTTAAACGGGCAGCGGGGCAAGCCTCAGCCCCGCCATCAAGAGGCTCCAATCGCCCCGCGCCAGCCCCGCCCGTAGGCATCCACTGGTCCGTTCCCATGTCGCCCGCTTCACAGCCACGCCTCACCATCAAGGTCAATGGAAAGTGGATGGACGGCCTTCTTGACACCAGCGCCGAAATCTCCTGCATCCCACTCTCCCAAGCTCGTGACTTCCCACTCACAGCCGGACCCGTCATCGTAGGCGCCACAGGCCAGTCCTCCTCGCAACAGGCGGCTGAAGATCTTGCCTGGCATGACACCGATGGACGGTCAGGGTTCTTCCGTCCCCTGGTTCTCAGGGATATCAAGCAAGTCCTTTGGGGGCGCGACTTTCTTCACCAGTCAGGCGCCGTTCTTTTTACTTCGCAGCCATCGCTGCCCCCCCAATAGTTTTGGCCGTTGCTCGCTTTCGACCTCCAGCACCCGTTCCTCTGCAATCGGACACAGAGGAACCCATTTGGGTGGAGCAATGGCCTATGACTGCCCCGAAACTAGCTATTCTTCAGGACCTCGTGGAAGAGCAGCTCTGTGCTGGCCATGTTGAGCCCTCCACCAGTCCATACAATACTCCCATTTTTTTCATCATCAAAAAATCTGGCAAGCCACGCCTCCTCCACGACCTGCGAGAGGTTAACAAGCACATCAAACCCATGGGCTCTCCTCAGCCCGGCATGCCTCACCCGTCAGCCTTCCCGCGAGATTGGTATGTGGCAGTCCTCGACATCAAGGACTGCTTCTTCTCTATCCCCCTGCATCCGGATGACCGCCCACGGTTCGCCTTTACTGTTCCCCAGCCCAACCACCACCGGCCTGCCAAACGGTATCAGTGGAAAGTCCTCCCCCAGGGCATGAAGAACAGCCCTGCCATCTGCCAGCTGTTTGTGGCTACTGCTATTGAGCCCTTAACCTCCGAGGCCACTATCGTGCATTACATGGATGACATCCTTGTAGCCCATCCGAGCGAGCCAAAACTACAAGCTATAGTTGCCAGTCTTCTCTCCAATCTGAAAGATATCGGTCTTCAGATCAACATAGAGAAAGCCGTTTTCCACCCACCGTTTCAATTCTTGGGCTTTGAAATCTCGGAAACGGTCACGCCCATGGCGCCGCTTATAAACGTCCCCAAAACCATGACGCTCCATGATCTCCAACAGCTTTGTGGCCAGCTCAACTGGCTGCGCCCATCGCTGCCAGTCACCACACATCAGCTGCAGCCTCTGTTCCAGCTCCTTCAGACCACTGGCCCACCATCACAGGCACCCACAAAGAGGGTCACCCTGTCGTATGAAGCAGAGTGCGCCCTGAGCTGTGTCAACTCTGCCCTAATGGACTGCTTGCTCCAGCGAATAGACCCAGACAAGCCATTTGCAGGACTTGTCCTTCCCACCCGTGGGACCCCCACTGGCCTCATCTGGCAGGACGGTCCACTCCTGTGGGTCCATTTAGCCAAAAGCAAGCTTCGCAAAATCACCCCCCAATCCGTCCTGTTCGCGCAGCTCGCCATCGCCCTTGTTGAGCGCTCCACCCACCATTACGGGCGTCATCCAGATGTCATCATTTGGCCCCTTACAACTCAGCAGGTCACTCACTTGCTAAAGGACTCCATAGATATGCAGGCACTGTTCCTCCTATTCTCCGGCCCATTCGATAATCACTTCCCCCAGCACCGCCTCATACAAGGCCTCAGCACGCTCCCCGTCGCAGCTCCTGACCATTTCCCGTTCCCGTCCTCCAAGCCACTCCCCAACGCCACCATCGCCTTCACTGACGCCTCCAAGCACTGCCTTGCTATAGTCCTCTACAAGCCAAACTCCACACAACCCCTCTGCCACACCCGCCGACATAGCAGCTCTGTCCAAGTGGCCGAATTGAAAGCTGTCACTCTGGCTCTCCAATACCTCCAGGACCAGCCAGTAAATATCTTCACGGACAGTCTCTACTGCCTGCAGGTCTCTCGTATCCTTGCCTTTGCGGCCTTCCTGCCGCCTGCTAGCATCGGCAACCGGGACATCAACCTGGCCTTAGCTGACCTTCAACTCCTCTTAGAGAGGCGGCGACAACCCTGGTTCATTGCCCATGTTAGGAGCCACTCAGGCCTCCCAGGCCCCTTGGCTCACGGCAACCATCTCGCTGACCAGGCCGCCCAAGGTGCTTCCATCAATGCCCTTAGCCCCGCAGCTGCCGTAGGAGACATTATCAACCAGGCAAAGACCCTGCATGCGCGCTTCCATCTTGGTGCGCCCGCCCTCCATCGACTCCTCCCAGAACTTCCCATCGAGACATGCAAAATCTGGTGCATGCGTGCCACTCCTGCGCACCTTTGCTGCCCCTGAGGCCACTCCAGCCCCAGGGTGTCAACCCGCGCAGATTGCGGCCCAACTCTAGATGGCAATTAGATGTCACACATGTCGCTTCCTTTGGCCGATGGAAGTTCCTTCATGTTGCCATCGATACGTTTTCACACCTCTGCTATGCCGTCGCCCTCCCGGGAGAGTCTGCCAAGTATGCCACTCAAGCGCTCCGGGAAGCCATCCTCTTCATGGGAGTCCCTTGGGACATAAAGACAGATAATGGCCCCGCCTACCGCAGCGCCGTCTTTGCCGAGTTTGTGAAGCTCTACAACATCACCCACCACTTCGGCATCGCATACAACCCGCAAGGCCAAGGACTTGTTGAAAGAATTCACCAAACCCTCAAGATCCTCGTCCAGAAGACTAGAGAGACTCAACCTCGTCTCACCCCGCGTGAAACAGTCACGCAAGTGCTCATCCAGCACAACCTGATGACCTTTGACTCTGAGGGGCTTTCGCCCGTCCACAAGCAATGGGGGCCCTCTTACCGGCCCACTCCGGCCCCTCTCGTCCTCTGGCGCGACCCGCTCACTAGCAAGTGGACCGGACCAGCGCCCCTTCTCACCCAAGGGCGAGGATTTGCCTGCGTCTTCCCGGAATCCGCACCCCAGCCTGTCTGGATCCCTGCTTGTCTTGTTAAGCCCTTCACTCCACATGGCCCTGCCGACCTTCCACCTCCCGACCCCCTTCCCCCTGATGATTCCCCCCTGCCATAATGATGGCCCCTCTCTGCACCTCACCCCCCCCGTGAGGTTTTTCTCCTCTTGTCATTGCAGATGACGCCTCCAGTCGCCCAGTCGAGCCCGCCTGAGTCAGCCCCTCCTGCGCCATCACCCGCAGGGACCACGCCAGCTTTCTCCCGCCGCGAGCGATGTCGATGTCGTCTTTTTGTCCGCCGCTTGAGCCGTCTCTCCCTCGAAGATGCCTCCATCGAGCAGCAAATTCTCCAGCTTCTCCGTCGTGCTTGCGCCTCCCCTGCCCCGCGCCCTCCTACCACCCCCCCCTCCTACACCTTCTCATCATTATGCTCTCCTTAGCCTCCTCAGCCCAGGCCACGCCCCTTTGGGCCACCCTTCTTCAACCGCCTGGTTTCCTCTTTCTCTCCCCTCACTCCCCCACCTTCCCCGCCATGTACTCCCCCAACTGCGACTTCCTCCCAGAAAGCTGCGACCCCCTCGCCCTTCCTGTCTCCTCGTCGTTGCCAAATGTCTCCATCCCTATTCCCCTCGATGCCTTGCAGTTCGTCACCAACCTTTCCCTGTGCGTAAACCCCCGCAATAACTCGTGCCTTTTTCTCACCAACACCACTCTTCTTGACCTCTCCCTCACCTCCTCCCTCAACGTCAGCTCCTCCTTCAACGCCTCCGCTCTCAATGTCACAGGTCCCTGGCTTTTCCCCACCAACTCCGCCCCCATGCCCAGTTCCCACCCCTTCATGCGGCCCCTCGTCCAGCCCTGCCACGCCGACACCCTGCCGGCCCGCCTTCCCACTTTCCCTTGGACCCCCTGCCTCTACCCCACGCCTCGCATTGGTGGCCTCTTCCATGGAGCCCCCTGCAACATCTCCGACCCCCACAACCTTACCCCCTGCTATGCAAACCCCTTCCAAGTTTCCCCCCTGGTCCCCCGCACGTTTAGCGTCATGTCCCTGTGCAACCCCCACACCTGCTTCGATCTCCGTGCCCTTACCTGCCACCCCAATTGCCTTGTCTCCCACGCCAACGTCTCGGTTATCACCCATACTGTCTCCTCGCCTACAACCCCTCCCCCCAACGTCACCTTCACCTCCACCCCGTTCGTTCGACACCCTTACTATTTCCTTTTATGCCCCCCTCCTTCTGAATCCACCCTCACCAACTGCAGCCTCGCAAACCACTGGAACTCTTCCTTCCCTTCCACCTTTCTGGTGATGCAGCCCCGCGTTGTGTGGCTCCCTGTTGACTCCCCCGACTGGGTTGCCCCCCAGCTGGTAGATCTCCCCCTTTCTCGCCACCCCCGAGATTTTGGCATCACAGCCGCCATTACTGCTGCCGTCCTCACATCCCTCGCAGCCGCCACCACCGCGCCGGCGGCCCTTGCCGTCTCTTCTGGCGCTGCCTCCGCCGTCATCAACGCATCCACAGCAGCAGCCCTTGCCCTCGGCGACCAAAGCAACATCAACTACCTTCACCACCAAGCCTTATTCAACCTACAGCAGCAAATTGACCTGCTCGCCGCTGACGTTGCCGCCCTCTACGACATAGCCACCACCACCTGTGATGCCCGTTGGCCCCTCTCTAGCTTCTGCTTAACCCCCCACCCCATCAACTCGTCGGTGACCGCCCGCCTTGCACTACGCCAATGGATGTTTTCCTCTTACAACACCTCCTTCCTCAACTACACCCACTCCCTCCAGCAACACATCCTCACCCTCGAATCCATCAAGCCCCCAACCCTCTCAGCTTCCCTCCTTATAGACGTGCTCCAAAAATTCCTCTCCCTTTTCCAACCCTCCAGCCTCCTCCTCTACGCCTTCCTTTTCCTCCTTCTCCTCCTCCTCCTAGGCCTCGCCTGCTGTATCTGCAAGTCCGTTCGCCAGCACCGAGAGCGGCAAAGGCTCTTGGCCACAGCTGTCCTAGTCCTCTCCCAAAGCCATCCCCTTCCCGAGGAGGCCCGGCACGCCCAGGTGTGGCTCACGGAGGTGGCAGGAGGCGGCCATCGATAGGGCCCATCGTGGTCGCCTCGAGCTGCGGGTACGGGTTCTCTGCCCTCCGCATGGGGAATCGGGCGTTTCAGCCGCCCTCCCCTCTGCTCACGCCCCCCTCGTGCCCCCACACCCCCTGCCGGTAGCCCCTCCTCATTCCTTTCTCTCCTATTTCCCCTCCTCTCACCCCCCTCATCTTTCCTCCCTACAAAATGTCAATCCCACAAAACCTGTACGTTCTTATTTTCGAAAGAGGGAGCAATTGTCCCCTGCTCCCACCCTGCCTTTCACTTCCTTACACTTTGCCCGCCTGTTCCTCGTAACCTCCCTGTATTATGGCCCTTCTCAGCAGCAGTTTGTGCTGCTGCCTCCCTCCGCCCCTCCTCCCAGCCACTGTTATCTTCCCCCTCCCAGCCGATCGCTGTTCTCCCCGCCTCATTTCAACCGCCCTCATCCCGTATCCGCCCCGGCACAACCTCGGAAACAACCCCCTCTGCCATCAATGGCTTACGTCATAAACCGCAGGTCCGCCCTTGCCTCTGCAGCCAATCCTCAGCTGCCCCGTGGACATGCCCCTCCCACAACCTCCCCGCCTCCATGACACTATAAAACCCCATGTACTTCCCGAATAAAATCAGACCTGCGCATAGACCTCGTCTCCGTGGTTTTTCCTCCATCGAACCGCGCGTCCCCACCAAGCCTTGAGCCGCCCGCTGCCGCCCCGGTCAGGCCGTGGCGTAGGCCCGATCCCCGGCAGCGACTCACCTGCAGTGACCCGCCTGCAGTGCCGCAGCGGAGGCCAATACACATGCCCCTTCTTTCACTTTTACTGAACCTGTGGTTGGTGTTGGGGTTGGTGTATACTCAGGAGACTTGAATATCTAGACTGGCCATAGGCCAGCTGGGCCCTTAAGCTCAGAAGAGTTGGAACTCCTACTTTATGATTCAATGATCTCACCCAGGTCAGCTAACAGGGAAATGAAGATGGTCAACTTCCATATCAGGGAACTGAGAGTGCCTACAATTGCAAGTGGGAGAATCACATCCATCAACCATGTGGGATCTAAACCCCTTCTCAATATAGAGTGGAGTGGGCACCACCATCCCAGTGTCCACAGGATGGAGAAATAAAATATGGTTTAGTGTGGACTTACCGATATTCTACTATAGAACTATTGTAACTAGTAATGGAAGAAATTGTAGCATTGATGTTGGGACAGTGGCCACAGTAGCTGCTGGGGGCAGGGAGAGGGAAGAAGAGATGTGATATGGGGGCATTTTTGGGACTTGAAGTTGTCCTAAATGATATTGTAGGGACAGAAGTTGGACTTTATATATCCTGCCATAACCCACTGAATGTACTGGGAGAGAGTGTGAACTACAGGGTAAACTATTATCCATGTGGCGAAATAGTGCTCCAAAATGTATTCACCAAAAGCAATGAATGTGCCACAATGAAGAAAAAGGTTGTCGATGTGGGAGTAGTGGTGTGGCGTGGGTGTAAGGTATATGGGAACCTCTTAAAATTTTTAAGGAAACATTTTTCTGTGATCCATTTATCTTTAAAGAAATTCAACTAAAAATAAATAAACACATCAGAGAACCCACAAACTTAAGAAACACTATGTTTGCCATCAATATGGAAGTGTCTTTAGTCACCAATACTAGATAAGATAAACTAAGGAAATTAATAAGAGAGAATCCATATGAATGTCTGATATGTAGCAAAGCCCTTAGAAGATGATCTGATGATATGTCATATGTCAAAATATAAACCCAATGGGAGTGGAGAGTTGGAGAAATCAAATATGAGAAATTCTGTGTCTTTACTCAATATGGGAATACCTCAATTTATAATTTAAATAAAGTAAGTAAATCCCACAGGCATGAAACACTAAAATAAATAAATAAATAAATAAATAAATAAATAAATAAATAAATAAATAAAAGCTATTAGGAGTACAATGTATGAGCAAAATGAGAATCTTAGTAAAGAGATAGAAACTTTAAAGACCCAAACAAACTATTGGAAGTGAAGAACAGAATAACTGAAATGAAAATTTCCAAAAGGGTTTCAAGTGCAGATAGGAACTGACAGGAGAATCACTTGAAGACAAGTCACTTGAAATGAGCCATCCTGAGGAATAGAAGGAAAAAAATGCATATAAAGTGAAAATAGCCTAAGATGGTCGTGGGATTATGTGATGGTTAAGCTATTGTGTCAACTCGGCCAGGTCATTGTTTGGTCAAGGAAGCACTGGGCTAACTGTAGTACAAAGGCATTTATGGACTTCAGTCACCATTGACTTTGCTGCAGTGGTAAATCATAGATAGCTGGTTATAATTATATCAATCAGGGAGATTGTCATCAGCAATGAGTGATGCTTAACACAATTAGTTGAATCCCTTAAAAGGGAAAGTGATTCCAGCATTAAGAGAGAATTTCCCAGCTCGTCTTTGGACAGACAACATCTTCACATCTTCCAGAACTCATCAAGATTCTTCACTGGACTTTCATCGGAGCTCCTGGTTGAAGCCTGCCTGTGGAACCTGGACTTGTGCATCCCCATGGCAGCATTAGAAACTCTGATAAATCTCTTACTATCAACAGATATCCCTTATTTGTTCTGTTTCCCTAGAGAACCCTGACTAATACAGCTTGGTACTGGGGGTGGTTCTCGAGGAACTGAGTCTTAAACATGGGATATCCAAGTGGTTCTGGGAGTTTTTCAATTGTCTTTCTACTCTAATTGGACTCAAGGGTACTGATGACTCCCTTTCCAATAAAGAAGAGACTGCTAACAGTCCATGGCATGAGTTGGCAATTGAGATCCACAAAATAGCATCACTGGATTCCCCCACTTCCATGCTTGCAAGAAGCAAGGATCTGGGTGAGAGTGTTTTCAACAACTTAACATAGTTTTGTGTAGTCAAACAGTATAATTATGTTGGGTGGCTCCTCCTAGATACTCTGGGATACTGTTACCAAAGAAAGAGATGAGTTAAAGTCTTCAAATTTGAAACGTAAACACCCAATGGATGATGTAAAAGTTTCTATGTGTGCTATGAAAGAAAATTTTGTCTCCTGTAGCCACAGGCTCAAAATATCTGAGAACCAGACTCAGACTCTCATTGTTCAAGTAGCAGAGTTAAAAAGGAAACTAAAGCTCAACCTGCAGGGTTTCTGCAGTTAAAGGGAAGGCATTGATTGGAAATTAGTGGAGTCAAGAGAATTGGGATGGAGACATATGGGATGATGTTGATATTGATGGAGACTTTGGAACCCTAAATTCTCTGGAGACTTTACCAGATAAGTCTGCCATGGCCTGCCCTGTCTAGGCCACACCTTATAAACCTTGTATCATCCAGCATCCAGCTTGCCTCAGGGAGTCTGAAACAACTTCCAACCCTGAGGTGGGTACCGGCCAAACTGAAGCCTGTCCTGCCCAAACTCTGGCTTTCCCTAGAGAGTCTGGACCTCCTCCCAGCCCTGAGGCACATGCCAACCAACCTCCAGCATGCACTGTCAAGCCTCCAGTCTGCCCTGAGGAAACTGCCTTCCAACCCATGACCCAAGAGATTAATCCTGTCTCACCAGAAGAAAATGCCAGGGAATGTTGTGAGGTCAGTACCTTCAAGGCATTTCTAATTCTTCTCCTTACCTACCCCCACCACCTCTCTTGTCTTTGAGATCTATTACTAGACTAAAATCACAACAAGCCCGCAAAGGTGAAATACAAAATGTGACCCATGAGGATATGAGGTATATTCAGGAAGAACTGCATGAGTTTTCCAACTTACATAGACAGAAATAAGGGAAATACATGTGGGAATGGATACTAAGAGTATGGGATAATGGTGGAAGGAATATAAAGTTGGGTCAGGTTGAATTTTTCTATATGGGTCCACTAAGCAGAAATTCTGGATTAAACACTGTAGCTTGAGGGGTTAGAAATGCTCTAACAGTTTGTTTTGATGGCTGATTGAAACATGGGCCAAAAAAATGGCCTAGCATGTTGGAGGTGACATGCCCAATTTGCCCTGGCACACAGTAGAAGAGGGAATTTGATGGTTTAGGGAGATTGGAATGCTAGAATGAACTTAGTATTGGAAAGCTGCTCATCCACCCCAGGAATGTCCAGAGGACACACCTTTAACCAGGATTGTGAGGAATAAATTTATAAGACTAACTCCATCTTCCCTGAAGAGCTCTGTGGTTGCTCTTCTCTGTAGTACAGATATTACTGTAGGGAGGACTGTGATGGAATTAGAATCCTTAAACATTATGGGGATGACTGGATGTCAGACTGGTAAGAGTCAAGTATCAGCAGTTAATTGCCAAAGTCAAGGTGGGTGTGGCTACTGCAATGAAAGGAACTTTCAAAATAGCACTCAAAATAGTCTGAGTCATGTAGAGTTATAGCATTGGCTAATACATCTTGGGGTATCTAGCAGTGAAATAGGTGGGTAGTCTACTAAATTTCTTCAGGATCTGTATAAACAGAAGAGTTCTGGGTCAAGCGAACAAAACCCTAACTCAAATTACAGATGCAGAGAATCACAGCTTCTTAATCAATTCGCACCCAGAGCCCCTTGAGTGAGAAGGAGGCCAGGTCGCCTTGGGGAAGAATCCTAGTAAACTGCAAAATGTATACTCTTAATCTTCCTCCCACCTTTCCCCAAGGTGATCTATAGCCTTTTACCAGAGTAAATGTGCACTGGGGAAAAGCAAATGATCAGATACTTGGGGGATTATTAGACATTGGCTCAGAAATGACCTTAATTCCAGGAGACCCAAAACATCACTGTGGTCCACCACTCAGAGTAGGGGCTTATGGAGGTCAGGTGATTAATGGAGTTTTAGCTCAGGTCTGCCTCATAGCTGGTCCAGTGTGTCCCTGGACCCATTCTGTGGTTATTTCCCCAGTTCCAGAATGCATAATTGGAATAGACATACTCAGTAATTGGCAGAATCCCCACATTGAATCCCTGATTTGTGGAGTGAGGGCTATTATGGTTGGAAAGGCTGAGTGGAAGCCACTAGAACTGCCCCTACCTAGCAAAATAGTAAACCAAAATCAATGTTGAATTCCTGGAGGGATTGCCAAGATTAATGCCACTATCAAGGATCTGAAGGATGCAGGGGTGGTGATTCCCAAAGCATCCCCATCAATTCTCCCATTTGGCCTGTACAGAAAACAGATAGATATTGGGAGATTATCATAAACTTAACCAAGTGGTGACTCCAATTGCAGCTGCTGTCCCAGATGTGGTATCATTGCTTGAGTAAATCAACACTTACCATGGTACCTGGTATGAAGCTATTAATTTGGCAAATGCTTTTTTCTCAATTGCTATTAGTAAGGACCACCAGAAACAGTTTGCTTTCAGCTGGCAAGGCCAGCAGTATACATTCACTGTCCTGCCTCAGGGGTATATCAACTCTTCAGCCCTATGTCATAATATTGTCTGCAGGGATCTTGATCATCTCTCGCTCCCACAAGACACCACACTGGTCCATTATATTGATGATATCATGTTGATAGGACATGGGGAACAAGATATAGCAAAGATTCTTGCCTTATTAGTAAGGTATTTGTGTGAGAGAGGATGGGAGATGAATCTACCTAAAATACAAGGTCCTTCCATCTCAGTGAAATTTCTAGGTGTCCAGTGGTCTGGGGCAATTTGAGATATTCCTTCTAAAGTGAAGGATAAGCTGTTGCATCTGGTTCCTCCTATGACTAAAAAAGAGGCACGACATTTAAGTTAGTCTCTTTGGATTTTTTGAGACAACATGTTCCTCATTTGGATGTGCTACTTTGGCCATTTACCAGGTGACCAGAAAAGCTGCTAGTTTTGATTGGGGACTGGAACAAGAGGTTCTGCATCAGGTTCAGACTGCTGTGCAAAGTGCACTACCACTTGGGCCATATGATCTAGCAGATCCAATGGTGCTGGAAGTTTCTGTGGCAAATAGAGATGCTGTCTGGTGCCTTTAGCAGGTCCCTATAGGAGAATCACAACACAGACCCTTAGGAATTTGGAGCAAAGTCCTGCCATCCTCTTCAGATAACTACTCCCCTTTTGAGAAACAGCTTTTGGCCTGCTATTGGGCCTTAGTAGAGACTGAACACTTAACTATGGGCCATCAAGTTACTTGAGTTGCCTATTTTGAGCTGGGTATTGTCTGACCCACCAAACCATACAGTTGGGCATGCACAGCAGCACTCCACAGTAAAGTGTAAGTGGTATATATGAGATAGGGCTTGAGTGGGTCCTGAAAGACAAGTAAGTTAAATGAGGAAGTGTTGCGGTGCCATCCAGTGGCTCTGCTCCTGAAGAGGTAAGGACGAACAGAGCAAGACAACACACAGTAACCGCCCTGGAGATGCAGGCTGGTGGTGCAGTTCTGATTTATTGAGGAAGTGTAGTAGCTTTTATAGACCATGTGGCAACGTGCAAGCAGCTTACTGGCTATGCTAATTTAGCGAGGCTGATTGGTTCATGCGCTCTAGTTACTGGGGGGAAGACCGATTTCTGAGGGACATGCCTGGGCATGTCCACCGCATGCCTCGGTGCCATCTTTTGGGTGGAACCCCAGAGACCTTATAGTCAGGGATTCAATGTGGGGATTCTGCCAATTACTGGTCCTGGTGCCTGTAATTGATGCAAGAGTCCGGAATCATTCTTTCTCCTCGGTATTTTGGTGCTGTGTATCGACTTCATCTCTGGTGGCTGGTTGAACGAGCCAGCTGGGGACCCAGGTTGGCTGTTGTGTGTTCTCTGGAAAGACACAAGCATACCCTCACCCCTGGGTTAATAGGGGATGGGGCCCTTGCCATGCATTTGTAAGGGGGTCTTTCCATCTAACTAATGGTATGGGGGTTGGAGTATTTCTAAGTCCTCCCCAGTGTCTGACTGCTGGGGTACAGCGTTCATTGTCAAATGTGAGAAAATTTATAGTGATTAAAGTCTTATTTAGAACATTCCTGGGGGTATCTCGGGGATATTGCCCCTTCATTTTTTTTATTTGGTTTTTAAGTGTGAGGTGGGTGTGTTCTATGATACCTTGGCCCTGGGGATTGTACAGGATACCAGTTTTGTTTGTGATGTGGCATGAGGCACAGAAATTTTGGAAGGATTTGGAAGCATAGCAAGGTCCATTATCAGTCTTTATGGTCCATGGTATGCCCATTTGGTTAAAGGCTTGAAGGCAAGCAGTAATGACATGTCTTGAAGTTTCTCCTGCAAGAGCAGTGGCAAAGATGTATTTGGAAAAGGTGTCTACTATGACATGTAGAAATTTAGTTTTTCCAAAAATAGGTATGTGTGTGACATCCATTCACCAAATGGCATTCAGACCAAGGCCATGAGGATTTATTCCCTGAGGTTGAAGGGGGCCTAATGGAAGGAGAGGGCCACATTGTTTACATGCACAAGTGAGGTGTTTGCATTGCTGCTGTGTTAAGGAGCGAAAGAGATGATGGAGAGAAAGAGTGGACATGTGAAACTTTGCATGAAGGAGTCTTGCCTGGTCTAGTTCTGTGGTTAATAATTTTACCGCGAGCAAGGTATCGGCTAAGGCATTGCCGCTGGCAAGAGGTCCTGGGAGTCCAGTGTGGGAACGAATATGTTGGATGAACCAGGGATGTTTGTGATTTTCAAGGAGGGATTTCAAAAAAAGCAACATATTATCTTGAATGGTCATTTTGTTTTTAAGGACTGCATGTGGTAGCACACGGATAGTATTAGCTGCATATGCACTGTCAGTGAAGATATTAAAAGGGATGGATTGGTGATGTAGGAAAACTTGGAGGAGAGCACATAGTTCTCCTTGTTGAACAGAGCCAGTATGTTGCTCAACGTGGATGGAATCTGAGGCGCCGAGGGATTTTACTACTATAGAAAAGTGAGTTTTGTTAGCATTGGTAAAGATTGTAGCAGTGTGAGGCATAGGAGAAGCTGTATGAAAGGAGTGAGAGGAGAGAACAAATGGAAGAAGAATCATGGCAGTGATGAGTTTGTCTTTTGGCAAACGGTTATCAGGTTGACCTGTGAATCCTGATAGGAGAGTTTGCATGTTCAAATCAGTGTGGGAAAGATGTATTTGTTCTTGAGTGAATGGTAGAACTAAGGTGTCAGGTTCGATGCCATACAAGAGAACAGCTGTTTTTCTGAGTTTTCTCCTGAGGATACATATGGCATCACAAGAGGTAATTTTACCTAAATGACTAAAAGATAAGTGTACCCAAAAGAGGGGGGAATCCTGATATAGAAGACCTGTGGGCATCCCAGGGGTGTTGATGACTAGAGCAGAAAGAGGGAGTTTTGGTTGAAAGTGGGCTAGGTGAAGATTTTTAATTCTGTCGTTTATGAGGCTCAGGCAGGCTTGTTCGGTGCTGCCCATCAAACGACAGCTGGAGGGGTCAGGGCCACCCTCCAGGAGGTCAAAAAGAGGTTTTAGCTCATGAGTGGTTACACTCAGATGAGGATGCAACCAATTGATATCACCACAGAGGCACTGAAGCACATTAAGATTACATTTATGGGGCAAAACAATAGTGGGGATGGCAGGACTGATAGAGCTAGTGATGGTATAGCCTAAAAGGTGTAAGGTGGGTAGTTTTGTACTTTTTCAGGTGACATGGTGAGGCTGAGTTGCACAAGGCTATGTAGAAGAGATTTTAAGCAGAATTGTAGGAGAATTGGGTCTGGGTGAGCAATGAGGATGTTGTCCATATAATGAATGATTTGACAAAACTGAGAAAGGGGATGGGTGGCTTCACTAACGAATATTTGGCACATAGCTGGACTGTTTTTCATTCCTTGTGGGAGGACCTTCTACTGATAACATTGTAGGGGGACTGAATTATTTGTGATGGGTATGGAAAAGGCAAAGTATTGATGGTCATCCTCATGAAGAGGAATGGAAAAGAAACAATCCTTGAGGTCTATTGCAATAATGTGGTAATCGCATGGGATGGCCGAAGGATGAGGAAGGCCTGGTTGCGGGGAGCCAATCTTTGTCATATGAGCATTAATATTTCTGAGGTCATGTAGTAGCCTCCATTTACTGGTTTTTTTTTGAATCACAAAAATAGGAGAATTATGAGGACTAGTAGAGGGTTCTATGTGCTGCAAGTTCAATTGTTCTTGTGCAAGGAGTTTTAGTTGTTCTAATTTTACTCAAGGCAGTGGCCACTGGTCCATCCAAATAGAGTTTTGCATTTTCCATGTTAATCTTATAGGTTTTGGTTTGGATAAAGTAAATAAAGACGGACGGCCAGTGGCCTTTATGCTTGGGGGTAATTTGTAGGATTAGTAGTGAGGACGGTTCCCACTTTGGGGAGAACATCACGCCCCCAAAGGGTATGAGTAAGGTTGGGTAACACAAGGGGGCAGAAGGTGCCTGTTCTGCCATCCAGGTCTGTCCAAGTCAATGTTGATGTAAGCTGGTGTGAGGGTCTTAGACCTCCCACAGCTTGAACTAGGGGACCTAGTTTTAGCAGCCATGAAGGGTCTGTGTCAGAAGAGTGGAGGACAGATAAGTCAGCTCCGGTGTCTATTTGCCCAGTAATGGACTTGCCCTGCACTACAAGAGTGAGAAATGCTTTACCTTGGGTAATGGGGATAGTCCAAAAAATGTCGGGTCGGGGGGGGATCCTCTCTTAGTTGCGGGGCTGAGAGGTGCCCCTAATCTCGTTTAAAGATGGAAGAGGATTGCCCTGAAGGTCAGTTTTTGAGTGACAATCTCTCTTCCAATGAAGTCCTTTCCTACATCTTGGGCAGGCTGAGGGGAGAACATTTTGTGGCTTAGGAGTAACTACAAGAGGGCACTCCTTGGTGAAATGACCAGGCTTGCGGCACCTGTAGCAGGTTTTGTGAGGTGGCTGCACATGCAAATGATTGGCTAAGGCAGCAGCTAGGACAGAAGCAGTATTAGTTGCAGCTGCCATAGCAGAAGCGGAATGAGACCCAATGTCTCTGCAAGCAAGGACCCAGTTGTCGGGGCTTTTATTACGAATAGGCATAATTGTTTGTCGACACTCGGTATTGGCGCCTTCCCAAATAAGGTCTTTTAATAAAGCATCAGTGGTAGCAGAATGGGAAACTTTTCTATCAACGGCCTCCTTCACTCGACTATAATAGTCGGAAAAGGGGACCCTCAGAAGTCTGGAGAGGTGAATAGGTTTTCCCTGAGGGTTGAGTTTTTGAAAAGCAATTTTAGCAATGGTGAGGCACTGATCAAAGTAGGGTGCTGGACATGCAACTTGGACTGTTGGAAGAGCCCATTGCCCCTCCCCTTTTAAAGCATCAGTGGGGAGGGCCATTATGCCATTGGTAAGGCTGCGTGTGCCTGTTCTCCCTGCTTCATCATTGTACAAAGCTTTCCAGGTGATATAATCACCAGGAGTCAGAATGGCACATGCAAGGTTCTTCCAATCAGTAGCACAATTGTGTTAAGGGACAGATTATCCATTAACATCTGAGAATATGGACTATTAAGGCCATCTTCCTGAATGGCTTTGTGAAGGTTGGAATTAGTTTTATGATCCCAAGTGTACCAATGTAGGGGGCGTGATCAGTAGGATTGAAGTTCACCAGGTAAAGGTGTGCAGGGGAAGGGGAGGGAGGAGGGACAATGATGGATGGGTTAGCCAAGATGGCTGCCAAACCAGAAGAGGAAGTAGAAGAGGAAGAGAACATGGTGGGTGCAAGGGAAGGAGGGGGGGAACGGTTCTAGGGTCAGAAAGAAAAGGGCAAAGACCGCAGGGTAGAGCTCTAGAGGAGGAAGAGGAGGGGGGTGGGCGTTGTGTGGGAAGGGAAAGGGGAGGTGTTGAAGAGGAGCAGTTGGTCGCTGCCAAAGCAAAGGTGATTAGGTCCTCCTCCTTTGCGGAAGGAGGGGCGATGCTCTTGTGGCCAGTGGCTTCTGCTGGAGCCTGTGGAGCAACAGCTTCCTGCGGAGGGCCATTAGTAGGGGTTATTTGTTGAGAAAGGTTGGTAGCAGGTGCCAGGATGAGCAGAGGGGAAGTTTCAGAGGGGGAGCAGTTGGGACTTTGGGATATATCTTTGAGCAATGGGTATAAGGGATCGCGGTCAGGTGGTACATAAGGAGGCATGGGGGTAGAAGGAGTTGTGGGCATGATGGAAAGAGGGATCGGGGAAGGTACATCTAGCGGAGCACCCATAAGGCAAGGATGAATGACTGAGAGAGCAGGAATGAGGCCTAGAGGAAAGGTTTTTCCCTCATGGACTTCAGCAAAGTGCACACACTTAAGGAGCTCTGCCCATGTGGCGGGATCCTATAGGGCAGTTGTGGAGAGCCAGGGGTTAAAATGAACAACAAGGTCCAAATATTGATTAAGTTCCTTTTCAGAAATTTTGATGCACCTACTTGCCAAAAGGGAGTGTAGGGTGCGTGCTTGTGGAGCCTTCTCAGAGGAGGAAAGATTGCCCATTCTGAGAGTCACTTACCAACTGCAATGCCGAGCTGTACTTGATAGCTCACTGATATTGTCTCCGGGGTTTTCTGGTCCCTGGTCGGGCGCCAGATGTTGCAGTGCCATCCAGCAGCTCTGCTCCTGAAGAGGTAAGGATGAACAGAGCAAGACAACACACAGTAACTGCTCTGGAGATGCAGGCTGGTGGGACAGGTCTGATTTATTGAGGAAGTGTAGTAGCTTTTATAGACCATGAGGCAACGTGCAAGCAGCTTACTGGCTATGCTAATTTAGCAAGGCTGATTGGTTCATATGCTCTAGTTGCTGGGGGGAAGGCAGATTTCTGAGGGACATGCCTGGGCATGTCCACCGCATGCCTCGGCACCATCTTTTGGGTGGAACCCCAAAGGCCTTATAGTTAGAGAGGTTTTCCTACGTCTAACAAGGCATCGGCGGCTTGCCCACAAGGAAGTAGCCCAAATGCTGATGGTCACCACCTCTGCCATGTTACCTTCTCTTTCCCAGCCCACAGCTTTTGCTTCTTGGGAGTCCCTTACAATCCCTTGACTGAGGAAGAGAAAACTCGGGCCTATTTAACAGATGGTTCTGCCCAATATGCAGGTACCACCTGAAAGTGGACAGCTTCAGCATTGCAGCCCCATTCTGGGACATCCCTGAAGGAGAGTGGTGAGGTCAAATCCTTCCAGTGGGCAGAACTTTGAGCAGTGCACCTGGTTGTTCATTTCGCATGGAAAAAGAATATGAAAATTTTTGTGTCCCATGTGAATGCTCACCAGAGGGTAACTTCAGCAGAGGAAGCTTTTAATAATCAAGTGGATAAGATGACCCACTCTATGGCTCATGCTCAACCTCTTTCCCCAGGCATTCCTGTCATTGCCCAGTGGGCTCATGATAAATGTGGCCATGTAGGTAGGGATGGAGGTTATGCATGGGCTCAGCAACACAGACTTCCCCTTACCAAGGCTGGCATGGCTACAGCCACTGCTGAGGGCTCAGTCTGCCAGCAGCAGAGACCCACACTCAGCCCCCCAATATGGTACCATTCCTTAAGGTGACCAGCCTGCTACCTGGTGGCAGGTTGACTACATTGGACCACTTCCACCAAGGAAGGGGCAGCAATTTGTTTTAACTGGAATAGACACATATTCTGGATATGGGTTTGCATTTCCTGCATGCAATGCTTCTTCCAAAACCACCATCCTTGGACTTACCAAATGCCTTATCTAATGTCATGGCATTCCACACAGCATTGCTTCTGATCAAGGTACCCATTTCACAGCAAATGATGCATGGGAATGGGCACATGTCCATGGAATTCACTGGTCTTACCATGTTCCCCATCACCCTGAAGCAGCTGGATTGATAAAACAGTGGAATGGCCTTCTGAAAACTCAATTACAGGGCCAATTAAGTGGCAATACCTTGCAGGGCTGGGGCAATGTTCTCCAGGAGGATGTGTATGCTTTAAATCAGCATCCATTCTATGGTGTTATTTCTCCCATAACCAGGGTACATGGCGCCAGGAATCAAGAGGTGGAAATGGGAGTGGTACCACTCACTATTACTGCTAGTGACCCACTAGGAAAATTTTTGCTTCCTGTCCCTGCAACCTCAACTCTGCTGGTCTATATGTTTTAGTCCCAAAAGGGGTGCAGTCACCAGGAAACACATTCCATTGAACTGGAAGTTAAAACTGCCACCTGGCCACTTTAGACTCCTCTTACCTCTGGATCAACAGTCAAAGAAGGGAATTACTATACTGTCTGGGGTGACTAATCCTGACTATCAAGGGGAAATAGGACTGCATCTCCCTAATGGGGATAAAGAAGATTTGCCTGGAATACAGGAGATCCTCTAGGGCATCTCCTAGTTCTGCCATGTCTTATGATTAAAGTCAATGGAAAATTGCAACAACCCAATTCATGCAGGACTAAAAATGGCCCACTGTTTTCAGGAATGAAAGTTTGGGTTACCCCACCAGGCAAATAACCTCAGCCAGATGAAGTGCTTGTTGAGGGTAATTGAAACATAGAATGGGTAGTGGAAGTGATAAATATGAACTTCGACCACATGACCAGCTACAGAAATGAGGATTATAATGGTCATGAATCTTTCTTCCTTGTTTCATTATGATGATGATTGTATATGTGCACAAAACGAATTTCTTTGTCTTCTTCCCCAAACTTTCCCCTTATCATATAACAAGATGCATCCATTTCATGTCATAATATTTGGGGATGTCAAATTTGAGGGTGAATATTACCCAAGAACTTGCACCCTATTCTGTATGGAATTAATGTGTTTATGGTTGTATGCAGGAGAGTTGAACATTGTTAGGTGGAAATATATATATATATATATACACACACACACACATATATATATATTGCATGTCTGTTATTGTTTTTACTTAGAGACTAAGTATGGTTTAAGGTAATGTGTATGGTTGCCAAGTTGATAAGAGGTGGACTGTGATGGTTAGACTATTGTGTCAATTCGGCCAGGTAACTGTGCCCAGTTGTTTAGTCAAGCAAGCACTGGGCTAACTGTAATACAAGGGCATTTATGGACTTTAATCACCATTGACTTTGCTGCAATGGTAAATCATAGATAGCTGGTTATAATTACATCAAACATGGAGATTGTCATCAGAAATGAGTGATGCTTAACACAATCATTGAATCCCTTAAAAGGGGAAATGATTCCAGCATTGAGGGAGAATTTCCCAGCTCATCTTTGGACAGTGAGCATCTCCCAGAATTCGCCAAGAATCTTCACTGGACCTTTATCAGAACTCCTGGTTGCAGCCTGCCTGTGGAACCTGGACTTGTGCATCCCCACAGTTGCATGAGAGACTCTGATATATCACTTACTATTGACAGATATCCCTGTTAATTGTTTCCATACAGAACCCTAACTAATACAGACACCATTAAGTACATCAACATATACTTTATGGGAGTACTAGAAGGAGACTAAATTTAGCAGAAGACATGAATATGAACATCCAAAAAGCTCAGAGAATACCAAACAGTGTAAGCATTGAGAAAAATATATCCCATCATATAATGATTGCACTATCAAATACACAGGACAAGAAAAGAGTTCTAAAAGCTGCAAGAGAAAAGCAACATGTTGCCTACAAGGGAGTCATAATAAGATTAAGTGCTGATTTCTCATCAGAAACCATGGTGGCAAGAAGGCAGTGTTTGAAATACTTAAAGTGCTAAATGAAAACAAATTTCTATCAAGAATTTTATATCTGGCGAGACTTTCTTTCCAAAATGAGAGCAAGATTAAAACATTCTCAGATAAACAAAAGCAGAAGTTGTTCATCATCAATAGACTGGCCTTAGAAGCAATGCTAATGGGAATCTTAGACTGAAAGGCAAGGACACTACACAGTGTTTCAAAAAAATAAAGACCTCTGATATAGTTAACTATTTGGTAATTTTACATGTCAGTATAATTGTCTTGCATTATTTGGTAAGTAACTTCACTTCTTACTTCCTACAAGTGCTAAAATGTAAATACATAAAAGCAATGAAATATCTATGGTTTTGGAAATAAAATGTACAAAGATATAAGTGGTAATAAGTCCATAAAAAGTGGGTGGATAAAGAGGTATAGGAAAAATATGAGTATGCTACTGAAGTCAAATTTGTAACAAGTCAAATATGAGCATTATATATTTAGGATTCTAAATTTTAACCCCATAGTATCCACAAGGAAAACAGATGAAAATATATCCAGATAGAAAAGAGAAGGCACTCAGTATGGTATAACACACAAAAAAATCAAATAAATATAAAAGTAGGTGTCCCGTAGCTAGATATGACAGAGGTTCCTATTCCTGTATTTGTCTGTCCGTCTCTTGTCTCACACCCAGCAAGAGGGTTAATATTCAGCCTTAGTTACATCTTGCTGAAGCAGTCCATTCAAAAGGGTCTCTCATCCATAAAAATGGATTAGTTAAAAATGTAATATTTCCTTTTTGGGATTCATAAAACATCTTCCAACTGTCATAGGCACAGAAACAGTATAAGACTAACAAAGGATAAATAGCAAATTGGCAGAAGAAAGACTTGTATTATCAGTAGTGAATTTAAATGTAAATGAATTACACTCTCCAGTCAAAAGGCAGAGATGTGCAAAAAGGATTAAAAAAAAAAAAAAAGCATGACCCACCAATATTCTATCTTCAAGAGGCTCACCTTAATGTCAAAGATACAAGTAGTTTGAGGGCAAAAGGATGGAAATAATATATTATGCAAGTAGTAACCAAAAGAAAGCTGGTATGGTCTCACTAATATCAGCTAAAAAGGACTTTTAGTCAAAAACAATTACAAGGGACAAAGATATTCATTAAATACTGATAAAGAAGAAAAAACAGTAGAAAGATGTAACAATTTAAAAAATGTGTGAACCTAACAGCAGAGACCCAAAATATATGAAGGAAATACTGAAAAATTTGAAGGGAGAATTTGACAGTTCTACATTTATAGTAGGAGATTTTAACAGACCTCTATCAATAATAGATAAAACATGTAGACAGAAAATTAATAAACAAGTACAGGACTTGAAGATACATTATATCAACTAGACCTAACAGACATCTATAGAACAATTCACCCAAAAACCAGAATGCACATTCTTATTGAATGCTTATGGACCATTCTTCAAGATAGGCCATAGATTAGGTCACAAAAAAGTCTCAGTAATTGAAAAATACTGAAATCATTCAATGTTTATTCTCTGAAAAAACAGAATGAAGCCAGAAATCAATTTCTGGGGGAGAGAGGAGAAATTCACAAATATGTAGAAATTAAACAACATACTTTTAAACAGTCATAGGCTAAAGAGATAATCAGAAGTGAAAATAAGAAGTATCTTAAGATGAATGAAAATGAAAATACAACACACCAAAACTTATGGGATATAGCAAAGCCAGAACTGAGAGGGAAATTTATAGGTCCAAATGCTTACACTAAAAAAGAAGAATGTCTTCAAATCAGAGCTCTAACTCACAACTTGAAAAACTATAAAAGAAGAGCAAACTAACCCAAAACAAGCAGAAAGAAGGAAATATAGATTGGAGCAGATATATTAATAAATGAAAAGGAAACAATAGGGATAATCAACAGAAATATGTTGGTTCTTTGAAAAGATGAAAAACAATCCTAAAAATTAGTTAGACTCACAAAGAAACAAGATAGAGGATACAAATTACAGAAATCAGAAATGAAAGGGGGCATTGCAACTGACCCCATTAAAATAAAAAAGAGTATGAGGATAGGATGAACAACTGTATGCCAGTAAGTTAGAAAAGCTAGATAAAAGAGACAAATTCTTAGAAACATACAAACTACCTACACTGACTCAAGAGGAAATAGAAGAGCTCAACAAACTGATTACTGGTAAAGAGATTGCATGGTCAAAATCTGCCAACACAGAAAAGCCCATGTCCAGATGGCTTCAGAGGGGAATTCTACCAAACATTTCAAGAAGACTTAATTAAAATTCTTCTCAAATGCTTCCAAAATATTGAAGAGGACAAAATCCTCCCTAACTCTTTTTACAATGCCAACATCACACATATCAAAGCTGATAAAGAGACCACAAAAAAACTACAGACCAATGTCTTATTAATACAGATGCAAAAATCCTCAAAACTTACTAGCAAACCAAATCCAACAGCATGTTAAAAGAATTATAAACCATGGTAAAGTGAAATTTATCCCTGGTATCCAAGGCTGGTTCAACCTAAGAAAATCAGTTAATATAATAATCCACAATAATGGGGTAAAGGAAGATAGTGTCAATTGATGCAAAAGGCTTTTGACAAAACACAACATCCTTTTTTGTTAAAAAATATTTAGAATACTAGGAATAGAAAGAAACTTCCCCCAAATGATAAAAGGCACATTGAAAAAGCCCATAGCTAATATCCCACTTAAGACTGAATTTTTTTTCCCTCTAAGATCAGGAACAAGACAAGGATGCCCGGTGTTCTTCAGTGTTGTACTGGAAGTTCTCACTAGAGTAATTAGACAAGAAAAAATAATAAAAGGCACCCCAGTTTGAAAGGAAGAAGTAAAACGCTCTTTGCAGATGATATTATCCTACATACAAAAATTACTTAAAAATTCACAAAAAAAGCTCCTACAGCTGATTAATTCAGGAAAGTGGTGGGGATAAGAACACCCTAAAATCAATAGGGCTTAAATACACTAGTTATGAGCAAACAGAGGAGGAAATAAAGAAACAAATTCCATTTACAGTAGCAAACTCAACCCTCATATTCATGGCTAACTGGCTTTTGACAAGGTTAGAAAGACAACTCAATTGAAGAATTGTATCTTCAACAAATGGAACTGGGAAATCTGGACTCCATTTGCAAAAAAATAAGGAAAAGGAAAAAAAAGGAGGACCTATACCATACACAAAAGCAACTCAAAATAGATCAAAACTTTAATATAAGAGCTAGAAATGTCAAACTCCTAGAAGAAAACATAAGGAAGCATCTTCAGGACCTTGTAGGCTACAGTTTCTTAGGGCTTATACCCAAAACACAGCAACAAAAGAAGAAAAAAAAAAAACATAGATAAATGGGGTCTCTTAAAAATTAAAACTTTTGTCCACAAAGGACATTATGAAATTAAAATGATACCCTACCCAATGGAGAAACTATTTAGAAGTTTCATATCTGGTAAAGGTTTAATATCCAGAATATATAAAGAAATCCTTCAACCTAACAAAAACACACACATGCACACACACAAAAACAATTAAAAATGGGCTTGAAAAGATTTCTTTCCAAAGACAAACAGATGGTCAGAAAGCACATGAAAAGATGCTCAACATCATTAGTCATCAGGGAAATGAAAATCAAAACCACAGTGAGATACCATTTCACACCCATGAGAATGGCTGATATTAAAAAAAAAAAAAGGAATATAACCAATGTTGGAGAAGATGCAGAAAATTAGGAATACTCATTCATTGCTGGTAGCAATTGAAAGTCGTGCAGCCACTGTGGAAGACACTTTTTCAGTTTAAGTATAGAACAACCATATAACCCAGCAATCCCACTACTAGGTATATACCCCAAAAATTGAAAGCGGGGACTCCAACAAATATTTACAGTTGCCAAAAAATAGAAGCAACCCAAGTGTCCATCAACCAACAAAAGATAAATAAAATGTGATATATATAATGGAATATTATTCAGCCATAGCAAGGAATGAAGTCCTGATACATACAACAACACAGATGAACCTTGTAGACATCCTGTTGATTGAAATAGCCAGATACAAAAGGACAAATAGTGTGCATTCTCACTGTTCTGAAACTATTAGAATAAACAAACTCACAGTGTCAGAATCTAAAATATAGGTTACCAGGGGATGGGATGGGGATAGAGAGTGGGAAGTTAAGATTTAAAATGTACAAGTTCCTATCTGGAATGATGGAAATATTTTGGTAATGGATGGGGGTAATGGTAGGACATCATTGTGAGTGAATTAACAGCACTGAAGTATATATCTGAATGTGATTAAAAGGGAAAATGATTGATCATACATATAGTATGAGAAAAAATTTAAAATTCCATGTAACTGCTCTACACAAACATTGAACCCTAAGGTAAACCAGGGACTTTAGATAAAAGTACAAGTATAAAAATATGTTATCATCAGTTATAAAAAATGTTCAGCAACACCAAAGGAAGATGTTACTGGTGGTTTGGTATATAGGTATCCTGCATTATTTATGATTGTTCTTCAAACCCACAACTTCTCTAACCAAGAAAAAACTAAAGCACAAAATCAATTTTTTTTCCCATTCAGAAAAATCTGTTGATAAAGATATCACTCATGCAATGGCATGCAAGGAATGGTGGGGACTCTAACAAGTTAGACAGAATGCATAAGGTATACAATTTTAAATTCTTTAAAAAAAAATCATACTCACTAAATACACCAAATACACCAGGAAGTGAACTTTAATATATTAATGTGATAATTTCCTTGACTTATTTTTATTATGCTGATTTAGTATATATGTTTAAGCACTAAAGGTGTGTATGTTAGACCACAAAGTCAAGGTCCTGAAGACATATGTTTAAGGCATAATCTTCATAAAAACATTTAAGTATTGCTTTCAATATTATAAGTTTGCCTAATCCATAAATCCATTTTCCCTCTTCTCTATAAGATTAATTAAAAATGATGAGTATTTTAATTTTTTTTACTTTTGTAAACTACCTTGTATTTCTGGTGCATATGTATGAGAGTTTTAAAAATGCTTCAAAATTAAAAGTGCCTTATTTTTATGCTGTGAGGTTTCTTATTTTTAAATTATCTATAGTTATTACATGCATTTTTTCTTATTACTAACAAATTAGCAGTTTATATGACATTTGATAAAATGATTCCTAGTTAACCTTGATAAAAATGAAAAACGAATAGATATATTTTCATTCTTTTAGGAAATGAAGCCACTTCCATTTTAAATTTTCATTCTTTTCAAGACTATCTGCCAAAATCATCCAAAACACTGGTATACTTAATCCTTGTGGGATTTTATTATCTATCTAACCAATATAAAAAAAAAAAAGATTGATGGATTTACTCAGAAAGATTTATATGCAGAGTCAATTGTTTTAAGGGGCATAGTACAATTATAACTACTTATACATAACAATGTCTTTTAAAAATATTTGTCAGCTCTTTTTGAATATAAAACTTTAAATGTAAGTGTTTGCATAATATAGAATTATTGATTCATGAAGCAGCCATTCTGCTACCTCATAATTGGATTTGATGAAAACCACTGTGTTAAATCTGTCAACTTGTTCATATCAATCCAAAATTTTCAAAATGCACCATGAAAGAATGACCAATCTGGAATCAATGTCAAAAATGGAGGACCTGGGTGTATTTATAATGCTTTCGGAAAGCTGTGATTATTTCAGTTGTCATGTAGGAATGAAGAAGTTCAATGATTATCCAAATAATCTTAAACAATAAAAGTTTAAGAAATTATAAAAACTTTAGGTTAATATAAATGTTTATGGTTTTCCCCTTTAAATTGGAGTTAGTTCCTTTTCTTATTTTGAGCAAATAAACAAAGTCATGTCAGATATGTATATCAATTCTATGACATATATGATAGCTAACTTAAGAAAATACTCCAACTTGTTTTGAAGTGAAAAAGAATCAATAATTAGTGTTATATTTGCATGTCTAATCAAATATGAAAACATAGAAGAAAATAATGATAATTTGCATCCTTTTGCTTTACATTTAGATATGCTTTGGATGAGGTTGGTTAAGAGAACCACTTTAAAAACATATTTTTACTATATAAGTCAATGGCTCCTAAGAGTAAACCAATGAACATTGAATATCCATCTATGATATTCACTAATGCATGCATAAATATGCAAATAATAAATGAAACAAATATCATGTCTTGAAACAAATATATGTATTACTTCTCTAAGCAACTACAGGCTCATTCCAGAACTCTTTAGAAAAAAAAAATGTAAGTTGGTCTAATTTGAAGATCTAGTATTGAGCTACATTAAAGGCTCCATATTTTTTACCAGATTTTATTCTCAGAGCTAGACTCCCTAATTTTTTAAGAATTTAAATCATGGTACAGTTTTATGAATTACACTGGATGCAGAATTACAAAGCAAAAAGCAGCTAAGCAAATACATTGCTTCTTCTCTTTTTTTGCCTCCCTTAAAAACAATGCCCTTATTCAAAATCCTCAGTTTGCTCCAGGTTCTTTGTAGCAAATCCAAATAATACTGAAATATATACAGGATAAAAAGAAAATATAGCCTTTAATTGTACTTCCAAGTTAATCAATGCCACATTTCTTAGACATTTTAGGGTCTAAATTAGGTGTCCTGAATTAAGTACATTATGTTCTCTCTCTGAAACCCCTACACTCTCGATTTCAGGGACTTTGGAGCAGAATCACCAATGGTCGTTGATCACAAGATTTGAGTTCTAATTGGGTTTTAGTTTGCAAACTGCCAAAAGCAATATACTAGAAATGGGTTGGCTTTTATTTATTGACATATAAGCTTATAGTTCTGAAGGTATGAAAATGTTCAAATCAAGAGCTCATCAGGCAGTAATTTTCTTCACAAAGACAGGTTGCCAGTGACTCTGGACTCATGTCGCATGGCAGGACACAATGGCAGCATCTACAGGTCTCTCACTTTTTCTCTAGGTTTCATTGATATCAGCTATTGGCTTTCTTTCTGCTCCTGTGTCTTTCTCTCTCCCAGGTTCTGTTGATTTCAGCTTCTTATTCTCTTGACTTTCTCCTTGTGTTCTGTGAGTTTCTCTCTGTGTTCATTCCATTTATAAAATACTTCAGTAAGAGGATTAAGACTGACCCTGGGTCATACTCTAAGCAGTAACCTTATACCCACAGGAATGAATTAGTCCTAAGGACATGATTTTCTGGTCCATAAAGCCTCAGACTATGACAAATAGTAATTTTAAGAGTTAAAAGTTATAAAAGCTTGGACCTTCAATTTTATCTTAAGATAACTGTGGCCTTGAACTACATGATCTTTAAATTCTCTTTCAACTCTATAATAATCTTGATTCCGTAATGCTATTACTATAATTAATTTCATCCTTACTTTATGAATAATACTTTGAATAGAATTAAGGAAAATAGAAACACGTGAGGCATTATTCTTTCTCATAAGAATGTATAATATGTAGTTAAGTCAAAATATCCATATGTATTAATTAGCAAAATAGCATTATAAATATGTAATAAACATGACAAATGTGTCTTATAATCACATACATAAAAAGCACAGATAGAGAGTATTTCAACTGACTCAGAAAAACTTTTGGCAAAATTCAATACCCATTTGTGATAACTAGGAGTAGAAGGACATTTCCTCAGCGTGGAAAAGAACATCCAAAAAACAAACAAAAACACTCAGCGCTAACAAAATACTTAATTGTTAAAGCCTGAACGCATCCCTCTAAGATTAGGAACAAGGCGATTGTGTACACTCCCATCCCTTCTTTTGAACAATACACTGTCAATAAGTCAAAACAGACAAGCAAACAAAAGCAACTAAAGCATCCTCATGGGAAAAGAAGTAAAATATCTTTATTTAAAGAATTGATCCTATGTATTAAAAATCCCAAAGAATTCTCCCCCAAATCAACTAGAATTAATAAGCAAATATAGCAAAGCTGCTGAATACTAGATCAATATAATAAATCAATTGCATTTTTATATATTAACAACAAATAGTCAATAAATGAAACTATAAAAACAATTCCATTCACCATAGTATCATAAAAAAAACTTTAAAAGAATAAGTTTAACAAAAGAATTGTTTAACCACATAACATCACTAAGAAAAATTAAAAATCTAAATAAAAGGAGGGATATCCTATGTTTATAAGCCTCAATATTGTCAAGATGGCAATTATCCCCAAATTGATCTATAAATTTAATGAAATCCTTATTAAAAGCCTAGCAGACTATTTTGTGGAAGTTGGCCTGCTCCTTCAAATCTTTACCTAAAAATACAAGTGACCTAGAATAGCCAAAATAATTTTTAAAAAGAAAAACACATTGTAGAACTTACAGTAGCAATTTCAAAGATTATTATAAAGTCGCAATAAGAAAGACTATGTTGTAATGGTAGAAAGATACATAAATGGAACATAAATGGAAGTCCAGAAATAAATTCTTTTTGGTCAATTGATTTCTGATAAGGATGTCAAGACAACCCAATGGAGAAAGGAAATCTTTTAAAAAAATGGTGCTAGGGACATTGAATATCCACATGCCCCAACCTTGCAAAAAAGAATATAGACACTCACAAATAGACAGAAATAAACTAAAAATGGATCACAGACCTAAATGCAAAAGCTAAAATTTAAAACTTCTAGAAGAAAACACAGGAGAAAATATCCATAACCTTGACTTGGAAGAGAGATCTTAGATATGACAGATAAAGTACTATTCATAAATTTTTAAAAAAATCAATTAGATTTCACCAAACTTAGAAAAACTAAACTTTGTGTTTCAAAAGTCAAAATTGAGGAAATTAGTAGGAGAAAAGTTTTGCAAAAAATATGATACTTACATCCTGAATATATTAAAATAAACAACCATTAAAAAGGGGAAAACATTTAAATAGAAACTTCACCAAAGAAGCTATATGAATGACTCATAATCACATGGAAACCTTAGAGAAATACAAATTAAGCCCCAGTGAGACACCACTACATACCCAATAGAATGGCTATAACAAAAAAAGCAGAAAATACCAAGAATTGGCAAGGACATTTAGAAACTGAAACCCTTATATGCTACCATGGATGTAAAATAATACAGCCTCTTTAAAAACACAAATTGACAGGTTCTTAAAAAGCTAACCATAAATTTACCATGCAAATAAGCAGTTCTACTCTTATGCCCAGGTTGGAAGAAACCATATGTCCAAACATATGTGAATGCTCATAGGGGCATTAAAGGAGGGCCTAGATAAGGCATCTGTGCATATTAATGGAAAATTGTGGCTTAATAGTCAGATACCTAGCCGTCATGATATGTTAACTAGGATAACTTTTAAATATTTTTTAATTTAACAGAAAAAATCATGTACATATATAACTCAAAACTACAAAGCTTATATAAAATACAGGTCACTGCCCCCTCCTCAGTTCCCATAGTCCTTCTCTATAGAGCCAAATCTTTTAATTTTTTAAAGTATTTGGCTTCAATTTCTTTCATTTTCTTATTCTGCCATTTGTTATTAATTTTAGATATTTATCTATTTATTGTATAGAGATGAAGAGTTAGATCTCTTACACTAAGTCCTGTGCCCCACCTTTCACATCATCTTCTAAAGCTATATGAAATGTTAAGTTAAATAGATACTCTATCTTACATAACTATGACTATATAACTAGCATCTAAGTGGTATACTATGATATTTCTTTTCTTGTGTAATCATTTTTCCTAGAGGTAATGATGGTTTCATTGTCTCTTCATTTACTTAATTTTCTACATATTTATTGCTAACTCTTCCCAAATTGGCAATACATATTTAAAATCCTAAGGAAGACAATGAGGATTGAGTACCCCAAAACTCTCTTCTCCCATGTTCCCTTTACTAAAGGTGAGAAAACTCTTACCTTCTTAGAATATATTCAATATGATCCAGTCCTAGGCAATGGCATATAAGTAGAAATTACAGGATAGAGCTTCCAACAAAGTATTTTAAGATACAAGATTTACTCCCATACTTTGAACTTTTTTCCTTTCCTCTTCCTACCCAAAGCGATGAATCTGATGCCTGAATATGGAGAAGTCATCTTTTAATCATGGGTAACAACAATGAGATTAAAATCTACACTGTTGGGATGTCAGTGCAAAATGCTGCTAGTAGCTTGTGCCTTTATTTGAAGCATAATTATATTATCCTTATCACAGCTACCAAAATTAATAACTTCATTAAATACCTGTCAGTTCTCAAATTTCCAATTATCTCACAAATAATATTTTGTTTATAGTTTGTTCATATGTATCATGATCTATATAAAGAATGCAGAGTAATTTTTTTAATCAATAGTTTCCTCTCACTTTTTTCTTTCAAATTATTGGTTAAAGCAACTAAGGTTTTTTGTTCTATGGAGTTTCCACAGTCTGGATTTTGTTTATTGCATCTCCTGTGGAGCTATTTAATGTTTCCCTGTTCTTTGAATTTTCTATAAATTGATAGTTTGGCAAGATTAGATTGTAGGTGGTGGTGTATTCTTATATCAAGCCACAAATTAGATCTGATTGAATCTAATTAACATTTTAAAATAAATAAAGTAACAATATTCAATTATTAGTTATTTGTTTGAAGGCTTTTAAAATTTGGGGGGATTAGTTATTTTTCATGTGCTTAAATTTCTAGGGAAGCTTGTAATTACCTTTTCAAAGGAATAGTCATTCCTTTCAATATAGCAGCATGAGAAAAGCAAACAATATGTTGCACTTATGTAAACACTTCAATTGATAGGTTCAAGCAAAACACAATTGGGTAAATCTCTTTACAAGTGTACAAAAATTATGTAGTATTTTATTTCAGAAAACTCATTATGTTATAAATGACCATACAGAGCATATATTCCAAAGATATGCAAGTGAGTTTGGAATTTCAGTCAAACTAGATTTTAATGCCAATTATCATCAGCAGAATTCAAAGAGTGTAAAAAGTTATGCAAAAATGTGACAGTCTCTTCATGCTTTACTTATTAACTTTATTAATCAAAATCAGAAACACAGATGGAAATATATGCACTATTATAGAGCTTCTAAATACTGGACAAGTGGTGGCATTTTTCAATAATATATATTTATTTTACCACTTGAGCTTGCTAAGTGGATTAGTATATGCAATAAAGCATCATAGATTTGCCAGTAGTGCTCACTATTTCTCCATTTGGAAAGAGGAATTCATAATAAATTATTTATTTAGTATGTTCCTTTGAGAACATTTTAAATAAAAAACAGACTTCTACTGAGAATTCCATGAGTTACATTAAATCAAAAGTTGTCATTGAAACAAGAATAGCAGTATTTGTTTATCATTTTTGTGCCTGAAAATATATTGATCCATTTGGGGGGTTTTATGTAATTATGCTCTTTTTATGCCATTTTATCTATAAAGATGCATTTCTTTCCTTTTGACCCTCTATTAGTTCTGAAGAATTTAAAGGGTATTATTCTTCTTTACAGACACAGACTTAAAAAAAGAACTTGATAAATGTTTCTGCTTGGAGACCTGTACAACTGTCTCCCACACAAATATGAAGGAGATGACAAAGATTTGGACAGTTAATAAGTGGATTATTTTATTAATAAGTGAATTAGTTTATTAATCTTGGACAGACATATAATTCACCACTTGACTTTAAAAATGCCTAAAATGTTCCTCAAAGTTATTAAAATTGCAGTCCTATCACCATTTAATTATTCCATCAGAATTTCCTTATTGTCCCAAATCTCTTCTATATCTTTTTGCTGGGGCATTTATCACCTTATAAACTGTTATGTAATTTGTTTATTTAACATCTTTACCCTCTGTCCTCCCACAGAAATGTGAGCTTCTTGTGGACAGGGATTTTTTCACTTTATATATCTTTTATTAGCTGATATATGCCCAGAACTGAGTACAGTGCCTGGCACATAGTAACTGGTCAATAAATATAAATGAATGAATAAGTCTCACAGACAAAAGTTGAAATAGGTCATGGTAACTTAAGGTCACACTTTCTGCCCTTATTTCTCAGACTATGATGAAAGATTTGGGTGTAACTGATGCCATGAAGGGCAGAATGTAACTGTTATTAAAATGACTTGCAGGTTAATAATTAGTATATAAATGATATTAAAATTGGAGCCAGTTCTTTATAATATTTTATAATACACATAAGAAATTAGAAGAATTGCTGCTAGTTTAATTGTATTCATGGAATTTATTCTTTTTGAGATATGTGTTTGTATTATGTAATAAGGTAATTTTTCTTTTATTTAGCATATTTCCAAACTGATAAAAAATTGAACAAAATTTCACCTTTTTTTTTTTTTAATTCCAACCACAGGAAAATATAAGGAATTTTACAATGGACCTTCATATACCCTCGATTAGAACCACTTATTGTTGAATTTTGCTATATTTGCCTTAGTAATCATTTCTCCAAGCCCTAGTTTATTTTATTTGGAAATGCTAAATAGAAATAAATATCTGACTTTTGTATATTTTTGCCACTATAGGTCAGCCTCACATGTCAATACTGATGAAAAACTCTTAGTAAGATATTAGCAAATTAATATGAACACACTAAAAAAATATTACATAAAGACTGTGATGATTTGAAGCTGTATGAACCCCAGAAAGGCATGTTCTTAAATCTAATCTATTCCTGTTGGTGTGAACACATTGCATGTAGGACCTACTGATGAGGTTACTTCAGTTAAGGTGTGTGGCCCAGTCCAGTCAGGTGAGTCTTATTCCTGTTACTGGAGTCCTTTATAAACAGAATGAATTTAAACATGAGAAATCAAGCCACAGATGGAGCAGCCAGAAGTTGAAATCAACAGAACTCAGAAGGGTGAGAACAGGAGATTCTGCCATGTGCCTTGCCACATGACAAACTAAGGACCAAGGATTGCTGGCAGCCAGCCCCAGAATGATGGTCTTGGGGAAGAAAGCATTGCCATGGTGATGCCTTGATTTGGACATATTTCTGACATCAAAATTGTGAGTGAATAGATTACCATTGTTTAAGCTGAGCTCTTTCATGGTATTTGCTTAAACAGTTTAGGAAACTCAAACAATGACCAAGTGGGATTTAGTCAATGAATGCAGGGATGCTTCGCCAATGGGCAAATAGAACATGAAATAAGTATGAGGAAAGAAATAATAAAGATAAGAATAGAAGCCAATAAAATAGACACAATATGTAAACTTTTCATCAAAAATATTTTAAAATCTTAATGGACTTGTGTAAACAAAGTGTTAAAGTCACTGTTGTATGCTGTAATTCACTAATTAATGATAATTGTATCCTTACACATATATTTTTAAAAATGGGCTCTGGACAGAAACCCTTTCATTTCAAAGAAAATATTAACTTTCTGGTAAAATACTAAATTTACAAAATGCTAGTCAAATAAAATCAAATTTCAAATATATGATAGACAAAGAGTAAAGGGATTTCCATGTTATATGATAAAAATTGATTAAAAATAGTATTATAAGGGCTTTGAAAAATGGATACTCTGATATTCTGTTAATAAATATATGTGGACACCTTTCTAGAAAAGAAACCAAAACTATGTCTAAAAATTTTCAATATGGCTATCCTTCTACCCAGTCATTCTATTAGACATGTGTCCTAAAGGAGCAAGAGGACATGAGTATAAAGACATATTCAGATATGTGTAACAAGTATTGTTTCTTACAGAAGGAACCATTTAACATATTGTTTTAATAAATTATGCTAAAGTTAATAACTTTTTTTAAAAACACTCAAGATGATTGTATTTAGTCAAGGTTCTCCAGGGAAACAGAACTAACAGGAGATATCTGTAAATAGTATAAGATTTATACTATCATACTATTTACAAATTCTCTCACATGACCATGGGAATGCACAAGTACAAATTATACAGGCAGGCTGCAAACCAGGGTCTCCGATGAAGGTCTTGATGAGTTCCCAGGAGATGTTGGCTGACCGAAGTAGAGCTGGATATTCTCTCTGAATATTGAAATAACTTCCCCTTTTAAGGCCTTCAAATCATTGGATAAGACAGCACTCATTGTTGATGGCAATCTCCTTGATTGATAGCAAATGTAGTCAAACATCTCTGCAATCAACTCACTGATGATTAAAGTCCATGAAATGCCCTTGTAATACAATTAGTCCAGTGCTTATGTTGAAGGAATCCCCTTCCCCTTTCTGGAGGGAACCCCTTTCCCCTTCTTTCTCATTGTGCAATGCTGAAATGAGCTGCTTTCTGATAATGCAGCCCTTGGGTGTGTGTGTGCTGAGGGCTGCAGGGTGTGCACCTGTAAGAACTTGCTTGTGTGAGTCAGCAGGCTAATCTAAGTTAGCAGCCATTGCCTAAGCCTGTGTCCATTTATCTCAGCTAACAGCAAAATTTGCTTCTGTACGCCCAGTTGCTTCCTGCCCCCTATATAAGCCTCTGAAAACCACAGCTTGGGGCCCAGAGCTTGGAGACCAAATTCTCCTCTGGGTTCGCACACGTAATAAAACCTGAGTTCCTCCATCTCTCTGAGTATCACTTGGGTTTTTCGGCCAGACCTGGACTTCTTCTGCAACACTTACTTGACCAAACTCCTGGGCACATTAGCCTAACCATCACAGTGATGCAGAATTGTGTTTATTATTAGGGAGAAAGCAGGATCCATATACATACCACATGGTTAGAATGAGAGGCATTCAGGCCCATTGTTTTGCAGAACTGCAAAGGCACCATTCGTGTACAAAACAAAGTTTCTAGTGCTACAGTACAATGGTAAATGCTAGGGCTCTGGACCCAGGCTTTTGGAATTTATTTATTTCCAAATCCTTGTCCCCACTTCTGAGTTGCCACAGTTAGGCAAGTTACTTCTACTTCATTCAAGAATGCTTGTCAAATTGTGCCTTAGACCCATAATAAATCGTACATGATTAAGGGTTAATGTTTACTTTATTTTTCCTTGCCCCCTCCTCCAACAGTAATTTAAGCCCAATGTTAATTCTGTGTTCTCTCTAGTACAACCCTGAATACTATTGTTTCTCAATATTTTTGCATGAATTTTTAATTATTAATTAATTATTAATTTTCATGTATATGTAGGGAGGAAATTCCAAGAGACATGTATCAACATGTTAAACATGGTTATCACTATTATATCTAATATAATTTTGTTCTCTATATGTGTATTTTATGAAGTTTTAAATTTGGGCCTATGTTATGTTAAAAGATGTTCAGGAAACAATGAGATAGCATCACACATTCATCAGAATGACTAAAAGTAAAAAGACCACAAACTACAAATTTTGCTAAGGATGTGGAACAAGTGGTATTTTCATACATATTTTAGTGAAAGCATAAAATGGCAAAACTTCTTTCAGAAATGATTTGGCAACTTCTTATAAACCCATACTTCCTTTTTGATGCTAGAATCCCATTCCTAGATATTTACCCAAAAGAAATGGAAACAAAATGTTAAAAAATTTGTATAATAATGTTCATAGCACCTTTATTTATAGCAGTCAAAAACTGGAAACAGCCCAGTTGTCCATCAATAAGAATAAAAAAACTCTAGCACATGCAAACAAGGAATTATTACTCAGCAGTAAGAATGAATTAAGGTGTTTATGTGTGATGAATCTGGACTCAGATGGGATCTCCCTTCATAAGACTTTCATGCTAATGTGCTGGAGGTGCAGTTAATGTTGGGGTTTAAGATATATTTAGGGGATTTGAATCTCTGGACTGACAATGTGATAGCCAGATCCTGAGCCTCAACAGACTCCAGCACCTACAATCTGATTTATTGGACTTACCACACTCAGCTAAGATGGAGTTGAAGAAGGACAACCACCACACCATGGAGCCTAGAGTGATTACAACTGAAAATGGGAGGATTGCATCCAGCATCCAGGTGGAATCTGAGCCTCCTCTTGACATAGAGGTGCAATGGACACAACCAATCCAATGTCCACATAGAAGAGGTGGCATTGGATTGGGAAAAGTGGACATAATGGACAAAGGGTATGGGGAAAGGCAGGAAGAGATGAGAGGTGGAGGCGTCTTCGGGACATGGAGCTGCCCTGGATGGTGCTTCAGAGGTAATCACCGGACATTGTAAATCCTCACAGGGCCCACTTGATGGAATAGAGGAGAGTATGGGCCATGATGTGAACCAATGTATATGAGGTGCAGAGGTGCCCAAAGATGTACTTACCAAATCCAATGGATGTGTCATGATGATGGGAACGAGTGTTGTTGGGGGGGGGGGAGAGGGGGGGTGGGGGGATGGGGTTGAATGGGACCTCACATATATATTTTTAATGTAATATTATTACAAAGTCAATAAAAAAAATAAAATAAAATAAAATAAAAAAAAAAGAATGAATTAAGTACTGGCTGATACAACATTAAACAATGTGGGTGGATCTCAAAAAAATATGGTGAACAAAAAATCTGTGCATTAGATATCAGTGTGATATCTTTTATATCAAGACTGATAACAAAAGAAAAGTTATCAAGACTGAGAAAAAATGAAAAGAGTGATCAATGAAAAATGGGAGCAGGGTTTGACTGGGAAGGGTCAAGAGTTATGGTAAAGTCCTATATTTTGATGCGTTTTTGGATTGCACAATTATATGCTTTGTTAAGCCTTAGTAAACATCCTTATGTTTCTATATTTCATTTTATACAAATTTCAACTTATAAGAAGAGGCACTAATATGACTTGTGCATGTATTGGCCTGTGTGTGTATTCAGACTTATCTAATTCTGCATCCAAGTTTGCCTAGTTTCCAGAAAATCAATTAAATAATATGGACTCTATAGGCCTTGTATATTCAGAAAGGATACAGACTGAATGTGTTTTTGAGCTTACATACAGACAGAATCTGGGGGTATGTTAATTCAAGCTCACCTGGTATCAAAATAAACCCTATGAAACTAACAAAGAAAGTCCTTTTCATGCCAAAAACGCTGCTTAAACCCCACTCCCAAATCCTCCGCATAAAAAGAACCTGGAATTTTTACTCAGGGCTCCATTTTTTGGACAGAAGTTGGCTGTGCCCGGCTGGTTATAATAAATCTTTCTTTTCAGAGAATTCTCCCGTCCTGGCCTTCAACACTGTGAACACCAACTTCTCTCTGCTGCCACAACAGTACTGTAAATAAATACTGAATATAAGTTGATGTGCATGAGTATTTAGCAGAAAGTACACTGATGAATTGAAGGATGAATAGAGAGATATGATAGATACATGCATACTTTTGAGAACACAAATACTAGAAAATGCTAATGATGGAATCTAGGTAGGGTATACGGGTGTTTCCTATTAAACTATTTCAACCTTGATGTATGTTTTAAAATTTTAGTAATATAATATTGGAAAAAATGTACAAAGTAAATTCATATAAAGGGAAATATATGTCATGTATTCCACATTAATCCTACTACATGATGCCTAAATTTCTAATTCTAAAGTACAAATTAAATGTGTATTAGTAGTGATAGAATTTGAGACAAATAACTCCGTGTGACACCTTACAATAGAATTGAGGTGGTGGGGACAAAGGCACTACTGTAAGATGTTTAGAGCTATAGATTTTGGCTTTTTTTTTCTCTGAGACTAACAAAATAGCTTTAGTCAGTGTAGTATATGAGGAACAGTTAAAGAAGTTAATTCCTACAAATTTAGTTTTATGAAAAATTATCCACATATACAAAAGTATTTTTCTGAACTTCAAATGAGTTTTGTCTAAATGTCTTTGTGCTTGCTCCCTCTCAGACATATAAAAGTATTTTTATTATTTATTCAGAGATAAGTGCTTAAATTTTGAGGATAATTCATTTTTAAAATAAATTTATGCATCTTCTTTCTTGATATAGAGCGGCTGATTTTATGGTTTTGAAGGGCATGATAGAACTGACAATACAGCTTTGGAAAAGATTGAAATGTTACTTCAAGGGCAGTTGATATTTAATGGCAATTATGAATTGCCTTCATTAACATTATTTCTGGAATTATTAGTGAGTGGTACTTCTTGATAATAATGTAAACTAACTTGTCATCTTTACAAATGCAATGAGTAAATTAAATGATGTCCTGCTTTATTAATTAGGATAAAGTGTATCAGTTTTTCTTAAGTGGAGTTTTATTAATGTGTCTGTTTTTGTGAAATTTCTTCAGATGTGATGGAGGCATGTAATCACAGGAGACCTAGACTATACTTCTGAAGATGATTAGAGAGCCAATGTCCTATAATCATTTATGGGATTGTTTTGTATTTGGAATTTAATTAGGTTGATACTTTGACACTTCTTGCTTTCATTACTCACCAAGAGAAATATCATACCTCTTAGCACCTAGTATTGGTGCTTGGTGGAGGAAAGGAATGATGGTGTAATTCACATTTCCCTCAAAATTCCCCAATATAGAGAAAATGAAAGTTCACTGTCTAACATAAATATGTTACTCTTGTAAAGGAAATGTGGGATTAATTGATACCTATTTACCACCTTCCTCATTTGCTGTCTTCTACTGTAAAGCTAGAAAACTATATCCCAGTCTCCTTGAAGTTAGATTTGGCAGTTCAACACAGTTTCTGTACACAGAGGTCAAAATCTGTGAAAGGTAGGTCTAGGTATGAGGAAGCAATTAGTTCCAGTTATCTAGTGCTATAACAAACCACCCCAAAACATTTTGTCATAAAATAGGGATTTGCAAATTACAAACTGAGGACCAACCACCTGTTGTAGTTTTATTGGAACACAGCATATTGTGAATATTGAACTTTTAAAATCAAACTATTACATCCATTTTTAAAATGAATCCAATGAAATCTAAATACTGCAGCAGTTTTATGTTATGTCCATTGTCATCCACTTAAAAATTTTAGGAAAAAAAGAGTTTTTCCAGTAGTTGGAATTTTATAACTTTTTATTTCTTTCTGTCCTTGTGCTTGTATTTCATTTCACTTCTCCAGAAAATTTTATTTAAGGTATTATTACACTTGAAAGTCTTTAACTGATTATTCCTTAATCACATTTTTCCACCATATATTTTGGGAAAAAAAAAATTTCTTATGACTGTAGGGTCCTAGGAGTTAACCTTTATTTCTGGATTATTTTTGCACTACAATTATACATACCAATGATCAAGGCAACATAAGCATATTAAATTTTTGATAAGCAACTATTAAACATAAAATCTTATTTATAATACATCTTTTAATTAAATGAATGGAGATGTGTTTTTTTCTTTCATCCAAATAGTGCATTTATCTATGGACATAATATTACTTATTGCTAGGATGTGTCATACAAATTTTCATAAGACTTGGAAATACTCTGAATGATTATCAGGTGTCCCTTCAGTGGAACACTGTATTTGTCTTCCTAATCATTTTAGGATTATCTGATATTTAATTGATGTCCAGCACTGTATAGCTTTCAATTAACTAGGCTATTTTTGTTTGTCTTTTATTGTCTTTTTTAAAAAAAGAAAAATAGATCATATAAAACATTACATTAAAAACATAAGAGGTTCCCATATATCCCACTCCCCACCCCACCCCCACTCCTGCCACATCAATATCCCCTTTCATCAGTAAGGCACATTCACTGCATTTGGTGAATACACCCTGGAGCACTGTCACTCTTCGTGAACCATAGTTTACATTGTAGTTCACACTCTCCTCCAGTCAATCCAGTGGGTTATGGCAGGATATGCAATGTCCAGCATCTGTCCCTGCAATATCATTCAAGACAACCCATGTCTTGAAAATGCCCCATATCACACGTCTTCCTTCCTCACCCTGCCCTCAGCAACTCCCATGGACACCATCTCCATATCAATGATACAATTGCTTCCATTGTTAGAGTCATAACAGTTCCATAGCAGAATACCAGCACTGTAGGGTTATAAGTTAGAATTGTAGAAAAAATGACTGTCATGCAAAAAATTTCTGTCTAGAATAATGAAAAATATTTTATCTGGTAAAGATATAAATCTCTTTAAGTCAAATTCCTATGTGAACATTGTTACTGGTATTATTACTGGATTGTTCATTAAGTAATGAGTTGAAAAAATCTTTGATGGGTTCATTTTATGTTTATGTGAGGCAAAATTTCATGTTTTAAAAATTATCACTGAGGTGGAGCCAAGATGGCAACAGAGTAAAGAGCTCCTGGAGTCAGCTCATGAAATAGGGCAGTTAGTGGTCACCCAGAGCTACCTAAAGCAACTTTTAGATGACCGAGAAGATCAGAGGAGTACCCTGCAACATCCTTGACAGTGTGGAAGGAGGAGACTACTCATCTGCACAGAGGAATCATAAGTAGAACTCTCCACACAGCAGAGGTTGTTACCCATGGCATGCAAGCTGTCTTGGGAGCTATTCCGTGCTTGGAGTTGGAAGTTCCATTTCCCCTGATAAAAACAGGAGGAAAACACAGTGTGGCACTGACTTCAGCTACTGATAAGTGGATTTGGCAGGCTGAAGTAGAATTGTAGGAACAACTAAACTTTGAAACTGTCCAGGTCAGAGGGAAGCCAGTGGCCACCATTCTGACTCTACCCTGGGCACGAGAGGAAGCGGGGCAGATTGAAAATCATAGTGCTTGTAAGGACCAGCTTCTTTCCACCCAGATTGGATTGCAGGTCTAGCCTAAACCCCTGTCCCACCTCCAGCAGGGAGGAAGCTGGGGGGACCTTATCACCTCTCTGGGAAGCTACAAGCTACACTGCAGAGGCTGGTGTCCATCCTACTCTAGGGGCACAAGCTGCCTCAGGTGCTATTCCATGGCTGGAGTTGGAAGCTCCATTTCCCATAAATGGTGGAGAAAGAGACAGATGACCACTGACCTCAGCTACTGATTAGTGGACTTGACTGGCTAAAGTATAATCTTAGAGACAGCTGGGATCTGAGGCGTGTTCAAGTGGGAAAGTCAGGTAGCTGCCATTTTGCCTCTGCCCCCCACAGCATGAGAGGAAGCCAGGCTGACAGAAATTCAGTGAAATTAGGGACAGGCTTCTTTCCACCAAGATTGGACTGCAGCCTTAGCCTAGACTCCAGTCCCATCTCCAGCAGAAAGGTAGCTGATAGGACTTGCACCAGGCACTTTCAAGTGCTCTCTGCTGGCAGAGGCTGAATATAGTCAGACACCTGGGACTGCATCCCCACACCCCAAGAGAATAGGAGAGGAGCTGGGTATCCTCGGCCTCTCCAGGCAATGGCAGAAGTTTTCAGCCCACACAGATTTGTTGAGTACCTTTGAGCCCATCTCCACCTCTGTCCCCCCCATAGGATAGGAGGGGGCTGGTGTTGCCTCAACCTCTCAGGGCAACAATTTTGGGCTGCACAAGGTGTTGGGCACCTGTGGCTTCACCTCCATTCCCAATGGGACAAGAGATGGACTGTGTTTGCCCAGCCTCTCTGGGTAACTGCAGGCACTTTTGGCCCACACAGCCTGGTCTGGTAGGTACTTGTCAATGCACCCTTACCCCCCAATAGGAAAGAAGGGGGCTGTTCTTTCTACAGCCTTTTTGGGCAACAGCAGACCTTCAGCCTGCATGGACTGGACTATTGGATGCCTATGAATCCACCCCCACCCCCAATAGGATAGGAGGGGTTTGTTTTCTCCACAACCTCTCTGGACAATGGTGGGTACTTTCAGGCAACAGGAACTGAACTTTCAGGTACCTGTGGAACCAAACCCCATGCCTTAAGAGGATAGAAGGGGGCTGGTGTTTCCTCAGCCTCTCCATGCAATGGCAGGTGTTCTTAGCCTAAAGGGACTGAACTGTTGAGTACTGATAGAACCACCCCTACCACCCAATAGGATAGGAGGGAGATGGTGCTTCCTCAACTTCTCCAGGCAACGGTGAGTACTTTCGGCCTACAGGACTGAATTGTTGAGCATTTGTGGTTCTGTTCCCACCCCCTAAAGTCAGAAGGGACAGTACTTCCTAAGCCACTCAGGGCAACTGCAGGCATATTTGGCCCACAGAAATTAGATTGTTGGACACTCCAGAGGGTCCATCCCCACTCCTGGCAGGGAGAGGGTCTGGTGATACATCAGTTTACCTGAGCAACTGTCATCCTTTTGGACCAACACAGCATAGATTGCTGACCCAAACTATAGCTCCATTCCTGCCTCAAGTAGGGAAGGAAGGGGTGTGAAGCTTCATCAGTGTCTCTGGGTGACTACAGAGAGTCTTGTGCCCAATTGGGATTATTATACATGGCTACAGCTCTGTCCCTACCCCTGACAGAGGAGGAAGGTGAAAAAGATTTTATCATTTCCTGGGGCAACATGGGCAGCTTCAGCCTTCATAACTTACAGCACCAACTACATCCTTGACTCCTACTATACAACCAGCAAGTGAGAAAAGATAAGAAATCCCTAAACTAAAGAGAGAAACTGCACACAGAATAAATACATCTAGCAAGCCAGATGCAGAAACACCAACAAAAAATTATAATCCATACCAAGAAACAGGAAGAGATGGCCCAGTTAAAGGAACAAGATAAGCCTAAAGATGACATAAAGGGGTTGAGACAACTCATCACAGACGTTCAAACAAATCTCCTTAAAAATTCAATGAGATGGCTGAAAAGATTAAGGATATTAAGAAGACACTGGATGAGCACAAAGAAGAATTTGAAAGCATATATAGAAAAATAGCAGGTCTTATGGGAATGAAAGGTGCAATAAATGAAATTAAAAATACACTGGAGGCATATAATAGCAGATTTGAGGAAGCAGAAGAAAGGATCAGTGAGCTCAAAGACATGGCCTCCAAAAGTGAACAAACAAAAGAAGAAAAGAATGGAAAAAATTGAACACTATCTTAGGGAAATAATTGACAGCAAGAGAAGTGCAAACAAACATGTCATGGGTGTCCCTGAAGGAGAAGAGAAGTGAAAAGGGACAGAAAGATTATTTGAAGAAATAATGGTGGAAAATTTCCCAACTCTATTGAAGGACATAGATATCCATGTCCAAGAAACACACCATACTCCCATCTGAAAAAAATCCAAATAGACCACCTTTGAGACACATACTAATCAGAATTTCAAATGCCAGAGACAAAGTGAGAGTTCTGAGAGCAGCAAGAGAAAAGCAATGTATAATATATAAGGGATACCCAATAAGGTTGAGTCCCAATTTCTCATCAGAAACCATGGAGGTAAGAAGGCAGAGGTATGATATAGTTAAGATACTGCAGGAGACAAACTGCCAGCCAAGGATTTTATACCCAGCAAGATTATCTTTTAAAAGTAAGGGTGAGATTAGAATATTTACAGATAAACAGAAACTGAGAGAGTTTATAGCAAAAAGACCAGCTTTGCAGGAAATACTGAAGGAAGTGTTACAGTCTGAAAAGAAAAGAAAGGAGAGAGAGGCTTGGAAGAGAGTCTAGAAATGATGACTGTATCATTAACTGTAACTAAAAGTATCAAATATAAAATGACAGGCAAAACACAAAGATCAAAATGGATGAAATATGAACTGCCTTTACAGTAACAATATTGAATGTTAATGGATTAAACTCCCCAATCAAAAGACACAGACTGGCAGAATGGATAAGAAAATATAAGCCATCTATATTTTGTCTGCAAGAGACTCACCTTAGATGCAAGGATACCAATAAATTGAAAGTGAAAGGTTAGAAAAAAACATTCCATGAATGTAGTAACCAAAAAAAAAAAAAAGCTGGGGTAGCTATACTTATATCAAATGAAGCAGACTTTAAAGCAAAACTGTTATTAGAGACAAGGAAGGACATTACATATTAATAAAAGTGATGATTCACCAGGAAGAAATAAATATCATAAATATATGTGCACCTAACCAGGATGCCCTAAGATACATGAGGCAAACACTGGCAAAACTAAAAGGATAAATGGACATCTCTACGATAATAGTTGGAGACAATACACCACTCTCAGCATTGGCTAGAACATCTGGGCAGAAGATCAATAAAGAAATAGAAAGCTTGAAAAATATGATAAATGGACTAAACCTAATAGACATATACAGAATATTCCACCCCAAAAGAGCAGGATATACATTCTTTTCAGGGTCTCATGGATCTTTCTCCAGGATAGACCATATGTTGGGGCACAAAGCAGATCTCAATAAATTCAACAAAATTGAAATTATACAAAGCACTTTCTCTGATCATAATGGAGTAAAGTTGGAAATCAACAGCAGCAAATAAAGGGAAAATCACATATATATGGAGATTAAACAACACACTCTTAAATAATCAGTGGGTCAAAGAAGAAATTTCAAGAGAACTCAATAAATATCTCGAGATGAATGACAATGAGAATACAACATATAAGAGCCTATGGGATGCCATGAAGCAGTGTTGAGAGGAAACTTTATAACCCTTAGTGCTTATATTTAAAAAGAAGAAAGAGCTAAAATCAATGACCTTACTACAAAGCTGGAGGAACTAGAAAAAGAAGAGCAAGCTAATCCTAAAGCAAGTAGAAGGAATGAAATAACAAAGATCAGAGCAGAAATAAATGAAATTGTGAACAAAAAACAATAGAGAAAATTAACAAAACCAAAATTTGGTTCTTTGAGAAATTAATAAAATTAACAAACCCTTAGCTAGACTGACTAAGAAAAAAAGAGAGAAGATGCAAATAAATGAAATAAAAAATGAAAAGGGGAAGCTTACTACTGACCCCACAGAAATAAGGAAGGTCATAAGAGGTTACTATGAACAACTTTAGGTTAAAAAACTAGATAATGTAGATGAAATGGAAAAATTCCTAGGAATGTACAACACTGACACTAGAAGAAATAGAAGACCTCAACAAACCAATCACAAGTAAAGAGATTGAAACAGTCATCAAACAGCTCCCCAAAATGAAAAGCTCAGGACCAGTTGGTTTCACAGGTGAGTTTTACCAAGCATTCAAAGATGATTTAATATCAATCTTACACAAGCTCTTTCAAAAAATTCAACAAGAAGGAACACTACCAAACACATTCTATGAAATCAGTATCACCCTAATACCAAAGCCAGACAAAGATATTACAAAAAAAACCCTGCGAAATTACAGATCCATTTCTCTAATGAATACAGATGCAAAAATTCTCAGTAAAATACTTGCTAATCGAATCCAGCAACACATTGAAAGAATTATCCATATGATCAAGTGGGTTTTCTACCAGGCATGCAAGGCTGGTTCAACACAAGAAAATCAATCAGCATAATACACCACATTAATAAATCAAAGAAGGAAAATTACATGATCTTATCAATTGATGCAGAAAAGGCATTTGACAAAATACAGCAGCCTTTCTTGATAAAAATACTACAAAAAATAGGAATTGAAGGAAATTTTCTCAACATGATAAAGGCCATATAAAAAACCCACAGCTAACATTGTACTCGATGGTGAAAAACTATAAGCTTTCACATTGAGATCAGGGATAAGACAAGGATGCCCACTGTCACCACTGTTGTTCAATATAGTTCTATTCTACAACTATATCACCCAATATTGTTCTAGCCAGAACAATCAGGTAAGAAAAAGAAATGAAAGGTATCCAAATTGGAAAGGAAGAATTAAAACTTTCACTATTCACAGATGATATGATTGTATGTCTAGAAAATCCTGAAAAATCTACAACAAAGCTGTTAGAGCTAATAAATGATTTCAGTAGAGTGTCAGGATACAAGATCAATATGCAAAAATCAGTGGTGTTTCTATACACTAATAATGCACAATCTGAGGAGGAAGTCAGGAAAAAATTCAATTTACAATAGCAACTAAAAGAATCAAATATTTAGGAATAAACTTAACCAAGGATGCAAAGCACTTGTATAGAGAAAACTGTAATGCATTACTAAAAGAAATTTTAAAAGACCTAAATAATTGGAAGAACATTCCATGCTTATGGATTGGAAGACTAAATATCAATTCTACCCAAATTGATATACAGTTTCAATCCAATCCCAATAAATTTCCACCAGCATTTTTTAGCAAATGGAAAACATAATTATCAAATTTATCTGGAATGGTAAGAGACCCTGAATAGACAGAAACATCTTTAAAAGAAAAAATGAAGTTGGAGGACTCTCACTTCCAGACTTTAAATCATATTACCTAGCTACTGTGGTAAAAATAGCATGGCATTGGCATAAAGATAGACTCATAGACCAATGGAACAGAATTTGTGGTTCAGAAACAGACCCTCACATCTATGGCCAAGTGATTTTTGACAAGCCTGTCAAGCCCTCCCAGTTGGGGCAGAACAGTTTATTCAACAAATGGTGTTGGGAGAACTGGCTATCCATAGCCAAAAGAAAGAAAGAAGACCCCTACTTCACACCTTATACAAAAATTAACTCAAAATGGATCAAAGACCTAAATATAAAAGGAAATGCAATAAAATTCCCAGAAGAAAATTTAGGGAAACATCTTCAAGACATGGTGGTAGGTGGTGGATTTTTAAACCTTACACCAAAGCACAAACTAAAGAAAACATGGGTAAATGGGTCCTCCTCAAACATTTCTGTGATTCAAAGAAATTCATCAAGAAGGTGAAAACGCAGCCCAGTCAATGGGAGAAAATATTTAGAAACCACTTGTCTGATAAGGGTTTGATTTCCATTCTATATAAAGAGATCATACACCTCAACAATAAAAGAGCAAGCAATCCAATTAAGAAATGGGCAAAAGATTTAAATAGACATTTCTCCAAAGAGGAAATACCAATGGCCAAAAAAAACACATGAAAAAATGTGCCAAATCACTAGCTATTAGGGAAATGCAAATTAAAACAACAATGAGATATCATCTAACACCACATAAAATGGCCATTATTATAAAAACAGACAACAATAAGTGCTGGAGAGGATGTGGAGTAATAGAAACACTCCTTCACTGTTGGTGGGAGTGTAAAACGGTGCAACCTCTGTGGAAGACAGTTTGGCGGTTCCTCAGGGAGCTAAATATATAACTGCCATATGATCCAGCATTTCCTCTACCAGGAATATATCCAGATGAACTAAAAACTCTGACCCAGACAGATATCTGCACACCAATGTACATAGCAGCATTGTTTACAATTGTAAAATTGAAACAACCCAAGTGTCCATCCACCAATGAATAGATAAATAAAATGGGATATATATATATATATATATATATATACACACACACACACAATGGAATACTATGCTGCAATAAGAAGAAATGAAATTGGGACATATGTGATAACATGGATGAGCGTTGAAGATATTATGCTAAGCGAAGTAAGCCAGACACAAAAGGACAAATATTGCATGGTCTCATTAATATGAACAAAATACAGATAATAAACGTGGAATTAAAATCTAGAATATAAGTTATAAGGAGATAAGAGGAGAGTTGAGAAGAACTATGGATGCTTACTGTATGCAGAAGTTTTAATTAACTTGACTGTAATAGAGTTGATAGTAACACATTATAGTGAGTAGCAACTGGTTTATAAATGGGACTGTGACTGAAAAACATAGTCTGGGGAAATAAATGTCAATAGAAAGAAAGCTACAGAATAATCTAGGGACTGAACAACACAGGAACCCAGAGGTGGTTGAGAATTGTGGTTATGGGCACTAATGCAAGAGAGTCCTTCTGTGAGCTAGAGCAGATTTACATCAGTATTGCAGAGTGATGGGAATATGGAGAAACATGGGAAAACTACCATGGGTGTGACCTATATACTGCGGTTAACAGCAATACATATTCTTGCATCAATGCCAAGCTGTACTGTGTTGATAATGGAGGTTTATGGAAAAAGAGTGCCAAATGTATGCTATGGACCATGATTGGTGGTAATAGTCTGATGATGTTATTTCATAATCTGTAACAAATGTTCCACCAGGGTGTGGAGTTGTATGGGAAATCTATATATCTATATGATTGTTTTGCAAGTTCACAATATCTGTAACAAAAAATTAAAAAAAAATAGTATGGGTTGGGGAAAATACGCAAATGTAAAATAAGGAATATAGTTGGTAGTAATATTTTGATGATGCTCTTGCATAGTTTGTAATAAATTTTTCACACCAACGCAAAGAATTGGTGGAGGGGTGATGTATGAGACACCTGTGTGATGTTATGTATGTTTATTTTGTAAATTCACAAACTTTACTATACACTTATTGTTTATATGTGTTCATGTATGAATGATATACTTGAATAAAATTTTTTTAAAATTTAAAAATGCAATTAAATTGAAAAATTTTAAACAAGAAATTATCATTGTGCAAATGATTTTATCTATCTATTTTTCTAGCTGTAAGGACTTAGAAAGATCATTCATAAAAATAAGATGATTTGTTATAGCAATATCACATAATAAACAATTATATTAATCTATTGTCTCATTAATAAAATTACTATTTCATTTGTTATTTAGTGATAATGGTTGATCAGCTGACAGTTGTTAAAACTTCTTGATTTGAAAAAAAGATTTGTTATCCAGTCATTTGTCAGAGATTTTACAGCAGGAGGAAGTATGTCATTGTACCAGTAAGCAAGGGTAAGGGCTATTCCTTCTTTTGCTAAATAAATGAAAGTGCCTTGCCATCAGGTGCATTCTCAGGCAGATATAACTAAGAAGTGGCACATTTGGAAGCTGAGAATTTGAAAACTTATTTCCTTCTTCCTGTTAAAAACTTTCCAGAAATTTAGTTGGCAGCAGGTGTTTTTACAACTTTACATCCAAGGGATAGGCCCTAGAAGAACATTTTAAATATCTACTGCATAGCCACTTATAAAGATATTCCATGAGGAAAAAAAAAAGGCTGGTATGTCATCATTGTCAGGTTAAATGCACAGAGAAATAATGGCTCAAGATCTTCAGTCACTGACTGATAGCCAGTTGAGAGTAAAGGGGATTATTGAATAACTAGTTTCACAGAGCAAGTCTTAATTCCAAGATAATTTTTCAAAAACATTTAAAGATTTTTATTAGCAATGCAAATTTTTTTTTCTCAGAAGGAAGTTATAAATTACATCATGCAAAAAGATTGCTTTCTAATGTTGACTATTGCAAGTCTATCCAACTTTTGGAATTTTTTTTTTAAACTACTCCATCTTGATAATTGTACTATAGTTATGAAGGATATTAAAATTAGCAGAAGCAGAATGAGGGACATAAGGGAAATGTCTGCACTATTTTTGCAACTCTTCTGTAAGCCTAAAATAGTTCAAAAATTTTAAAAAGTTTTAAAAGAATCCTTTGTTTATCCCAAAGTTTGTAGACAACTGCTACCATACAGTAGACATCAAAGAGTTTTTATGGCAAGTATTTTGGTTTGCTAAAGTGCTGGGAGCAAAATACCGGAAATGGTTTGGCTTTTATAATGGAAATGTATTAGATTAAAAGCTTATAGTTCTGAGGCTGTGAAGGTGTCCAAATCTTGGCATCATCAGAGATGCTGTCTCCCTAAAGGTCAGCTGCTGGTGACCCTGCATGCCTGCCCTGTGGCAAGACACAAAGGTGGCTCTGCTGGTCTAGGTCTCTGCCTTTTTCTCCAGGTTTTCTTTCTTCCCCACTCAGTTGTGGCTGATCAGGCATATGGCTCTTTTCAAACCTCTCATCCAGGATTCATCTCTTTCAGCCTCATAGGGGCCTCTTTCCATGCCTCTGTGCTCTGTTGATTATAGCCTCTAACTGTGGACCTCTCTCAGTCTCTTGGGGTTTCTCTGTCTCTGCAGCTTTTTTCTGTGTCTCTATTGCTTTTTGTCTCTCCCATTTATAATGGACTCCAGAGGAACATGGCCCATGTTGGATCTCACCTCACTGAAGTAAACCAAACAAAGTACCCCAAATGAATCCAATCCAATCAAAGGGCCCCACACCCATAGGAAATAGGAATGGATTATCTTTAAGAAATTTAAGATCTTTTCTGGTATCTACACACACACAAAACTTCAAATTCTCACAGATAGTAAATGAATAAAGCCATATAAAGAGCTAGAATATTTCCCATATACCTGAAAGCAGAATAAATGTTACATATTATCAATGTCATCGCTTCTCAACCTTTTGGCTAAGATCAAGTATATTATCAATCTCAGGTATCTTAATTGTTACAGAGTTGTGTGTTGTATCATATTACTTTTTGCTGAAACTTACTTTTTACTTTTATTAATAAGAAATATGCGGTTTCCTTTGCATTTGGAGTATTTTGAAGATAAATGTCTTAGATTTAATGTATCTTATCATGAAATAAAGTTCTATAAACATTATCAAAATGTATCCCTAAAATAGCTATAGCTACATTTAAGTATAGATTTGTAAAAGTATACAATTCTTAGCACCAATTCTGATATCTAATTTATTCTCTAAAAAAATCCGAGACCAATTAAAGCAAGTACTCAAAATTTGGGTTTTAAACAGAAGCCCATTCGTAGGAAAAAAGTCATTTAGAATAGGATATGTTCTCTAAGATATGTCTCTCTAAGAATAAGAATATGTTCTCTAAGAATAAGTTTGTTTGAAAGTCCAAAGACCCAACTGAACTGTCTTTGATAAAAAAAAAAAAGGAGATAGCATGAAAAAATTAAAAGAAAGGCATTAGTAATAAAAACTGCAGATTAAAATATATTAGGGCTCTCTCCAATTCTCATTTCTACATCTTTCTGGATTCTGGGTTTGTTCTCTTAAACTGTATATCTCAAAATATCTGGAACCCCTGACTTTTACAATCTTAGGATCACCTATTCACAATTTTTAAAACTTTTTTTTAAATTAGAGAAACCACAGGTGTACAGAAAAATCACGGAAAAAATTCAGTGTTCTTATATATCCCCCCTAAATATTAACACTTTGCATTAGTGTGGTACCTTTGTTACAACTGATCAAAGAATATTATAATTGTAAAGTTAATAGTAAAGTTTACATTAGGGTATATTTTTTCCAATATACCACCCTATTATTAACAACTTACATTAGTGTGGCCCATTTGTTATAATTCATGAAAGAACATTTTTATGATTATACTATTAATACTAATTATAGTCCATCATTTATATTAGGTACAGTCCTGTGTCTATATTTTTATTCTAGTAACATATATATGACCTAAAATTTTCCCTCTTAACTACATTCACATATATAATTCATACTGCTAATTATACTCACAATGTTGTGTTACCATTACCACCATTCATTTCCAAGTCTTTAAATCAATCCAAATAGAAATTCTATACAAATTAAGCATTAATTCTCCATTCCCTAGCCCTAACAAAGCCCCTGGTGATCTATTTTCTACATTCTATCTCTATAAGAGTTTGAATCTATTCTATCTCAGTAAGCGTTTGCTTATTCTAATCATTTCATATCAGTGAGATCATATTTGTCCTCTGTGTCCAGCTTATTTCCCTCAATGTAATGTCTTCAATGTTTATTCATGTTATCACATGACCAGAACTTCATTCCTTTTAATGCTGAATAATATACCATTGTGTGTATATATACCACATTTATCAGTACATCCATTGATGGACACTAGGTTTGCTTCTATCTTTTGGCAATTGTGAATAATGCCACTATGAACATCAATGTGCAAATACCTATTCAAGTCCTGCTTTCAATTCTTTGGGGTATATATCTAGTAGAGGGATTGTCAGATCATGTGGTAATTCTATACTTAACTTTCTATGGAACAACCAAACTCTTCCACAGTGGCTGCATCCTTTTACTTTCTTACCAGCAATGAATAAGTATTGATATTTCTCCTCATGCTTTCCAACCCTTGTAATTCTCTATTTTTTTTTTATAGTAGCCATTCTAAAGGATGTGAAATAGTATCTCATTGTGGCTTTTTAAAAATTTTTATTAAAGTTAATAGATCACATAGAATGTTACATTTAAAAAAAACATGAGGTTTCCATATAAACCACCCCCACCCCCATCATTTTTGTAAATTGTATTTTTTGAAGGTACATACATCACAAAAAAAGAGATTACACTATAAAAAGCATAAGAGGTTCCCTTATACTCCCCATGCCCCCATCCCACTCCTCCCACACTAACAACCTCCCCCATCATTGTGGCACACTCATAGCACTCGGTGAACACATTTTGGAGCATTGCTGCACCACATGGAAAATAGTTTCCTCTGAAGTTCACACTCTCCCCCGGTACATTCAGTGGGTTATGGCAAGATATGTAATGTCCAGCATCTGACACTGCAATATCATTTAGGACATCTCCAAAGTCCCCCCAAAAATTCCCCCTCATCACATCTCTTCTTCCCAGTAGTGAGTGGGAAGTTGCCCTCAGTAACTACTGTGGTCACTTTGTCCCCATCAATGACACAATTTCTTCTATTAGTAGTCAGAAAAGTTTTATAATAGAATATCAGTAAGTCGACTCTAATCCATATTTTTTCCCCCATTCTGTGGGCCCTGGGATAGTGATGTCCACTCCACCTCTATATTGAGAGGGGGCTTAGATTCCACATGGATGATGGATGCAATTCTCCTGCTTGCAGATGTAGGCACTCTCAGTTCCCTGGTGTGGTGATTGACCTTCTTCACCTCTCTGCTAGCTACCTGCATAAGTCCAATGAACCAGAGAATAGGAGTTGTAACTCTGCTGAGGCTCAGGGCCCAGCTGGCATATGGACAGTCCAGAGATTCAAGTCTCCTGAGTATACACCAATGCTAGCACCAAACAAAGGTTCAGTAAAAGTGACAGAAGAGGCATGTGTAGAAAAGTCACATCTGAGTCCAACTCCATCACACTCAGGGACACAAATTCCAAAGTAGGGCCCACTGACATGGAACTGAGCTCCAGAGTTATCTGCCATGACCATATCTCTGTGGGCCTCCATAGCCCTCAGGAGAACCAGTACCTGGGGTTGAATCCACTTTGGCTGTCTCTGGGTCCTCCTGAGGAGTGCTTAAGAGTAACCCCTCTGATGACCTCCTGACTCTTTTTTTTAAGACTCTTAGCCATATAAACTCATTTTGTCTTTGCCACTTCCCCCTTTTATTCAAGGTCAAAAAGCAGTTTTTAATGCATGATCCTACATGTGGTGGGTTGAGATATTCTGCTGCTCTGAGTTGACCCTTTTATTCAAGGTTTTTCTATTTACATCGCCAGCTGGTGCTTGGTAGTAATCCCTCAGCATCAGGGAGGCTCAGCCCCAGGAGTCATGTCCCATGCTGGGGGGAATGTAATGCATTTACATGCTGAGTTTTACTTAGAGAGTGACCACATTTGAGCAACATGGAGGCTCTTAGGAGGTAACTCTTTGGCACTGTGCAGCTCTAGTCCTAGTTCATATTTCAGGCACACAAACTCATAAGCACAGTCATCAATATCAAGGGCTCATTGTTGGAAAATCCTCTTTGTTGGTCTTTGTTGTTGCATTTGGGGGATTGTTGCTGTTCCATTGGGGAATGCATTAGAGCTTCCCTGACTAGGAAACCAACATTCCCTCAGTTGTCATTTGTAACTGTTATCCAAACAATTTTATGTCTCCTGTATACGTGCCCTTGAGAACTTCTTCCCAACCATGTTCCTCCCCATCAATAACACCCCACACCAGTTTTCCTCCACTGCCATAGTTGAACCTCTCTGTGGTCCAAAACTTCTTCAACAATGAAGTCTAATATATTGCCAAATTCAATTAATAGGAAAATGAAATATAGTGATGGGTTTAAAGATTAGAAGTATACATACTAATTTAGAAATACTAAGATAAAATAAAAATAAATTGATGTATTAATAAAAATGAACAATATTATAGATTGTTTTTACCATTTTGCCTTTCATCGCTGTAATTGGTGTTGCCTTGTATGTACAGTGTCAAGGCACTTTCTTTCATTTCATCCTCAGTGTCTACATCCATTCCTTAAAAAATTTTTTTTTCCAATTTTTAATTTTGTCTTCAAAAAAGTTTTAGATCTCAGTAATTCACATATACAATATATGGGACCCCCATATATCTAATATCAAGCCTTTCCCCCTTTCTCCAGTAATGATCTTTTTACATGTCCACATAACATTTACCACAGCTGATGTACATATTTTGAAACGTAGCTATCAAACATGTTACCATTTTAATTTACATTATGGTTTATATTTTAGACTGTACAATTTTCTAAATTTTTAGTTTCCTGATGTTTTACATTATGGTTTACATTTTAGCTTATAGACTTGGGTACCTTTTTGGTGTATGTTAACATGTCCTATATCCATTGTTACATGATCTTGTGGAGCACTTCCATTGCCCCCCAGTTGCCCTGCTTCATCTATTCTTTACCTCTGTCCCCCTCCCCTCAAGGTCCACAGTGACAATCTTCACTACTTGAGGGACAAGATTTACAGATACTTGCAACAATGTTGAGGGCTTGACGCACTAGATGGCCCTAAACCATGCGGAGCCACTGATTCTCTTGAGGGACACAATTCTCTCCATTTGAGAGCATCAGGTCTCCTCAGGATGTGGGTACACCTTCACACATCATTGTGGTTTTGATATGCTATTCCTTAAATACTAATAATGTTGAACATCTTTTCATGTGCTTTTGATCCATTTGCATATCCTCTTCGGAGAACTGTTTACTTAAGTCCTTTTTTAAAATTGGGTGTTTGTTTTTTTATTGTTGATTTGTAGGATTTTTAAATATATTCTGGATATTAAACTTTTATCAGATATGTAGTTTCCAAATATTTTCTCCCATTGAGTAGGTTGTTTTTTCACTTTCATGATAAAGTCCTTTGATGCATAAAAGTTTTTAATTATTATGAGGTCCCATTTATCTACTTTTCTTTTGTAGCTTGTGCTTTGACTGTGAAATCTAAGAAACCATTGTCTAATACAAGATCCTGAAGATTCTTCCCTACCATTTGTTCTAGGGGCTTAATAGTTCTGGTATTACATTTGGATCTTAGATCTATTTTGAGTTAATTTTTGTATATGGTGTGAGAAAGGGATTCTCCCTCATTCTTTTGTATATGAGTATCCAGTTTTCCCAATATAATTTGTTGAAAAGACGATTCTTTCCCAATTGAGTGGACTTGGCAGCCATTTCAAAAATCGATTGGACTCAGATATGAGGGTCTATTTCTGAAATCTCAACATTATTTCATTGGTCTTTATGCCTGTTTTTGTGCCAGTATCATGCTATTTTGACCACTGTAGCTTGTAATAATTTTTAAAGTCAGGAAGTGTGAGTCCTCCAATTTTGCTCTTCTTTATCAAGCCAGTTTTGACTATTCAGGACCCCTTAATCTTATAAATAAATGTGATAATTGGCTTTTCCATTTCTGCAAAGAATATTGTTGGAATTTTTATTGCAATTGTGTTGAATCTGAAAATAATTTTAGATAGAATTCACATCTTAACAATATTTATCCTTCCAATCCATAAGCATGAAATGTCTTTCCATTAATTTTGATCTTCTTTCTTTACTTTTAAAAATATTAGTATTTTTCTGTGTCTAAACCCTTTATATCATTGGATAATTCATTTCTAGGTAATTGATTCTTCTAGTTGCTACTTTAAATGGGAATTTTTTTCTTGATTTCTTCCTTAGATTACTCATTACTAGAGTATAAAAACACCACTGATTGTTGCATGTTAATCTTGTATACCACTACTTTGTTAAATCCATTTATTAGCTCTGATAGCCTTATTGTAATTTTTCAGGACATTATATATAAAGGATCATGTCATCTGCATATAGTAAAAGTTTTGCTTCTTCCTTTCCAATTTGGATGCCTCTTTATTTTTTTCTTGCCCAATTGATCTGGCTAGAACTTCCAATACAGTGATGTATTATGGTGGTGACAGTGGGCATCATTGTTTTGTTTCAGATCTTAGAAGGAAAGCTTTCAAAGTCTTTCACTATTGAATATTATGTAAGTTTTAGGTTGATCATATATGCCCTTTAAGACTGAGGAAGTTTCCTTCTATTTCTGTTTTGTGTTTTTCATCATGAAAGGATTCTGGATTTTGTCAAGTACTTTTTCTGCATCAATTGAAGTAATCATGTGATTTTTTCCCTTCATTTTGTCAAGGTGTTAATATTCTTTTGTTGAACCACCCTTATCTATACTTGAGATAAATCCCGCTTGATTATGGTGTATAATTAATTTAATGTGATGTTTGATTCAATTTGCAAGTATTTTGATGAGGACTTTTGCATCTATATTCATAAGAGAAATTTGTAATTTTCTCTTCTTATAGTATCTTTATCTGGCTTTCGTATTCAGGTGATGACCTCATAGAATGAGTTAGGTAGGGTTCACTCCTGTTGAAGTTTTTTGAACAGTTTGAGCAGAATTCATGTTGATTATTCTTGTAATGTTTGCAAGAATTCTCTTACTAAGCCATCTGGTCCTTGGCTTTTCTTTGTTGAGAGGTTTTTGAGTATGGCTTCAGTCTCTTTCTTGTAATTTGTGTGTTGAGGTTTTCTATTTCTCCTGCAGTCAGTGTAATTTGTTCATGTGTTTCTAGGAATTTGTGCAGTTCATCTAGGTTGTCTAATTAGTTGGCATAAGTTGTTTTAGTATCCTCTTACGATTTTTTTTTTGTTAAGTCAGTAGTAATGTCCTTCCCCAATTCTAATTTTATTTGCATCTTCTCTCTTTCTTCTTTGTCATTCTAGCTAAGGATTTGTTAATTTTACTGATCTTTTCAAAGAACTTTTGTTTTTATTAAAGCTCTCTATTGTTTTTGTACTCTCTATTGCATTTATTTCTCCACTAAGCTTTGTTATTTCTTTCCTTCTTGCTTTGGGTTTAGTTTGCAGTTCTTTTTCTAGTTAATCAAGGTGTTTAGTTAGGTCTTCAATTTTAACTCCTTTGTCTTTTTAAATATTCACATTTAGGGCTATAAATTGCCAGGGCTGCTTCAGTGTGACACCCAAGCTATTTGAGATGGAGTAAGGGGGAGCGGTCTGGACTGGGCTCCAGGAAGAAAATCTCCTATCCCTTCTTGGAGATTATTCCTGTTTTTCTTTGATTAAGCATTTGCAGATTTCTATCATCCTCCAGAGTTCTAAGTACGTGGAGTGTGTCTTTTTATTAGTTGATTCTGAGGGCAGTCTTTTCTAGGACATGTCTTATGTTGCCATGTCACAGACATCATTCCTGCTCAAAACTTTTGCTCAGTAAGAAGTCCTCTTTTCTCCCATGCAAAGTTGAACAAAAAACATGGACATTGATTTTATCTGGCTTTAATTACATGTTCTTATCCTGGCCAGCCACATTTATTGAGATGATCATATGAGTTTTCTCCTTTATTAAGGTGGTGAATAAGAGTGATGGATTTTTGAGTATAAAACCAGCATAACGTTCCTGAAATAAACCATGCTAAGCTTTTTTTCCAGTCATCCATTTCTATATAACAAACCACCTTAAACAACCACTATTGATCAATTGATTGGTTGATTGATTGGTTGATTGATTTTTCATGGTTCTAGTCTTTGACTGGACTCAGCTGGTTGGTTTGGTTTTGATCATGACCTTCATAAGGTGGCAGTCAGATTGTGCCAAGGGCTGGAGTCATCTCAATGTCTTTCTCATTCATATGCAATGCAATTGATGCTGCTTATCAGGTGTTACTTTGGCAAAGACTACCAACTAGAACACCTAAAGGAGGTCTTTCCATGTGCCCTCCAGACTAGTGACTATTGTCCTTAGCACCTTAGAAGTCAGGCAGCATCAATTGCTCTGCCTTCTATTCATTAAAAGCAAATCACTAGGTCGATTCCTATTTAAGGAAAGCGCAGTTAGGTCACATTTACTGTTGCGGGACAGTCAACATATTGTGGAAATGTTTAAAAAAAATCACCACAGTCATGATTATCCTTTTTATATGTTACTGAATTCAATTTGCTAATACGTTTTTGAGGACTTTTCATCTGTATTTGTGAAGGATATTGGTCTGTAATTTTATTTTCTTGTAACTTTTTTGGAGTCTGGAGTTGGGAACTATCCCATCCCTTTTATTATGTGAAAAAGTTTGTGAATTTTGGTATTGTTTCTTTCTGAATGTTTGATAGAATTCAGAAATGAAGCCTTCTGTGCCTGGGTTTGGTTTGTAAGAAGGTTTATAATTATACATTCTTTTTATTTAACAGGCAGAGAATTATTCAGATTTTTGTAGTTTTTCTTTTGTGTCTTGTGGTAATTTTTCCTTTCTAGTTATTTTTTATCTTGAATAAATTGTAAAATTTATTGACATACAGTGTTCATATTTTTCATTTAGGAATGTTTAATGTTCATAGAATCTGTAGGTTTTCATTCCTGATAGTGGTAGTATATGTTTTCTCTCTTTTTCCCTTGATCAATTTCATTTATCTCTTCAAAGGAAATTTTTTTTCAGTGATTTGTATATTGTTTGTTTTCTATTTCTTTTATATCTGCACAAATCTATAATACTCCTTCTATTAATTTGGATTTACTTTGCTCTTTTTCTAGATTCTTTGAGTTTGGTTTATTAGTCAAAGTCAGTTTTTCAAAGGGTTGCTCTAGTAACTACAATACCATCCTTTCCTTCTTACAATCTAACTTGAATGAATATTATATCACTTTATGTATAATGTGATATACTTCCAGTTACTCCCTCTTAAACATTATGCTACTATTTTAACATTTTATTTCTTTATGCTTTATATATTAAACAAGATGCTGTTAATAATTTGTTTTCGATATTAATTTTAAGTAAAGTACTACATCATGTAAGGTATTAATTATAAAGTGGCATATGAGAACCTTGTGTTTTATGTATGATTGGTCTGTAAACCCACAACTTCTCTTTAAAAAGTGGGGGTTCTATGAAAAATTATTTCTATTTTGGTCTATGTTTAAATTATTTTATTATAATTTTTTTTAAAAAAATAAATACTTTTTAGGTAAACAAAACCTGAAAGAATTAATAAGTATACATAAGATATAATACATGTTAAAGGAGTTTCTTCAAGCAATTAATTTTGCATGACCCAGGAATTATGGCCCTTGGGAACATGAGGGTTTGCTACTTATTGCCCAGAGGCTAATATTTTGCTTCATAAGGGGGAAAAGGTCTTGAGAAATGGATGGATTTTCATGCCTGAGCTCAAGAACAATAAATCACTCATTGCAAACTTTTACTACCATTGGGGGTTGTGGGGAATTCTTTCATGTCTCATGATCTGTTTCCAATATTTCTCGACTGTACTTGGTAATGGCCCATGGTAAGATCTTGAGGGTGTGTATGAAATCACCTTGCTGCAGAAGGGCTCCTAGTTGTTCTAAATGGTTATGCCATCTCACATTCAGTCTTCAATAATACATCAAAAATTTAGGTGGTATTTTTCTTACTTGCTTTTACGGTAGCCATGTTTTCATCCATTGCTTGACAAAGTTGAAATAATTTATATATTCCATCTCTCCTCAGACAAATTTGCTACTCCTTTGAATTCAGAATGCTTGTTGTTTGAGACCTCATATCTTTTTTTTTTTAAAGATTTATTTATTTATTTTATTTAATCCCTCCCTCCTCCCCCCCAGTTGTCTGTTCTCTGTGTCTACTTGCTGCGTCTTGTTTCTTTGTCTGCTTCTGTTGTTGTCAGCGGCAAGGGAAGTATGGGCGGCGCCATTCCTGGGCAGGCTGCACTTTCTTTCGTGCTGGGTGGCTCTCCTTACGGGGTGCACTCCTTGTGCGTGGGGCTCCCCTACGCACGGGACACCCTTGCGTGGCAGGGCACTTCTTGCGCTTATCAGCACTGCGCATGGGCCAACTCCACATGGAGACCTCATATCTTTAATGAACTTCAAAATCCAACCAACAGTGGAGTGATGTAGCTCAGTAGGTTGAGCACCTGCTTCCCATGTATGAGGTCCTGGGTTCAATCCCTGGTACCTCCTAAAACTAAAAGCAAAAAAACCCATAAATCAATCTCTGGTACCACCTAAAAAACCAACAAACAAAAACATTATTTTTATATTATTCAACTTTTTCTCTCATTGTTAATGCAAACATGTAGAAATGGCATTCTTGTGGCTTTCCATATGCTAAGCAGAAATGGAACCATCATATTCACTATAAATTAATATCTTTTACTCGATATATAATCCTAGGTTGAAATACTTTTCTCTTTGCATCTTATAGATATCTTTTTATATTTGTCTAGATTGTACCACTGTTGATGAAAAGCCAGTGCTATATTAGAAATTCTGTTCATTTTTATGTAAAGTGGTTTTTGACTGATATTATTTATCTCTTTGATTTTTAGTATTTGAATATTATGCACCTAGGTGTTAAACTCTTTGACATAGTTCCTTATTTCCCTAAGGCCTGGTCATAAAGTGTAATATGCACAAAAATCATGGGAAGGAAGAAATGAAATGGAAAATCTCAGTAAGATGATTTATGATGACTAAATAAATTTCTGCACTCAAATTTAATGCTTTAATTTGGATAGAGTTTATTTACTTATCTCTCTTTTATAGTACCTGATTTGTAGCATATTTAGTATTTTTTTTCATTTTACATAATTTTTCCATTCTACAATTTATTTGGGGGGGTGTTCTTTAATTCTCTGCTGAGATTCTCAACTCCAAACTCCTCATTATGTACATCTTTTCCTTTAAATCATTACAATCATTTATAGTGTGGTTTCAAACTTCTTGTTGATTAATTTGTAAATTCTATGTTTCCTTCCCTTGTTCCTTTTTGTTTCTTTTCATTCCTTTCTTCTATCTCCTTGTTTCTCCTCTTAGTGTTTTTTGGAATTCCCAGGTTATAGGTTATGGGTCATATTTTTCCTGTATCTTCATATTCTAATAATTTTTTTATTGCATGATGGACATTGTGATTTCTATGTTGGTGAGGGTTTGGAATTTATTTTCTTTCTTTAGAGGATGTTGATTTTCTTTCTGCCAAGCTTTTCATAAAATGGTTAATAATTGATTCTCTCAAGACTTTGTTTCAGGCTTTGGGGCCAGTTCTAGAGTAGCCATTTTTCAAGCACTACAGTAGGCTTGTATAAAAAGTATAATTTTAATTAGTCATTACTTCAGGATGAATCTTCTTTTTTTCTGTTGCTGCCTCATCAAATATTTATTTCTACAAAAAAAAAAAAGATATTACTTCATGATTGGCCACAACACAACAGTATAGAAACCAAGGGTTTGCTTTGTGCTGAGTTCCTTTTATCCTATTTTGCACTAATAAAAATTAAAGTAGAATAATAGCACATTGAATAACACCAATGTAGAGCTCACTTTTATGCAGTGTTCATTCACATGAGCAATACAGACAGGACTGATTTAAAACCATTACTATTTTTGGAATTGCTACCAGGAGAGAAAAGAATAGCAATTTCTCCATCTTCAAAGGAATCATTGTTTCTTTATCATTACCCTCATTTTTGCATTATTAGTACATATCTTACTTTCAAAGTAACAGAATTTTGGCATCAGTTTATTAAAAGGTATGAATGAGTCTGCTAAATAAATCAATGCTGGCAGCTGTAATTCATTTCCAGAGTAATCAATGTATCCAAAATGAAATCATTTATAAAAACATCTCAGAAAGCAATTCATAGGGATCATTTAGTACCACATGATGGAAGTGTATTTTCAGCTCCATTTCATTGCACAAAGATAGAAACAAATATGCTATTTGGAATTATTAGAACAGAAACTTGAGGTTTGATTTTAGGAACATATGACCATATGCATATTTGTTTCTTTTTTGTTTAAAATGAAATGAACCTATAGATGAAGTATCTAAAAATATGAAAGAATAAAATGAAAAATGAAAAATTCCATCTTTTCTTTAGAATACATATAACCAAAATACTCTCAATTGAATGTTTTCACTGATAATTAAAACTTTGTTTGGCATTGTTTTACCAAAAATTCAGAATCAATTTTGTCAGATACATATATAACTTTCCCTACTAAGTGAAAAGAATGACTGAGGTCTTGTGTTAATAGGTAAACATATTTCTTAACTAATTTTTATTAGCAATAGGATTTATTAAAATTGCTTATTTGTTATTTGGCCCATATATAAATTTTTAAAACTTTTACAAAATAAAATTTTGAAATTCATGATCTACTCTTAACAAAATAGTTCTCTGATGTCTGTTTCTGGCCAAAACGGGGCAACAGTGATATGATTTACTCTTCTGTCTGAAACAACTAAAACATGGACAGATATATGAGACAATGGTTTTCAAGATATTGGCATTGGACAACAAAGGACAATGATGCTTGAGAGATGACATCAAACAAAGTAAGCCCCATCTTACAGCCTTGAGAAATATTATAGCCCATTGACAAGAGGAACATTGGAAGGCTAAAAATTGGTGATGATATGGATCTGGCTGTCTAGGGAGGTTAAGAAAGTAAAAATTCTTAGGGCAGAGTAACAAAAAATAAATAGCTACACATAGAACTGTGGAGATTTGCAGATGGTAACCCACCAGGATCAGCTAAGTTTTAATCAGCATATTCCTGTGAGGGGAGTCAAAAGGCAGGAAAGCAACTATCTAAAATAATTAGGAGGAACAATATCCTAAGCTCCAACTGGGCTAGTACAAGTGTCTATTCCCACCATCCCAAATGGAGAACTTAAGTCAACAGCATTGGGTAGGTACTCACTAGCATTTTGTCTCAGGAATTGGACAAATTATCCCTTGAGTAATGATTGCTCTGGTCCTACACAACAAAGCTAAAAATCTTAATATGAAAGTACAGAACAAAACTCCATAAAAAACAGTCACATTATCTGGAATAAATTAAATCTTTACTAGGTTTGACAAGAAGTAAGACTATACCACTTAGAGTGAAGAGAAAAATCAATCAATTATAACTGACCTAGAAACAACACAGATAATCAAATGAGTAGAAAAGGACATTAAAACAGCTACTATAACTCTATTCCATATGTCTAAGAATCTGGAGTGAGATTGAACATGAAATAGAAAAATATAAGTGAATTTCTAGAGATGAAGCTACAATATCTAAGATGAATAATATGCTTGAGGGGAATAATAACATATTAAATATTGTCAGAAATAATAGTAAAGTTAAAGATATAGAAATAGAATTACACAAAATGAAACACATAGAAAAAAGATTGAAAAATCAATAATAATGCATGAGTTTTGGGACAACGTCAAATAGCCTAATATAAGTGGAATTGTAGTAATCAAAGTTCCAAAAGAGTGGCATGGTGGTTTTAAAAAATGCTCACAAATTCATTGATACTCCTCCGTCAAGAGATGTCTGTCTCCTTGAATGTGGAATTGACTAATGACTGGCTTCTAATGAGTAGAAGAACATGGCAATGATGGAGTGTGATTTTGGAGAGTAGGTCTAAATGGTATTGTTGCCCCACCCTCATACATTCTCTTTTGCATTATGCTTTCATGGGGAAATTAGCTACCACATTGTGATAAGAGGTCCATATGGAGTGAAACTAAGACCTCTTACAGTAGAGTTCAATACACTGAAACCTATTGCCAAAAGCCATGTGAGTGAGCCATCTTTGAAACAAATTTTTCAACCCAGCTAAGGCTTCAGATGATAACAGCCCTGGTCTACAGTGTAACTATAACTGAAAGACGCTGGTTCAGAACTACCCAGTATGTTGCTCCTGAATCCCTAACTCACAGAAATTATGACACAATGTTTGTTGTTTTAAGCCACTAGATTTTGGAAATAATATGATATGCAATGACAGATGACTAAAACACGTTTTGGTAACTGAAAGTGGGGAATTACCATAAAATAATCATATAATGTGAAAGTGGCTTTTAAATTGAGCAGTGGGTTTAATAGTTACTATCAAGCAGTAGGAAGAATGTTGAAGAACTTAAGAGAATTATTACTAAAAGCTTAAAATCTAGAAGAAAGCATTTCAGTCTTTGAAGAGGCTGTGGTTGTAGGCCTAAAGGAAAGTATGGGAAATCTTATTGAATATTTATGGAAAGTGTGTACTGGTAATGTAGTGAGAATTAGAAATACTCTATCTGCAATAATTTGCAAAATGGAATATATTGTTAAAGATATTCCCACCTAATGTGTTAAAAATGTTGCTCAGCAACTTCTTGCTGGTTATAGTAAAACGTGAAATGGAAGAGATTAACAAAGGATGGATAGACTGGTATATATTAAAGACCAGGAGTTTGATAGTTTTGAAAATTAAAAGACTTTCCAGAAGGCAAAAAAAAAAAAAAGGTAAAATAAAAAGATAAGCCATAACATCCAAGAAAAAAAATACAATACAGGGCACTGCAAGGAAATCAGTATTTAACTATGAAGTCAAAGGTGTGAATGCAAAACCTTTCTAAGGCCCAATAAATATCAAAAGTGGTACCTCAGACTAAACACTCATTAAATAATTTAATGGTGCATCTCATGGGTCCCTTCAAACAAATAATAGGGTTTTAAAGAAGCTTAAGGTCATAGTCTTTATCATGTACAAGGTAAAGAAGGACTCATCTTTAAGAGATTTATGGGTGTACATTTGTGAATAAAGTGAACCCTGGTATGATTCACAGGGGACCCACCAAGAAAATTTTAAAGAGAATTATATTCATTACTCTGTTAACCTGCAGTAAGAGGTACAAAGCCAGTAAAAAATGAAAAAAAAAAAAAAAGGCATTTGAGTTCCCCGAATTCTACTACTAGGTAGCAAGCTGAGAAAATAAAGGCACCTGCAAACATAGGCTACCTCTCATGGAAAGGAAGATTGACTGAGAGGGAGAAACCAAGAATCCAGAGGTATAATAGGGTCCCAGAGAATGAAGAAAGCATCATGGAGAATTATTCCCTGAAAGGACTAGGATGCATTATAATCAAGGAACATTGAACATTTGCTTGGCTGGATTTCAAAATCAATATAAATCTGTGAATCCTTTGTGATTCTCATTTTTCCTCTCTTTGGACAAAAATACTAATACTGGTTATCCTATGCCTGAGCCACCATTGTATGTTGTGTATAGGTGGGTAGGCAGTTAGTTTCTTTACATATAAGGAACCATATCTTAGGAGTTAAATTGAGGGAACATCATCGACTTGGATCATATTTAGATAGTAATATTCTGGACTTTTAGGTTGATTATAGAATGGGATGAAATTTTGGGGAATTTGGGAAAGTATGAATGCATTTTGTATATGATAGGACTGTAAATTATATATGGGTCAGAAGTCTGACTATTTGTTCAAGTACTATTTGTTGAAAAGACTGGCATTTCACTAAATTATCACGGCATTTTGTTAAAAATGAACTGACCTTATATGTGTGGATATATTTCTTGTTATTCTATTTTGTTACATTAATCTATATGCCAAAGCTTTCACTAATACTGTACTCTTTTGATTACTACTGTCTTTAAATCAAATAATGTATGTTCTCCAACTTTATTTTTCTTTTTCCAAATTGTGTTGACCATTACACTTCTTTTGTGATTTTCCTGTAAAATTTAGAATGAGTTTGTCAATTTCTTCAAAGAAGGTCTTACTTGAATTTTGGTTTGATTCCTTTAAATCTATAGAATAATTTAGTGGGGATTTATATCTTAAATTCTATCCTATGAGCTTATAAATTTCTCATGTCTTATAATATCTTTTGACTTGTAATTATTAGTATACAGATATGTACAATCTTTTGTGAGATTTATACCTAAATACTTCATAATTTTGGTGCTATTATAAATTGTACTATTTCTGAAGTTTAAATTTCTGGTTGTTCATTGCTAATATGTAGAAATAAAATTGATTTGTGTGTATCATGCCTTTATTATTACATAATAAAGTTCTAGTAACCTTTTTTTTGTAGAACATTTGGGTTTCTTTATGTGGATAATCATACTGTTTGTGAAAAGAAAATTTAATACCTTCCTTTGCCAATCGTGTGAATTTATTTCTTTTACTTACCTTATCCTATGTGTGGCAGTTTGAGATTATTTATGAATTCTAAAAAGAGAGATTATGATTGTAAACTAGTCTTTTCCTCTGGGCTTGATACCCATTGATTGTATTAGATTCAGCCAAGATATCGTTGATTAAATTATGTTAAAATTAGGGTTTTGATTTGACCACCACAGTAGATTGTAATTCAGTTTAAGTCTCTGCCCTCTTGGTAGGCTATTTAAATGGACACTCACTCAAGAAGAGACACAGAAGAAGGTACAGGAAGAAAAAGAGCTCCATAGGCATAGAATAGAAGAAAACTTGGTCATTTCCATTCTGCCATGTGACAGAAAGGAGAAGGTTCCAACAGCTAAAGGCCACTGGAGAGCTGAGCCATTCGCCTGATAGTTTGTAACTGAAGAGACCAGAGCCCTGAGCACCTGAGAAACCCCAGAAAGAAAGGAGCCTTCCAGCCTACAGTTGAGATTGGAAGAAGCTGGGACCATGGAGCCTTAAGAGGAAGAGGAAGACTGTACTTGCACAGACATCGCCCACCATCTTACTTCAACATGTAGCAACAGACTTTGGTGAGAAAATACCTCTTATATACCTTGAATTGGACTCTTTAGGGCCTTGTAACTAAACTTTTACACTCCCAAAATTCCCTTTTTAAAAACCAACAGATTTCTGGTGTTTTGCATCAGTACCTCTTTGGCTGACTAATACACCCAGGATATGATCTCCATCACAATGTTGAATAGAAGTAACGAGATGGAATATCTGAGGCTTGTTCCCTATTTTAGGGGAAAATTCTTCCATTGTTATGTACAATGTTAGCTGCCAATTTATTTGTAGATGCCCATTATCAGGTTGAAAGATTTTGCTTCTTTTCCAAGTTTACTTATAAGTTTTATAATGAATTGATGTTGACATTTTCTGCATTTGTTGAGATTATCATTTTTTTTTCTTTTTTTGTCCTTTAATATGGTGAGTTTCATTAATTGTTTTTCAAAATTTAACCAACCCTGAATTTACTGAATAAACCACGCTTGGCTGTGATGTAGCTTCTTTTTATAGATCGTTGGATTTGATCTGCTAACATGTTGTTCAAGATCTTCGTGTTTGTTTCAATAAGGGATGAACAAGGGACTGCAGTTTTATTTTTTGTAAAATCTATTTATCATTTTTAAGATCTCATTATTGAACTTCATGTCTCTATTCCAATGTTAGATTTACATTTAAACATTAACATGGCAACATTCATTTGCCAAAATCATTAGTTCCTTTAATTGGCAACATCTCCATTATATAACATGACATTGCCTAAGAGCTGGAAATAATCCATATATTCTAATTCCAATTTTCATTCATTCAGTTGAATCCTAAAAGAATGATTCTTTATACCTAGGAAATTCAATGTTATGTTTTAGGATTACTATTTGAATATAATGCTAGAAACAAGCCATTCTGACCACATGAGTACCTTGGTAAGTCAAAGTTAAAACTTACCTAGTTTCACTTTTATCATCTAGACCCTTTACTTCAGAGTTGTGATTACCAAAGGCACTGCTGTATAGTACTGATATGTAATATCCTTCCCTGTTAGCAATGCTTCTGAGGTTTTTTACGTACCCATCCCTTCTCTACCAGCTATCCATTTCACAAGAAACTGATCCCACTATAACATACAGGGCTACACATTTTCTGCTTAAGACATTCATTACACTTGATCTCTCTGGTTGCAGTGATTATTTTAGTGGTAGATATATGACCTATACAAAATAATTAAATTAATTTGGGTACTCATTTAATATTCTGTAAGAAGAGCTTCCTCTTTCCTTTGTAGCTGTGATACCTTGAAATGTTTTAAGCATTTTTTCATCAAAAGGGAAGGAGTAGTATGCAAAGCTAAACTATGAACTATATCATGAAGTAAAGGAAAGAAATAGAATTCTTTGGTATTACTTAGGCCACTGAATCAAGTTAATCTTGAAACTAATTCTATCTCTGCCCTTCTAATGATATAAACCAGTTTGAGTTGAGTTTTCTATTGTTTATAGAAATTTGCTTTCTAAAAGAAGCATTATGTTTATGAAATTATTTTATAAATCTGATTATATCACTTTCCTGTTTAAAGCCATTTTATAATTTCCTATTTTGGGGTTGCGAAGACCCAGTCTGTAAAATGATCTGCCAGGTACTGCCTAGATAGACTACAACTTATGTTGCTTCCCACTCCCCTTTACTTTCTACACTTTAGCTCACAGTTCTTTTGCTTTCTCAAATATACCATTTTAAGCCCTGCTTTTTGTTTGCTATTTTCTCTACCTAGAATGTCTTCCCTTGCCTATTTATATAACATATCTCACCTAAACTAGCATCTTTTTATAGACTTCTTTACTTTTCACCCAACCATATTATATATTTCTGATGTAATTTATATTTTTTGCTCATTTAATAAATGTCTGATTTTGCAATGGAATTCAAGGTGTCTTCTTTTCCACCATTTTATACCCAGTGGTTATATTATGATTGGAACATAGTAAATCCTCAATAACAATTTAGTGAATGAAAATTGTGATTTCATTGTTAATATTCACAGAATTTTATTTAATACAATTAGATACATGTAGCAATAATAGTAAAATTATCAATATTGTTGTATCATGTTCTATGGCACTGATGAAAAATAAGGTTATGTGGTTCATCATAAATGATAATGATTAAGAAAATGTTATTGTATCACAGAGTCATGTAGGAAGAAAAGTTTGAATAATTGTCTTTAGAAATTGAGCTGTATCAGTTTGGGAGTCAATAAGAAAAAAAAATCAGGGTTTCCTAAAACATAGCTGGCTTTATTACTAAAATATCTGTTACCTATTATAGCCATGTAAATGGAATATGCAAACTTTAAAATGATATTATATACATATATGAGTAAAATGACTTTATCTTGCTTAATTTGGTTTTTCTATCGCTAGTTTATTCTTTTGCCAGTGTAAATACTTCAGTTTTTTTTCTCAATTTCCGGATAGTGAATTAAGTAAAGCAAATACCATTATTAATAATAAAATTAACATCATATAATGAATAAAATAATTTACAATTGCATATTATCATAAAAATTTTCAATTAATAGCTTATATGTGATAAGTGGAATTTATACTACAGATTGAGTTTTGCTTTTTTAAAGCTGTGAATTAATGATTAATATAATATTCTTATGTGTCCTGTTTAATCATTGGAAACTAGAATGTTCAAATTCATGAGATAATTTAAAATTAGATTGTTATCGTTTTGGAGATGTTGAATCACTAACATTAGTTTTCATAGAATTTGTCTTATCCTTCAGTTAATGGTGAAAAGAAACAAACAACCAAACAAAACAAAGCCTAAGTTATAACCAGACTTCCAAGAAATCCTTGTTTGTTTGATTTTCTGCTATTTCAGAGAAATGAGCAAAAAAAATGAAGGAAGGAAAATGATTTTACAGATGTCTCAAGAAAATATTTCTTTGGAAGCAAGATGTTGAAATATCAAGAGCTGTGAAAAGAAGGGTATGTGTTTGGGAAAGTTTATATGGCCAGTTTTCCATTATTTAATGCATTCTACAGCCCCATCTAAAGAACGTGGTTTCATAACATTTCCAAATATAATTTGAGATGAGTAGAAGGTAACTTCTACTAGAATATAGGGTAGATGCTAAACATAATCAAAGTAATGTCCTGATCATGTTCAGTGGCTTCTGGGGAATCATCAGAGATATTCATAAAGCCCTAGAAGACCGGTTTTACCTGAAATGAAAAAGAAAGTGACTCATTAGTGTGAAAGATTTGGAAATGTCCTGGTTGATTAGAGGTGTTGTTGTCACCCCTCACAGAAGAGAGGGGTGACCACCTAAAATTGGTTAGTATGTTGAAACAGATAAGATCATGCATGCACCAATGGAGTATGAAGAAATTTATTACAAAATGAAACTTACTTTGGAGAGGAAGGTCTGAAATGATTTGAGAGAGCTAGGAGGGATGGCTGGCTTTGGCTTTTATTGTGGTTAAGCTGTAGGTTTGAGCTAAGGACTTTAACTTCCCACTGGAAGCACATGGGTTTTCTTATAAGTATACTCAGATATGGGACCAGAAGGGAGGAAGGAAAAATGGGGATTTAAAAAATTGTCCTTCTATTTGAATTCATAGTACTAGAGTTGATAGGTATATGCTATCAACTGTCCACATACCTGTTGGACCCTGAATCTCAATAGTTTTGCAACATCTACTCCCCAGTTCACTGGACTCACCCAGGACAACTAACAAGGAAATGATGATGGACAACCGTCCCAAGGAACAGAGAGTCTGCAACTGCAAATAAGATAGTCCCATCCATCTGCTCCATAGGCTCTAAGCCCCCTCTCACTTATAGATGGAGTGGGCTTCACCATCCCAGAATCTTCAGGATTGGGAAATAAATGATGGACTAGAGTAGACTTACTATTATTCTGCTGTAAAATTTTGATTCTACCAATGGAAGAACATTTATCATTGATGTGAGGGCAGTGGCCACTGGAGGTTCTGAGAGAGGGAGAGGGAAAAATAGGTGTTAATATGGGGGCATTTCAGGCCTTGTCCTGAATGACATTGCAATGATAGATACAGACAATTATATATCTTGTCATAACTTACAAGTTTTTGCGGGAGTGTGTAAACGGCAATGTAAACTATAATCCACTCTTGGTGCCCATGGTCCAAAATGTGTCATCAATTGTAACAAATGTACCACACTAATAAAGGATGTTGTAAATGTGTGAAAATGTGGGAGGGGTAAGGAATGGGGCATATGGGAATCCCCTGTAATTTTTATGTAGCATTTATTTAATGTAAGTATCTTTAGAAAAATTTTTACAAGTATATTGAAAAATTGCTGTCAAACAACAAAAGGGGAGTCAACATTTTTATTACAATAGGTTTATCTGACAAGCTCTTTACAAAGTGATCTTGCTAAGGTATGTTTAATGTGCAGTGTATCTCAAACCCAAGAGAAGGGTTCCCTCCACTGTCTCACTCCATGCACTACAACCATCACCACTACCGGTCAGCTCAGGAAGATATTTTTGCCATTGGTGAGCCCTAATTTGGCTTTGATGCTATTTGAGCATCTGTATAGTTGTTGAGACAAGTGAATAATTTAAATGTTGTTGTTGTTCATGGGAGTGTAGATGAAGATCTCAATGAGATCTCTTTTTCAATTCTTTTCTTTTTTTTTATCCTTTAGGATCTCTTACTTTTTTTTTTTTTTTTGGCCTTTTTGGCCTTTTTGTCTATGTCTTCCTTTTGGATATCTTATTCTGTATGATCTTTTTTTTTATTTTTTTTCTCCCATATCATATAGTCGTTACGGTATGGGAGTAAGAGCCAGCATATTCTGAAGCCTCACTCCTACTTCTACTTCTGTTTATAAAGTCAAGTGAGAACTTGGAAAAGGTCCAGAACATAGAAAGTAAAAACACAGTTGTATAGGTAAGCTAAAACACTGTGCTTGCTTGCTGCTCACATACTGTCCAGTTCCACTCATAAATAATTCATCATAACTAGCAAACAGTAAGTAAAAATGAGGGATTTTGAGTCTTGTCTATCAAATGATAAAATTGCAAATGAGTCATTGCAAATAAAACACTTAGCACAATGCCAAACACATAATAAAACATCAGTAAATGGTAGCTATTGATATTCACAGTAGTAGTTGTAGTTATAGTATTACAACATTTAGCAAGCATATATTGTATTATTGAGTCCATGGCTATGAGAATGGAAATGGGAAAATTTTTATTTGCCATAAGGAAAAGTATTAAAGTTTATATAGGCTAGACAGGGTTCTGTGACAAGTTCTGGTATAAAAAATTTTGGGAAAATCTATTCAAATTGATTGCAAGTATAATAATACTCTATATGTCTATAGTTTTTAAATACTTTTACAGTCCTTCATCTATCATTCTTCCAAGTACTTTATGAAGTTAGTAAGGAACATGTCATGTTCTTTCAAAAAGATGAAAATCTGAGGCAACAGAATTGTTGAGTAACACTAAATTTGTCTCATTCATTTATTTTATTAAAATAAAATAATATTAAGGCATGGGTGGATCCTGACCAAACTCATTGAAAAATAGGAACTATGAGGTAACACATTATTGGATGGAGAAATTATCCTGAGAAGTTTCACATTTATATGTACAACCCAAACCTCTCTCTTAAACGTCAGATTCATATATATGCCATCTGACCTCCTTTGCCATTAAAACTCCTCATAAACTCCAGCTACAGAGGTCACCTTTCTAATCTTGACACATGCTAGGCATGCTTTCACCTCTGCCCTTTGCTCTAGTAGTTCCCTCTTCCTGCAACAGTCTCCCCCTAGATATCCACAGAGCTATCTTCCTTACCTTCTTCAAGCATCTGCTCAGATTCCACCTTCTTAATAGTGGCTTCCCCTTATTTCAAATTGCAGTCTCTTTTCCTGACCTCCCAATCCTCCTTACTCTGCCCTACTTTTAATCTTCTGTAATTTTTTATTAGCACTTATCACATTCTAGCATACTATATAATTTACTTGTTCATTATGTTTACTGTTTGTTGTATCTCCACAACTAGAACAAAAATTCCAAGAGGCCCAGAATATTTGTCTCTTTTGTTCACTAATGTATTGCAATTGCCAAGTACAGAGCCTGCCACATAAAAGCACCCAGCAAATATTTGTTAAAGGAATAAAAGAGTTAACTGGTAACAGAAAGAGATGCCCATAGATACAGATAGAAATGGGAACATTGAGAACAGTTGAGCCACTGTAAATGAGGAGCATTGTTGTGCACATCCTAGCTCCTGCTGTAGAGGTGCTTACCAAAGCCTTGGATTCAGAAAGAATTCTAGTCCCAGTGATTCAATAATTTCTCATCTTATATATACACAAATTTTATAGCTTGTTACACCCATGTGTGTCCTTAATCCTAACTGTACTACCTGAAATAACCTATGTGAGTCTCTATTTCCTGCAATCATTGGTGCATAACAAAAACAAACATGAAAATTTCCTAGGCTATAAAAAGAAACTTCTATAAAATCTGCTTCTGCTTTAAAATAATTTTTGGATCTCACTTAATACATAATGAATTTATATAATTATAAATGGAGAATGTTCATGTAAGAGACTTTATTAGTTAAATTCATTAATATTCATCAATTATAACTACATTCCAAAGTAGATTAGCATAAAGATAGTGAGCTGCAAAATTCAGTATCAATAGTTCTTAGATCAAATTTATTTTTAGTTATAAAGGCAGACTCAGGAGAGATTGTATGTGGTGCTTTCTTTGAAGCCTGAGTTCAAATATGAAATTAAAAAGAATAAATTAATCAATTAATCAAAAATTCTTTAAAATATTCATAACATATATTTATACCCATACGCACTTTTTATGCACTTTCTGCATGTCCTTACATAAGTTAACATTAGATCTGAAAGGCCAAATGTGTTTCTTGCCAATTAATTGAATAACCTTTAATATTTAGCTTTCTACACATGAATGGCTGCTTTTTCTTTTTCCTTTGCATAATTTCACATTATACCACTTACCATATGCAGTTAAGATTTGAGGGTAGTTCTTACTTTGATTATTTATTATTCAAAAAGGTTTGATTTTGTCAACTATAATTTTTCACACCAAATTTAATAAATTTCAAATTCTAAAAAAAGGTCTTTGAAAAATCTCTGACTTCCCAAGAAAATGCAACATCTAAATTGCTTATAATTATGGTATATTTTACTTTTTCATTTCTTACTATAATTTTTCATTCCCACAGTCCTGCTCTTCTTGATATACAGATGATCCAAATGGTAATAAAGTGATTGAGTACTTACCTTTGTGGGGTGCATTAGATCTGTCAGGCCACTTGAGTCCATTTAGTAAATTGCTACTCAAGTGAATTAAGTGGGATCTCCAATAGCTTAAAATCTTTAATGCACTTAATAATTTGGCACTTATAATTGCCAATGATGGCAGTACATTTTCTTTCAGATTCTCACAGAAATGATTATGAGGAAAGAATTGTACTCAAAGCATTACATTGGTAGCTTTTAGAATTATATAGACTTTCTTAAGTGTATAATAACTCTCTTTGTCTTCCAATATTAAATAATGGATGTGTCACAAGATGTTGCTAAAGATTTTTTTTCTCATGAAGACTTTATTTCTATGCACATACTTTAAGTATTTCAGTGCTTTATTTTCACTTTCTCCTATTTAAGTGAATTACCACTTTAAAATCCTTATGCAGTATCTCGAAGTATTAGCACAGGGATTCCAAACCAGAGGGGTCCATGGACCCCAAAGGGTGTGTGGAAAGATTTCAGGAGGTCTGTGAGTTTGAATTGAAGAAAATCAACTTATTATCTTTATTTTCTCTGACTTCTAACTGAAATCTACCATTTCCTTTACTTATGAATGTATGAAATAAGTTACGGTAGTATTCATTTCATATTGCATTACAGTTGTTGCATATCTCAAAAAACTGCTTACACTCATCCATACTTCAAAATTACAATAGTTGTTAGACCCAACACTAGTTGAGTGTTATAAAACTACCTGCCACTACATTGTGAGGAGGGGTCTGTGGTTTTCATCTGATGGCAAATGGGTCCGTGGGACAAAAAAGTTTAAGAACCCCAGCATTTGCACATGAAAGTATTTAACAATTTTGTCAGCAAGCAGTTGTTATTACTGAAACCACAATGTCAAAATAGGTATAAAAATTTTTATAGAAAAACTGAATAAATTTTTACCTAGATTCAAGGCATAATCATAATTCTAATTTTTATGTTGTACTGAGTAACACATTATCAAAGGCAACCATTGGTGCAGAGTAATTAGTTTTAGTCCATAGACTTGCTTTACGACTCATTTAAAGCCATCCATTATCTCTCACGACAGTGCAACTCACCTTTGCCAATGTAACAATCAGAGAAGAAGTATCTTTAAGATGCTGCATTTTGTGAAGCATAAGCAAATGTTATGGAAAATCCAATACCTCCTCCACATTCCAAATCTAAAAGCTCAGCAGAATTCATCCAGTGTTTTCTGGCATCCTAATTTCCTGTTATTCCCCTCTTAGTCAGTGAGAGGTAATCCAGGCTCCAAATTTTGTGGGGAATTGATGTAAGGGCTGTGTTTAATTGGAGGTTTAGAATTACTTGGAAATTGTTATCCTAGAGACAAAGTGTCCATTCATCATATTGCTGTCATCGAGGGGAAACTATTTAGAATATGATTCAGCTTTTAAGCTTGAAAATAAGGCCATTTCTTTTCTGCTCTGCTTCTGTAAATGTTCTCCCATGTTTCTGTAAAGCATTTTATCTCATTCAGGTAGAAATGTAAAAGTTGTGTTTTTCAAAATTTTTCCTGTAACTTTTACCCATCTGTTTTGTTGCCATTATTTTTTCTGAGTAGCAAGATTAGTCTTAGATATCTCATCTGACACCACAAATTATTTTTCACTTTGGATGATTGAAATAGTCTGATTCAGGTATTGAGATTCCTACACATTAAAAAATGTAGATTCATGATTGCTTTAAAGCTGCACCCTATCCCTGCCCAAGTCAAACTCCTGTGGGAGACCCCAAGAGTTTGCAGTATGAGATGGATAAAGTCCCGTCTGCTTCTCCCAACTTTTCCTTTCCTCTGCCTTTGCTCCTAGGAATGGGACAAAGAGAAGAAATTTTTTTTGGTTTATAGCAACATTGAAAGGTCTAAACCTCACTGAGAAGACAGTCAGTTGCATTGTGGGCTCCCTAATCGAATGGGGATTTGCCATTTGACTTGGGCTACACCTGTTAGCTGACACCTACCTTGGAGCTTTACATTGCATCCCCCTGTGTGAACCTCTTTTTCCCATGTTTCAGTTGTGTGGGGCAAGCCCATTCTAGAAATCTTATTTCCTATTATATTCCAAATCTGAGGGCCTAGAAACAGCAGATATCTAATCTTCCCCACCTTTCAGGAATACGAATTTGACAGACAGTTCTTTGTCACAGTTAATCTTGCAGTGTTAATAAGTCTTATAGGTGGGTGCATCTCAGGGCTACTCTGAATTTTTACTATGTATTACTTATCAGGTACTCAGTTCTTCTGGTAATGGTTCTCAAATTATGGGATGCATAAGTATCATGTAAAAAGTTTGTTAAAATGCAGATTCCTGGGTTCAAATACCCTAAGATTCTGATTTAGTCAATATGGAGCTCCAACATTTGTTTTTTATCAAGCACTCTGTGATTCTGATGAAGACAGTCTTTGAATCATGCTTTGACGAAATCAACAATAAATAAAACATGAGTTCCTTTCCATAAAATGGAACACCTACCTCTAAACTCACCCCACCCCAGTCTAATATCAGGCAGAAGAATGCAAGGAACTCTGGCATAGGATTTGAGGCTTTGGTACCAAGTTAATATTCTTGCCAAGTAGATCTTTGTTTGTGTCTCAATTCAATGGAATTCAGTTCAACAGCTAATTAATTGCTAAATAAAAAGTGCCCAACATTGTTTATTAGTGCAAATATGTACAAGGAGTTCACAAATATGGTGGGGAGACAGATGTCTAAAGAGATGCTTATAAAACAATTTAGGTGGATTAATAGAAAGATGTACAAGATATTTTAGAATCACAGAGGAAGAGACAACTAGCTCAGCTGAGGAGATGTATCATGGAAGAGGGGACACCTGAATTGAATCTTAAAGGGTGATTAAATATTGATTTGGTAGCTTAGATTTCAATCCCCAAAAGGACATCTGCCTCTGTCCAGTGTCCAGTCATCTCAGAGGATGGGTAGAGTTCTAGGATTACATGTTTTCACTGTCTTAAGCCAGAGCTTGCCCAGAATTTGCAGGGATTCAAAACAATAAAAAGCAGTATTGAATTAAAATAAGATAAATTAATATAAACTATGCTATGAGATGAAAAACATGTATGCTGAAGTGAACATGACACAAAATGGAATTGGAGAGGGTATTAGTTAGTGAAGGACAGCTTCTTGGAATGACTAATATTTAAGACAAATATTGAAGTAAAAGTATGACTATGCATGAGGCCTTTTTATGAAGAAAGAAAAGAAGACGTCTAGGAAAAGAAAGTGATTATGAACTAAAGTACATAGTCAGGGAGTTGTAAAATTCTGTAAGGCAAAAGAAATGACAAGACGACAAATTGGTAAATTTGTTGACATTAGAGTCTAGGGAGATAATGAAGTAAAAAGAAATAGGAGTTGAAATCTACCCAAATGTTTGAATGTTTTGTCTGGAAATACAGATTGGGAAAAAATTTAAAGATAAAGGCAAGAGATATATATTTAGAAGTTAAATAGAGTTAAAATTATGACCCTTCTTCCATACATACAGAGAAGATGGCAAAACATTGGTTGGACTAAGTAAATAAAAAGACCTAATTTAATTTTGAAGATTTTAGGAAGAATGTTTAAGTGATGACTTTTAAATCACAGTTCATTCTTCAAATTTTAATATAGCACTGTTTCTTTTGTATATAAGAAAACTGGCCTCATAAGAGAAAGAGAATAAGACATAGTTGGCACCACACATTTAAGAGGACACATATTGAATCCATTTGCTGTCAATAAAATGTATTCATGAACATCAGCTTTACTGACTTCTTCTAGGCAGACATCTTTTATAAATCACTTGAGAAAAGAGATAGAATAAGAAATATGAATGTCTCAGATGTTCACCTACCTTCCTAGTCTGACCATTTTACATTTAGACTACTGTCTTTCTAGAACCATTATATTTTATCTGCTTTTGGGAATCCCAAATCAGGAAAATCTAAAGCAATAGAAGTGGTCAGAAAGATGCATGAAGTAATTTGGGTTGGCTTTGTCAGACTTAATGGGTGGATGAAATGATGGGGTGGAAATAGAGTTGCGTGTTGCTCCTATGTTCTTTTACTCCAGTCACACCCCTTAAAGGTGTGTGAATGTTTGCCAGTAATTAAGCTTGCCAATAATTACAAATTATTGCTAATGTCTTCTTTGTATATACTACCCACGATAAACTAGTGCCAAAAATGAAATCTAATGAGTTAAGCAAGGGAAGGTATACATTATAATAAAGTCAAACTAGTCCTAAGATTCAGGGTCCATTTCTAATTTTATGTACATGGAGAAAGTATATGAAATTTTATTTGTTATATACTGTGCTGACTTTTTTTGTTTTGTTTTTTGTGGTTTTTTTTTTTGCCTATTATATCTAAAAATCCATTCTCTTAAAGATGACTGTAAAATTATGTAGTAAAAGGCACAGACTTATTAAAACTGATGAAGTATCAAATAATCACTTCAAAATATTAGAATAAAAAGATATGAAAAATTCCAACTAGAATTACATTTGGAAATAGAGTCTTACATTACAGAGCTTTCTCATGACACACCCACACCTAAGAATTCTTTCTACATCTGGAAACCCAACTCTTCAATCATCCAAGCTGTAAAAGGTCATAGAGCACTTTGTAAAGTTTCAGGATTTGAAAGGAAGAGACCAGAATTTGAGTCTCTGCTCCATTTGTTTTCTAGTTGCATCATATTGAGCTTCTTTAAGTTTTATTTCCTTACCTATGATATTACCCACCACCACCACCACAGCATTTAATATCTGAGTTCTTAATATTTACTTACACTGCTCTGAACCTTTACCTGCTTTAAAACATTTAATTCTCATGTTTGTTTGTACGATAGTACAATTATTCCCATTTCACAGATGAGGAAATTGAGGCATATAGAAAGTGAATAGGGTCAGACAGCTAGTAAGTAGTGGAGCTGAGATTCATACCCAGGCAGTCTGACCATACTTAATCAATTTTGCTATACATTGGGCATAGTGATAATATTTATTTAATAGCATTATTTTGCACATCAAATAAGGCAAAGTATGTGAAGTATTTATTACCTGCAAGGTGTTTAAGTATTAATTATCATTTATTAAAAATATTTGTTAGATTACTCTCTGTGCAAAACATTGCCCTGAATGACATGGTTACTATATTTAAAATGAACAAGACTTTACATTTGTAGAAAGACTGTAAAAATAATCATATATAATAGTCACAAATCTTATGTATTTTAATACTCAAGGATCAAAAAAAATACTTAAATATGTATTTCATTTTCAACCATGTGCAAAATCCTGATTTGTACCCTGCTTATCATGGGATGGTTTAAAAATTATTAGACCACACAGCTTTGATTTGGTAAACCATATGTGGTAAAGGCAACTGGTCCAGCTTTATTTCAAGTAACCAATGTAGAAATACTATAATTCAAACATTCATTTGGAAAGCAATGAGTTAAATATTAAAAATGTTTAAGCTACTTATTATAAGTGGGCAGTAATTTGGTTTTTGTCTTGCTGATTTTGTCCTTCTAAGTGCATTTGACTCATGAGAAGTTTTAAATAACCTTAAATATTTATATGAATTTTCTATAGTCAAAATGCCAGAGCTTAACTGGAAATTATCACTTTCATCCATCTTCTAAAACAAAGGGAGGCATACAGCAGAAGTAGGACATGCATAATCATCAACATGCCTTTCAAATATAAAAGTATATTTTATATTTTCAAGTATAAAAGTCAGCCTTTCAAATATGAGGAATTTATATTTTAAAATTTGATCTATTAAAAATCAATTCTAGTTTTCTTTCATTATTTGGGAACTATTTTATTTCTAGTCAGTTCTAGATGCGCAATTCTTGGTTTTCAATTATTCTGCTCCTACTACTAAGAGTAAAAGAGAAAAGATGAATGTTCAGGTAACTTTCATTTGTTTGGTGGTTTGATAAAAAATGGATTATTTCTTCTCTTTATTTATCATGGATCATTATTAATTCATTTTCTTAATTATTTATTCTCAAACTTATGTAAGGACAAATGATCTCACAACATTCTACAATGCCAAACTTCCTCTTTTCCCTCCTTTATTATTTTTTTCTCCATAGCACTTGCCCCTGCTTAACATATGATGGAGTTTAGCTATTTTGTTATTGCTGTATTTCTACCCGCAGTAGAATATAAACTTCTTAAGGGCAGGTATCTTCAACTGTTTGCTCTGTTGATTTCCTATTACATAGAACAATATCTGGCTTATAGAAGTTACTCATTTGTTGTTAAATGAATGGATGGATGAATGAATGTATAATTATCACCTTAATAAAACCCCTCACAGTAATTGTAAATAGAAACATTTCATTGCAATTTCATAATTCGTGAAGCAACTTAACTGACTCTGAATTCACTTGTGAAAGCTGTCACTTTACAAAGTTAGTGAATCTGCTAATTTCTATAGTTTGGGAATAGAATATAGTTGAAAAAAATATAGATTCTCTAAATTAAGTGATTTTATATCTTGGTGGTTCTTCCTTTTACTTAAAATCAATTCCAGAAAATTTACTTGCAAAAGTATTACTTTACTTAGGGATAAAGAAAGTCAGACTCCTAATAGCTTCTTTATAAATGGGCATATTTAACCAAAGACTCTTTAAATATAGCTTCTTTCTCAATTGACTACTGCATAGGATCATGGGTTTCATTAAATTCCTGATAAATATGTTTCTCTTTTTGAAATCAAATTTAAGTTTCAGTTCAGAGCTAATAGCCTCAAAATTTTTAATATATTTGCTTTAAACCTCTGCTAATATTTTACAAAATACTGGGATGAGAGAGGAGAGGGCTATATTTGAGCAACTGACTTTCATAGAACCCCACAGCATTCTTTCTTCAAAACTACTGGCTCCCTTCCAAATGTGATCACATTTTGGTCACTAAAGAAGCTCCACACTGAAAGAATGCTGGGTTCATGAGTAAGTCTTTTGAGCTTTTCTAAGAATGGTCTGGGGAAATGGAGTGTTATCTTATTTTCAATTTGATCCTTCTATGTTTTACAATGCAAAACAAGAGTGGAATCTATAGGCAGAAATACTGGTGGGTGGAGTATATTTTACAAATACTTACTGAGAATTGAATTGAGCTCCCACAAGCAGGCACATAAATCTTTTCTTCAAGGTTTATTATTGTCTGTTTCCAACCCAGAAGATAGAGACTGATTACCTTAAATATGAAAAGCAAAAGGACACTTAAATTGATATTTACTTCAGAATGAGCAGTGTCCTCCATCCGGTTCACATTGCATTTCTAGTTTTCAGCACTATGCCTGGCTTAGAATAGTGCATTGTTTAGCTCTGTTGAATGAATGCATGCTTGAAGGGATGAATCCAGGAGTGAAAAGAAAGCAGAGCAATTTTAAACCCAGCAAGACTGAGCTCTAAGGATTGCACTTTAGTTAATAAAGCCAAGTCATCTGTGTTTTTTCAATATTACAGACCCAACCAACCCACAATTTTAAAAAAAGAAAAGAAAAGAAATAAAAAATATTTTAAAAATCTCAAGAAATTTGACATACCAAATTGTATTATTATATCTCTTTTTTTAAACTACTGGAAAATTCTGCTTGTCAGTAAATATTTCTTGGAACAGTTTTCCTTTCTAACAGAATTATATTTCATCTAAGGCACTACCATTATCCTATATACATCTGCAAAAATGTTGTTTTTCTAATTTTATTCTTGAGATAGAAAATAAATTCTTTAAAAGAATAGAACAAGAACCATTAGGAATTACTGTAAACACAGACATGACATTCTTCTTAGTCTCTTCATTGTAAATATAAACATTAATCTCTTACTTCTTTGACTAATTTAAAGTCTACTTTTATGAAATTTGCCTCTACATAAAATTAGCATTATAGAAATTCATATTTTATATTTGTAGTCAATTGGAAATAGCCATAGTACTTCTCAGCAAAATCTGTTTTAGGGGGGAAATTACAAAAATAAATTTCCTTGCAGCTAAGTCATACCATTTCTTTAGCAATATCAGCGCACTTTTTTTAACTTAGTGAGTCACACCAATTCTCACTGTGAATAGTGAGAAAAAAATATTTTATATTATTTTTGGTATCAGAACATTTCATGTTCCTCTCAGGGCTTTTCCTGTTTCTTTCAGCCTGCATTCATTGTTAAGGATGAATGAAGAAGTCTATTGAGGTTTAAAGACCATGTCTTCCTTCTACAATTTCCATTGCGACTGTGGGTCTAAACTGTAAAGTGTCACAAAGGATCTAAATCTGGCTCATTCATGTGCAGACAGCTGTGTACAAATAACACGCAAAAAATGAAGTGGTTACAGTTATATGCACCATATGTTATCTTAGCAAAATAATTTCCAACTAAGATGAGAATAACCATATTTTATCCTAATAAAATAATTTCAGACTAAGATGAATATGAATAAATTTGATGAGTATAGAAAACTTTCCCAATTTTGTCTCCTTTGTGCTACTGCATAATATAGAGATACATAAATCCATGTTAAAATAAAAGGTATTGCCTCTGAGAGACAGTGACTAAAACCTTATTTTAAAATTATGAGATAGTTAAAAGAAATAATTATGTGCCTGGAATTTTCAATAAAATAATGCACACACAAAATGATATAGATGGATGTATACATGTGTATAAACATGTGTAAACAATTGTGCATATGTATATGTATACATATTTATACACACAATTGTAAGTAATGATAAATTGTAATTATTGAAATTCCTTTTTTTCAATGAAAGAATTTTGCAGTCTTCCCATCATCCTTCAGAAAACCGGAAGATGTTCTACACGTATTATATCTTTAGAAAAAACAGAACATAAACCATTAAATGACAATATATTAGTTCACCTTACTTCTGCAGGCAGATAAATTGGGATTAAGAGATACTACATAAAGGTAACAAACACAAAACAGCCTGGTTTTGGTTCTGGCTTCGTTATCAGTCATGCTACCTTATATAGGTCAGTTATAATATTTCTGTGCTACAGTTTCCTGATCCATTAAATGAGGATGATATTATTTGTTCTGCCTCTCTCGTAAAATACGTGGGAACATGACAAAATATGTTCTTAGAAATTTTGAAGAAATCCTACAAATACGTATAATATTATTACATTTTGTAGTGAAACAAATGATACAACAGCAACAATAAATTCTTTATTCTATACATTCTCATGTACAAATATCAGTGACTTGAATATTTTTCTTCTTTCTCTCTAAATACATATTTGTATTAATTTTATCTCCCACATATTTCATTTAATTCAATAAATAACTGAACACCTAGTATAAACCAATCCCTGAAACTGACATTATAGGGATCACAAAATTAATAAGAAATATTGTCTGCCCTTAAGGAACTTACAATCTCTGATTAAGTAAATAAAACAAGGATCAAATGATTATAATATAAAACAAATATATATTACATAAAACAGATTGCAAAATGTATTATGGATTTCAAGGAGGTTATATGTCAGGCAAAAAAGGAAGCATTTGGCATGAATGTTCAAGAATGTACAGGACTTTTTTTTTTTCCTAAGAGGATAAGCTAGAGGTCACTTCAGTTAAGTGGATATCAAAAGATAAAAGGCAAATAATTTAGAAAAGAAAGGTATATTTTAGGAATGGTATGGTTTCCAGTAAAATCACAGTATATATTTATCTGGTAATGTATATTGGAAACATTTAAGAAAAGTTGTGGATACATAGGCATTTAGACCTTAGTATACAATAGGTAGACATCTAGGGTCCCTGAGCAGAGGACCAAAGTATGTGAAGCTCTCCACTCTTGTAAGGGAATGGGACTTTATTTAGGAAGACTAATTTGGCAGGATTGTAGTGATGAGTTTTGAAATATGGGTATAGAGTCAATGGCATGATTTAGGATGTTTTTTTTTTTAACGCTAGTCTAGACAGCATAATGGAGTTTTAAAAAGGTTAGAGATGACAGAAATGTGGAGGCAATACTGATTAAGTTGAGAAGCAAGAAAATGGAGGCCAAGAAGACTCTATGGGTTTTGAACATAGTTAAATATAATTGACTGGAAAAATGGTAGCATAAGGTTGGCCTAATTAGCCAAGACAGATAATTCAGGAGTAGAAGTTGGTTTTAGGGATGAAAAGAAAGCTGACTTCTGATTCATCGTAAATCCTGAGTATATATAACTATGCAGGCCTGAAGAATGAGGTTAATTTGGACATTATCCATTGAAAGGAGGTTCTTGTAGTGGATGGAATGGGAATAACAAAAATGAACATAGAAAATTGGAAAATACTTATAATTAAAAATAGAAAGAGGGAAGCAGATGTGGCTCAAGTGATTGGGCTCCTGTCTACCATATCGGACCTCCAGAGTTCAATTCCCAGGGCCTCCTGGTGAAGGCAAGCTGACCCACACCAGCGGAGAACTGGTGCAGCAAGATGATGCAACAAAAAGAGACACGGTGGAGAGACAATAAGAGATGCAGCAAACAAGGAAGTTAAGGTGGCACAAGAGATTGAGTACCTTTCTTCCACTCTGGAACATCCCAGAATTGGTTTCTGGTGCTTCCTAAAGAGAAGACAAGCAGACACAGAAGAAAGCAGAGCGAATGGACACATAGAGTAGACAACTGGAGGGAGGGGTTGAGAAATAAGTTAATAAATAAATAAAATAGGAGGAAAGATAAAGATGCACACAAGACAAAAATATTATCCAAAACAATCAGAAATGCCAGCATGTGCAATAACGCATATCAAAGTGGGCAATTTCAAAATTGAAATAATGATAATCACTATAAAAAGAATAGAATGAACAAAGAGGATAAACCTTTGGGGAAGTAGTTAGACTTGCTGTCTAAGCAATCAATTCTGGGAAGATGCAGTCGTTGATTTTTTTTTTTTTTGACAAATATTTCAATCCCTACTCTGAATAAAACCAAAAATAAATGGTAAGCAAATTAAGTATGTTTCTCTGGTTTCAGAGAGCTTACAGCATAGTAAGGGAAACTCATAATAATCAAATACAGAAATATCAATTTAAACTTTTGAGAAATGTTTTGAATGAAAATAGAGGGAATGTAAAATAGAAGAAATTGTTTCAGTCTAAATGGTGAAGAAAGTATTCGCAGAGGAACAAATGTATAAGTTGAAACCAGGAAGGGACAATGTGAAGAAGGAGAGCTTAGAGCATTTGAAAAGCAGAATCCAAGGCCCTGAGAATAGAGAATTTGAGAGAGCAAAGCGAAGTTCTGTGTCTGAAGCAACATGCTCAAGAGTGAAAATGGTAGGAAATTCACTCATTCCTTCATCTACATTTGCTGAGTGCCAACTAAAGGTAATGCAATGTCTGAGGTACTGGGGAGGGTCCAGTGAGCTAGGGAGATGAGGTAGGATTGATAAGAAGAAGCCAGATTTTGCAGGGTTTTTTTGGCTACTTTAAAGGATCTCATCTTTATTTGGTGAGGGTCAGAAAGCCATTAAAGGGCTTTAAGTTCTTCCATTAACACAAGATAATAACTAAGCTGACAATAAATCTACTTAAGAAACTATGTGCATCGGAATGTGTGGATATATGGGAATTACCCATACTTATGGTGTAATTTTTCTGTAAATATAATTCTAAAACTTCTTTAAAAATAAAGTTTAATACTACAAAAAAGAGTTTAAGCAAGAGTATGAAATTTTATTTGTATTTTTAGATGATCACATTAGCAACAGTGTGGAAAAATGACAGCATGGTAGGTTTAGATGTAGAGGGCTCTGATGAGGAGCGACTGTCATATCCTCACAGGAGTTGATAGTAACTTGGTGTATGGTAGTGGATCGTAGATGGCAGCAAGTAGATAAATTCAAGATGCACTCAGGAGGCAAATACCAACCACATTTGCTGATGGATTCCAACACAGGTAATGAAGGATGGGGGAGGCATCAAGGTTGATTGCCAGGTTTCTGGCTTAGATTATAGAACGGATATTGGCACCATCCAGACCTGAGGACTGTTGGAGAAGCAGCAGGTGTTAATACACCAATGTAAAACAGAAGTTTGAAGGTTTTGCTCAAAAGTGATAGGGAAAACCATCAATTTAACCACACAGTCTTAGTCTTATTTCTGACCAATAGTATGCAGTGATCAGATATTTGGCCTAGATTAGCAATCTGTGTCCATGGAGTTCATCTCTCTATGCAGAGCTAATTAGGATGGCGTTTGGATCTAAAGCACTGTCCTCATTAGTGCATGTCCAAAGCAAAGGGGCTAACAAGACGAGAAAGATGAAAAGAAATGCACTCATTGTGATGGAGATTACTGTCAGGTACCACGTACTATTTTCCAGAACAAATAAATACAGTGGAGAGACTATAAATGAGCTCAACAAATAATTAGAGTACAGGATAGAAGAGATGAAAGCGAAAAAATAATATTAAAGAACATGTGCATCATATTTTAACACACATTCTGCAAATAGCTCAGGGCATGTAAACTTATTTCATTATTATGCATAATTAGAGAGTGTAGTATTATTTTCATTAACTTGAAAACAAGATTTATACCTTTGTTCAATTGATATTTCCAACCTAAACTTTGAAATAAGCATTTCTTACTAAGTAAAGCATATTTTGGTTCTTCAACCTTACTTGATTTCCTTCACCAATGTACTACATTAATGATATTAATATTTTGCCCTTGATAATTATCTCATTTTCACTATCCCAGCATATATCTAAGACCTTATCAGGCAACCACAGTTCCCCTCACTGGGACATCTCTTCACATTTGAATGTGTAAAGCTATGTATTTTCTAAGCCATCTAGAAAATATCTACTTTTGAATAAGACCAAGCCCAAAGAAAACCTTTCCCTGCAAGGTGCCGTTTTTTTTCTTTCCTCTCCCCAAGCTTATGTTTTTCAGCCTATCAAAGTAATACATGCCCAGAGTTAAAGAAAAATAAAATTAAGAATCAAGAAATTAAATAGAAAATGATACTTTGCTAAACCATGTTTCTCAGAGAGGGAGAATGTTAGCAGTTTTGGAAATATTTATTTTCATATATATCAGGCTACAGTTACGTATTTTTGAATGTATTTTAATGTTAATATGTAGTTAGTGCCTAATTTTGAAAATAGTTTCTTGATTTTCTGTTCTATAAATAAAACATTATCTTTGTTTGCTTTTCTCAAAAGTAGTCCTTGAGACAAGGCTTTCAGTGCAGTATTTTATTTGGAAAATCTGGTAGGAAAATGAGGAAGTGAGAAAGTGAAGGGATGGCAATCAGTAAGAATGTGCTCTCAAGTCAAGGAGCATTGTGGATAATGAGCTTGGTCCTACTGGGGAAATCTGGGAATATGCAGAACAGGAGTCTCAGAGTTATTCTCCTTTGGGGCTAGAAATCTAAAGCGTTCATATATAGATTGAGGGCTGCTGGTGTGTGTGTCGAGGGGAAGAAGGCTAGTCATTATATTTAACTTCTGGCACTTTTGACTTAATGGTGCATGGGCAGGCTCTGCCTGCTGAAGAAATCTCTCATACAATTGGCAGTTTCCAAGGTTGCACTGCGGTGTTAAAGCAGGAGTGGATATGGGAAGAGCCATATTCAATTATTCTCTTACTGATGAGCCATATTCAATTATTCTCTTACTGATGGACATTTACAGTGTTCCCAATTATTTTCTATTAAAAATTGCTATATCTTTATACGTGATTGTGTGCATGATAGACTGATAATCTCCATGACATACTGTTAGAGGTGTGCAATAATTAACAAGCTGTAGCTCAGTTTCCCCTGATATGCACTGGGGAAAGGCTAATCCCATCCCCCATAAGCCTACGTGTCCAAGGGCACACAGGTTAAACAAAGAAATCACATAGAAACGGGAGTAAAGAAAAATGGAAACCTTCCCTACCTGCATATCAAAGGGAGATAAAATTCCTACCGATCAAAGAAACATCTGCTTCTGCAGCATTCCAAGAAACCATAACTTCCTAAACCACTATTTTCTAGTCACTATCAGGGAAAGTGTTCACCTCTAAGGCTTTCTATTGGTCCCTGCACCTCACTCAAACCCTCGAACCCCTCCCACCAACTATCATTTCCCTGCCTAGGAAAGTTCTGTATAAATTCAAGGCCCCCCCCTTCCAGGAGTGGGCCAAAGTCTCTCTTCAGACCCCCGCTGTTGGGAGAGCTTCTCAATAAATCTTTCTTTGTCTGTGGTCATTTCAGTCTCCATGTCCCAGTAAGTGCCGCATTTTCTCCAACACGTACATTGCTACAAGTGTAATTGTTGAGCAATTAAAATTAAAGACTGTAATCTTGGGTGTGTTCAGGGATGTACAGAAGCGACTTGTCCACATGTATTGTTTCTATGTAATAGTCAGATAATAGCAATTAACTTTAAAGCTATCATTCTAAATTTAGATTTAATATCTAAAATGTCTTCTTCCTATAAGGACAATATTTATTTTAACAGAACAAGGAGGGAAAATCTACAGAATAGAGGACTAGGCAAAGAATTCTCAAACTTGACCCAAAGTATGATTCATAAAAGGGAAGAACAATAAATCTGATCTCATTTAGAAAATGCTATAAAATACACATAAAGAGGATTAAAAGAAAAGGTAAAGACTGGAAGAAAATATTTGCACATCACACATCCAACAAATTACTTGTATGTATAATAAGAGTTCTTCAAACTCAACAGTAAAAAAACTACTAATCCAAATAGAAAAGAGGCAAAGGACAGTACTAGACATTTCATTGAGGAGGATATTCAGAAGAGGATACAAATAAGCACCTAAAATATGTTCAAATTCATTAGCTATTATGGAAGTGCAAATTAAAACTACAATAAGACATCACTACATGTGCCTTAGAATCGTTAAAATAAAAAAATAGTGACAACCCAAGTGTTGGATAGAAAGTGGAGAAATTGGATCATTCATACATTGCCAGTGAGGATGAAAAATTGTACAGCCACTCTAGAAAAAATGTCAGTTTCTAATAAAACTAAATAGTCAACTTACATATGACCCCTGGGCACTTACCCCAGAGAAATGGGAACTTATCACAGAGAAATGGAAACTTAATGTTCACTCAAAATGTGCACATGAATACACATAACATCTTTATTTGTAATAGCCCTAAACAGGAAACTAGCCATATGTCCTTCAATGAATGAATGACTAAACAAATTGTAGTACATCGATACTATGCAATCTACATACAACAAAAAGGAATGCTCTATTGATACATACAAAAATTTGAATAAGTCTCCAGGGAGTTATACAGAGTGAAAAAATCCAATCCTAAAAGTTTATAACTATGTGCGATTCTATTTATATACCATTCTTGAAGTGACAAAGTTGTAGAAATGGAGAATAAATTTTTGGTTGCCAGGAAAGATGGGGGAATTAGAAGGAGACAAGTGAGTGTGCTTATAAGAGGACAATAAGAAAAGGACACTGGTGAAGATAGAATTGTTATATATCTTGACTATGGAGGTATATATATGAACCTATACATGACAAAAAATACATACAACTAAATATACAAACTCACCCTCAAATAATTAGAAGCAAAACTCAGGAACAAGGTCAGTGGATTTTATTAATGTCAGTACTCTAGTTGCAATAATGTCCTATAGTTTTGCAAGATGTTATCATTGGGGGAAACTGGGTAAAGGGTATATACATGCTTTTTATTTCTTAAAACTGATGGTGAATATACAATTATTTCAAAATAAAAAAGTTTAACCAGAAAAACCCAACATTTCCATCTAGAATATAAACATCTATGAATATCAAGGGTAAATTTTGAAGAATGCCAAATTTGTCCTTATTCATTGAAAATTGTCTTTTTCTAATTTAAATTTTACATTCATAATAAGTATAATAATCTCAAATTTATTTATATTATAAAGGAATGCCAGATAGCTTAATTAATTTGGGGGGCTAGTCTCATTCCTGTCAGGCAAATATTAAAACATTCAAATGATTTAAATATTGTGGAAAATTCTTCCTTGTCTATCTTTATAACAAAAGAAGGAAATCGAAATGAGTTAGTTATGAAAAAAAACTTTAAAGAATTCATCTTAAAAAGATAAGTTACTTTACTACACTAGTGTTAAGAAAAACATCTCTCCTCTGCTAAACATTAATATAATTTACCTTATTTAACTATCACAACATTATGAGATGGGTAATATTATTATTGCCCCAGTTTTACAGGTAAACACTTACGTTTACCTGTAAACATGTGCTTGTTAAGCTTCTCTTTTGTAATACCCCTTTTTTCAGATAAGGAAACTGAGAGAGATTAGGCAGCCAGGGTCAACAGGAGTAGTAAATAAAAGAACTGGGACAGTCTGGTCCTTACCACTCGACGGGTGTCTCCAAGGGCTCTAACACGCAGAGATTTTATCTAATTAAGGTCACATAGCTACTAGCTAGTAAAATTGGGATTTGAGTTCATGCTTTTAACCATTACAGAGATCTTTCTTAAGTTGTTTTCTTGTAATCATATGTTCCAGAAGTATTTAGGGACAGTGTTTGAAAACCTATGCCCTCTCACCTATACCCCAGAACTATTGAATCAAAACTTTTGGGGCAAAGACATTAGATTCTGTAGGTTCAACAGCCATCGCAGGTGATTTTGATTCATGATAAGGTCTGAGACCCACTCCATTATAATATACAAGCAGGTTTGGTGTGAGTTTCAAATGAAATATATAGTATAATTATAAATGATGACATATTCCATCTGTTCTAAGATTCATAAGTTTATTTTTTAATTTAACATTTTTGAATTAGCACTGCCTGTTACAACTTTTGGTGTGTTCCAATCACAATTAAGGCAGAACATTTTTTTCTTCTTGGTGGTACATAAAATAATGTCTTAGATTTGACAAAGGATGGCAATTGCCTGGATAATACAATACGAAAGATATTGCTTGTTAAACATGGTTCTTTTTCATTCCTGGGTAATACTGTGAAAGGGTGCCCATCTGCATGCTATGATAACCAGGGTGCTGGAAACAGGACCAAATGCCAGGCATCTTAGATTCACATATCAACTTTGGCACCTACTGATTGAGCTATCGTGGGTAACCAAAAGAGTTGGAACCAATGAAATGATATGTGTGAAAACTTTGAAAATGGCCAGTCATTACATAAATGGTGCTTGTGCATATGTGTATGTGTGTGTGCATGGGCCTAGAGTTGGATTCTTAGAGAAAGTAAAAATAATTTAAAATTGTTTCTAAACGTGGTACATGTGCAACATAATAGACATCATGATATTCAACTTTACCTTTTTTCTTTATCTAAGAGCAGCAAGCATATCAACAGAAGTATATGCACATGAATTGCTACTATGTGCTAGGCAATTGTTTAAGTGTTTTCAAAGATTATCTCATTTGACCTTTCCAACAACCCTATAAGATAATATATTATTATTGTCCAAATTATCCCTATTTTATAGGAGAGGAAACTAAATTGTAGGGCACGAATTAAACTAATACTACATGAGAAAGTGATGGAGTAGAGTATCAACTGAGACAGTTGGAGAATAGAACCTGCTGGCTGAAGTACACCTCAAAATAAAATTCAGTCTAGACTAACCTTCATACTTTGGATCCACATACGCAGGAAGAAAAAAGTGGACCGAGAAGCCAAGTTGTAAACATAATCCCTGCAAAGTAAGGATGAGGAGGCAAGAGGAACATGTGGTAAAATATTGTACATATATTTAGTGCAATTTCTTTTCCAACTTGCTTGAATACTATATTTTCATTTTCTTGATTATTTGTCTTTACATAATGCATTTGTTATGAAAATCCTTTTCTTTCCCTTCTACTACACACCAGTTTGATTAGCTTTTGTTTAAAGGCATTATCCAAATCTACTCATAGTTCCCTCATCTCTGTGACATTGGTTTATGTTTTTGTCCTAAAAGATCTACCATTCCTTTCTTTGAGTCTTTGCATGCATCTAACAGTCTGATTTTCCTCTCACTCTACCTTCATTCTATATATTGGATATGCAATCTAGATTTGTCCTAAAGAAAATTGTGAAGTGAATTTAATCTTTGAAATCCCATACCTCTTCTTTTTGCACTCTTCTCTTTCCTGTTCCTTACTCTCTTCTAGTGAGTTCAGTGCTTTCTTAGACAATTTTTCTGGTTATTGCAAGAAGAGGATCTGATAAAATATTACCCCAAAATATTAGTAACTAATAGTTCCTAATATTGATTATTAATATTAAAATTTCCTTTATTAGGTATGCTCGCACTTCAAAAGAAAATTAAATGGGAAAAGCAACACTAAGCATGAAGAAATGGACTGCTGAGTGGGGAATTTCAGGCCCCAGTAGGGATTGTTAGTTTGGGAAAGATCCTCTTCCAGCACCCTTAAACCTCCCTTCGTTGGAAAGGTCTTTTTGGTGCATGCAACATTCTAGCTTTGAAGATAATGTTATTTAAAAATCTAAATGACTAAAAAGGGAAAAGGTATTTTTATAATTAAAAAATTATAACAGATGTGTACTACCCTCCCTTATTGAACAGTTATTGTGAGTATGCCATGTGCTAACATTGTATTGCCTTCTTTTACTTTGGATTCATTGGCCTATTGAATTATTTAATTTTTTGAAATTAAAACATACAGTGTAGAGCAAAAATAAATTAAAAATAAAAATTAATAGTCATCTTTTCAGCAGTTTCCAGTTTTGAAAATTAGTTTGCTTCTCAGTATTTGGTTTGCTATATACAATATTACCCATAACTAAATATCATCTCATTTTTATAAATTTGTTTTACAATTCAATTATACCTATCTTTTAAAAAATTGCATGTTTAAAGATACTATATTTCAACTTCAGTGGATGATTGGACCCCAAGAAATATACACTGATGCTTTCTATAGAAAAATAAACTCTAGAAAGGAGCTAAGATTTCAAATATATAGTTCATATGAATACACTAATGTAAAAGTAAGCATAATATTCTATAATTATTACATTTTAATTAAGGAATCTGTGAAGTACTAATCTGATATTTCGTGCTGTTATCTAACACAAAGCATACAAAATCATTCTCATTTTCTTTAGTTTAATCATATAATGATTTTGTTTGCAAAATCACTATCAATGTTATTCCCTTTATTAAGAAGTATAATTGTTCTCTGCCAAACTAATAAGTGCCAGAAAATTGTGCTGCAAATGCTTAGACTGATGCTTCAATTGGATTGGCTTCTCATTTTTCTCAGTACATAGGAGATATCTTCTGTCTATAAAATTTCATTGATTTCAACTGAAAGATGAAATTGCTTAATTCCTAGCTTCATTGAATAAGTCCTGTTCTAGATATGTAAAAATAGCTCAAAATTATGAATTAATTCTGTAATCAGCTGCTAAGAATTGCAACTTACCTACCAAATTATAGATTCTATAGGGACTGTTGAAGATAAGTCCTTTCACTGGAGGAAGTTACAATTGCAACTGGGAAGCAAATGTGCAAACAACCAAAGAATACTTGAGAGTAGTGTAAGTGCTATAGGAATTTGGAATATGGATAAAGTAATTATTTGACTAAGTTAAAATGGTTTATGAAAAATAAACAATAATTTAATATGTGGTTAAAGAACAATTGGAGTGGGTTAAACAAGGCTAATGGATCTGTTAATATTAATTGCATCAGCATTTCCAAAATTTAATGAACCTATTTAAATATATAGTACCAGTGATAAAGAGAAAATTAGACTAAGCAAAAGGGAAACAATGACAAGCAAGATAAAATTTTAGAACTATTATTATACTTTGGTTCACTCAAATCCTTGTCAGGTAATTATTATTTGTTTTTTCCAGAAGATCCACAATTAACCTACAGTGCCCCATGCAATATGTGATTAAAACTATTTTCCTAGATAGTATTTGTGTCATTAATCCACAATCAATTATTTTACATATCAGGACTACTAAATTGAGTCATAATTCTTACATCACGATCATTCAGGGAAATTTTATGCTTACTTGTTAAGCACAGTCTTATAAATGAGCCCTCACAAAAAATTTAAAAATCAACACATATCTTTAATGGTTTAATTGTGCTTCAGTTCAGTGTGGAGTCTATAAAAGTTTTTATTACTAAGAGTAATGATGTCATTTTCATCTTAATTTGCAAATATAATTGGCATCCTAAATATTTTTTGCTTCTGACCTAAGTGCTTATTGACTGTAGAAATTTCTCCCAAACACTAGTAGAGTATTTTACATAATTTCATTTATTGAAAAAAATTCAAGGGAAAATAACATACAGCTATCTGAAACTATTTAGCAGAAGGAAAATTTCAAAAGGAAAAGTTAAAACTGAACTTTGAGATATAAAATGTAATTAATATTCAATATAAATTTAACACAATGTATGCTTGATTAAACTTATACATTTAAATATACTGATGAGATTCAAGAAATAAAAATGATATTCTGGAAATCCAGGAAAACAATGAGAGTCATATGAAAACAAATGGAAACTAACAAGCTAGTACCTATTTCATAGAATTTCCCATCATTTTATTGAAAAATAAGAATACACTTAAGCTCATCTCATGGAAAATCAGTACAAGTAAAATTAAATTCAACCAGTTGTAAATATTTCCTTGAGAAAAAATGTTCAGTTTCACCTAGAGTTTAACCTGTGCCCTACTCAAAATTTTAAACTCCAATTCCTTAATTTCAATATATTCAATGTGGGTTCTGGGTAGTAAAATTACCACTCATAGTTTATTAAGCTTTAAATTAACATATGTCAATAAAGTAATCCTTATACAAATATATGGAGTACTCATCTTGCCCTAACTGAACATATAATGGATTGATTCTGAATTGACATATTTTACATTAAAATTTCAAGTCTTCAAGTCTTGCTTTTTTCCATATAATAACAACATACATATTTACTTATAAATTTTGTGGATATTCATCAAAGAACTTACATCAGATTTGAAAAAAGTTCTGATCATTCTGTAGTAGTTTTTCTCCTAATGAAGTAGAAAATGCCAGAGACATTGCTTTTTAAAAATAGCTAATAAGAAAACTAATTAAATTGGTTAGCCACAAAGGGAACATTACAGGAAAGAAAATAGCTTGGCATCGAACCCTATGATTTCCTTGTTTTCACAGAAAATGCAGTGACTCTTCATTGACATCAACTACCCAGTTGCAGGAAGATTATACGTTCTGCCTTGTTGAGACCTAGATGAAGAAATTAGTAAAAAGTAGTCATCAACCAAGAAGCAAATGCATTTGGGGGTAAAATTTTTCTGGATTAAGTCTCTGTTGAGTGGCCCTGATTTCTGAAAGGCACATTTTAAAAAAAGTTTTAGGATAAAGAACATGCATTCAGAAGAATCCTTTGAAATCAGTCTATCAAAATCAGATTATTGTCTCCATCTTTCAAACAAACAGGCAAAAACAGATCATGAAAATAAGAGTCGATTTCATATAGCCTTAAGTACAGAACTGAATTAATTCTTCTTCAAACATTTTATTGACAGATAAGTTTATTATAAAATCTTTAAAATTAAAATAAAATGCATGTTTGGTGTAAAGTTAATACAGTGGTAATTCATATTTTATCATATTTTAAAATATAAACCTAAAGAATGGTATTATTTTTAATATTTATAACATGATGTAACTGAGTAGCTGGGTGTAATTCTGATTATTATAATTACCATAATTCATCACCATGCCAAAGTCAATTCTGTGATATATGTGAAATGAAGTATCATTTGTCTACCCTATTGCATGACATGATGTACCATGTATCTTTCAATTCTCTTAAAACAAATTCTCTTAAAAGCCCATCTTCTGACTTATTAAGTACTGTGAATCACATAGAACCAGAAAACATTTAAAATCATAGAAACATAGCATATTATATTTCATTATGGAGCTAAAAACAGATAACAGGAAAAAAGAAAGCAAGACTAAGTATGTAAGAGAAGATTCAGAGTAAAGAAAAGACAAAATGAAAGAGCTATGCTATTTCAAAATACTGCATAGTCAATGAGTATTTAATAAAAATCCTACAAATATGGTTGGGCATATTTTTCTTTTGGGGCTGCTGCAAAGTAGTAATATCAGGCATTATTTGGCACTTCTGGCAACTTCAATGACTTTTGTCAATAGTGGTTTCATCAATTGTAAGATGCATTATTATTTTATGTATGACTACACAGAAATGCTGCCAACTATAATTAAAGTAGGCCTTGACTATAAAATGCATCCTGATTGTAGAACTGTGAAAATGTGAGGAAACAAGCATCTTAGAACTGATGAAATAGAACAATGCTCCTAATTAATTGGGATCAATTACTGGTAGCAGTAGATTATACAGTATAATCTTTCTCCCAGAAAATCAAATGCCCCATTGTCTGATGCCTTCTTATAACAGAACAAAAAATATTGGCAACTAATTACAGTTTAAATACAATATCCAAAAAAAAAAAAAAAAAAGGAAGAAAGAAAGGAAAGGGGATATGTTGGCCAGTCAAACTCATAATAAATACAAAAAAAAAGGAAAAGAGGAAGCAATTGGCAAAAGGTAAATGTTTTAAAGTTGTCCTTATTATTACTACTAATAAAGAAAAGGTTACATAATACAATCTACATTTAGTTTATCCCAACCTTTTAAAATTTACTCTCAAATGAAGCAGCTGAACATTTGATCTGAAGTGAAAAATGGTTTCTAATTCTAAATTTGTTGGTTTATATAAATGATCCAGAACTCACTTGAGATATACATTTCATTTATTACCATCTTGTTAAATCAAATTGCTTTCCACAACACCTTCTAATTGTTTCTTTTTACTTTACATTCATCTGAAATTTCTCAAAATTTTAATGAAAATTAGTTTTTCCTTACCAGCCAGTTCTCATGAACTTCTGAAACTTTGTATGTTCTTAGTGTTTGAAAGGTTGAGGAAAGACTTTAGTGTTTTATGAATGCTTACTTTGAGGACTGAAACTGCCACTTACAGTAATTTCTTTGTGCAGGGTTACTTAGGAAAAAAAGGAGATCTGGTTGCTTCCCTGGAAATGACTCAAGGTATATTAAATATTCTGAAAATAGATTTTGTAGTTCCCTCTAAAAGCCTCACTCAAATCAACTTATAGATCAAGGAAAGAATGTGCAATGAGTTATACTTCTCCCTAGATCTAAAACATTTTCATTGATATTATCAATGATGAGAGTGTAGAAAAATCAGTTTAAAATGGTGATCTACTAATATAGGATAGTGAAAGAAGTGGGTAATGGCCACACCAAATGGAAGTTAGGGTGAAGGGAGACTTAGCAGATTTTGTTCGGAGTCATAGTTAGCATTTACATGAGTCTCTTTGGTTTGATAAAAGAGATGGGTGACTGAAACTTTGAAAAATGTCCAATATGCCTAATCTGTTCAAAAAGTTATGAATCTCATTTGTTTATTCTGTTTAATTGAAAGGATTTGGTTCAGCTCAATTCTATCACTATGTAGATATTCAGACTGGTCCCCTCTTCAACTGACTATGAAAAATACATATTAAATTCTAAGTTCATATTTGCTTCATATTATTCCTTCCAAGGTTTAACGTTTTTAACATGTATGAGAAATATGGGAGGAGACATCAGGGAGTTCCTATTAACATTTCTTCCTGCAGACACTAATCTATATGAAGCACTGAAGATTTATCTTCTGGAAACATGACCCATAAATTACTTAATTTTGGTGAAAAGTGAACATTGGTCAACAAAGACACATACTGCTTAACGTTCCTTACCTGGAAAGAGGCTTTATTGAACATAGCTGTAAAATTCTCTTTTAAGCTGAATTACTGAATTTGCACAAACATTGCTACAGATTTTTTTATTTTAAAAATCAAGCCTTGTCATTTTCCACTACATTTTGTTGTGCTTTTTTATAGTAATATTTGCAAATGTTATAATTTAATAATTATATTCCAATTACTTGCATAATCAGTTTTTTTTAATCCTAGGGTGTTGAAAGAACATATCATAATAATATTCTTCTTTAGACAAAAGTCTTTTTAAATGAAGTTAAAAGCTGAGATAATTTAAGGAAAAAGATATTCAAATTTTCATAATCAACAGGTTTAAGTGAAATTTACAATGCATTGGAAAACTGGCTGGTTAAAGGTATGGTTTGTCCTCAGGTAGCTCAAAATCATTTTTACAGGTTTTTGTTTTTTTGTAAAAGTGTTTTTTAATCTTGGTAAAATAATAAAATAATATTTCACAATTTGCACAGAGTCTGACTAAAGGGCAGAGGCATATTACCCTCAAGTGTTTAGAATAAAGCCAGATTTTCAGGCCCAGGTCCGCTGTAGAGTTTGTACGCACTGCAATCACGAACATTTTCTTGTTCCCTCTAAAGCTAGGGTCAATTTCATTTCAAATGGAGGTTAGAGTAAGAAATCACTTTTGTGTTTTACCACCTTCTGCGCTAAGTATTATTTTAACAACCTTTTGCTCTGGTTGACCCATTTAATAACCTGGAAGAAAAAATGTTGCTCCCATGTCTGGTCTCAATGGAAGTTATTTTCTAATGGACAATAAGCTGAAAGGCCATGGCTGTCTAGAAGGTTAAGCAACAAATGTCATGTCTGCATGGGCTTACGCAGCAGCTTCGGTCCTTTCTTCTTCAGAAGCAGCTTTTGTTGTCTTGCCGGCAATTTGCACATTTAGGCTCTGTATTTTGTTTATAAAATAGTTTTACACAAACCACTCTCAGCAGTGCAAGCTTCTGAGTTGAAAATTATTCAGGCTTGTTTCATTGAAGGCACTTGGTTTCCATGGCAATTTATAAAAGATGGTGGTTTGGTTTCTTCATTGAACAGATGACATAGTTTGGGTGTTCAAGTGGCCGCAAGCAAACTTCGATAAGCCTGTGTAACGTGTAAGCCCAGGTTTACCATCCTGGATAATAGTGCATGCAAAAAGAGACAGCATCTAGCTTAGCCATGGGAGGAGAAAAACAAAATAAAGGTGGGGCGGGGGTCAGGTGGGTAGGAGCATGAATGTTTTAAATTCTGAGTTTGGATTATTGTCAAGGAAGGGTAACAGCCGAAGATAAAAGGGCTTACATTTATTTAATTCTCTATGTAAAACCTTCTGAAAAGGAAAATAAATGCCAGCTCTTCACGTACCCTGTTTACAGTGAGGTTTTTGTTGGCAGGCCATTAGGTTTCCATGGTAACAAGCAAACTATTCATTTTGAAACAAAACCAGCCATGACTTTGTGCTTTGACAAGGATTTCTATAGCTCTTTTTTTTGTGTTTTTTGTTATTTGTGTTTTTTTTTTTAATTCCAGAGTTCAACCAGATGACGCTGTAATCTTTTTAGCCACAGAAGCACCTGAAGGTCTTGTCTCTGCTCAGGTCAAGATTATCTTTTACATGTAGCTTGGAATAAGTTATCCTTCCATGATATCCTTTTTATCCCCAGTGCTTAAAAAATTTTGTTTCTATTATTTTATTTTTGAGTCAGTAGTCAGTGGAGGAATCTTTGGTAGTTTGTTTTTTCAATGTCCATTTACAAAGACTCTTTCTTCATGCCAGTGCCTGGTGAATCTCTTATAGCCTCTGCCAGGATAAGGTCACCTTCGAGGACTTAAGATAGAGATGAGAACGATAACTGGAAAAAGCCATATATGTACTAAAATCCCATCAGCACCATCAACGGAATCTAAAGATAAGGAAAATAAACACCAAAGAAAAAGAAGAGAAAAATGAGCATTCCTTTCAACCCCAATACAACACTGGTAAAGAAAAATAACTTTAGTATAGGGAAAACACTTTTGTAAAACATTTGTTTTCATTTTGTTTTATTTATAAGTTTCATTTCTAGGCAAATAAAAAGAAAATAAGTTGAATATATGGTTAGACATTTGAGAAAATAAAAATACTTGCAAATTTAAAATTGGTTAATAAGCTGTAAACACTTCTTTAGAAGATGGCTGGGTAGGTATGCTAGCAGCATTTGAAGGTTTTCAGATATCCTAAAAGGTCAGCTTTTTTTTCCAGCATCCAAAAATGTTAAGCTTGAAGATTTGGTAGGAAATTGATTTTGATGAAAACTAGGAAGGGATTGTTATGGGTAAAGAACTATAACCAGTGGAATAGCTATGTTTAGATCAGATCATTACCTCTAAACTGAGTAAATAAATAATCTCTTTCATATGGTTTTTAGAAATGTCATGAAATTCATTCTGATTTTTAAAAAATCCCTTCTACCAATCTGCCTTGGAATTTCTACCATAGAGGAAAAATAAGCTTCATTTTAGAGGATACCTCTTATGTACTTAGATACTTAAGTACTTAGGTACACTTTACCTAGGAGGGCAAACACGGGCATACACAGTAATTCATTATCTTGGTTTAAGTTGCAGAATGGTTCTCTCCTAGGAGAGAGCTGATATCTGGAAATATAGACCTACAATCTCAGCTCTTGACGGTGCATGCCATAGAACCATTTCCTGCTTTGGAACTATTAGCGGTCTGGGAAATTAGAAGAACCTTTTTAACTTCCAGGCTGGTTTGTACTTAGAAACGTACAATCATTTAACATTCACCATACACCATTTATCAAAATGACCTAATAAATGACTACTAAATAAATTGATAAAAATATAACAAAATTTCCCCATACCAAATAGAATTTTTCTGTTTAATTAGGATTATTTCTTTCCCCTGATTCCCAGTGGCTAGATAAAACTTCCTCCCATACGTATAAATATATCCTATTTAAAACAGCTATATAGTTTTCTGAATTTACAAATTTAAGAGGAAATATTGACCATGAAAATGTTCTATTGTGAAATAACATAGTCCCTATGAAATTGGGGCTACTCTTTTCACTTCTGTTTTTCCTCTAGAGAGTAAGATATGCTTTCCTGTGTTTCTCTTTCAATCTAGAAACATACAATGTATTTAAGTTATTAACTTATCAAAATGTAAAATTTCCATATAAAATGTTAATTTACCTTCCGTTAATGTGATGGTACTGCTATTGACTCATATTGGGAAATTCAGAAAAGAAATCCCATTCTCCTCTGAGGAAAATGCATGCTTTTCTGGGTATTAGAAAAACCTAGTTCACTTGGTGATAGCTACCAGCTTTTTAAAGCAAAATTAACCAGACCCAGAAAGAAATTTTTAGTATATCTGTTATTAGAAATGTTAAGTCTAATCAAAGGAAAGTGAAAACTACGACTAAAATGTCTCATTGCTATACACATTCTTAGCTTTTGTCTCTTGACAATGCTTAAAAATGGAGTCAATTCAGTTTGTAGGAACAATCACTGGGTACTTGTTGACTTCTAACATCTAAACTGATATAATTTCATACTAAAGAAAATAAATTAACAAAGACTCTGATTTGCTCTAGACTTATACAGTATGAAATTTCATGCTTCTTTGTGTATGTGCTACATAATTGACTTTTTTTTGAGTAAGTTTAGCTTAATTGGTACATCCTTATATGACTGTAAAATTAAAGATACCAAATAGGCCTTGGGAAATGCTCCAATTGGGAGAATTTTTATTCAGAATATATTTTAAGTGTTTCAAGTCCAGCAGATAACAAAGATATGAGGATGTTAAGAAGTAGCTTACACGAGATTCTGATTCACATTTTTTCTCATTTTTTATTTATATTTTCTCCATGTAAAAAATGGGCCTATGATGAAAAATAAAATTTGCAGTTACAGTTAAGCCCTACTTTTCAAACCAGGATAGAAGGCAAATCACATATTACTAAACAGGATTGGGAGTGGTAGAAGGAGAATAATTATACCAGAAAAATTAAGTTTACTCTATGACTTAATATACTTCCTAAGGTTCTTCACAATATTGAAGCTGTTAAAAAGTGTCAGCAAAATTATAACTAAGAAATATATTCAAAAATTGCTTGGGAGAATAAAGAGAGCTTGGGCTATATAAATGTGTATTGTGTCTATAGATTCCCCAGACATTAATAAAAGTTTAAATATCATTTACATAAATATAAATTAAAAATCATATTAAAATTTTTAAATTAAAAATAATAAAAGAGGGCTTGTTTAGTTCAAATTTGCCTACAATTGAAAGTAATATTTTGATTTAAAAATAATTCCAAAATATTAGGGACTCAGATATAAGAAATTCATAAATAAGTCAACTAAAAATAAATTTGATATTTTATTAGAATATATTAATTTAATATTAGTTATTTTAGCATCACATAAAGCCAATCCCAAGAAAAGACACTTACTCTTAGTTGTTAGGTCTTCTTTCGCACATTCTCCTTCTGCAATTGACACATCATCGATGGCAATGTCCCCTTCTATGCCAGGACCTCGAATACCTTCAAAAATGAGCTACAAATATGAATGAAACAAATCTAAATATACAGCTTTGATTTGCAGATCAATTTCCAATGAGAAATTGAGGAGACAAAGTTATTATTAATCCTGGTATCTTTTTTTCTTGATGGTTTTCACAATTGTTACATATTAAAAAACAACAACCACCACCTTCTTGAAACCAATAATAGGATCTTCCTTGCATAGCAATAGTTTTCATATCAAAAGCTTTGTGTTCATTTAAAAACAAAACTAAACAGTTGAATAATACGAAAAAAAACTACTACAAATCCTATCAGTTTTCATTTTCAGGGAGAAATAAGAACTTTTATTTGAGCAGTCCTTCCATGAAATAGACTCCCTTCAATATTCCTTAAGCACATCTCATAACACTAGTTTTCCAAAAAATTTCTAAGGAACTATCAGTTTTGGGTTCTTTATGGCAATATTATGTTTGTGAAGCCCAGAGCAGGGTTTACCACTCTGTGGAATTGCTTGATCTCTTGCAAAGAGATTGAATAACATTGAATAACGTCCTCATATGTGCCTTATAATTACCTCTTTGATTTCACTTTGACACCTACTTTTAAATACTTAAAGAAATTTATGGGTCTATTTATGTTCTGCCTCTATTGGGAGTCCTTTGAATTCCCAGTGTCTGGAATCAGTGGTTGGCACTAATGCAAGTGTTTAAAGAAGAGATGAATGAAATCAGATGCCTTTTATTACTAAATTCATGATATAAGCACACTTATAAGGACCAGTAGCAAATTTTTATTATTTTTTTGTTACAGAAACCAGACTCTCTTAGAATCTTCCCTATAAGCCAAAATTTTTTAATCCTTTGTGACTAAAAGATTAGTAGGTAACTTAAGCATTTAGTGTATTATAAAGCAAGAAAAATTTCTACATGCTAAAATAAAATATTTAAATTAAATTAAATATTTTGTCTTTCCAAAGAAAATTTAGTCTAATGACTGTTCCCAAAATCAAGCATTTTTGCATATTTTATAGAATTTCTAGCCTTATTTTATCCTGACATAAAAAAGTGAAAATTTATTTTTAAAATTTTTATTTTAGTAGCATATATACCACCTAAAATTTCCCTCTTTTAACCACATTCAAGTATATAATTCAATAGTGTTAATTACATTCAAAATGTTATGCTACCATTACTTTCATCCATTAGCAAAATTTTTCTATCATCCCAAACAATAATTCTGTACCAGAAAAAAAAAAATTTCAGCAATGCCAGCACTCTGTTTTTGTTTTTCCTTTAAAAGGTCTTATTGTGACTCCTGAAAGATAAATTTGAGGTGATTTTCAGAGAAATTAGGTTACATTTGAGAAATTGATCCATTGTTCACCGATGTGTCACCATAATTCTTTTATTAATGGAAATGTTCAAGTAGTAAGTAGAAGCATTAGTTATCAAATTTGTCATTGTGTTCATGTATTCTACTTAACTATAGTTCAGAAGAAAGAAAAATTTTCGTGGTTTTGATAGGAGAAAAGTTTTGAGAAGTTATTACCAAAATTAATTTGCATCAGGAGGGCAGCCTACTTACCTATACTGAATTAAATATGTTAACAAAGATTGTCCAAAACCTTTTCTTTGAAAATCACATACAATATCCTGTATCACTGAAGCCAAAATAAAATGGCAGTCCAGAACTCAAATATTTAGGACCAACTTAGTAGTTTTTTAATTCTCAGCTCTCAGAATCAGCAAAGTAGTTATATTTAGGCTGCCTGGAAATAGTGATGTGCTTTTGACTAGGTACGATGTTGGAGAACATGTCTGTGAAGTGGTTAAAAACACTCATAATGTTTTAAATCACAAGTACCTAAGAGTAAGGATTTAGAGAAAAAAAAGTAAATGACATAAACATTCAAGAACACTGAAATGGAAAAAAGGAAATAATTTAAATGTCTGCAAAATATTGCACTTTATGGATGTACCAATTTATTTAAACATGTACCCTTTTATAATAGCTAGACATAAGTGTTTTTGCTATTATGAGCAAGCCTGAGACAAATACAGTTCATATAATTAGCATACATATTTATAGCACATAATTTTTATGGTCTTTATAAATTGCCCCTGTAAATGAGGGGGCACTGCCTAATTCCTAACTAACAGTGGGTTTTTGAGGAATTTATGTGTGTTTTCTTTCTTTTCTTTTCTTTTTTCATGTGTGCCATTTAATTGGTATTAATGATAGAATAAATCAATGATTATTCCTACTCCCATTCTTACTTTCAATCAGGTGATGGTGAAACTTTTCTCCTACAGATAACAATGTGAATGGAATATTATCTTGGGGAATGTCAGAATTCTACTGATTGTGAGTCTGGTTCCATAAAATCAAACATTTCCACTTGAGCCATAAAGCTAATAATTTGCTGGATGGAAAGTGGAGTGATGCCATCACCAAAGAGCTAACTTTTCCTTTAAACAGGCATTTTAAATGATTGAATGGAATACATTTTGATTTCTGCATCCTGGTCAAGCTTAATTCTGGAGTGAAGGGGGAATGAGAATGTTTTAGTAAAGAAAATTTGGTATGGCAAAAGGGAAAATGGAAAGTGGGAAAGGAAAAAGAGCTAATCCAGCTAGTGAAGTATAGCCATGAGAAAGATAAGGGGATTGTATTTCTATATGCTATATGTGGGGTAGTATGATGTGGATGAAGAGTCTAATAACAGTAGGTTAGAATGTTCAGCACCTGCTCATACTTGAAATTTAGCTAGATAAAGCTGAAGTTGTAAACCCTTCATTGGGAAAGATGATGGAAAAACAGGCTTGGAGGTACATAGAATTCCATTTTAGCTGTGTAAAATTTAAGTAGTTGAAAAAATTATCCATAGTTTTTTTTCTTATTTAAAGTATGTAATTATTTTCACCTACTAATTTCCCATAACCTGGAGGCAGAAGGCAATATAAAATGATGGGATTATTTTTTAAAATTAAGATATCATGTATAAATCATGAAAATTGTTCCTGAACTTTTCAATATGCTTTCCCTTGTAAGTTGTATTTTAATTAGAATGATCCTTCCATTGCTCAAAGCATTTCAAAATTTCTTCGGTTTTTGCCTTTAAAGTAATGACTCATCCTCTTCCTCTTAATTTCCTTTTTTCCCCCTTCCTCTTGCCTGACTGAGTAGCCTGATAAAAAAACACAAAGTTGAAGTTAGTCATGCTAAAGACAAAAAGTCTCCAAGAAGAGAAATTGTGAGAATTTTGCCACTGTTCGTTTGTAGCTGGATTAAGAAGGCATGTTGGGGATCCTTCTGTGGTAAATATCAGGAATAGATTGACTAATTTAATATGTCCTGCCTGCCTGATGGCTTTTTGCTAACTGTAAGGGTGCCCTTGGCTAAACAGCAAAAATACCAATCAACAGTTTAATTGTCATATGCCTAAAGGGATGCCTATATCTAAAATATTCCTTTATGTGAATATATCACTCAATAGTGGTCCTGTGTGGGAAGCTGCCTCTGGCACTAGTATTGTATCAGCCATCTTGTTACCAAACGCCATCTTAGATACTAACCCAGTTAGGTTTCTATTCCCCCATCCTCACTGAAGTAAGTTAAGTTTCTATTTCTCTTTACGCCACTCCCCTGGGCTCCGATTGGGCACTCTCTAAAGTGCTAAAGTTTTTCCGCAGACGTTGCCAAACAACCATCTGCGCACTGGTGGCGCGAAAACCGAAAATCTAGTTACTTAATCATTTACCAACACATGCGCTGTCGTCAGGATGTACTACCTTCTTCCTTCCTAGTTATAAATACCCCTACCCTACCCCTAATAAACGAGACTTGATCAGAATCCTGTCTTGTCTCCATTCTTCTCTCCACTCCTGCCTCTACCCCTGCTTCTTCCCACAGGCCCCTGGACTCGCCCCGCCGGTTCGGGACAGTCCTGGATGAATGAACGGCTACAGTAATAACAATGGTTGGCTGATTTATAGATCTATAATTTACACTTTACCCTTACAAATACAGATAATACATTTTGTCATTGAATAAAGCATACTGATTACTTCCTATGTAAGCATAACAGGAGTTATAGACTTTATGTGGAGAAAGAGCAGGGAATTAGTAGTTATTACAGAGATGATGAGAAATATAACTTCTGTCAATCAAAATCTTTGTACAGTTATAATTGATATTTTTAATATTGATTTGAACTTGTGATGATAAGAAATCCAATCTAATAGGCCAGAGACATATTGTAGTCTTCCTCAGAATCCTCATGGAATAGGAAGAAAGAGAAAGTCAAGTGTAGTATGTTTGTTTGTTTCCTTTTATTTCCTTAGCAGTTTTACTGTTGAGAAAATATAGATTGTTTTTTAACTGGTCTTCAGTGTCACAAAGAAATATTTATTGCCCTTCTCTGTTTATATTCAGAATTCCAATACAATCATATCTTTGAATAATTGCAACTAAATATTCAGATTCCAATCGACTCATAAATGGCTTCTAGACTAAGATCTAGAGTGATCATTTTCTTACATTGCTTTTGATGTGAAGTAGATTATAGAAATAAAATGTATATAAAGTCTATATCTTGACTAAGCTTTCAAGTGTTTATAAATATAAATCCTTGGTGACAAACATCTTTTTTCAAATATAAAGTTGACAAACTGCAATCGTCCATTACAATATAATGTATCTCAAATAGGGAGATATTATCTGTTTGCAAAGAAAAAAATCTGAATTATATTCTCTTAGAAAAGAAAGATACTCTAGTTCAAGAAGTTAAATTATATCCCATTATGATTCTTATTCTACTATTAACTTATAGAGATAAAATTATGTTATTTTCCTCTTCAGTATTTCTGAAATATGTTTGGTTTAATTAAGAAGGAATTAATGGCATCTAGATAACACTGGAGAAAATGTTGAAGTTTACACCTCCTAACAAAGGAATCAAGTTATGGAAAACCTTTTCTTTGCATACAATAACCATGATATTGTTTAAACATTTTTCCACTAACTGAAATGAAAAATTTAAAATTTTAATGTTTTCACAGTTTGCAAGTGAGATTTTGCAAACTCAGTATGTAGGAAATACTGCATAATCAAAATATTAACTTCTGGTGAATAAATTGAAATGGACATTTAAAAATTTTATGTGGACATATTTGTTAGAATTACACCACAAAGAATTCTTTCAATTAATCAATTGACAATTTGTTATCTACATTATAGAGCTTTAAAGCATACATATGGAAAGACATAGATTTAATCACATATATTTGATGCTATTGAATTGTGTGTTCAAATATAATTTCTCAGTAGGAGAAAAATAGGTACATTCAGCACTAATGAGTAAAAGTAGGCAGTAAAATCAGATGGGGAATCAAAGAGCACAATGTACTTTTGATGATCTGACTTCAATGTCCATGGTGTCTTCTGCAAATGTTCACAACAGATTTTCCTTCTGGCCACCGATAAATCACCTTTGATCATTATTGCTAAGACACATTGCAAAGTCTTAGTTTATTTTTTGAACTTGAACTGAGTTGAAAATTGACAGTTTATCACTTAGAATAAACTTCAGAGTATAAATAAATTTAAAAATAGCCATTAGCATTAATAGTGCTACCTTTATTCTATTAGTGATTCAGGAAATAACTGGACAATCTTTAGCCATTCCAAAAGAGATGTGAAGAGAGGCAATATAATAGACAAGGCTTGTAGTCTTGGCTTTTTTCTCGTAGAAATTGTAGTAAATATTAACAGGGAGTTTAACTTCCTAAGACTCTGCCAGGCCAATTACTGGGCTAAATGTCAAGTGGTTATCAAAACTACTAATCTCAATTAAGAAGGGATTTTGTGCTCAATGTGTGCTCCTATTGGAGAATATTTTGAATGGTTAATTCAGAAGCGATTATTACACCTATAAATTGCTATGAAATATGACTTAGATTGCCAGATATATAGCTATATGAGCATGTAATGTCTTCTAATTGAAACAATATTTTCTAGATTATTATTAATATTATATTAATATAAAGGCAGCATGTTCCAATGAGAGGACTATAATCTCTTTTCCAATCCCTTGTCCAGTGTCAAGTATTTGTGTGCTGTATGGGAAATCGTCTCAAAATCTATTTGCAAATCTTGGAAGGTGGAATGTAAGAGTAAAGGGTCTGCAGAATCCCTTTGATGTTTAATTAAGAATAGTTAAGACTGTATTTTGTCTTTTTATATTTTTCTTTCTGGAAAACATTGGTAATATACCATGAAGAAGCAAAACATTTAAAGGGATGTTTAAAAATTTCCCTTGTTTAAGGATGTAAAATATAAGTAACATTCTAAGATTAATACTTCATTAATTTTATTTTGTGGATAATTAGCCCTAATTCTTTCAAATTCAACAAAATATATTTTTATCCCGAGCACCGATCATGCTAAACTAAGTCTAGAAAAAAACCCCAAGAGAAATTTCAGTAGCATTAAACTGCCATTTGCCCTGAAAAGTATTACATAGTGATTTTCTTTTTTAAGCGAAGCAAACCAATTTGAAATAATCAAAGTACTTTACATGTACTTATTTTTTTATTTTTTATTTTTATTTTTCAAAAAGGCTTATAGGGGAGTGGATGTAGCTCAAATGGTTAAGCACCTGCTTCTCATGTATGAGGTTGTGAGTTTGGTCCCTGGTAACAAATAAAGAGAAAACCAACTCTTATTGGGGAGTGGATGTAACTCAGCAGTTTAATGCCTACTTCCCATGTATGAGGTCCTGAGTTCAATCCCCAGTACCTCTTAAAAAAAAGAAAAAAAAAGGCTTATGTATTAAACTGATTAAAAGACATTAAAAGACATGCAACTCCTAACTCCAAAGAAACAAAATAATAAAGTATCAGTGAAAGAGAGGATCAAGATCAGTTATATTTCATTTAAAATCCAAAAGGTAAGAGATAAGCCTTCCATTTGAATTAAAGACATCCTAGAATAATATAAAACGATATTTGAATAAATATTCAAACTTTTTACATCTTAATTTATATTTACAGTGGCTAAAATGCTTTCCTGTAGGTATTAAATACCAAAGCAAGAACTTTTGAACAACTTGATAAGATATAAGTGATTTTGAGTAAAAAAATACTGTATCTAGAAATAATCAAAGCAAGAAAATACTCTAATCAAAATAATACAGAAAAATGGGATGGGATTATATAGGTGCTGTTTTCATGTTTCCTCAAATAGTCAAGTTTTATGAAATAAAAGTCCTTAGCCACTGGATCTAGAAATATGTTAGGGAAAGAAAGAACATAGAGATGCAAACTAAAAATATGATTTTATTTATCTTTATTTTCTATTAGTAACTTGCATAGCTTAAAAATACATTGATCCAGAGGGTTTGCTTTTTATTTTCCTTACTTGTTTCCAGCCCAAACAGAATAACAGAAGCCATATTTATCCTCCCACCCAAAACAAACAAATAACTGAGCAAATATGTGAAACAACCGTTTTCAGTTCACCAGATATTTGTTAATGAGGGACAGTGCTGCTTGAGAGATGGGAATCAGACAAGGTGAGCCCTATGATTGTCCTAGTACTACTTTCAGAGAATTTGTAGGCCAGGGTGCAAGTAGAAGGAGTCAAGGTGGAGCCTGGTAGAAACTTTCAGTTTAAGAGACAACTGAGGGTCCAAGGTGACCAGAAAATAAAAAAAGTGAAAGAATGAGATTTACAGAAGGTCCCCCTTCTATATTCAGGAGAATACTGTTCAAAACGTGAATGTGGGGAACCTACCTAAGACCTGGAAATAATTATAGAAATAATTTAATAGTGCTCAGCCTGCATAGGGCTGGGAATAATGCATGTTCCCACCAGCCAAACTAAAAAAAACACTTGTAATTCATGGAGCATTGGATAGAATACACCAAAGAATCTTGACTCAGTAGTGAGTAATTAGCCCTAGACTAAACATCTAACAAATCTTAAGGGAAGTGATGGTGACTCATCTGATAGAGCATCTGCCTACCATATGGAGTGCCCAGAATTTGATACCAGGGCCACATGGTGAGCTGGTCCATGTGCAGTGCTGCCACTCAAGGAGTGCTGTGCCTGCAGGGGTGTTCCCTGCATAGGGATGCCCCATTCTCAAGCAGTGCACCCCACAAGGAGAGTTGCCCCACATGAAAAACGCACAGCCCACCCAGGAGTGGCACCATACACACAGAGCTGACACTGCAAGATGACGGAACAAAAAAAGCGACAGTTTCTTGGTGCTGCATGACAAGAATGCAAACAGACACAGAAGAACACACAGCAAATGGATACAGAGAGCAGAAAATGGGGGGGAAGGGAAGAAAAATAAATAAAATAAATCTTTAAAACAAACAAACAAATCTTAAAAGCAAGCTCCAAAAGGATCAAACTGTTTACGAGTAACTTTCCTACATCCACAACCTTAAGCATATTTACATTAAGAAAATATCCAGCACCTGACAAGGTAAAATTCACAATGTTGGGCATCCATTAGAAATCCCAGGCATACAAAGAAGCAGGAAAATAGCAACACATAAGGACAAGAAAGATCAGTCAATTGAAACCAATTAAGAAAGGACACAGATGGCTAGCATGAGCAGACAAGGACATTAAAAGTTACTGTAATGCATTTCTCATGTTCAAAACATTAAGTAAAGACATGGAATACATTTTTAAAAGACTCAAATAGAACTTGTTGAGAGGAAAAGTACAATGGCTGAGATGAAGATACACTAAATAAGACTGAAAACAGATTAGGCATTGCAGAAGAAATTATTAGTGAATATGAAGATAAAACAGAAACTCTCTGAAATGAAACACTGAGGAAGCAAGAACATTTAAAACATGAAAAAAAAATCACCAATGATCTGTATAACACCTTATAATGTGCAACTGAGTCTTTAAAGGAAGGGGAAAAGTGAAAAATATTCAAAGAAATATTGGTCAGAAAATTTTCAAATTTAATAAAAATTTTCAAACAGAGATCCTAGAAGTTCAATGAACCCAGAAACATGAATATCAAAGTAAATTAGATAGCTGCACATTATAAGTGAGTTGCTCAAAATCGTTGATAAAAAGAAAATCTTAAAAGCAAACAGAGAAGAAAGTCACATTACATACTGGAAACAGTGCAAACAGGAAGGCAGTGGAGCATCATCTTTAAAATTCCAAAGGTGTGGGATGTGGTGGGGAAACTATCAAGAATGCTATACTCAGAGAAAATACCTTTCAAAACTGAAGGTTAAAAAGACTTTTCCAGACATACAAAAGATTGAAGAGATTTCATCAGCAGACCTGTCCTATAGGAAACATTCAGGCAAAATAAAAATGACATCAGATAGAAATATAGATCTACAAAAAGGAACAAAAAGCACCAGAGGGGTGCAGGATGAAAGCACCGGCACTTGCCCAGAGAGGCATAGACTGGATATCCAGACACCTATAACTCCATCCCCACCTTCCAATATGATAGAAAGGGAGCTGTGTTGCCATAGCCTCTCTGGGCAACTGCAGATGCTTTTAGTCCTCACTGGCTTGTTTGCTGAGTGCCTGGGATACCATCCCATCTCTGCTAAAAGGGAAAAGGAGGGCTGGTGTTTCCTCAGCCTATCAGAGCAACTTTAGGTGCTTTTAGCCTGCACAAACTGGAGTTTTGGACACCTGTGGCAACACCCCCAACCCCAATAGGACAAGAGAGGGGCAGTGTCTCCCCAGCCTCTCTGAGTAACTGCAGGTGCTTTCACCCCACACAGATTGAATAATTGGACACCTGTGGCTTCATCCGTTCCCCTCAATAGAATAATTGGGGACTGGGGTTTCCTCAACCTGTCCAGGCAATGGCAGGCACTTTGGCCTGAGCAGATTACACTCTCAGGTCTCTGTGACTCCACCACGTCCCTCTAATAGGATAGGAGGGGAGCTTTGTTGCCTTCGCCTCTCTGGGCAATTTCAGGTACTTTTGGCCCAAACAGATTAGATATATGGGCACTTTGGAAGGTCCATCCCCACCACTGGCAAGGAAGAAGGGGCCAGTGCTATGTCCGTCTACCTGGACAACTATAGTCAATCTTGACTGACACCGCTTAGTTTACTATCCACAACAGGCAAGGAAGGAAGGAACATGAAGCTTCATCAGTCTCTCTGGGCAACTACAGATGGTCTTTGACTGCATGGCTTGGATCTGTCCCTAGCCCTGGCAGAGGGGAAAAGTGGAAGAAGCTTTATCGGTTCATGGGGCAATATGGGCAGCATCAGCCTCCATAACTGATCTTATGAGAATAAAAGCCATGATAAATGAAATAAAAAATACACTGAACTAGAAGTGACTAAGTAGTGAATGGAACTATTATATGAGCTGTTATATGAGGATGACAGAGGTTGAAAGGGAAAGTATAAGAACATGTATATTACTAGAAGGAAAGCCAAAAAATGTAACATGGGACAATATAACATCCTGAAACCTCATGTAAAATAAAAATATGAGTGCTATTGCATATATAGACTGCTTTTATGGAATATATAGACAAATAAACTAGAGAGAAGAAAATAGAATAGCAGCTATGTATGGCTAGGAAAGCATAGAGAGATTGAGAGGTGATGAGTTTTGTATGTCTGTTTTGTTTTTGTTTATTATTATTACAGGAATAATGTAAATACTCTAAAAATGATTAAAGTGAATTGCACAACTTTGTGCTTATACTGAATACCATAGATTGTATACTTTGGATGGATTTATGCTTTATTAATATGTATCAATAAAATTGATTTGTAAAAAAAATACATTGGAAGCATTTAACAGCAGATTTGAAGAGGTGGAAGAAAGGATCAGTGAGCTTGAAGACATGGCCTCAGAAAGCAAACATTCAAAAGAACAGATTAAGAAAAGAATGTAAAAACCTGAACAAGGTCTCAGGGAACTAAATGAGGGCAAAATATATGTAAATATACATGTCATGGGTGTTCCAGAAGGAAAAGAAAAGGGAAAGGGGCAAAAGGAACATTTGGAAAAATAATGGCTGAAAATTTCTCAACCTTATTGAAGGACATGGATATCCATGTCTAAGAAGAACAACATATTCCCATCCTAATAAAACCTAATAGACCTATTCCAAGATACTAATCAGAATGTCACATATCAAAAACAAAGACAGAATTCTCAGAGCAGCAAGAGAAAAGTGATGCATCACTTACAAAGGATACCCACTAAGATTAAGTACTGGTTTCTCAGGACGCAAAAAGGCAGTGGTATGATATATTTAAGATATTGCAAGAGAAAAACTGCCAGCCAAGAATATTATATCTGGCAAGATTGTCTTTCAAAAATGAGAGTGAGTTTAGAATAGTCACAGAAATGGAGAGTGTTTGTAACCAAGAGACCAGCTTTGAATGAAATACTAAAGGGAGTGCTTCAGCCTGAAAGGAAAAGATGGGAAAGAGAGGTTTGGAAGAGAGTATAGAAATGAGTATTATATCAGTAAAAGTAACTAAAAGTGTAAAAAGAATGGTGAAATTAAAATATGACAGATAAACCAAGGGTCAAAATGGGTGAAGTAAGTATTGCCTTTATAGTAATAACATTGAATATTAATGGGATAAACTCCCCAATCAAAAGACACAGAAGACTGGCTGAGTGGATAAGAAAATATGAGCCATCTATAGGCTGTATACAAGACCCAGACCCAAGAATACCAATAAATTGAAAATGAAAGGCTGGAAAAGGTATTCCACACATGCAGTAACCAAGAAAAGCTAGAGTAGCTATACTTATTTTGGAAATAGACTTTAAAAGCAAAACTGTTATTAGAGACAAAGAAGGATATTATATGTTAATAAAAGGGGCAACTCATCAGGAAGAAATAACAATCATAAATGTATATGCACCTAACTAGGATGCCCAAATTACATGAGGCAAACTCTGGCAAAACTGAAGAAAGAAATAGATTTTTCTACAATAATATTGGAGACTTCAATACACCACTCTCAGCTTTGTATAGAACATCTGGGCAGAGGATCAATAAAGAAATAGAAAGGTTGAATAATAAGATAAATGGACTAAACCTAATAGACAGTTCATCTTAAAATTTAGTTAGTCTTCTGCATGATTGGATGCTTTAATCAGTGCGCATATTGCTACTCTTTTCATTGGTAGTATCAACCAATCTTATAGTCTTAGGCAGCACATGCAAACTGATGACTCCCAAATATGTGTGTCTGAAAAGCTTCAGACTCACATATATAACTACCTTCTGGATATCTTTAAAAGAAGCTTCTACAGGCATTTTATATTGCCACAGGCAAAAAAGTAGTTAGCATATTCATTCCCAAAGCTTGTCTCTTTTCTTCTTTTTTTTAAAATTTTAGGTATTTCAAGTAATGTCTAGCACAAGCACTACCCATTACTCCCTAATTTTAAACTTCTTAATCATTTGTGACGGCTCCCTTCCTCCTTCCCAAATTCCAAACACAAAAATTATTTGGTAGTTCTTACATCTAAGTAATTCTTTTTTTAAATAGATTTTAAAAAAAATTTTAAGCTACAGAAATCATACAAAATATTACATTAAAAAATATAAGATGATCCCATTACCTCCATTCCCCATCTCACCCCCCACTCCTCCCACATCACCAAATTCTTTCATCAGTGTGGCACATTCATTCCATTTGATGAATACATTTTGGAGCACTGCTATACAGCATGGATTATAGTTTACATTGTAGTTTACACTCTTTCTCGTCTAATCAAATTACTTCTTGAAATCATTCTCTTCTTATCACATCACTTCCCTGATTTGTCCCATCAACATCTTCTGTGTGGATTTTACAACAGTGTCCTAAGTGGTTTGCCAGAACAATTTTACCCCATTGAGCCAATCTCTACAACTTGAGTAACATATCATGTCATCCCTCTGAATAAAACCTTTCAATGGTTCTCATTGCCTGAGCTCCTTAGATCCTGTAGCCTTGTCTCTCACCAGTCTTTGATTTAGTTTCATGTACCTAATTTCAGATGAACCTCTCTCTATTTCCCTGGCAAATCCTGTGGTAAAAGATGTTGACCTCTTTGTGCACTCTGAAACATGCTGCAGTAATGTTAGCTCTTTTTCTGCTTCCTAACGCTTCTCTCCAATTCATGTTTCACCTTTTATAATAAGCTTTCCTTAACTCTCCTCCCTTACTCTTCTTGTGCATATCTCTTTTAGTGCAATTATTACATTGTGTGATTTATGCGTAGAGATGTTTATTTCCACCAATCTGGGGTAGACAATCATTTTTAATTTTTTAAATTTTTATTTTTTTAAAATTATTTTTCTTTTTTTGGTGCACCATTCCTGGAAGTACTGCAGTACCAGGTTGATGCATGAAGTGGACAGAGCAAGCCCCTATTCCATCTCCCAGCTCCAAAAATCCATTTAATGTATTGTCCTTGGATAGAGGACGTATCAGATATTAAACTGATAAGAACAGATACTACACGTGATCTTAGCCAAAAGGCCGAGAAGCGATACAACAATCATTTTTAAATGTTCATGCTTGGCATTGAGCTTGGCAAACAGTAGATGCTTAATAAATATTTATCAAACTGTTGTTAAAGTCAATAAATGATTGTCCTGAAGTTGTTTAATAAATATTATTGAACCCATGTCTATGGCAATAAAATTTTGTTCTGAATACAACATTAATAGAAGTCCCTTAAATCCTCATTGTAAATGTATTTAAGAATGTCATGTTGGAGAGGCAGTCATGTAGGAAGGAAAAATATATTTAGAAGTAAATTACCTTTTTAGAAATTAAAGGCTCTTTTATGCTTATATGAACATAGACATTTTAATATTAAGGTTACTTTTATGAGTAATGTTGTGGAGCCTGTCTTCCTAGTTTAATTAAATTTAATAATATACAGCTGTAGCTTCATTTTTCACAATTTTATTGTCTTCGTAGAAATTAAATGCTTCTGTTATTTCCCATTGTTCAGGTGCTTTTAGATAATTGGCTAATCTTACTTCTTTATTCTTTACCATTGTGAACAACTGCATGCATTTTTATCATACAGGTTAGATTTAGAAGTGCAATTTCTAAATCAAAGCAGCTGGAATTTTACAGATTAAATTATAAGAAGAGATAAGTCCACCAATTAAAAGTTGGCATAATGGGGACAGTCTCTGATTTTCCATACCTTACAATTATAAGCCATGAAATGCATGCAATAAATCACCATGGGAGAAAATATTCAATGCTATAAATATAATTTCATAAAATGGATTTGAATTATTTCAACATATTCAAAGAATAAGTCTATAGAACATGTTATATGCCACTAGAAATTGTAAAGATATTTCATTATATTTTAAGGATATGGATAAAAATTTGTTTAATGAATTAATATATGGTTATTAAAATCACTAAAACAACATTATCAACTTCATGGAAATAGTTTGATGAGCTATTGTCTCTAGCCATCATGGCCACAAAACATTATTTAAAGTTATCTGACATTGATGGGCAAAGTGATAAATTACTAAAATGGCATCCCATTAGAGACATATTTCTTTAAAAGTATATGAAATCCTTTGAGTACAATTCAAAAAAGATAAATTACAAATTGATTATCCAGCATCCATAATCATAAGAACCTATTTTATTTATCTTTAGGGAACAAAAATATAAACACATGGTTTTATATAAAATTTTGGTTTCTTGATGCAAATCATTTGAATTTTGATGAAGACTATGATTCAAACATTTTACTTGATAGGTGTTAATTAATAAAAGAAAGAGGAACTTCTCTCTTTTGTAAGAAAACTTTTAGAACTAAAAGGAAACAAAAATTATGCCAGTTTTGTGGTGTTCTTATTGCAGTTTCTGAACATTCATGATCTAATGTTTGCTCAAGATCTGCCTTTGTCATTATATGCAATTACAGCAATCTATCAGCAAAAACAACCACTCTTACCTGAAAAGAAGTAATTGGATAAATATTAACATGGGCCTCATTCCATCGTTGTCCTTTATTCCCACTTGAAGACCACAGTGGATTCTCTATTGTTGTCTGCCCTTTCAATCGTAGATAAACATTTAAAACACCTAAAAATAATAATGAGATTTGATCTGGTGTATTTGTTTCTGTTTCAAATTGGTTTTCTCCTCAAACAAACACTTGTAAAACTTTTTAAAATGGCATTTCTCAGAACACTTTAGTGCCTCACCCTCACTTCCCCTCTCATTTCCTATTTGCTGTTATGACATTTGACATGTGTGATAGGGTGAATAATGGCTACCAAAGATAACCATGTCCTAATCCATGGAACCAGTGAATATTACCTTATATGGCAGAAGGACACATGGGGAGATTAACCTAGATTATCTGGGTGGGTCCAAAATGTAATCACAAGTATTTTCATAGGAGGGAAACAGAGACACTCGATATAGGAGAGAAGAAGGCCATGTGAGAGAAAGAGAAGATGCTATGCTACTGACTTTGAAGATGGAAGAAGGAGACAAGCCAAGAAATACAGGAGGCCTATAGAAGCTAAAAAAGGCAAAGGAGTGGATTGACTGGTAGAGACTCCAGAAGGAAGTAGCCTTGCTGACACTTTGGTTTTAACCTTGTAAGACTCATTTTGAACTTCTGCCCTCCAGAATTTTAAGAGAACACATTTCTGTTTAAAGCCACAACGTTTGTGGTAATTTCTTACAGTAGTAATAGGATACTAATATAACAGGTAATCACATTGACTAACTTGCTCAGAGTCTGAGTCCAATTTGTCTTATATTATCAGTAAACGTCTATTCTATAGTTAACTCTTCATCCAATTCTCATTTTTCTTCTAAATGAATTATCTGAAGATAAAATGAATGTAGTTTTGTATTATGATTTGATATATCTTTGCTAACAGTTTCATGTACCACACATAGTAATAATAGTAAATACGATTTTCTTTGCTGAGCTTCTTTCTTTGCTAAGCTTCCCTGTCCCTTCACTTACTAAGACTTAAGACCATATTTTCCTTTGTTTCTTTTAACATACCATCACTTATTTCACTGAACATACTTATAACACCTTTTAAAAATCCTTTTTCTAGAAGTTTAACCTCTAACACTCTTTGATTAAGATTATATTCATCTTTATTTTTCTTGACTATGGACCATATTTCTTGTTTCTTTGTATATCTATTGATTTTCATTGAATAATGGACATTTTGGGTATTACAATATTGAGACTCTAGATTCTGTTATTTTTGTCTAAAGACTTGATTCTTGTTTTCATGAACTCTTTAATTACTTACCAATCATGTTGAACTTTTATAGGCTTAGTTTTACACTGCTCATGCAGATCTGTGACAATCCCAAATTTTTGCCAGAGACTGTGTAACTTTGTGGGACTCCACCTCCATATTTGCCCTCCCTATGCATCTACCTGTGACTTGGTTTTAGGATTTTTAAAGGCGAGGACTACAGTAGACCTTTCTCTAGGGCATGGTTCTAACTTCTGGTAACTTCTGGTAAACCTTTCTGGTTTTCACTATGTTACCAGAAGTTCTTGAGGTCTGTCCATTCAGACATGGCTAAAACTTCAATATATGCTACTACTTTTCTCAGAAACTATTGGACCTCCTATATCTTTTCTGCTTTCAACCTCATAATAGCTGCTATGTTGCTATATTGTAAGCCTTAAGTTTTTCTATCCTGGTACATTATATGTACCATATAGCCTGACTCATGGAAGCAAACAGCCTGACCCATGGGAGAACCCCACCTAGACTCCCAGAGTCAAGCTTGAACACCTCCTTTTCTAACGTGTTACTCTGCCACACAAATTGCACCTGCTCCAGCTGCCCAGTACTTTGATCTCTGCCTCTTGAGCTCAGTGTGACCACCTCATTCTGCTTAAATTTCAGGTTTCTGTCAAGATCAGGGATTGTCTCCAGGCAGAGAACTGTTATAGAGCTGAGGTCATTAGTTTCCCTTTCCTCGTTGCTATCAGTCTTGACCTAACTTTTTTCCAATTTTCTGAAAACATATTAGCATATAATAGACCTAATGTATCTGTCCTGGTTTTGTAGTTGTTTCGGTAGTAGGGCTAGTTTGGTACCAGTTACTGTTGCATGGTTTCAAGAAATCCTAATATATTAATAACTTTACAGAAAATTATATAAATTATTAATGTTAATATATATTTTAATGTGCACGTATATCTTCCAAATAAGTAGGTGTGTGTATGGCTATTGTACATAAATATTAAAATCGGTAACTACTATTTATTAACCTGTTATCTTATACCTAATTACCTGTTATATGTTTTTATATATATTGAACTGAAAGATTCTCATAATAAAAAAATAAAACCTTATGTACAGCTCCTTGAATTTCTTTGGAATGATTTTATTATATATATTGTATTAAAAGAATATATGTTTACTCTAGAATTGTTTCCAATACAGAAAAGCAGAAAAAATATATAAAATTGCTATTAAACTGCTCACTCAATGGTAGTCTCCTTATATTTTGCCAAATATTTTTTCAGTTTTATGTATATATACATATACAGTTACACATATATATACATAACACATTTTAAATTACACTACATAATATAGTTTATCTTCAGATTTTCTGCAATTTTGTTTAATTCTTTATGCATAGTACTGCATATATTCACTATATATATATATGCATAAATATGTCTTTAAAAAAAATGAATTCTTTCCATCACAGTTATCACTTACTAGCTAAATGATCTTGGCTAGGTCTCTTAATTTTTTCTTACCTCAATTTTTCATCAGGTAAATTACAATAATTTTAAGTAGCGTAAGCTTCTTGTGAGAATTAAAATGAGTTAATGTATGTAAACCATATGTTATACGTCATGGATAGCATTATGTTTACTATTATTATCTATTGAGATATTCAAATAATATTTTTCTATTTATCTATTGATGTTATAGATTTTATTAGTGTATTCCCTAATATGAACTATGTTTACATTATTGAAATAAATTTTACTTGGTATTGGACAATAACTCCTTTAATATAGGGCTGATTCAATTTGCCAGTATTTTATTTAGGAATAATGCATGTATAGTTATCCATAAAGTTCTCCAGTTCTATTTTTTTGTTGTGCCTTTTTATGTTGCATTTTAATTGTTGACTTTAAATTCTATTGTTTTCTATCTTTCTACTCATCAGCCTAAGGAATAATCTAGTCTTGTCCTCCATAACAGTGATTTTATTTTCACAGTGTAGATTGTTCTTTTTCTAATGCCACGTTTCTTCTGCTATTGTATTATTTATCACTACGTTATTTCCTGATCTCATCAAAATCGCCTTTATTTCTTTTATCTAGCTGCTACTTCTTCTTTGTCCATTGTTTTATCATTTTATTATTTGTTGTTTCATAAAGTTCATAATCTTCTGTATTTTACTGAGAAGATAAAGCATATATGTCCAAATTTTGCTTTCACCTTAAATACTTCTTTTTCAACAGTAGATGCTACTTCTACTATGTTCATCTTAACTTCTTCTTATACCACGGATTTGTTACATAGGGCTGTATTTTCCCCATATCTGTTTTCTTGCTTTTTATTCCTCATCTATTCTGTGACCTGCCCCTCCTCCTTGCCCATTGCCCTTTCAATTAGTGGTAATTGGTTGGGCTAAGCTTGATATTCTCAACTGATTTTTCATGAGACTGCAATATTTTTCAGAAAGGGAATTATCATTTATCCTTTATTCTCTCTCTTGAATCTAAACCCCACTTAGCTACTCTTCCTAAGTCCCTAAACACCTTGCCTGTTAAGAAGGAAAGATGTCCTTTCCAATCTATAAATGTAGTCCACACTGTTCTGTACTTTTTAAATTACCAGTGGATACATCAATGAATGTGAGATATTAACGTAAACAGATGACTGTGAATGAATTACCATTTTATCTGGACATTTATTTCTCTTGAGAAGCATGACCTATTATTTTGATTAAATATATTGGAAATCAATACTAAATAAATGCAAAGGTCTGTAAAAAGTTATTAGAGTTTTAGATTTATTGTCATTTTTAGAAGACCAATTGTTATTAAGCTAACAAAGTAGTGTGTACTATATGTTTTCCAGACTCACTTAAAGCAATAAATACATGTTTTGATGACAGATATCCTAATGAATATCACTTATCATTATTTCATCAATAGTGATGTTATTATATAACTATTGATTAAATTATTTCTCAATCTGGAAATATACATTACCTATGGTCATGTTTACCCTTTTAATTAACATTGTATTTTTATGTATGTAACATAAATTTGAACTTGAGTTATTGCAATTCATGTTTATTGGATACATTCTATGTGGAAAATGCTCTGCATAGATCTAAAAACCCAGGTCTGAATTATTCCAGAGTTCTAATCAGGTTTTCACTGAATTAAATGAGCTTCATTTTGTTGTGCTTGATTTTATTTAAAGAGGCAATTGTTACTTGTCTTATAAGAAAATGACACTATGATTGCAGTATAATTTATTGAAATAAATATTTCAATTATAATAAATTTAAATATCTTATTCTTATGTACATCTCATTAATTATATCCCATTATCCTAATAACTGAATACAAACTACTAATTCACTGGTCTATTTTAGATATGATGAAAATAATATTAATAAACAGAGAGAAATTACTTCAGAACATTTTTCCCAGTAAGTTTCCAATTCTTAAGTTTACAAAAAAGATTTCTGTATCAAAAGTTATTTAAACTTATGCTCAGGTCATCTTAGTCAACAAAATTAGAACTTGTGAAACGGAATAAAGTTACTCAAGATAAGTTAGATTCAGCAAAGCTGATTCAGCATATTATTTTGGTATTATTGTAAGAAAATTCCAAAGTGAGTATGATGGATTGTATTAATACCCTTTAAAAGTAATTTTAAATCCTCAAAGGCACTGGACTTATGCTTCGGTGGGCATTAGATACCAATACATATGAATTTAATCATCCCCAAGGATTTTCAAATGCTATATAGTTCCATGATACATGGTTGAAATAGTTTAGCAAAACTTAACCTGTCTTTTTCTCTTCTTTGGTTTCTTATTTTTCTTCTGTTGATTAGCACTTCTCAGTTGTTAAAGAGAGAACTTTGCTCACTTTTGATGTTTAGGGATTTCAATAAAAAAATCTGAATGACCTAATTACTCTGTTCTCATGAGCAGTGTCCAAGAATTTGAAGATTACTGATGACATGATGTAAAAGCATTTTTTAATATTACTTCATATAAAATACTGTATGAGATATTTTAATTTACAAAAATAGTATTTACCCTTACTATTACTTCGTTTTCTTCTTATATTAGGTACTTAATATAATTTTGCTTTTAATTATTTTACCATAAATATGCATTGTACAAATTTTAGATAAACAATTTATATTTACTCCCTAAAATATGCCTACATATTTCCTAAAGACTCTTGAAATTACCAACTTCATGTTAATTAATTTGTGCTTTGATTTATTCCAGAGACTGAGGATCACTTGCATATAAATTATATTTTTATTAATATCAGTAACATTAACTCATTGATTTTCTCATTTAGTAAAACATGAGATGTACCAAATTTATCTAGCTTTAGGCAAGATCTATGTATATTTACAAGTTATTATTATATCAGTTGTTTCATACACATTTGCAAAATGGGAAATGAAAGAATCATTAGTTTCTCCTTCAATAGAAATGTCCAGACACATCCATTGATATTATTTTCCCATATATAATTGCAATGATATCTAAAAACAAAAATGGCAATTACATTCAGTTGTTACCATGGCTACTAATATCCAGTTGAATTTAAATATTAGTGTCCAAAAATTTTTCTTAAAATATCATAGCTTTCATAAGGTTTTCTGTTTCCTCTGATAAATGCCAGATTCCTTTGTACACTTGTTCACTTACCTATTACTATGTGCTTATCCCTATTATTTCCCTGCTCTCTCCTAAAGAAAGTGTTTTCCATCCTCCTTTACGCCTTGACTCCTATTTTTCACATTCTCTAACCATTGTTTTCCATTTCCTACTTACCTCCTTTGGGGAATGGTTTATATTCCTTCTTTTCCACAGAAACTTTATTTTAACCCTTTTTTCCTTAGTGCTCTTGCTCTTGTTCCTCCCATACCAGGGACAATTGTATGTATTTTGATGTATACTAATTTCTGGGCTTTTATTTTATTCGATAATTTATTTATCCCAGTAGATGACAAATTATTTGATAGATAAGGAGTTTGCACCATAATTTTCTTTCACATTCTATGGGACCAAAAACATCACTTGGCACATGGTATGTGTCAATCATACTATTGACTTGAAATGAGTGATTCCAGATTTATGGGGGAAAAACACTCGGCACAATAACTCTTTACTTTCAGTGAAATTAATTTTTTAAAGTTTCATATACTAGGTGAGTATAAAAAAGTTAAACTATTTGCTTACCATTAATATATCAATTAAATATCTATTAATTATGCTGAAAACAAAACATATACTTTGAAACACCAGCCTTTCTCAGCCAGTTCATATCATCAATTTTGTTTAAACACCCTTGCTTTCTACTACACATTTTCAGAGGGAGCATAATGGATGAATAATTAAATAGAGGGAAAATAAATTTATTGGCAGTTGGTGGTTCTAAACCAAAACCTTGAAAGATAAATGCATTAGAGGTTCTATATATATAGACTTAATAGAAGGTGTGTGACAGGTGTCTGTAATGAGATTTTGGTTATAAATGGTAATAAACCACAGCTAGATTCTTTTTAAATACATCTTAATTTAACAAAGCAGATTACTGAATGAATGTCTTCAACCAACAGTATTATTTTCACACTGATGACATTGGCACTATCAATACAAACAGGACTTCACTGAAACGTTTGACTCAATCTGAAAAAAAAGAGTGGTTTAACATCAACAATTATCAAACTGCCCACTGTTTGGTAGCTATTTTCTAATAATTAAGAGTACTAAATAAGATTATTTATTCCCTCCACCACTTGGGAGTTTTCTTTTACAAGGAATTTAATTTTGAGAACATATTAGAATGCATGTATATTAAAAATTACCGATTCATTCTACTATGATTCTTTTATAGTCAATATAATCACGGCTCTACAATAATAGTACCTTAGTTTAAAAAATTTTTTCAGTTCTAAAATGTCTCTAATATGATGTCTAACTGCTGAGAAAATATGTGAGCAGATTTCCTATTTCAGGAATATATTTGTGATATAAGCATCTCAATGTTTTTAACTCTGATGAGAAGCAAGTGTTCCCTTTGCCATCTTTGTATTTTGCATACAACATTTAAGCCCCCACTTTGATATTTTTGAATGCCAGAATATTTAGTGCTTATAAAACTTTAATCCAACTCTTGCTAAAAGATAACTTGAGATACCTAATTAAGAGAACCGTAGTGGTATGTTAAGGCTAGACTTTTTAACAGCTCTTTCTAAGTTAAGGTAGAGCAAGAGAAATTACATTTTTGGACCATAATATTTTGGCTCAAAATACAAATTTTATCCTCTACTATTACAGTGTGTCAATAATTTGGAATAAATTTTATATCTTTCTTAAAGTACTAAGTGACAAATTTGCCCAATATATTATTGTAGGTTACTTTTATAAAATAAAGTTTTCTATGAATAAATTAAGAAACATGTCACTCTTTTGTTCTTTTTTAGTCTTTATCTGCAAGAACCCTTAGATGCAAATTCAGGTTAAGGTTGAATAAGTTACTTACATCTTTTGACTTTTGCTTTTCTCATAATCTATCAGTTCTTTGTGAAATTATCTTCCATTTCTAGTCTAGCTCAATACTTTCAATTCCCTGTTTTGTTACCCTTCTATTACATCCAGAATTCTAAATACCTAATCTGAATCAACTTTTTAAAATCTATTGAACATTTGTTGTTCAAGAGTGTCATGGTTACTGCTCCCCACAAGCCTACAATCTGGCAGGGGCCAGTCTGATAAGTATTATGATAGAGACATGCATCAGGTGCTATGGGAAAAAAGGAAGAGGAGGGAAGGGGAAGAATTTCTGGAGATGTCTTGAGCTGAATTTTGAAGGAAGAGTATGAGGAAGAATAGATGATTAAAGAGGGTAAAAGGAATTTATTCTACTATTAAAAATTTTTAAATATTCAATCATTTAAGAAATATTTGTTGAGTGCCCAAATAAATACATACATTCACATCACAGTGTCATATTCTGGGAAGAGACATTTTTTCTGTCCTCACCAAGCATATAGTTTAGTAGAACAAAAGGTTGAGCCTGTGCACAGGCCACAGGTGTAGCACAGTTCAATTTAGAAAATTCTTATAACTGAAACAGACAATGGAACTATGCTATTCTGTGGCCAGAAGGTATATTTAGCTTTATAACCCTAATGAAACTGGTTTTACAAATGGTCTTTACTCTGGAAACTATACAGGACAGTTAGGAAGCTATTTCAGTACTCTGTGCAAGAAGCGATGGGGATTCAAACTGAGCAATAGTGTACATCCTAAAACACATTTCAGAACCTTGAAAGCTGGTTTTCTGATCTCGAACTTCTGCAAACATCTCTATATCCCGATCCATTCCTGCTCCCATTTACCACTCTATTAAAGCTGCCTACATTATGAACATGGAAATTCTGCTTCTATTTCACAGTAAAAATAAAGCCTGCTCAGGTGGGAACTCTATCTTCTGTTTCTTGTTCTCACAAGTTCTTCTCACATTGAGGAATGTATGAGAATCCACTTCTTACAAAATTCTTTTCTTCCCACTTCAGTGGAGTGGCATTAGTTCTCCCTTTCAAGATCAATTCCCCTAACAGAGCTCTGAATTCCCATCTCTTCTGAAACTTGCTTCCCTCTTTTTTTTTTTTTTTTGTATCTCTAAACCTACTCTTTCTACTAATTTTTTCCTCCTAAAAAGATGCTTACGTAACACTACATCTTTCAACTATATTACTTCTTCACTCTCAAAATTCATGAAAGATTAGATTGCATTAATTAGCTCCTTTTCCTTTTCTCCCATTTACTCCATGCTGAAATTAGATTTTTAGATCCACAACTTTACTGAACTATTTTAACAAGTTCAATTAATTATTCATAAGTGCCTTTTGTTTTATCTTTAATTTCCTAGTATCATATGACGCTTATATCCCACATTCTTCTTTTAAGAAATAAAAGAAGTTTCTTTTTATTACTTTTTAAATAGCTTGTATCATATCCATTGACATAATATAGGGTTCAATTTCTTTGCAAGAACATTAGAAATTCAGCTGATTCATCAAGAATTGAAATGTTCACCAAAAGCTAGAGGAATGTCAAGAAAATCTTGCATTATTATGAATAACCAGATATTGTATCATGTATATCTAAATCAAAGGTTAGTTTAAGTGTAGTATCTTGAAGCTTTCATTTGGAATTTTGTTTTGGTTCAATCAAATTTGACAAAACATTTTAACTAACAAGAAATTATAGGAGTGTAGCAGACAACCTTGAAAATGCCTCCCAATGAATTCTACCTGCTAGCATTAACACTATATGTAATCTCCTCCCTGTGAGAATGGGCTAGAATTATCAACTCCATTCTGATGAACAGAATAAGGCAGAAGGTATGGAATATAACTTTAGAGATCAGGTTATAATTTTCTCTTTCATGGATTGCTTGCTCTGGGGGAAGCGAGCTGCCATGTCAGGAGGTGGTTCTGTGGAAGATCCAGGTAGCAAGGAATTGAGGGTGATTTCTGTCCGTCAGCCAGCAAGAAATGAATCAGCTGAATTTCTATATTCTTGCAAAGAAATTGAACTTCATATAAGGTCAATGGATATGACATAAGTCCTGTTAGGGACTGAGGCATGCAAAAATACGTGGATGGGTTTCAAAGTGTATCTTCATGTCTCAAGTCTTTATATTAGAATTCAACACTGCTTGACAGCTTGAGTGCAACTTTGTAAGAGATCTTGAGCCACAGGCACCAGCTAACCATACCTATATACTGTATTCCTGTCCACAAAAAGTGTGAAATAATACTTTTTTTGTGTTTTAAGACACTAAATTTTGGGGAAATTTCTTACATGGCAATAGATAACAAATGCAACAAATTTGACTTTATTTCAAGAGAAATCTCTAAGTTCAAAAACCATTAGGGCTCTTTATCAATGAAATATTTTCCTTCAGTCACAGTTAAAATGGCAAGGGTTATTTACATTACCCAAGAAGTAATAACTAATTATTTTAGACTTTTAGAATCCAGGACATGTTATTTTTGAATCTGGATTTCCAAAAGAATAAATAAGCCTGAGAACACAGTTTGTAAAAATTGTGACTATAGTTGCCACCTAGGTTTGTGAATGAATGAGGGCCAGAGAATAGTATATATAAAGAGGGAAGAATTCAGCCACTGGCAGCATCTCTCTAATGACACAGCTCATCTAGTCCTGATCACTCAATGTCAAGGAGATATTTTCGCCTAGATTTTGGTAAGCAGCACACTGTGCCCTGCTGAGAAGGACCCAAGTAACAGACCTGATATCCAACCTGCAACTAAGAAACAGAGACCTGCCTTCCCCACCTCCAACCTCCAAATAATCAGAATAAAACTAGCAGAAAGTCAACTGGAAAGGGACACTAAAGAGGATAAAAATTTAAAATATGAAGTTAGACATATATTAAAGTAATCTTGAACCTGAGCCTCAGCAGACTTGCAACTCCTACCATCTGGTTTATTGAGCTTACCCTGGCCAGCTAACAGGGAGGTGAAGAAGGTCACCCCCCCCCCCATACTAGGGAGCCAAGAGTGCTTACAAGCAGGAGAATTGCATCCATCATCCATATGGAATCTAAGCCCCCTCTTGATATAGAGGGGGAGTGGACATAACCATCTCAGGGTCCACAGGATGCAGGAATAGAGCATGGATTAGTGTGGACTTACTGATATTCTACTATGGAACTATTGTGATTAGCAATGGAAGAAATTATAGCATTGATGTGGAGAAAAGTGACCACGGTAGCTGCTGAGGGTAAGGAGAGGGAAGAAGAGATATGATGTGGGGGCATTTTCAGGACTTGGAGTTGTCCTGGGTGGTACTGCAGGGACAGGTGCTGGATATTGTTTGTCCTGCTATGGCTCACTGGGTGGACTGGGGGAGAGTGTAAACTATAATGTAAACCACTATCCTTGTGGTGCAGCAGTGTTCCAAAATGTATTCACCAAATGCAATGAATGTGCCATGATGATGAAAGAGGTTGTTGATGACGGAGGAACGGGGTGAGGGGGTGGGGGATATATGGGGACCTCATATTTTTTTAATGTAACATCTAAAAAAAGAAGAAAAAATAATAATAATCTTGGAATCAGCAGAAATTTTGAGAGGGAGCCCTAGCAGTAACGTCTCATAAACAAATTAAATGCTTGTATTATTCCCTAAAGTAATTAAAATTATTGCTTTTGGTATTTGTATTAGCCAGCCAAAGGGGTACTGATGCAAAGTACCAGAAATCTGTTGGGTTTTATAATGGGTATTTATTTGGAGTAAAAGCTTACTGTTACAAGGCCCTAACGAGTCCAACTCAAGTAAGTGGTACTTTCTCACAGAAGTCTGTTGACACGTGCTAAAGCAAGAGGGCAGGCAATTGCTCCTGGTCTCTCCTTCTTTCTTGCTCTTAAGGCTCCACAGGCCTAGCTTCTTCTAATCTCAGTTGTAGGCTGGCAGAGGGCTAGTCTCTCAGGGCTTCTCAGCTGCTCTGGTCTCCTCACAAGGTCAGCTGTAAACCATCAGGCAGATGACTCATCTCTCCCTGGGGCTCCACTATCAAAACTGACCATGTTCTCCTTCTTCTGTATCTGCATCTGTGTGTTTTCTTGAGTGATTGCCCATTTATATCAGCCTGCCAAGGGGGCAGGGACTTAATCTGAGTTACAGTGTACTGAACTGGTTGAATCAAAGCCTTAAGCTTAACATAATTTAATCAAAGACATCTCACTTGAAGCTAATGCAATCAAATGGTATCACACTCAGTGGAACAGAACATAATCTATATCTCTTTTTGGAATTCATTAATAATATCAAACTGCTACAGTATTTAAAAACCAATAAAAAATTCCAGTTCCAAGGTAAATTTGGAGATAAGAAACAGTGAAATATATTTAAAATAGAGATTAAGTAACACATATATGATTAACTAAATGAAAGTATTAGAGTTGAGCTAATTCTACTTTCATAATAAAATAGTAATCTCACTATAAATAAGATGGTTTGACAATTGTGTAGAGATGTTTTCCTTCATTGTTTATACAATAGTGCAATAGTGATACCAGGGCTACTTTCATAGTTTTCTAGCTACTTTTCCATCTATATTCTCATTCTCAATTATTTTACCCACTCTTATTTATTTTCCTATAGCAAAATCTCAACATGTTTCTTGACTGCACAAAACCTGCAATAATTTCCTATTGGCTACCAGAAAACAGATCTAATTTATAGCTAAGCTTCCATGATTGCCAATAAGGTCTGTGCAGAGTGTTAAAGAGGGCAGACTATATCCAGACTTCCTTAGTTGGTAGGATGGCTTCACTATTGATGGGCTATGCTATGGTGAGCATGGCAATTAAAATTCTCCGTATTTCAGTTCACTTATCACTTGTCTAAAAAAACAGGATATTGTATAAACGAACACAAAGGTTTATAGGTGCTTAAAATAAAAAATCCTTGATGAATGAAGAGTAGTGTCCAAGCCCATGGTGAATATTCCATAAATGGTAGCTATCACTTTATTATTGCTATTTTCACTGTTATTTAAGATTCAAAGTAACTGAAAATTTTAAGTGCCTTCTATCTGCTGGGTTTTATGTATGTTACCTCATTTAACTTAAACTATAGCTTTCTGGAAAAGGAATGTTTATTTCTGTTCCACAAATGAAGAATCCAAAGTTCGGGCATGTTAAGTGCTTTCTCCAGTCTTACAAAAAATAAAGGTTATAGCCAAGGTACAAGCCCGTTCTTCTGACTATCATGTCAGAAACACTTTTCGTTGCATAAGTGCCGTTCTTCCAAGTTTGTCACTTACCGATCCATTGTGGAGAACACTGATTAACAGTACAACCAGGTTTTTACTATGTGCTACTTGGCAATTTGCACAAGTTCTCTGAGATTCAGTTTTCCCTACTGTAAAAAAAGGACAGCAATGCTCATTCTTACAAACTTACTAGGAGGAAGGCTCCTCTTAAGTAGTATAGCAGTATTTTATTCATTTATGTCCATATACTTACTATCACCTTAACTGCCCACAGTTTACTTTTGCATTTCCAATACCCTAATCCATCCTGTACTTATCTCTGCCTATTGAAAACTTATCCTGTTTACCTGGGAGAAATATTTTCCTTTATCTTAATCAATGCCATCTTCCTCAACTAAATACAGATCCATAATCCCTTGTCCTCACTCTGTGTTGCTATATATTCTTCACTATTCAAGATATTTACTTATTTTTTAAAGGTAGTACTGTGTATATATTGTATATTATGTGACCTCTGGAGTCTAAATTAGGCCTGAAGCAGAACCCAGTAATTAAACATATGAATATTATTGCTGCTAATGGCATAAATGTTTACACTAAGTGGCAAAAATAAAGACTATAAATAGACTCAAGTTGCATCATATATTCCTAATTTTGCTGCCAAATCAATAACAGAAAAAAAAAAACAAAAATTCAGTGTTTAAAGGTTTTTGGATTTTGAAATTGAACTAAATGTGGATTTTTATGGTTTTTACCCCCACAGATTTTACTAGGCCCATTCTCAGCATTACGTGGTAGCCTAGTTGGCAGAGTTGTGTATTTATTCACCCTACCTTTCATTACAGTGGGGGGTCTCTAAAAGTAAGGGATTATAGGGTCTAAAGATATTTCCTAAATCCTATGTGGTATGTTAAACATGCTTGGTAAATTAAAAAATTAGACCAACATTCAAATGTATGGATGGCTGATAAAAATATTCCTCTCCCATATACAACAATATTCATTTTCATCATTATTAATATGCTTTGAGTCATTCAATAATTTTTTAAAGAAACAGCATAAATTATACTGGTATTAATTACACAAGAAGATATTTAAAGAATTTAATCTGCGATATGGAGACATCCAGACTCTATAGTCAGGGCAGAGAGCTCAGGAATTTGGTCCCTTGCCAGTGGGCCCTAATCTGGTATTTATGCTCCCCAGTATGACAGAATTAGAGTCAGCAGTGGTTTCCCTATGCATGACTCTTTTGTCCTTCTATTTGAACCTATAATTAGTACTAGAGTTGGTAGGTGTACATCCAAGAGACTTAAAACTTTGGTCTGTCCATGTGCCAGCTGAGCCATGAATCTCAATGTAGTTGCAACACCTACTCTTTGGTTTAATGGACTCACCCACGACAACTAATGGGGAGAAGATGATGATCAAACAACATACCAAGGAACTGAGGGTGCCTCCAACTGCAAGCAAGAGAATCCTATCCATCAGATATATGAGATCAGAGCCTCCCTCAATTAATGGTGGAGTGGACATCACCAACCCAGAGTCCTCAGGATTGGGAAACAAACTAATAACTAAAATAACCTTACTATATTCTACTATTGACTTATTGCAATTCTAGCAATGGAAGAAATACCAGTGCTGTGGAGGCAGTGACCCATGAATGTTCTGGGGTTAGGGAGAGGGAAAAACAGGTGAAATATGGGAGCATTTTCAGGACCTGGGAATCATCCTGAATGATATTACAAAATCAGATACAGGCCAATACATATCCAGCCATAACCTACAGAGTTGAATGTGAGCCAATGTAAACTGCAATGTAAACTATAATCCATGTTTAGTGACAATGTGCCAAAATGTGTTTATCAATTGCATTGAAAGTACCACACTAATGAAAGATGTTGCTAATGTGGGAAAATGTGGAAGGTACAGGAGCAGGGCATGTGGGAATCCCTATATAGTCTCTGTAATATTTATATAATCAAAGTATCTTTTAAAAAATAAAAAAGAGGGAAAAAATAATTTAATCCATTGCTAGTCTGCCTGAGTTAGGATTTCAAAGAAGGGAGGCAATATTCTAAAATTTCAAATTCTAATCTAGATTTGGGATATTAGTAAAGGATGCGTAGAAGATTCATAACATTATATTTTACAGTTAGCAGATAAATCACTTTAAAAGTTAACAATGTCAATCTTTGAGTAAAACTGCTTTTATTATGTGTACTTTTGGATCTTTTTCTTAGGAATTAGTAATTCCTTTAGAAGGAACAAAGTAATTCTGGCCATCTCACCTATATGTTGTCCATACATGTGATAAAAGAAGCTGAAGCAATACGCAGTATTTGTGGGTCCATAAGGGTTTTTGGGAGCTATGCTGAAAACTGGGCTGAGAAGTCGAGCCTTTTCACCTTCCAATCTGGGCCGAGATGTCTCAATGTACATATAGAAACCTTAAAACAGGCAAAATAAAGTTTTAAAATACATTATTCATGATATTATAAATCATTAAGCAGTTTCAAAGTTTTCATGCAAAGTAAAGACTGACAGCAGGATTTTTCTCATTTATAAAATGTATATATTCATACATAATTAAAAGCAGCTTTAATATGATAATCTAAAGAATATTTTACATAATTTGATATAATATTGTTTAAAATGCACACAAAATTTGAGAAAAAAAATTGGAAATATAAACATTTCTTATCCCTTAACTGTATATGTCAAAATTCTAAGAGAAAATTAATGTCTACATACTTTGGAAATATCTAAATGTTACCACTGAATATATAAATTTAATGACTTATTTCATAATCTTCAAATCTATAACAAAATATTCTCATTTATTTCATTTAATAGTAATTTTAAAAGTCCAAGACTGAGACAAGATTGCTATAAATACAATATGTCACAACCTCATACCTTCTTTGGAGCCACTACGATCTGCATTAGGTCCAGTGTTAGGAGTATATTTTGTATTTCTTGTTGCAGTGCTTTGTTTTGTCCAGTCGAAATTATCTGTATCATCTTGGGTGAACAAACAAATGTTACCATCTTCAAATCCGCAGTGAAATTCTCCTGTTAACAAGTGAAATTAATAGAAACACTGCAATACTCATAAGAAAAAATATTACACAGCAATAATAATGCAAGGTCATGTTAATGGCAACAGAACAATAATAATGCACAGATGGAGATTAACTATAAATCTATTGCAATTTTAATGAAAAGAAAGTAATACTCATATAAATCAGTATCCTATTGAATTATTAAGGTCCAAACCGCTTTCCTCCAAGATATCCAGATAACTGAATTCAAAAAGAATAATTTGTGTTGAATTATGGTTAAAATATTTTCCCAACTTTAATTTGCAATTACAAGTACAATCTTATAATTATCATTCATAATTTATTTGAATATGAGTTTGTAAGATACTTTAGATTCACCTTTAAAAAAAGTAATGTAAAGCCTCTACGAAGACCAGTGAAAAGCCTGGGATTACTTGGATGCCTCCTACACGCTGACTTCAGACCCAACATAAATTCAGAGAGCGCTTTCTTCAACTGTCCCTGAAATCTGGGGGCTATTTCTCTAGATATCAAATGGTTTTCTTACCGGAATCTACTGTGCTTGAAAAATAGGAGTAAACAAAGGAGTTATTAATGTCCAAAGAAACCAAAATTAAGCAGTGTGTTTCCTTAATTGAGAAAACTTAAGGTATTATTATTATTTCATTCAACCCCATAACAACCACCTCATTGCAATACTGTAATACTTACTCATGAGGCCCAAAGATTAGAAAATTTTGGTTAAGGTCAACTAGTAAATGGTGAAATCAAAACTAAATTCAGATTTTCTGGAGATAATAGAGAATACAAAAATCAAAAGAACAGAGCCTCTCATTTGAGTTTTCTTTTTGTTTTTCAAATGGCTTAGACTTATCAGTTATCTTTGGAAACAGAGGACTTGGAGTTGGAATTTTGCCTCTGCATTAACTGAAAATTGTTGGTACTTACAAATAAAAGTAAAGTAGAAGGCTTTCTCTTTTATATGTAAGAAATGAGGTTTTTGATAGTTGGTTTTGTTTCGCTTTTCAGATTAAAGTTGTGCTGTATCTTATAATATTTATTTGTAGGCTATATTTTGGGATGGTAGGGTTATACAGATGAGGATTTAGGGATACTAAATCAGTAAATCTCTGGATAAGCAATATTCCATGTAAGAGATTTATTAGAACAATATTTATGCCAAGGATCTAATAAACAAGACTATTAATTCTTAATGCTATCAATTAAAGATATAAGGTCAGTGCACTGGTGTGGTTATATGCATGCATAGAGATTGTCTTTTAGATACAATATCAGATTCCTTTCTTTGCTACTTTAGGGTCATGAAAATCTCATATGAGAAATTAGATTTCAAATGTTTTCAGTTGTTTAATTATATAGTTTATATACACAAACAAGATGGCAATGACGAATATGAAGATTGAGGATTTAGTTTTTAGATATGCCAAATATGTTATTTAATATTATGTATGATGAATTTTATCATACCATCACACTATAACTTTTAGTGAACAAATATATTTTTAATTTGATTATTTAAGACTCTCAGAGTAAAATTAAGCAATGCTACAGTTTATGAAAACCTCAGAAAACATTAGTCATGCCTAAAATTTTTCATTATTAAGGTTATTTTACGTATAACAGATAAGTTGTTTGAAATAAATTTAAAAGAGATAAAAGACTCCAGTAATTCAAATAAGACAAAGAAATATAAGCAATCTGAGGAGATCCTCATAGTTTCCTGAAACATGTATCTATCTCTATGGTGAAGAAATCTTATTAGTAAAAAGCTAGCAGGTAAAACAGAAAAACAAAACAAAATACAATTTAGTACCATAGCAATTTTATGATTATCTTGTCATTTTATATAAGATGATTATAAATAGTTCAAATACATTTATTCATAAAAATTTTATTGGAATAAAGAATATTTTAATAGATAATGAAAGTACACTGATCTGTATAAATATATTTATATTTATTTATAACATTATGTCCATATAATATTCAATACTGAAAGATATCATTAAAAAAAGCAAAGTAATAAGACCAGGATTTTCACAAAGATATGGTTCTCAGTATGGACTTGGACTTGAACTTTTCACTAGTTTTCTAATATCATGATTTTGGCTGAGTTTCAGAGGCCCCATAGAAATATACAAAGAGACATTTCAAATATTCTACATTGTATGTTATCCAAAATTTTGTGTTTTTTTCCACAATTCCTTCCTAATACAGTGAAGAATGAATTAAAATTCAGGGATAAACAGCTATAGTTGCATTGCCCAATGGTCCTACTGTGTTTACCTAATCTCTTTAGTTCTTCCTTAAAACATGCAAAAGTCTAACCTTACATTTAAAAAAAACATCTCCCATGGACTGGTGTTTTAGAGTAAGTTTTCATGGTAAATCATCTTAGTTCAAAGATGTTTTTCAGAGAAGGGGAGGTTTTTGTACAATGGGAATATTTTTCAGGGATATACATATGTCAGTTTTCTACTCATAGCCTCTAAATTAAAACAAAAAAATGTCAAATAAAAGTAATTCTACAAAAACTTTAAAACGTAAGCATTTTATGGACTTCAAAACCAGACCAAGTCAGACAAATGCACAATAGGAAATTTAAAAGTCTCTTTACTGAAAAAAATTCCAAGCCTATTGCTAAAATATTTGAGAGACATAGAAAATCATTTCCATCCCATTTTAAAGGCAGTTTTATTGAGATATATTCACATAATATGCAATCCATTATAAGTATACATTCAATGGCTTTTAATATAATCACAGAGTTGTGCATACATCACCAAAATTCATTTTAGAACATTTTCATTACTCCAAAAAGAAAAACCCCTTACACTTTAGCAGTCACTTCTCAATCCCTCTATCCTCCTTCCCCAGGTCTATATAACTACTAATCTAATTCCATTTCTATAAACTTATTTATATTTTATATAAATGCAATCGTACAATATATAGTACTTTGTATCTGGTTTCTATCCCTTAGCATAATGTTTTTATAATTACTGTAATGACATGTCATTTACATGAATTTTCTGTGGGTTTACAGTAAAAATACTACATTCCCATATACTCCCTATTGTTGCCACTTTCCATAAGTGAGGTACCTTTGTTACAATTGAAGAAAGAATATTAAAATATTACTTTTAACTATAGTATGTAGTTTACACTAGGTGTATGTTTTCCCATATAGCACTCTATTATTAACACCTGGTAAGAGTGTCATACATATATTTTAATTCATGAAATAACATTCTTATATTTGTACTATTAATCCCAGCCCTTCATCCTCAACAGAGTTCACTGTGTTATAAAGTCCCATGTTTTGTGTTCTAATTTTCCTTCTAGTAACATGCATGACCTGATATTTACTCTTTCAAATACATACACAAACAATTCAGCACTGTTAAATGCACTCCCAATAATGTGCTACCATCAAACTATTTCCAAACATTTACAATAACCTAAATATAAATTCTGGGAAAGCAGATGGGGCTGGAGCAATTGAGCTCACACCTACCACATGGTTCAGTTCCCAGTGCCTCCTAATGGGCAGGGATGGAAAGTTAATGCAACAAGGTGATGCAATAAGAGACATAAAAAGAAAAACAAAATGAAAGACACAACAAGGCAGGGAATGGAGGTGGCTTAAGTGATTAGGTACCTCCCTCCCACATCGGAGGTCCTGGGTTCAGTTCCAAGTGCCTCCTAAAGAAACAAAGAAGATGAACAGACACAGCAAGTGCAAACAGTGAGGGGGTGGGGAGAAATAAAGAAATCAGTAAAATATATACATATAATATATATATTCTGCACAAATAAACATCAGCTCCCCATTCTCTACCCCCATTCTATCCCCTGGTAGCCTATAATCTAGGTTCTAACTCTATGAGTTTGCTTTTTACAATTAGTTCTTATCAGTGAGATCATACAGTATTTGTCCCTTTGAACCTGGTTTATTTCATTCAACATAATGTCCTCAAAGTTCATCCATATTGTTGCAGGCATCAGAACTTCATTCTTTCTTACAACTGGATAATATTCCATTGTATGTTTGCACCACATTTTGTTTATCCATTCATCATTTGATGGACATTTGGATTGTTTCCACTTTTTTGGTGAATGTGAACAATCGGTGTGCAAATGTCTGTTCAAGTCTCTGCTTTCAATTCATCTGGGTATATTACTAGTAGCAGGATTGCCAGATCATACAGCAATTCTATACTTAGCTTTCTGAGGAATGGCCAAACTGTATTCCACAGCATGTGCATTTTACATTCCTACCGGTAATGAGCGCATGTTCTTATTTCTCCACATGCTCTCCAATATTTGTAGTTTTCTATTTTTTAAAATAATGGCCATTCTAGTAGGTGTGAAATCATATCTCATTGTGGTTTTGAGTTGCATTTCCCGAATAGCTAGTGATGTTGAGTAACTTTTCTTATGCTTTTTAGCCACTTGTATTTCCTCTTTGGAAAAATGTTTATTCAAGTTTCTTGCACATTTTTTTAATGGGTTGTTTGCCTTTTTATTGGTGAGTTGCATGATTTCTTTATATATTTCTTTATATATTTGGATATTAAACCCTTAACAGATACATGTTTTCTGAATATTTTCTCCCATTGAGTGGGTTGCCTTTAAATTTCTTGACAAAATCCTTTGAAGCACAAAAGTTTTTAATTTTGATGAGGTCCCATTTATCTATTTTATCATTTATTACTTGTGTTTTGGGAGGAGAGTTTAAGAAATTATTGCATACTACAAGATTCTGAAGATGCTTTCCAACATTTTCTTCCAGGAGTTTTATGGTCCTAGTTCTTATATTTAGGTCTTTAATCAATTTTTAGTTAATTTTTGTATAGGTATGACATAGGGGTCCTCTTGCATTCTTTTGCATATGAATATCCAGTTCTCCCACTACCATTTCCTGAAGAAACTATTCTGTCCCCGTTGAGTAGACTTGATACCCTTGTCACATCAATTGGCTATAGAGATGAAGGTCTATTTCTGAACTCTCAGTTTGATTGCATTGGTCAATATATCTATCTTTATGCCAGTACCATGCTGTTTTGACCAATGTTTCTTTGTAATATGCTTTAAAGTCAGGAAGTGTGAGTCCTCCAACTTTGTTCTTCTTTTTCAGATATTTTTGGCTATTTGTGGTCTCTTACCAAAATAAATTTTATCATTGGCTTTTCCATTTCTGCAAAGTAGGTTGTTGGAAATTTGATTGGGATTTTGTTGAATCTGGAAATCAATTTGTGTAGAATTGACATCTTAAGGATATTCAATCCCATTTTAAATCTTCCCCCTTTTTCTTTTCCATTAAAACTGTTCCATCAATTATTCTGGTTTGTGGTTTAATTTGAGGTACCCTTCCTGAGGAAGTTAGCAGAATATAGGAGGCTCAGGGAAAGCTGCTGATCCTTCCTGGGGACTATAGAATATACTTCTTTCTACATTTAACCTCCTTTCCTTTTAGCTGCAAATATCATTCAAAAGATCCCCCTTTAAAATCCATAAACAGAAGTCCTTTCCCTTTTAAATTATGGAACTGATTTTTTTAAGCCTACCGAAGACCCAGACTGTGATAAAATTTCATGGTCTCATCTTCATATTGATATTTTAGAAATGGATATTTGGGATTGATTCACTTAAGGAATATATAAATTGATGAACCAAAAAAAGAATTTTTAAGATAAGTTTGACTTGTCAATATATAATGTCCCATATCCATTTATTATCTTATTAAGTATAATATATTTCAATATTTTCCTATAATCAATAGGTCCTATTGAGATGCTTCAGACAAATATAATTTATAATTAAGCCAATATATATTAAGAACACTTTTAAACCTTAAAGTATTAAGATGGTTATCTTATGGGGGAGAATATAAAAGCATTTCCTTCATTAAAAAATAAACTGATTCAGAATCTAACATAAGTACTTAGAAACTTTTTTTGCCTTATTTATTTTTCTTGAATTGTTCAAATTGCACTTCCTCCTGAACCTCATTAAAAATATGCTTATTTCATTAACAATACATTGGATTATAAACCCCCTCAAAAGGCATGTTTTTAATCTTAATTCACAGTCCTGTGAGTGTTAAACCATTTGTAAATAGGACATTCTGAAGACATTACTTTTGGTTAAGTTGTGACCAACTGAATCAGGGTGGGTCTTACTCTATAATACTGGAGACCTTAGAAAGAGAAGAAGTGGGAATCAGAAGATATAGAAGGCCACAATAGAGCCAGGAACCCCAAGTCAGCAGAAACTGGAAGAGCAGAAAGAAGGGGACATTGCCAAGTGAGGGAGGCAGAGCTATGACCAGCAGCCCAAGGACTGTTGGCAGCCAGACTCAGAGCACTACTGTTTTGGTAGAGAAAGCATTGTCTTACCAACACCTTGACTAAGAGGTTGTCTCAAAGTCCTGAGTCAATAAATTCCTGTTGTCAAGCCAAAATTAGTCTGTGGTATTTGTGATAGTAGCTTTGGCAAAGAAAAAAATGTGCATTTTAATGAAATGTGGGAAATGAACAATAAGTAGTTTGTACCTAATCAATATATTATAACAAACCTGTAGGAACACAACATAGGTGTGCCAAGGGTTAGGGTGGGGCTTTAAGTTTAACTAAAAGCAGCTTGCAGATATTTTAGAAATAATTAAATTCTGCGATAATGACTATATGAATGTACGAATATGTCACACTTCTTACAGAACTGTGCATAACTTATATCTTAATAAATGAAAAAATAAATAAATAACACTATGGCATTTAAGAAGAAAATATCTGGTAAAAGCAGAGGGGAAATAAAAATTAAATTTCTAAAAAAAAATCTGAAATAAAGCATGGCCTTCTTTTACAAGTTGACCTATTTTTTTCTCTTATTGAATGATATCTGGCTAGGATATTAGAAGCCTGAATATATAAGGAATGGCTATGTTTGATAAAGCATTTTCCTTCTATATGTGGGGGGCCTGATAGCTCTATTGGATTGAAGAAATCAATTTATCAGGGAAAAATATGTAACTGTCAATAACAAAAAATGATTCCCTTTGCTGCTTGAGAGAAATCATTTGTAATATTTACCAAAAAGTCTTTATTATGAACAATGCTCATTTATCTTATACCATATTGAAAATTCATTTTAAAAATCAAAAAGAACATAGCCAATGGAAATTTTTAGAATTATTTAGAACTATTTTTTAAAATATAAAATCAAACCCATTGTTTGACTACGTGTAAGATTGCTGCTAAGGAAGAGAAGTTGGTAACTATGACTTCAAATGATCTATGCAGTTTTTGTTACTTCCTCAAAATTAAAAGGCAAAAGTAGCTCAAGATCCAGGGTGTCAATATGAATATCAATGCCATTCCATCGTTCCCTCTAAGGTGAAACTCAAGCTTCTAAAAGAAAAATGCAAATTCTAATCAGTAGTTCCCATCTTTAAGGTACAGTTCTAGGTTTCCAAAGCTTTTGAATGCTGTAGTCTAGCCACACACAGCTCTGCTCAGTTATATGACTATGACCTTTATTCCAATGGCGGGCATATCTCTACACCTGCTTCACCTAAGAGACCCCCTTTCCACTTTGAAGAGCCAGTTCAATGATCTCTATGGGGACCCAGGGACCCAGTTTCCCTAAGTCCTTAGCAGATAGCTGCCTACATGACCTAGACATAAGTTAAAGATTAACAGCCCTCCCTGAAGTATATAGGGTATCATAAACCATAATGTTCTTAGAGCGGTAAAATTTCATTCCTGTGAAAACATCACCAGACCCCATATATGCCGTCACAAGATCCTAGCATGAACTTTGTTCTTATACCTTATGGAATGTCCTTGTTTGAAAACCTCTTACATCAGCCCTCGTTTTCCTGTCTCTCTGTGGTGCATTATCTTCATTCTTCGGTCGGCTGCCACCAGAGACACTTTCCTATTTGTAAATCCAAATAAAGCTTATGTCTGACTCAGTGCCAGGTGTGTTCTTTTGTCTCGTGGTGGCCCCAATCTGTGCCCTTCAGGAGTCGGGTTGCAATATCATCTCTTCTGTAAAACTTTCTCAATTGCTCTAAAATTAATAGTACTTATTATATTGTATTTAAGTAATCTTTTAGCAAATGCCTCCTCTATTATATATTTTTTTACACACTTTGTTCTGTTTGTAGAAGCTGTTCAAAATATTTTCCTTGAATTGAAATATTAAATGGTCAACTTTTTCCTCTATTTAATCTTTAGTCTTCCCATAACAAATCTTCTTGGACATTTCTACTAAATATGTAATCAGAAACCTTACTTCCAAAGGGATTGCAATCAATAGTAGCAATTAAATAGCAACAACATCCTGCAAAGTAACCAGGGAGAACCTGATTTACACAATTAATTCATTTTGAAACTATTCATTTGTCTTTTTAACAAATGACAATTGAACAACTGATAAATATGAGATTCTTTATTAGACACAAAGCTAATGAGATAAAGAGGAACAACAGATGCAAATTTAACCCTTAAGGATCATATGGTCTATTGGAGGATATAAGGACTATAATAACAACTGTGCCATAGATAGATAAGAATTGCTATGGGAAATTCAAAAGAGGGAAGACTTAGTGGAGGAAGAAGTTTTTGTGCCAAACCTGAGCCTATAATATTCTTAACAGCTACATAGGTTTAATAATAACATCTCTATTAAAGGGTTATTTTTATACTAAATGGACTCATGCATGAAAGCATTATGTAAATAACAAAAATCTATACAAATATTAAGTATTAGAATTTGTTTACAGAGATGGAAAAAGAAAAGACCTGTGGTAGGAAATGCAGCAAGAATAAAAGTTAAGTATTTCATGAGATAATAAGTGAAGGGCCATTGCTGCAGAAAAGGACATAACATGAGGTAAAAGATCTGGATATTTTTTTTCTCTAAGTATAAGTGATGGGTAATGGGATAGGACTGACAGTTCATTGGTGGGTAATCATTCTTGTACTAGCCTAGAAGATATATCCCTAGGCACAAAAGGGGAGACAAAAAGTCAGTCCTTAATTTTTTGTATGAAATATTATCATAAAGAGAATGGTGAATGTATGAATGATCTGCTTCAATAAAATTTTATTTATAAAAAGAGAATGGTGACCAGATTATCTTCTTCTTCATAAAATGGCAGAGAGGGAAGAATCATCCATGAAATGTCTAAATTAAAGCATTCAAATACCAACATTCTAAGTAACCACAGTATTTTAATTGTAAAATGTAGGAATTCAAAGAATGAAGAACAAAAAACAACAAAAATACTCTCTAATCCCGCAAAAGAAAATTTAAGCACGTTGGGGGAAATGGCTTCGTATTTCTATATTTAAGAAAACTTACAAACATCAATTATCAGTATTAAGCCATTTCTCTCTATAGCTGTATCATTTGAAATTTTTAAAAAATCATTTTAATGCCAATTTATTGATTCCAATCCGTTCCATTTTAGACTAAAGGAGTAGTAGTCCTTGCATATTTATACATGTTCTATTTTTCTTAGTTGTGATGTAGAGTTCCATGTTTTAAGTGAAAACATACTTACTTAAATGAGGATTCACAGGTGCTATAAAGAAAAGCAAAAAGTAAAATTAGCATTGCTTGAATGTCTTTAATAAATAAAAGTCTAATCAGCGTTTTATAGTTCTTTACCGAAATTTAATGATTTTCTCCACAGTGGCCATGGAGAATTATATCTTCAATCCATTTTTCTCTAGAGCAGGGATTCTTAAAAAAGGGTCAGCGAGCTTGAATTGAAATTTAAAAACAACATTGTTCTTGTGGAGACATGTTGGTGTGGGTATAATATATTTATTAAATAACGCACTGTGTAGTGTAGACTTAATTAGGTGGCCATAGTTTTCACCTGACTGGCAAAGGGGTCCGTGGAACAAAAAAGGTTAAGAACCCCTGCTCTAGAGGATTGAATAGAATCTGCTTTGGAGATCAGTAATAACAGTGTTAAAGCACTTAAAAGATCAATGCTAAATATTACAGCATGGAAGAGTTGTTCATTTTCCAAGGAAAGGATTTGCTGACCTTTTATATATTAAACAATGCTAAACAAAACCCAAAAATCAAAATTGAGGCTGATAGTAGGCCAATCTACATGTTTTAACAATGAAAGCAGTTATCAGACAGAGATTACATTTTATTTATTTGTTATCAAATTGCATTGACGATAAATTGGTATATATAAAAATAAATCAGTCCTCATATCATGTCATGAATGTGTTCTAAAACAAAGCTACTTCAATACCACATTATTTAATTACAATGAAACACACAAACATACCGAGTTTCCAAATGATAAACAGCAAGTCTTGCTTTTTGTGCATCAAGCTATTTGTTTCAGCAAGTTACAAATGCCAATTGATTTCTACCCAAGAGGAATGAATATTTTAAATTTTGCTGAAGTAACAACAAATAAATATCAAACCTAAGAGACAAAAGGGTATCTATACAGGAAATTTATCACTCCTAAAGAAGTTCCAATCTGGACAAAGTAGAACATTATTATAGTTTCCCGAGATTACAATGAGCAGTTAATCTGCCCTTCAGAAGTTTCAATCCCTAGCCACTAACCACTTTTATAAAACATGGACATGATTGTTAAAGTATTATGGATATATAAAAACGTATATACATTCACAAAGAACGTTTGTAAATAAATGTTATGTTAGGACAATGACACTTATTTGAGTAAAATGAGCTAGTTTCCTCAATCATTTATACTATTTCTACACACAATTGACTATTCCCATTATGTTAGTTTTTCTGATTGTGCATTATCCATTGTAAATTAATAAATAAATATCACAGAGACTAAAAATTTACTAACTCCACTGAAGTGGAGGGAAAAAAGTAACATTTCCTTTTCTTGCAAACTATCAATTTATTTTAATTATAAGCAATTGAATTTATAAAAATTTTCTATGTATTATCTTTCAAAGAAATAAGTTCCTTTGACATATAGTTTAGTTCTAAGAAATAGCTCATAGCTACATGTAACCTCTGAGCTGACTGAATTTTAATTGATTCTTCAACAATATTTTAATAGCCAAATTCACCATAATAACACAATAAACCTTGTAAAATTTTGTTATTCTGAATTCTAAATACTGCGTTTTTCTTATTTTCATTTGAATTTGCTTGGCCAATTCCTTACTAATGCCTGTATAGTATTAAAGTATATTTTGCTCAACTTTATATTATATAAAAGCATTTTTATTAAAAATGTTTAAAATCATAGGATGCTTAATAATGTAAATATAATTAAAGAAACTTGTAACTAAATGTACGATCTATTTGTCAGACCTATTTTTTTTTTCATTTTATTTTGTTATCACAGAAGCTTTTTCCCACATATTCGTCCAGGAAAGTCATAATGATTTCTTAAAAAGAAATAAGCAAAGAAGTATACATCCCTTGACATGGAAGAAATGGGTACTAGTGATAGGCAGGTTTTGTCATCTCATAGTTGTTTAATTTTACAGGACACTGAAACTTTCTGGAATGTATTTTAATCCATGCTCTCTAATATCCTTTGATATCAAATATTCTATAATTTTATTATTCATGAGCAAAAAGCATATAAATTTGATGAGAGATAATAACTCATTATTTACAAAACACATGAAGCTGAAACCTTCAGAAAAATATACTGAGACCTAACTCTCATCTTCTCTATACTAGTGGAGCTCAGAATTGGTATGTTTTTATCTTTCAAAAGAAAGTTAAAGTTATAAATATTGAGTGCTTGCTATGTGTCAGTCATGGTGCAACATGAGATTATAGAATGCATTATAAATAGACATAATGACAAATTTTGAAAAACTCCAATGATAGAAGCGGGGAAAAAGCAAAGAAAGTTGGCCAGAAGACAACAGAGTTGCAGAGGAAACCACAGGATTTCACTAGATTGCTCATTTCAAAGTATACTCATTATTCGATTTATTTCATGTTATCTAATGTCTAATATAATTGTGAAGCTGATATGTGCTAATTATGTGCTAATATAACAACAACAATTATGTGCTAATATTCATATTGTTAACATAAAAACCAGGTGTTTTTTAAAGGACCACATTGAAGACAAGTTATGCAGTGTTTCTAATGCTTGTACATTGCTCACTCTTTTATGAATATTGCATTCTATATCTTAATTTTTTAATGAAAATTGAGTATCTTATGCCCAATATACTCTGCCTAACAAGAAGACAATGAAGAAAAGTGTTTTGTAGGTATAAACAACTTTAATGAGCTTTTAATGGTTTCACTTTACTTTTATTATATTTTTTGTTTGACAATATTCATTGCTTCCCTTTTAAGCAGAAAAAATATATTTAATACTAAATAAAATTGAGAATTTCAGATCCAAAAAAGATACTCTATTATCTTTTTAACATAAGCTCTGACAATGGGTAATAAAAAGAATGATATTCCAATGATGCTATGAAACAATTAGGAAATACTTCACCAGTGATTTAACGAAGCATGAAAAATGCATTGACAATTGTAGAGCTAGTCACTGTACATTATAATTTTAAAATTAAAATTATTCTAAAATATTTCAAATTTCAGCTAGTAAATTATCAAATTTGTTTAATATACATTAAAATAATGGTGTATCAAAATGCCATTGTCTCTATATGAGATCTTACTTCTAGATGAAGTTTTAAATTGACTTTTAATTTTCCTTTTCAGAGTTACACACTAATTTCTATTTTTGTTCAAATAAGACATTTAAAAAGTGCAGATATTTTATGCATGTAGTTTTGAAAGTCAAACTATCAATAGCAAACACATATATTAAAACACACACATAAAAATATATTTAACATTAGAAACCTGAGAAGAAAATTTTGACAGGAAAAGGGAAAAGCAGTAAACACCATTTCAATCAAATTTCATAATTTCTTAAAATGAATGTTATAAATTTTAAATGAGTCCGAAATTTGAAAAGATATCAAAACTTATTAATTTGAAAATAAAGGAACATAGCTGACATTATCACCTAGTATCAAAGTTAATTAAAGCACTATACTTTATCTCTGCTTTTGTAAACAAATATTTCAATTTAGATGATGACACTTTGTCACCTGACTGATAATCCAGAAAGTCAGTAAATTAAATTTTACTTTGTGTCTAAATTTGGTAGATAGTTGCCAATTACACATGCAAGATAGTTAATATGCAAATAAATACTTTAAAATAAAGGGCTCCTTACCACTATATTTTATGACACGAATTGTTGAATCTCCTTCCCCAAATTTGGTGAGTGGAGTCAGTCGAACTTCATAAGCTTCTGGTTTAATTAGCTCAGTTAAGTTATAAGTAATTAATTCTCCCTTTTGGATATTCCCATTTATTTTAATCTCCTGTTCCCACCAACGTTGCTGTCCAGCCTGAAATCAAAAGACATAAGTAATAAAGCTCCCAATATTTTCATCAGAGGTATGTGTTTTTTTATAAATGGGAAACCACGTTACATGAAGAGTTCATACAACTCAATGATAAAAAGACAAGCAACCCAATTAAAAACTAAAAACTTGAACAGACATTTTCCAAAGTCGAAATACAAATGACCAAAAAGTACATGAAAAAATAGTCAAAATAACTAGCCATTAGGGAAAAGCAGATCAAAACTACAATGGTATATCATTTCACACCATTATTAAAAACAACAACAACAACAAACCAAACTGTAAGTGTAGGAGAAGATGTGGTGAAATGGGAACACTCCTTCACTGTTGGTGGAAAAGTAGAATGGTGCAGCCTCTGTAGAAGACATTTTGGTGATTCTTTAGGAAGCTAAATACAGAACTGCCATATGACCCAGCAATCCCTCTACTAGGACTATGTTCTGAAGCATTGTAATAGGGACACAAACATTTGTATACCAATGTTCATAGTGGCATTATTTACAATTGCTAAAAGATGGAAACAATCCAAGTGTCATCAACCAATGAATGGATTAACAAAATGTGGTGTATGTGTGTGTGTGTATGTGTGTATAATGGAATACTATTCAGCTGTAAGAAGAAATGATGTCAGGATGCATATGACTGCATGGATAAACCTTGAAGACATTATGTTGATTGAAATTAGCTAGACACAAAAAGACAAATATTGTATGGTCTCAGTGATACGAACTAAACATGATGAGTAAACTGATGGAGGTAAAATCTAGAGTATAGGTTACTAGGAGATAGAATGTGAGTTGAAAAATCAAAACAAAACAAAAGAATGTGGGTTGAGAAGGGGGATCTGGTGCTTAATGTATGTAGCATTTTTAATAAGGTTGGTTGTAAATGTGTGGAAATACATAGAGTTGATAGTAACACATAGTGAGTATAACTAATACTGGATGAAAGGGGCAGTCTAGGGACTTAAAAGTCATTTGAAAGAAAGCTAGATGATAATCTAGGGACTGTATAACACAGTGAGCTTGGTGGTGGACAAGGATTGTTATAAGTAGTACAAATACAAGAATAGTACAAATTACAAGCTGTTAAGAACATGGTGATAACAAGGGAAATACAACTAACAAAATTCATGAACTATAATTAAGAGTAATATTGTAATACTTCTGCAGCAATGGCAAAGAAGATACTGTATCAATTCTAAGGATCAACAATGGCAGATATAAGGGGGGACAGGATTTTTCCTTTTGTAGTAATAAAAACATTCTAAAACTTACTGAGGAAGGGAAGTGGACTTGGCACAATGGATAGGGCGTCCGCCTACCACATGGGAGGTCCGCAGTTCAAATCCCGGGCCTCCTTGACCCGTGTGGAGCTGGCTCATGAGCAGTGCTGATATGCGCAAGGAGTGCTGTGCCATGCAGGGGTGTCCCCTGCATAGGGGAGCCCCATGCACCCCTTAAGGAGAGCTGCCCAGCACGAAAGAAAGTTCAGCCTGCCCAGGAGTGGCTCTGCACACATGGACAACTGATGCAGCAAGATGACGCAACAAAAAGAGACACAGATTCCCATGCCGCTGACAACAACAGAAGTGGACAAAGAAGAACATGCAGCAAATGGACAAGGAGAACAGACAATGGGGGGGCGGAGAGAGAAATAAATGTAAAAAAAGCATTAACACTTACTGAAGGAATGACAGCACAACACGATGAGGAAACTGAGAGCCACTGAGTTTACCTTTTGGATGGATTACAAAGCATTTATTGTATAACACAGTGAACTCTGTGGTAGATCATGGACTGTGGTTAACAGTACAAATATGAACTATAACAAATATACAATACTAATACATGGTGTTAATACTAGGGTGGTTTGTGGGAAAAATACACCAAATGTAAGATATGGACTGTAGTTAGTAGTAATATTTTGATGATGTTCTTTCATAATTTTTAACAAATGCTTCACAAAAATGCATGGTGTTGCTGGGGTGGGGGGAATGATGTATGGTAATCCTGTATAGTATGCATGATTGTTTTGTAAACTCATAATTTCTCTAATAAAAAAAATGAAAAAAAATCTGAAATTGTATTAAAAAGAAGACGCATTCTATTTCATGAATATAATTTATTAAAGTTCAAGTTTCATAATTAGTAAAAAAAAATTTGTAACTTTTTCCATGGGTCAATTACCAAATTATCATAGGATGGTTTAGCTGATAAAATATATTTTTTTATGTTATCCAATATTAAGTAAGGGTCAGATAGTTAAAACAATAGTCTGTGATCTGGAGGTTTGGCGAGATGCATTTAGCTACTCCTTAACATGTTTATGGCAATGAGACTCTAACATATCTGCAACTTCTCTTTTAAATTAATAAAAATATTTACTTTGCCCATAGCAATTGGCAAGATAATTCTAGCATTTGGGAAATGAAACTAAAATCAAAGTCCTTAATTTTTGCATATCTATTCGAAAGACACAATAAATAAGAAAATAAATTTATAATGTAGTATGATTTTAAAAAGTCACCTGTGCAATAAAGAAAAATAAAAATGACGAAGAATGATACTGGAGAGGTGGATGAAATGGATTCTTTTCACAAGATAATCAGGGGATGCGTCTGTAAAGAAAGGCAAATGTTCCTAGGGTAAAGTATGATGAGGGCTACAAATTTTACCAATGGATTTGGTGAGAGAGGTATTGATGGCGACCTTGATTTAACTGGTATCAGTGCAGTGTTGAAGATGAAAACCTGACTGGAACAAGGTAAAGGAAGAATGAATTTCACACTACTTCCTACAGGTTCCCATGCAAAACACAACCCCTGGCAGTTCCACAGGACAATTACAAAGAATGTTCAAGAAACAAGTAATTACAACCTTATATAAAATATTCCCCAGAACATAAAAAGAAGGAGAAAAATCCTCCTCAACTGATGTTATCTAATTTTGAACAACACTAATCGAGGACAGTACCAGGAAGGAAAATTACATATATGTAAACCAAATTTATCAAGATATAAAGGATAACAGAAATGTTTCATCCAGTTTGGTTTATCTCAGGAATGCAAAGATACAAGAATGAAAATATGTTAATTTAGTTAATAGTTAAAAGAAGAAAAGAAAATTTTTCCACGAGATGGAGAAATAATTTTGCTAACTTCAGTTTCTATTTATAGTAAAACACTTAAACTAGAACACAAAGAAAATTTGATTTATCAGCTAAAGAAAATCCCCAAAAAAGTCACAGCACACTTTATTAATAATCTTTAAACAGTAGAATCGCAGCACAAATGAGACAAGGATTTTCAAAATTGTAGTTCAGTAACAACAACATGTATAATAATTGGGAAAATGAAATCCATCTATAGGGTGGTCTATCTAGGTTTTGCTCTACTTACAAGTTAGCAAGTTAGGTTACTATAGTTTCACAGATGCCAGAAGACTCAAGGCTAGCTAGCTGGTCAGCAGGCAGCATCAGTTTCACATTTGCGTTGGTTTTCTTTGCCTTCCAAGTCCCATAGGGATGATGTAATGAGCCCAGGTGAACGTTGCACATGCAATGGGTTTACATCACATCTGGTGTATCCCAGGCTTAGGGAATCTGAGTATTTTTTTTTAATGGGCCATAATAAAATCTGGCAATCCCTGCCCAAAAGGACACTTTTATCTTATACTGAGTAGTAAACACGCCTGCCCTCTACTTTAGAGAGAAGTACTAGCTATATATTCCAATGCTGTTTGTTATACAAGCAACCTGTTTGCTGTCAAAACAACCTTGAAAAAATAGCCTGGAATGAAAGGGCGGTAATATCTCTGCACAAAAGATGTGCAGAAATGCAAGAGATCCACGGAAAAGTGTCTCCCAACAATATTTTGGTGTCAATTTGGTGTGACAGTTGAAAGTTTTTGTAGAAAAGATAACATTCTTAAAGATAATCCATTCGTGTGGGGATGGGACCCTTTGATTGGATTACTTCAATAAGTCATGACCCAGGGTGGGTCTTGGTGTCCTCTTACTGAAGTCTTTTATAAATAGATAAGGGAAAGCAGCAGACACAGAAAAAAAGCAGCAGTGACAGAGAAACTGTAGTGGCTGAGAAAGAGGCCCCAGAGGCAGAGGCCCCAGGCTAGAATCAGCAGAGCAGAGTCAAGGAAAGAGACCTTTGAAAGGTTGAAAGGCCTGTAGGAGAGCTGGCCTCTCCTCCATGTGCCTGATCACCCACAGCTGAGCCTTGGTTTAGAGATTTTCTCAGCCTCAGAACTGAAAACATTAAACCTAATAAAATCCCATTATAAAAGCCGACTCATTTCTGGTATATTGCTCCCAGCAGTTTTTAGCAAACTAAAACATTTGGAGAGCAATATGGCAAGGAAAAGCAGTATTATAATAAGCAATTCCACTCAGAGCTTACTTCCCATAGATAATACCCACACATGTACAGAAGGAAACAATAATATTCGTGACACAAAAAACACAGAAAACGATCTATATACCCATCAATAAGAGAATGAAAATCAAATTGTATGCTCTTCCTAAAATGGAACACAAAATTTGGCATGAAAAATGAATTTAGGCTAATTACATCAACACGTATGTTTCCCACAAAAATAATATTGAGCTAAAATTAATTCTAAAGCAGACACACTATAAAATTTAAGCTAATCATACATAATGAAGATAGATATATAGGTATATATTAAAATATAAAGAAATGCAAAGGAATAGTAAAGACTGAATTCAATATACTACTTACATGGGGGAGGAGAAAGGCAAAATATAGAACAGAAGATGCAATCGTGAGGTGTGAGCAAAGGACTTCACCTTACTGGGTGATATTTGGTTCTTAAGATGGGCAACAGATATACAAACTTTAATCATACTATTTTTGGGTATATCTGAAATAATTCATATATTTCAGAGACAATTGGAAAAGGAGAGACCCTTAACTTGAATTTTCTTAAAACTTTCTCTCCAGAATTCTTTATTATTATCTAATTCTTTATTATTATAATTACTGTCTTAATTCTATGACACTTTTTATCTGTTGCTTCCTACACATACATTTGCGGTTACTCATTCTCATTCTCTTTCCTGGGCTGTTTTTCTTTTTCTTGAATTTCTAAATCTTGGCAGTCTCCAGGGGTTTATATTTGGCACTTTTCACACACTGTATTAGTGGTTCTCAAGTTTAGACATGAGTGAGAGTCACTAGATGGCCTTATGAAAAACAAAATACTGTGTACCATACCAGTAATTCCGCTTCAATCAAGTCTAGAAACAATTCTGAAAAAGCACTTCTTTTCCTACAAGGTTATTTGGATGCAGATGATTCAGGGGCTACATTTGGTGAGGCATGGCTCCGTCTTAAAAGACCACCTCATTAACACTAACGGCTTCTTCTAATGCCTTCAAAATGACTTAATTCCTGTCTTCTAGTTTTACATCAGATTACTGGAAAAACATTCACATCTATGGAGTCCTCACTATGTACCAGGCACCACATTAACAGCTTTATTCTCATGATTATAATTAATTCCTTAGAAACCTTAGGAGGTTGGAACTATTATTAGCCTTGTTTCATTAATAAGGAAACCAAGGCAAAGGGAGGTCACTGAACTCAGCTAAGGTTGTATAGCCAGAAAGTGGCAACTCCAGAATTTGAGACTATTCCAAATGGCCATTTCTGGCCATCACTTTCTAGTTTTCTCCCCCAGAATTTATTGCTCCTTTAATTGTTTTTTCAGATTCTTTATAAATTTAGATAAAATATAATTATACTATAGTATTGTATTGTTTCTTTTTTGTATAAAGGATATAAGTGGAATCTATTTCTCATTAACTTTTACATCTCCAGTGTCCAACAAAGCATCTGGTCCTTTATTTGATAAAGATTGGATGAGTTGAAACTCCAGCAAATGGGATATAACTGGCCTCCATAGATTATGGCAAGAAATCCACCTTAAATGACTTAAAAACACTAACTGTATTTACATAAATTGGCCAAAAAAAAGAGGATATAAGACCTCATTCCACAGAAATTATTTTAATCAGACATATTTCAGGAAGCTAAAAATTCCCTAAGATGGTTTAATAAAATGGCAGTTTCATTGTCTTTAGATTTCAGATTTTTATAGAATATCTATGAACTTAGGGTAAAGGACTGTTATTTAAGAAAGTAGGGGGTGAGGCAAGACGGTCGCTGAGTGAACTTGCCTTTGCGATCTGTCCCGGGAAGAGACGGCTGGGAACGGCTGCAGGTTCTCCAAGGTGGGGCTTTTTCGGGATTTTTGCAGGGCAGAAGTGCCTGGACATTGATTGGGTGGAAAGGTAACGGAGAGGATTGGTCTAGAAGATATAATTTGGGTTCTATTGCCCGCAGGTGAGACCCGCACACGGGTTCCTCCCTATTGGGGGTGGGGAGAGCCGCGGTCCTGCCCGGCGGCTCCACTTTTAGATGGCTCTGAGGTGCTAAGAAGTTCGCGAGTTCTGGGCGGACTGTTGGCGGGTTGATGTGACGGGTTGCCTTTGCGGATCGATTTGGGAAGATAGACGGTGTTTTGTTGTGAAGCGGGAGAAACTTTTGATTGCGAACACAAACAATAGCGCCCCATGAAGCCCCGCCCCCAAAAGCCCGGCAGCCGATCTCCAACCCAAATAGGCTGTAGGCAATAAAGGGACGTAATTGGAAAGTTGTTTTAGGCTGTGGCAAGGGAGGGGGACACGTCTGGAAGCCGATTAGGGAATATTTTGCGAAGCTTGGGAATTCCGGTTTTGGAATCTGTTTTCGGTGTCACAGGCCGGGCATCGGATCTGTACCAGTAAAGTGGCTGCAGTGTAGAGGCGCCCTCTAGTGGCAGTGTTTTGGAATCACAGGGCGGGAGCTGTCCAAAAGCTGAAGTGAGAGATACCCACACTAATGAGCCCTACTAAGTAAGTGAATTGCAGGGTTCAGTCATAATATAGAGTTTGTGGATCTGACTTCCCCCATAGGGATGGCACCCAGCTGAGGGGATCCCTGAGGGCTGTGTTACACTACAGGGCTGCCAGGCTTCCTGTTGACCAGCTTGGAGGTTGCCAGGTCTGAATTCCCTAAACTCTGGTGGCCCACACCACAGAGACTCACACCTCTTGAGTCCTCAATATCTCAGACTTTCCATCCCTGAATCCATCACGCACTGAGGTCCATCTGAGGTCCTTAAATGCCCTAGCCTTCAACATTGGCGTTTTTTCTTTAGCGTTTCATTTTGTCTTGTTTTTATTTTCATTTTGACTTATTCTTTACTTTTTTCAATTTCCTGATTGCTAACACCGCATTATCCCCTAGTCTTCTCTCACAGCGTATCCCCCAAAGTCTTTTTTTTTATTCAGTTATTTAAGGTTTTTTTTTGTGGTAGGTGTTGTGTAGTGGGTGTTTTAATTCTGATTCATGTATGTCTGTTTTTTGTTTTTTTTTCTTTCTTTCCCCTACCTGTTCCCCACCCTTTGCCCACCCCCTTTTCCTTTCTTCCTCTCATCCCTTCTCCCGCCCCCCTTATTTTTTTCTTTTTTCTGTTGTCTCTCTCCCTCTTCTCCCTCATATTCTACGTAGTTTATTTTAACTCAATTATACAATAGGTGCGGCAGGAAACACCTCACATTTGCTGGGTTTTCTCATCCTCCACTGCCTCATTTCTGTGTGAACTGATTTAGGCTACCTACACTATCCTCTTTCCCCTACATCTTGATATCCGCCACCATCTACTGTCTCTCCTATATTCCACCTCCCACCTCCCTTTCTTCAATCCACGAAGAGTCTAAGTCTTAATTTCTAATATCTTTGTTTTGTTTTCTGTCTGGTATCCACTCTTGAAACTATTACCTTTCTTTTCTCTTTCCCTCTCTCATGAAAACAATAGCTTTTTAGCTCATACCATATTCTTCCCATATTCAATCATCTACCTCATAATAGGTACTCTACCTACTGCTATAACTCTACACAATTTACATGAATCTAACCTCCATCCTCCCAGATCTCATATTCTTGCTTTGTTAACATATACCACCAATACTACTTTACACTTTTCCCTTGCTTACACAATTGCCTTTCCCCAACACTAATACTTTCCTTTAAAGTGAACTTAACCAACAACAAGAAATTAGAATAAGAAGAAAAAAGTGACAAAGAGAAGATATAACACCTATGCAAAAATAACAGCTAATTAACCTCCAAGAGTAGACAAAGAAGCTAAGGAACTGATTAAATCTGTCAAGATAAAGAGATGACCAGAAAGCAACAAAAGTCTACAAACCAAACCAGTAATCAGGAAAACATGGCTGAATCCAATCAACAAACCAAAAATCACGAAGGGGAGCAAAACTTGGCACAAGCAATGAAAGATCTCAGAACATTTATCACCGACAAATTTGACGAAGTAATGAAAGAGGTTAACAACATGAAGACATCACTTGGAGGGGAAATTGCAGACATACGCAAAAACATAAGAGATATGATGGGAATGAACACCACAGTTCAAGAAATCAAAAATACACTTGCAGCAAATATCAGCAGACTAGAAGAGACAGAGCAGAGAATTAGTGATGTGGAAGACAGTACATCAGAAATCAAACAGATAGTAGAAGGGGTCAATAAGAAGATAGAAAAAATCCAGTTAGGACTTAGGGACCTGAATGACAATAAAACGCTCAAACATACATATAATAGGCATTCCAGAAGGTGAAGAGAAGGGAAAGGGGTCAGAAGGAGTGTTGCAGGAAATAATGGCTGAAAACTTCCCAAATCTACTGAAAGAGACAGATGTACATACCCAAGAAGCACAGCGCACTCCACTAGTCATAAACCCCAACAGGCCCACCCCAAGACATATACTTGTCAAATTATCCAATGCTCAAGACAAAGAGAAAATCCTAAAAGCAGCAAGAGAAAAGAAAACCATCACATACAAGGGAAGCTCAATTAGACTAAGTGCTGATTTCTCATCTGAAACCAGGGAGGCAAGAAGACAGTGGTATGATATAGTCAAGGTACTAAAGGAAAAAAATTTCAAACCAAGAATACTCTATCCAGCTAAACTAGCATTCAAACATGATGGAGAGTTCAAAATATTCGCAGACAAACAGAAACTGAAAGAGTATACCAACAAGAAACCTCCTCTTCAAGAAATTCTAAAGGGAGTTCTGCAGGAAGAAAGGGAAAAACAGGAAAGGCAGAGTTGGAGGAGAGTATAAGAGCAACAACAACAACAAAAAAGACAAAAAAAATACAAACAAAATATGACAAACACAAATCCAATCAAAATATGGCTAACACAAATAATTCCTTGAAAGTAATAACACTGAATGTCAATGGATTAAACTCACCTATCAAAAGATTCAGACTGGGACATTGGATAAGGAAATATGACCCATCCATATGCTGTCTACAAGAGACACATCTTAGACCCAGAGATGCATGGAGATTGAAAGTGAATGGCTGGAAAACAATCATACAAGCTAACAATAACCAAAAAAAGGCAGGAGTAGCTATATTAATAGCAGACAAAATAGACTTTAAATGTGAAACAATTGTGAGAGACAAAGAAGGATACTACATTTTAGTGAAAGGGAAAATCTGTCAAGAAGATCGAACAATCATAAATATTTATGCTCCTAACAAGGGTGCCTCTAAATACGTGAGGCAAATGCTGGAAAAACTAAGTGAAACAATAGATACATCTATAATTATAGTGGGGGATTTTAATACACCACTATCAACTCTGGACAGAACATCTCAAAAGAGAATCACCAAAGAAACAAAACATCTGAACAGTATATTAGAGGAGCTGGATCTAATAGACATATATAGATCTCTACACCCAAACACAGCAGGATATACATTTTTCTCAAGCGCACATGGATCATTCTCCAAGATAGACCATATGCTAGGCCACAAAGAAAGGCTGAATGAATTCAGAAAGATTGAAATCATACAAAACAATATCTCTGACCACAGTGGAGTCAAGCTGGAAATTTGCAAGGGACAGAAGCCCAGATTTCACACCACGATTTGGAAATTAAACAGCACACTCTTAGAAAAACAGTGGGTCAAAGAGGAAATCTCAAAAGAAATCAATGACTACCTTGAATCAAATGATAATGATAACACAACATACCAAAATTTATGGGATGCAGTAAAAGCAGTACTGAGAGGAAAATTTATAGCCATAAATTCATATATCAAAAAAGAAGAAAGAGCAAAAATTGAAGAACTAACTGCATATTTGAAGGAATTAGAAAAACAACAACAAAGTAACCCAACAGGAAGAAGAAGGAAGGAAATAACAAAGATAAGAGCATAACTAAATGAAATAGAAAATAAGAAAGCACTTGAAAAGATAAACAAGACCAAGAGCTGGTTTTTTGAGAAGATCAACAAAATTGACAAACCTTTAGCGAGACTAACAAAGAAAAAAAGAGAGAAGATGCAAATACACAAATTAAGAAGTGATATCACCACTGACCCCACAGAAATAAAGACTATCATAAGAGGATACTTTGAAAAACTATATTCCAACAAAAATGACAATCTAGAGGAAATGGACAAATTCCTAGAAACACATAAGCAGCCCATATTGACGAAAGAAGAAATTGATGATCTTAACAAACCAATCACAAGCAGAGAGATAGAATCAGTTATTAAAAATCTCCCAACTAAGAAGAGCCCAGGGCCAGATGGCTTCACAGGTGAATTCTACAAAACATTCCGGAAAGAACTGACACCAATCCTGCTGAAACTATTCCAAAATATCGAAACAGAAAGAACATTGCCCAACTCCTTCTATGATGCCAACATTACCCTAGTACCAAAGCCAAACAAAGACATCACAAGAAAGGAAAATTACAGACCAATTTCTCTAATGAACCTAGAAGCAAAAATACTTAACAAAATACTTGCTAATCATATTCAACAACACATTAAACGAATTATACACCACGACCAAGTGGGATTCATCCCAGGTATGCAAGGATGGTTCAACATAAGAAAATCAATCAACGTAATACACCATATAAACAGATTGAAGGAAAAAAATCACATGATTATATCTATAGATGCAGAAAAAGCATTTGACAAAATACAGCACCCTTTCTTGATAAAAACACTCCAAAAGATTGGAATAGAAGGAAATTTTTTGAACATGATAAAGAGTATATATGAAAAACCTAAAGCCAATATTGTTTACAATGGAGAAATCCTAGACTCCTTCCCTCTAAACTCAGGAACAAGACAAGGATGCCCACTGTCTCTGCTCCTATTTGACATTGTCTTAGAAGTACTTGCTCGAGCACTGAGGCAAGAACCAGAAATAAAAGGCATTCAAATTGGAAAGGAAGAAGTCAAAATGTCATTATTTGCAGATGACATGATCCTATACATAGAAAACCCTGAGAGATCTACAACAAAGCTTCTAGAACTCATAAATGAGTTTAGTAAAGTCGCAGGTTATAAGATCAATGCGCAAAAATCAGTAGCATTTCTGTACACCAATAATGAGCAAGATCAGGAGGAAATCAAGAAACAAATACCATTCACAATAGTAAATAAAAAAATCAAATACTTAGGAATAAATTTAACTAAAGAGGTAAAGAACTTATACACCAAGAACTATACAAGATTGTTCAAGGAAATCAAAGACCTAAATAAATGGAAGACTATTCCTTGTTCATGGATAGGAAGACTGAATATTATTAAGATGACTATCCTACCAAAACTGATCTACACATTCAATGCAATCCCAATAAAAATCAACACAGCCTTCTTTAAGGAACTAGAAAAACTAACTATGAAATTTATTTGGCAAGGAAAGAGGCCCCGAATAGCCAAAGACATACTGAAAAAGAAAAACGAAATTGGAGGAATCACACTACCTGACTTCAAAACATACTACAAAGCTACGGTGGTGAAAACAGCATGGTATTGGCATAAGGAGAGACACACAGACCAATGGAATCGAATTGAAAGCTCGGATATAGAACCTCACAGATATAGCCACATAATATTCGATAAAGCCACCAAACCCTCTCAACTGGGAGAGAGTGGCCCATTCAACAAATGGTGTCTGGAGAACTGGATAGCCATATGTAGAAGAATGAAAGAGGATTACAATCTCACACCTTACACAAAGATCAACTCAAGATGGATCAAAGACCTAAATATAAGAGCCAAGACCATTAAAACCTTAGAAAGCAGTGTAGGGAAACATCTACAGGACCTTGTAATAGGAAATGGATTTATGAATATCTCACCAAAAGCACGAGCAGCAAAAGAACTAATAGATAAATGGGACTTCCTCAAAATTAAAGCCTTCTGCACCTCAAAGGAGTTTGTCAAGAAAGTAAAAAGGGAGCCCACACAGTGGGAGAAAATATTTGGCAACCATATATCTGATAAGAAACTTATAACTTGCATATATAAAGAACTCCTATATCTTGAAAATAAAAAGATAAACAACCCATTTAAAAAATGGGAAAAAGACTTAAACAGACACTTTCCAAAGAAGAAATACAAATGGCTAAAAAGCACATGAAAAAATGTTCCAAATCTCTAGCTATCAGGGAAATGCAAATCAAAACCACAATGAGATACCATATTACACCCATAAGATTGGCAGCTATGAAAAAAACAGAAGAATACAAGTGCTGAAGAGGATGTGAAGAAAGGGGAACACTCATCCACTGCTGGTGGGAATGCAGAAGGATTCAACCATTCTGGAGGACAGTATGGCGGTTTCTCAAAAAACTAGCCATAGATTTGCCATATGATCCAGCAATACCACTGCTGGGTATATACCCAGCAGAACTGAAAACAAGGACACAAACCGATATATGTACACCAATGTTCATAGCAGCATTGCTCACTATCGCCAAAAGTTGGAATCAACCCAAATGCCCATCAACAGATGAGTGGATCAATAAAATGTGGTATATACACACAATGGAATACTACTCGGCTGTAAGAACAAACACACTACAAACACATGTGATAACATGGATGAATCTTGAGAACCTTATGTTGAGTGAAGCAACCCAGACATTGAAGGACAAATACTACATCACCTCAATGATATAAAATAACCAAGCTGCCCTAGATAGCAAGAGACTGAACGACAGGCTTACAGGAAATTGGAGAGTGGAGGAAGGATGTGAGCCGATGTCTGCAGGGGTGGAATTTAAGACGAGATGGTGGTAAGTATGAACACAAAGAAGAGATAAAATGGGGGCAAGGGGTTGCCTTTGGTTGGGGCTTTGCGGGTTTGAGGGTGGCTGGGGATGGGCGGATGGGTAATATTGCTCAAAAGTGGGGGGAGGGAGGGGTAGCATACGAATACAGGAGAGTGTCAGGTGTTGGTGGAGAGTAAAATGCCGAGAAAATCATATCAAAATATAATAAAGAGGGTTACCTGTTTAGAATGCTCGGAGGGGAGGGTCTGATGCAGGACGGGCTCCTGGGGAATGTCTAAATGCTCATTCTGCCAGAGTGGGTGACACCATGGGGTAGAAACCCAAGTAGTGAGAGTGGGGGTGGACCCACATCCTGGGGAGGTCTAATGCCATCAAAATAGAGGGAACTGTATCCCTCGAGAGAAAGGGTGGCTCCCAGGGCATTGGGGCAGTTGAGCAAGTTAGGCCCTGAACACTATTCCATCTATCTCTGGAAGTGGCTCCTCGGGAAATGGAGGTTGGCTGTCACTGTGGGCACCAAGGTGGAAGGGAAAATGGACGTTAAATGTGTGGAACCAAGGTAAATGGGGTGTAAGAGAGGAGATTCGTGAGAGTACACAAGGATGGATATAAACCATAACATATAGGAGATGACAGACTGATAATGTAAACCATAATGTAAAACATAGGATAACTAAGAATTTAAAAAACTGTGTATCCTAAAGTATGCACCACAATGTAAGCACAGATGTCACCTTCTTTGAAAGCTATTGTCTCAGACTCTTTACATCACGTTAAGTAAATATGATGTGAATAGGGTGTAAGAGTATCGCTGTGGAAGGGAAAAGGTTTTGTGGTGGATGTATGGGAGTGCTGTATATTATATATATGCATTGCTGTGGTCTAGGGCTCCTGTGAAGAGAAGTTCAATAATTAGGGGGAAAAAAAAAAAGAAAAAGATAGGATGTAGAATTTTTTCCAAGTCAACACGTATTCTTTATATAACCTTTAAACCCATCGCTATATGCCATTTCCTAGTTAGGGACCCTGACATTATATTGGGCTTCAAATTTCGGGGAGTTCTGGATCACAGAGTGGTTCAACAATGGCAACGGAGGAATACTGGTATAGGATACCATTGACAGGTGATATATGGCTGACAGGGAGCTGTACAGAACATATGTCCAGGGTGCATGGTAATGTTTGGATATACTCATAGTGGCAACAATTAAAAACCACAGCAGGGGGGGTACTGGGTTCCTGGCCAGTGGTGCTCTGTCGTGGTCCCTAGGGGAGCAGCGACAGTCTCCCAGGTGCAGCAGCGGGGACCGGGAGGGAGTGAGGGTCCAACAGTGAGCCCCTGACGCTAATGACTATGCTTGTGAGCTGATAAACCTAAAATAAGAACAAGGCCTAGAGCAGCATTGTGCCTGGGAATTTCCTCCTGTCAGCCCTGGTGTTACTCAAATGTGGCCAGTCTCGAAGCCAAACTCAGCATGTAAATGCAATGCCTTCCCCCCAGCGTGGGACATGACACCAGGGGATGAGCCTCCCTGGCACCGAGGGACCACTATCAACTACCAACTGATGATGCAACTGGAAAATGACCTTATACGGAAGGTTCAATGCGGATCAGCAGAACATCCCTGTCTACATAAAATAACATGACTTTAAAAGGCTGTTTGACCTAATGTAAGGGGGAAATGGAAAGGAGAAATGAGTTTATATGGCTACGAGTCTCTAAAAAGGAGTCTGGAGGCTGTCAGAAGGATTGCCCTTATGCACAACTGAGCAGAGTCTGAGAGACAGATAAAGCAGATACAACCCCCAGGTATTGGTTCCTTTGAGGGCTAAAGAGACCCATGGGAGTTATGGTCATGGCAGATGGGGTTAACTACCAGGTCAGATGGCCCCTCTTTGGAAATGGTGTTTATGTGTGATGAATCTGGACTCAGATGGGATCTCTCTTCATAAGACTTTCATGCTAATGTGCTGGAGTTGCAGTTAGTGTTGGGGTTTAAGATATATCTAGGGGATTTGAATCTCTGGACTTACAATGTGATAACTAGGTCCTGAGCCTCAACAGACTCTAGCACCTACAATCTGATTTATTGGACTCACCACACTCAGCTAAGACAGAGTTGAAGAAGGACAACCACCACACCATGGAGCCTAGAGTGATTACAACTGAAAGTGGGAGGATTGCATCCAGCATCCATGTGGAATCTGAGCCTCCTGTTGACATAGAGGTGCAATGGACACAACCAATCCAATGTCCACATAGAAAAGGTGGCATTGGATTGGGAAAAGTGGACATGGTGACTGATCGGTATGGGGAAAGGCAGGAAGAGATGAGAGGTGGAGGCGTCTTTGGGACATGGAGCTGCCCTGGATGATGCTTCAGGGGCAATCACCGGACATTGTAAATCCTCACAGGGCCCACTGGATGGAATGGGGGAGAGTATGGGCCATGATGTGGACCATTGACCATGAGGTGCAGAGGTGCCCAAAGATGTACTTACCAAATGCAATGGATGTGTCATGATGATGGGAATGAGTGTTGCTGGGGGGGGAGAGGTGGGGTGGGGGTGGTGGGGTTGAATGGGACCTCATATATATATATTTTTAATGTAATATTATTACAAAGCCAATAAAAATTAATTAATTAATTTAAAAAAGTACATAAGTGTTTAAACTCAAAAAGTATATACAAAATAATCTGACATTTTATTATTAGTTAAAAACACCCAAGTTTAATTAAGGTATTCTTTTCCGGATGTTGGGATAATTTTAATACTATTCAATATTTGAGTTACATCCCAAGAGGAGACTCTGGGCATTATGTTGTTAAAACGCAATTTCCTTCTCACATAATTTTAGTTGGCAGGTCCATTGATGTTGTTACTTATTACAAATTCCCAAATATGTAATTTCATATGGGTATTAAAAAAAACAATAACTTTGATTGCAAATCTTTAATTTAAAGGTGTAATGAAAGTATATACTTCAGCAGTTGAAGAAATAAGCAATTAAATACTTCATATTGTATCTCAGTGAACTGTGCAAATTTTAAAAATGGAAAACTAAATGGAATGTTTGGCCATATACAAAAGAAAATGCACTATTAGCCTTCTCTTTGATGGATCATACCATCCATCCCTCAGAAACCATGATCACCGATCCATAACTGCAGTGATATCACAGATGATACCATACACATGTTAATATGAAAGCAATGTGTTCAACATTTTTTTTGTTCTTCCAGACGTTTTGACATTTCCTTTTAACTTTTACTTTTCCAAGGAGAGATATCACTTCCATATGATTTTGGGGGCAGCTTCAAAATGTAAAAATTCCTTACAATGAGGCTTTTTCATAAAAGCTGCTGCTTGCTATTTTTACTACAGAGGATAATTAAAAAGCTATTGTTGAAAATGTCTCAGAAGGAAATATTAAATTAATTATTTTGGATTTTAATTTTAAAAGGGATAAATTTAGCTCCTTTAAGAGATGTGTATAACTGATGCTGAAATGTGAAGAAAATTTTAAAAGCTGCCATTTTTTCCTTTGGATTGAAAATCTTTCTCAGCACTGAAATGAACTCCCCTGAAAAGTACTGGATAAGTGAGAACCTAAAGGAGAAGAAGAAGGAGCTCATCAACTAAATACAAGGCAAGTACAAATGTTCGTTCCACTTACTTTAAATTAATTCTGAAAAAGAGGTATATATATATATACATATACATATATATATACAAAATGTATATATATATACATTTTGTAGTAAACTGACATTCATTGTCAGTTTATTGACATCTTTTGAAGTGACTGTGTTTTCTAGGCATACAGATGCTTATTAGGTTTTCTCTATTCTCTTTGTTTCTTAATCGAAGTATGTCTAAATCAAAGTTAAACAGCTTTACTAGAAAGCTTGAGGATTTTGACAGATTGATTTATGACTAGTCCTAACTAGATTGTATTAGCTTCTACTAACTTTAAAATTCTATGCTATGGCCTGAAGTACTTCAGCAGCATCTACTGTTTTTAGTTGCATTCCCATTGTCACTAATGTGATAAACCATTTTTCAGTGCATAATGTCATCTGTCTTTCAATGCTGCCTGAAATTGTGATATTAAAGGCATTTAGAAATGCATGTAAGGACCTATATTTTGAATATGTGTTATTCACATATTCAAATATAGAATATCTGTCTTGTGTTGTAGTACAATATTACAAGTTGTCTTATTTGGTGGCAGATGGAGAGAAATGTTCTACATTTAACAAAGTTTGTGTGTGGATAAACAATGCTCTGATACACAACTTTCTGTACTGCATGGATGCTGGCAAGTCTACTAACTAGCATAATGCATGCCAAATATGGAATATTAAAAATAGGTTGTTGTGGGGAGTGGATGTAGCTCAGTGGTTGAGCACCTGCTTCCATGTATGAGGTCCTAGGTTCAATCCCCAGAACCTCATTAAAAAAAAAAAAAAAGTTTAGTAGGGGAAATATCCTATAATTGGGAAACTAATTCTTTAATACTAATGACCTTGAACTTGCTATAGCTCTATTTGGTAAAATTCAATAAAAACCATAAAATTCTATTTGGTGAAATTCAATAAGAGTTTTCACCTGAAAATATATCCTCATAATTTAACCTAAGTAAGGGAATGTAACACTTATGCACATTTTACTTTCATATTAATCTGTGAAACAAAATAGTAAAATCACCTAATGCCAGACTGAATTAATAACTAGAGTATGTATGTACATTAGGAAAGTGATTTAAGATATTATGGTATAATGAAAAATGTTATTATATTTTTGAAGAATATACAGAACCAGAAAATGTTTATTATATAATTTAAATTCAAGATCAAAGCAAAATGTAAACATGATTGTAGCTATGCAAAACACATAAATCTATGTAAGAGGTTATACAAAATAAGAAAGAAACGCTGTGTTAGGTGGAGAGCTTACGCATGCTTAAAACACTGCTTAAGTGAAGTATTATGTTGAAGAGTAGTAAGGAAAAGCCTAACGACAACAACATGAGTTATAAAGTGCCAAGCAGAAGTAACATTAACTCTTTTAAGTCTAAACATCCAATTGGAGATTTCTTCTATATGAAAGAGGAACAATACAAAATTTTTCTGGCCATGGAGATCTGTAACTTAAAATGTATGCAATATCTAGAAATTCTCATCCCAGAGCATAAAGCTGAGTATAATGTTATAGTGTGAAATTTAGAGTGAATTTGAAAGCTATGTGCAGTAGCAATTACAGAAAGTATGAATTTCATAACCACCAATTTGCTTAAATAATCTTTATTTTTCTAAAATTGTATTTTACTTACCTCATTTCTACTGGGAAAATCCTTGCCAATTCAATTTAAATTCAGTGTTTAAGATTTGAATTTAAGCAACACAGATTTTAAATTCAATCACATTTGAATTATGAGTACTACCTGCTCAAGTATGCAAGTTGCAAGTTGGAACAGGAACCCAGTAAGTTCATCTTCAGTTCACCTGTTGTTGGAAAGGATGACTATTGCCTGGATGTTCTGTGTTTCCTACCTATATTCTCTAGACTTAGTTGCTTCATGTGATCATTCTTGTCCTTTCCTTGGAACTGCCTTGGCCCTTGGTTAATGGAACTATTCAATCTGTATCTTTCCTAAACAAATTACAACTACTTTGGATCTAGCATCAGCACTCTCTCTCATACTTTTCATGGGTTTGGTGAATCTTGACTGCCTATTTCCCTGACATAAAGCCTTTAAGACCTCATTTTTTCTCCCTCAGCCATCTGCTCACTTCCACCATCTTGGCTTTTTGGTTTAAAGCCTAGGCTTTCAAAGCTTCTACTTCAATTTTACAATATCTATTCAAAGCTAATTTGCCATCTCTTTTTGTCATGTAAGAATGTATGTTTGTGGTTTTTTCTTTCCATTCTTGGGAAAATAAATGACAGCCTCCTTAGCTGTAATTTTAAATGGTGATAGAGGAAATGGTAAAAGAGAGAACAAAACATGCATTTGTTAATATTTCGAATTCTCAGTTGCTCTATGCCATCAAGTTTTTAAGTTGTATAGCAAATTAGTGTTAATCTGCATTTAACTTTGAGTGTCTTGAAAATTATTCTCTACAGTATTTCTTATTTGTATATACTTATAGCAATAGTTACCTGATTACAAAAAAAAAAAAAACAAATAAAACCCACACAACAGTCATCAGGCAAAGATAGCACTGAGTGGCTGTACAGCTTTAGTGAGTCCCTCAGTCTTTGATGCCGGTGCAGTAAGTTTCCTTTCTTTGCCTACTCTCATGAGCCACTGCTGTCTGGATGAAGTGTGCTGGATTTGTAAGCAGTCTCTGGTAAATAGGTATATAAATGATAGGCTTTGCAACTATATTTCAAGAATAATAAAACAATGAGAACTAAACATTAAGCACAGAGAAAAAGTCTATGTGACAACTAGGTGAAATAGTCTTGCTCAGTGTTCATAGAGATAGAAGAAAGAGAAGTAGAAGGAAAATAGAGCAGAAAAATTCCTAAATATATTAAGGATGCTATGATTTAAATTAAAATATGTAGTTCCAGAAAAAAAAAAAATGAAGAGAAATACTAGAAAGAACTTTAGATACAAAATGGTCCTTGAAAAAATTATTAAGTTTCTGCAGTGGCTAAAGTTACTGGAGGGGTGGAAAGTAAAGAATAGTGATTTGTGCAGTCTCATATATTTAGTACATATTTTTATGTGATTTAATCTTACATTCACAATATGACAGTTTAAAGTATGTTAAAAGAGTTAATGAAAATATTTTATATATAGCTAAACGTTTATTTAGTGCCTAATACATACCAGAATCTGTGCTAAACATTATAGTTATTATCTAATTTAATACCGAAAACCTAATGAAGTAGCTAGACAATTAACTTTAAATCATATCAATGTCTTTCATCACCTGCTCTGTTAAAATATGTAGAATTATTTTTTTCTAAAAATAAAAAAATAATTTGGGAAAAATAGAATAATGAAAGTGAAAAGAAAAATACTAAGTGTAATGTTTCTCAGAAGATGTATATCACAAACATCAAATGAATCTTGGTATTCCTTTCTGTTTCTGCCTCTTGAGTGAATGTTTTATATCCTTTGTGTGATCTGTGGCTTTGAAAGGCAACTGCTGACACTTAGGTAATTCTTGAAGAAACATTTTTTTAACATTATAGTACACATTTTTCTTAGGTTATGTGATATAAGAAAAAGTGCTTCTTTTCTTTTCTTTTATGGATTTACTTAGTAAATTTAATATGCTCATGATTCTGTCAACTATACCACATAACAGTTTCAACTGATGAGTTGGTAGAGTTTAAAAGTTTACTTGTTTAACAAGTAGGACATACTAAGGTGAAGTTTAAATACATCTTAGTGGGATAATTAATGGATTTCCTTTCATTTTATAAAAGAACAGGTCCTTTTAGTTTTAAGTAGAGAATATATATCAAATTCTCATAACCACAATTCCATCACTCAGAGTTAGTCTTACATTTTGCTATATTTCTTTACTTTTTAAAAGTATATATATATAATTTCTATATTTCAGGGAAAATATTAATTTCATATTCACTTTTTAAATTTTTATCTACTAATCATGGTATAAATTCACTCTAATCAATATTTTAATAATGTCAAATTTTAATTCAAGAGTTGTATCATAATTTATGTAACCATTGTCTGATTATTAGACATCTTTTATAACAAGACTTGTTATTTCCTTTTACACTATAATTATATTTTAAACTTCTAAAGAATAAAAACGGAAGAAATGTTGAACTTTTCAAAACTTCCTATCTAAAGCTTTCTTGCAATTATGTAGTATAAATGAACGTGCATGGTTCTGACTCAATAATTTTCACATTGGTCACATTCAAACAAAATAATACTTTACTAAGGAGAAATGTTGCTTTTATGGGGAACATGGATTTTCAATATGCAAGTAAAAAGTGGAATTTATGCTTCTTTTAAGGAGCATAATATAAAATTCACAAATGTAAGAATGTATTTACTGTACATTCACAGAGCAGTACTGTAATCAAATCACAAGGACAAATTTAACAATCATAATCTTTAAATAGAAAATAAGAAATTAATCAAAGAAATTAAACTTAATTTAAAATTCTTGGGAATGTAAAATGGTGCAGCCACAGTGAAAAACAACTCTGCAGTTTTTCAAACAACTAAATATAAAATTACTATATGACCTGGCAATTCCATTCCTAGACTCAAACAGGCAATTCCATTCCTACACTTAAACAGGTATTTCTACACCAATGTTCATAATAGCATTATTCACAGTCACTTAAAGGTAGAAACAAACCAAGTGTCCAACAACAGATGAATGGATAAACAAAATGTGGTATATACATACAATGGAAAATTAGTCAGCAGAAGAAGGGAAAAAGTCATGAGACATCCTACAACATGAATGAACCTTAAAAACTTTATGCTGAGTGAAACGAACAAGGCTCATAAGTATCTAGAAATAGCACATTTGTAGAGATAGAAAGTTTATCAAGGGATGGGATGAGACAGGAAGGGTATGTTGTTGCATGGTAGGTATAGAGTGTTCAGAAAGTTGGGAAATTTTAAATTTAAGAATTCTTAAAAACTACAATTGTATTGAGCTAGGTCCCACCCAATATGCTGTGATCCCAGCCAGAAAAGTATCTAAATGATGTTTTCTGTATAGTTATGTTCCTTAATTCAACTAGTAGTCATCAGGAAGGCTGAATCCTTTAATGATACATTGATTCATATTCCACAACTGACAGAATTGTAGTTAGGAATGATGGTTGGTTATGCCCAATTAAAGTATTTTTGTCTACTAAAATGACTAAAAAATAATAGCTACCAACTTTTGGGGGACTCACTGTTGCTCTGGCTGGTGCTAAAGACTTTTTATAGGTTTCTCATTTTAGTCTCACAAAAATCCAGTGAAATTAGTATTGTTCTTATTTCCTAAGTTGAGGCAAATGAAACTTAAGGGATTGATAAACTTCCCCCAAATTTTTTGGTAAGAAGTGAAAGACAATATAAGAGCCCAATATTTTCCAGTTCAAAAGCCTGCCTTTTAATCTTAGTCACTATTCTGTATTTCCTACTGTAACCTAAGTATGTAGCTTTCACAGGTTTTCCTGACCCATGTTTACTTTATTCATATTCCCTTAGAAAATTTACAAAGGATTTTCAGGTGGAAAGGTCCAATTATGTTGAACTGAATTGCATAAGCAATGACGGCAATGGGCGATAGACTAAGGTAATAAATCTGACTTTAGGAGGAGTGTTAGTCCTTTAAAAATATAAATAAAAGAGATGTTGATTTTGTGAGTCCTGACAGATTAAGAGCATTCAGATTCTGCTTTTGAATTTTACTTGGGGACTCTAGTTTGCTTTAGTGCTGAGTTTATACTCAGAAATGTTTTATAAATCATTAAATGACAGGGATTTCATATTGCCTCAGGAAAGAATTTGTGTGTGTTATTGATATATCTTCTCAACCTTGTATGAATTACTTCAATCTCTTAAAACAAAACAGCATTTTTTAAAACACCCAAGAGATCACGTATAACAGTAAAAATAATCATTCTTTAGCAGATTATGATAAATTACTATTGAAGAAAAACTGGTTTCCTATTTCCTATTGGAAATAATGCAGTCTATTTTCTTGTCATTCTTGTGTCAGCAGGTGAAAGGGCACTTCAGCATAAAGATAAATTTGTTATAGGCTTTAGTTATTATAAATTGGAATTAAGGATCTGAGCCAGCATCTTTTCTCATATTAGTTTTCCCAAGAAGTACAGTATTAGTATGCAGGTTTTTGAGTTTTGACCAGTGGAATTTCATCTGGTTTTCTCTAATATAAAAAGGAATCATAATCATTCCTTTAATTACTTTAAATTCCTTTTATTATTTTTATGAATAAGTATACTGCTTTATAGCTACAGGATATTTTACTACTATTATATTCTGAGTTTATTATTAACAGTCATATTTTGATCTTGCAAATGCCAACTGTTCCTTCCATGTCTTATTAATAATTAATTGCCTATAAAAGTTGTTTAACTAAATCCTTTGCTTCTAATGAATCTTCTTCCTCATCTACATACTGTTATCAAACTACTTTTCTTGCTAAAAATATTTTTGTCATTACACTTTTGAATTAGTCATATAATAGATAATTTTATTGCTCAGTAGATACTTTAATGAATTATTCAATTTACTGTAGTTGAAATCTATGTTACTACTTAAATAGATATCCACTTGGGCATTCAATTTGACTTTCATAGGGAAAAGCTGCAGGTTAATTTATTCTCCTAGATTTTATTTACTAGATTATCCTGACATAAAAATTTAAATGTATTGACTAATTATAGCTTTAATTGAATTATTGACAATTAAAAAGCTTTATTAATCAAATGTGTTCTCAAACTATAGCTTTAAAAGAAATAACAGTAAGAAAAACAGGCAATGCTTGTACAAATGTTCAAAAAAAGTTTAGCATATTTACTGTATTTTGGATTACAACTTTCATTATGTTCTCTTTTCAAGGAAGAATTGCTCAACAACATTGATGGATTCATTCACTCAATAAATCATTCATTCATTTAAAGCCATCTAACATAGGTTGGCATGATGAAATGAAAATAATGAGGAGGGAAACGGACTTGGCCCAGTGGCTAGGGCGTCCGTCTACCACATGGGAGGTCCGCGGTTCAAACCCCGGGCCTCCTTGACCCGTATGGAACTGGCCCATGCGCAGTGCTGATGCGAGCAAGGAGTGCCCTGCCAAGCAGGGGTGTCCCCTGCGTAGGGGAACCACACGCAAGGAGTGCGCCCCGTAAGGAGAGCCGCCCAGCGCGAAAGAAAGTGCAGCCTGCCCAGGAATGGCACTGTCCATACTTCCCGTGCCGCTGATGACAATAGAAGTGGACAAAGAAACAAGACGCAGCAAATAGACACAGAGAACAGACAACAGACAACTGGGTGGCGGGGAAGGGGGGGGGAATTAAATAAATAAATAAATCTTTAAAAAAAGAAAATAATGAGAAAGCAATCGGCATAACCTCTTTTTAGAGTATATTGATATAGAGAGGGAGAGTGGAAGAGAGAGTGGAGAAGAGCAAGAAATGTTATATAAAACATATTCAAGCAGTTTCAATATAACTTCAAACTCTTTATATAATTTTTCTGGGTCTTAGAAAATTTAAAATTTGAAATTATCTGAAATATAAAGTCTTATATTTTTAGTGGTCATACGGCCAATGAGACACAATGGATTTCTCTGAGTGTATAACAGCACACTGTGACAGAGACTGTTAGTTGCTAACCCAGTCCCAGTTTCTTTATTTTTTAGCAGGAGAACCCAAATTTTAGTGGGGCCACATTTCTATGCCTTCCTTTGAACAAGCAGCAGTCATATGACTTAGTCATGGTCAGTGAGAGTCAAGTAGAGGTACATGTAGTGCTTCTGGTAAGGTTAGTAAGGGGAACCTAATTAACTGGGAAGCATTTTTATACTTCTATACTTTGCTTTTACTCTTGTTTCCAGCCTGCGATTCATCTGGGGTGGCTCAAGTTCCAGCTTCTATCTGAGATCATCCGATAACTTCCAGCATGGAAGTCAAGTCCTATGATTGCAAAAGAGAATGCTATAACCTTAAACGTCTGATGATACTGTACAGCTACGCAATCATTCCTGGACTGCTCATGTCTGAGCTGATTTTATTTGAAAGCCAAGTAAATATCTATTTCATTTAAGGGCCTGTTATTTCATTTGTTTTAGTTACATGCAACCATACACAATCTTAAATGTTACAGATAATAACATTTATTTTTCTATATTTCCTAAGGGAAAAACAGCTTATTGAATCTTCTCAATGTAAATTGTAAAATATTAAAAATTCTACACACTTTTAATAAATTAGATTATGGCTGTGTTAGCAATGTTTTCTATCAAATAGTCATTTTGCAAAAATTGCAATATAAGATATATCAAGTAAAATAATACTATGTTCGTTTCACTTAACTATTATACAATGGTGCTGTATAACAAAACAACTAGAAAATCTTAGTACCATATAATATTATGTATTTCTTTCTTTCTTGTGAATCTGTCAGTTGGCTGGATCTCAGCTATTCTAAGCTAGAATTGACTGGGCTTGTCTCTAGTCAGGGGTCAAATTCAGCTCCATATGTCTCTCATTCTCTCAAACTATGTGAGGCAGGTTATTCCCATTGACACAGTCAGATGCTCCGAGAGGAGTAAGCAGAATCATGCAAGTCCTCTTAATGCCTAGGCTCAGAACTAGCATCTATCAATTCTGCGTATTTTCTATTGGCAAAAACAAGTCACATGAACAAGCTCAATATCTGTGAGGTGAGGATCTATTATGCCCATGGAGGTCATGGTTGAGGAGAAATAAATCTTAGTTGAACAACTGTCTAATCTACTATAATGCACTACTAAAATTTTGAGTATATCAAACATTTCCAGCTGCAAAGTTGTCTTATTAAAGAGAAAGTAACAAAATATATAAATTCTTACAGCCAAAATCTAAGGCATATCAGACTGTGATAATCATACTTTTAATACACCTTTTCACACAAAAAAGCATTAAAAGCAATATTTGGGAAGTCAGCATTCACTATATACTAAAAAAGTAACATTAACTATAGATATATATCTAGATATATTTCTCTTTTAATACATGAAACTAGGTCCAACTTTTAGGAAAGAGACAATCACTAAAACTATAAGTTTTCAGCAGAAAATAAGTAAACAATAATAAAATATATCAGTCGAGTCTTTTACTTATTTGATATGATTGTCCACCAAAATGTGGCACAATATAAATTGACAATTGAAACAATTAAAACTCAATACAGAGTAAAGATATTTTTAAATGTTTTTCAGAAAACTTTAATATGATATCTATATATAGCCATATATAAAATGCTTATTTAAATTTTTATTCATTTCTAACATATTAAACTTTTTAAGCAAAAAGTCTAATATCATTCTCTATGACATTATGCCTATGAATAAATATTTTTTTAACTTGCTATCATCCTCATATTTGTACCCTCTGTTCATGTAAGTTTCTAGAAAAAAGTTTCCAAAATTAAAGTGTTCTCAAAGTAGTGCTTTAGGAAACAAACAGTAAGAGAAGCAAGCAATATCTTATGCAAAGGTTAATCTGATGTTTTGAAAATGCGTTTTAATAACAAAGGTCAATGATATTTTATTTTAATGGTTATTATTGCACAATATCATTGATTCATTCAAAATCATTTTCGAAAGCCTACTATGTCAACAAATTAGACAGTTTTTGTTCTCCATAGAGCTTAAAATCTAACCTTGTACCTGTCTCATTGAATTGTTATGTGAATTAAATGAGTTAATACGTGTTCAGTATTAAAAACAATGTTAAACACAAAGTAAAAATTATATGTATTGGCTAACCCAACAATAACATACAACTACTCTTCGCTGCTACTATTATTACTACTATTGCCGTGTGGCATGTGGTATGTATGTAGGGAGAAAGCAGTCAGAGAGATATTAATTAATTACTATTTAAAATATAATATCCTGCTGGGAATATGTAACATGATTAAAGTAGGAAACTGACATGTTTGAGAGATTGTGATCATCTTCATCCATTTCTTTAACCATGAAATTTACTAAAGTGAATTATAGCTAGATTTGATTTTAAAGTAAAATATGATACCATAAAAGTATCACAAGAAAATACTAGGGATTTTTAAAAATCTTTGAGTGTACTAGGATTTTCCAAGAAGATATGAAATTCAGAAACCATAAAAAATTGCAGAATCAAATTATATAAAAATTTAAAAATATATATAAAAGTAACAAATAAATTAAAAGAAATTCATGGAAATATATTTCCAAAACATATGACACAATTCTTAATATATACAGTTTGTATAATAAAAAATACTAACAATTAGCAATACAATGACTAAATATGGGAAACAATTTGGGGAAAGACAATAGTTAATCAGTAGCAGGACATAGTGAGTGGTCTGACAAGAAACTGGACTTGGTGATGGTAAAGATAAAGTGGAAGGATTCAAAGAACAATCAAGAAATAAAATGTGCAGGAATTGGTGATGAATTGTGTATGGAAAATGAAATGGAGGAAAGTGTCAAGAAATACTCCAAGATATTTTCTGGCTTGAGCAATGGAATGGATGATGGGGCCATTTAGTGTAATGTGGAGTACTGGAAGAGGAGTCGGTTTGAAATAGAATCAGTTAGGTTTTACAACTGTTAAGACTGGGAACTACTGGTGCTTCAGTGGGTAGGTCTAGAGAGGCATCATTAAAATTCTGATAAACTTTTAAATCAACATGTTCTTTGGAACTTGACAAATAAGGTAATGATAATCACATATTGTGTATTGATGCATATTGTGCAGTTAGCAATCAATCATATATTGGAAGTTGGTGTTTTAGTTTCCTAGGCTGCCAAAAGCAGATGTCATTAAATGGTTTTGCTTGAACAATGGGAATTTATTAGCTTACAGTTCTGAGGCCCAGAAAAAAAGTCCAAAGCAAGGCATTATCAAAGCAATGTTTTCTTCTGAAGACTGACTGCTGGTGATCATTGGCTCCTTTGCCACATTACAAAGCACGTGCCTGTGTCTGCTGATCTCTCCCTTCTCTTCAGGATTTCTTTGCTTTCAGCTTCTTGTTTCCATGGAACAGTCTCTCACTCTCTCTGTCTCTCTCTTTCTCCCTCTCCCTCTCTCTCTTTCTCTATTCCTTTTATAAAGTTCTCTAGTAATAGGATTAAGATCCAACCTGAATGAGTCACACCCTAACTGAAATGTCCTCACGAAAAGATACAACTACAATGAGTTTACACTCACATGAATGGATAAGATTAAAGAACCTGTTTTTCTGGGGTTTATATAGCTTCAAAGCACCACAGTTAGGGGGAAAAAAAGGAGAATGAAAGCAAATATCCTAGGTCAAAATTACAAGACTAGATGCAGGGTGCCAAGTCTGAGGTTGGGCAGGAAAATGAAATATTTCATCAAGGTCAGCCAAGTAAATAAGAACAAAGGATGTCAATCATTTTAATTAGCATCTACACAAATATCGGAGCCGAATGAAAGTTGTGGTTCTGGTTAAACAAAGATAGTATTTAATAGTCAAACTTCTCTCGGCTTAGAAATTCCAGTTTAGATATTACAAAAGGAGGTTAAGAAATGTGTAGGAAAGAAATGGAAGTATCAGGTTTCTTATAGTAGGAGAGAAAAAGTGAAATTAAAAAGTATTTGAAGATATAATATCAGAAATTTTGAGAAATAAAAATACCTTGTATTTTTAGAAAATGGGCAAAAGATATGCACAAACATTTCACTGACGAGAAAATCCAGATGGCAAACAAACACATGAAAGGATGTTCAACATAATTAGCCATTAGAGCAAATGCAAATTAAAACAACAAAATCACCGTACACCTATCAGAATAGCT